>NC_140580.1:63200408-63876658 GCF_964204655.1 Triturus cristatus | reverse complement strand
CTGATTACTCACCCACCTCCCTGTGCCCCACCCATCACCAGAAGCACAAAGAAGACTACATTACCAAAATTGTTGGGCTCTGGAGACACCATGGTGGAGAAGATGATTGGAGGACCGGTACGTCGCGATGCTTTCTGGTATGGAGAGTTCAATGGGTGAAGGCCAGGGCCTGTGGGCACCAGGGAGAGAGTGGGCTCTGCCGGGCCCATCTGCCTGCGTAGTAGCTGAGGACTGCCATGGGGACTGTGCATAGGAGAGATGGGGGTGCTGCGCTCTCGCTTCATCAATTCCATGGGCACTGTGTAACTGGTTGTGTAGGCTGTCTTCGGGTTGGTGTTGATTTGATTCTGCACAGCATTCATAGGAATCCCACCTTGAGTGGTGTATGCGGAACGAGTCTGCATAGAGAACGGCACTGACGTGCTGTAGTTGGGGTTCCCCTGGAAGGTGCTGCTTTGGTGGCCCAACCCAGAGTAGGACGTTGTTTCTAGAAGGTGCTGTGAAGGTGCGCTAGATGGTCGGCGGCTCAGCTCAGGCCCCCTTATAGCAAGAGTGCTCTGCTGCATCCCTGTCCCATCCGCCACCTGCCCTCCAAAGGACTGGAGGCCATATTCTCCTCGCAGAAGCTCTCCCCTGTGACTGAAGCTGTTGGAGCGAGCACGACCCCGTAGGGCATGGACCTTCCTGTTTTGCCGCTGGAGTTGAAGCTCAGCTCTATAGTTCTGGGTGAGGCGGGAGAGCACACGGGCCTGCCCCAGGTTAGCAGAGACAGCCTTGATGTCATGGTCCTCCATGGCGGCCAGCATACTGGGAGAGTCAAAACCCTGCTGCAGCAGTGAACTAATGGTACCCTCTGAGAGACCCTCAGAGCGCAGTGTAGAGAGGTACTCGAGATCCAAGGTCCTCTTCAAGTCAACTCCAGATGGGCCAATGGAGACCTGTGAGGGATCCATGGTGCTGTGAGCAGCCAGGGTGCCATCATACCCATTGTACATTTGTTTGGAATTCATGGGGTCCGCTCCCAGACCGTAGCCACGACTCACTGGGATGGAGGCGTTCCTTAAAGAGTCGTCCATCATGGTAGTGGAGGCTGGGTCTACCACCAGGCATGTGGGTGCCACCTGGCGCCCAGTTACAGGGTCAATGCCATTGCTGTAGTTTTGCCGGCTGTTGAAAACTGCTGCCTCCGAAGCATAGCGTGGGTTCTGCATGTCGTACCTGCCCATTGCTGGGTCATGACCCTGTATTCTCTGGCCCTCTGAGATCATCTTACCCATTGAATCTCTATAAATAGGGGCTGGAAGCCTCCCGGGGGACTGTTCCCAAGCAGCCCTTCCAACAGGACCAGCGTAGCCATGTGCCGGTCTGGTCGCCATGTGATCCCTAAAGTATCGGGGGTCCTCTGAAGAACGTAGGGCCATGGCAGGGTCATGATAGTAGTCATGGGGTGGGATGGAGCCGCGCGTGGACATGGCTGCCTGCCTCTCGTAATGAGATGCAAAGTCTGACAGTGAGCTGTTCCTCACAAGCCGGCGCTCCTGACGTCCCTGGTGGCCTGGGTGACCCTGGCTGGCAGTTGAGTCCTGGTATGGGTACTGTTCCCCCTTGAGCTCCGCGCCTCCCTGTGAAATATGATCACGTGGCCTGTGTCTGGGGTGCTCGTACCAGCTTTCAGGTCCACTGTAGGTCACCGAATTCCTCCTCCCAGGTGGCCGTTGGTAGTCCCCAACACCGTCTCCCTCCCAGTTGCCCTCGTACCAGGCTGCAGCATCCCAGCTCTGTGAGCGGCTGATATTTGTAGGGTTGCTTAGAACCGGCATTGGAAAAAGAATGACTTCAGCCTCGGTAAGTGGAGGACACGCCTTCCCTCAGAAGTCTTCTATTACACATATGTGTATATTAAAGAGGCGCAGTTGTACCTGAGCCCCCCAGGGACAGGCTGGCGCAGATCTTGTGTTACAAACCAGCAGCTGAATTATTCATCCCGCGAAACTTTAGAAGGCTCCAAATAACAGCACCTGTAACCGAGGCTCCCAGCAGCACCTCCCGTCCGCGCGTCTGCCCGGAAGCCCGCGTCGAGTGAGCGCGGAGTGTGGCACGGGCCGGGCACCCAGCTACCGGGAGCGGCAGCCTGGGTCCAGATGGCTTATCCCTCGCCAGCGCGGCGCGTCACTCACACGGACCATGGCCCGGCCGGCACAGGGATTAGAAGCTAAATAAAACCCTGTAAGCCGTGGCTCCATGTGACATCACTTCAGCCTGCTCGCGTGCACCTGCGCAACCTGCCTGCAACCCGGATGCAGAGCCGCGCTCCCTTGGCACCGTCGCCCGCTCGCTTCGTCCCGCTCCCCTCGGGCTCGCCCGCTCTGGGATTCGTGTTATTTCTATTTCCCATTTAGAGCAGATTCTGAACATCGGCGAGGCGCGGGTATCTAGGAGAATTTTGGTGTCACGCGTAATCCACCCTGATGAAATACTAATCCCATGGGCGCTGCGCAGTGGAGGATAAATTCAATGTGAGCAGACAGGCTGAAGCAGCTAATGCCAGAGCCTGATGATGAGCCGGAGATTAGGGCTGGCCCGGGGCATTCCCGTGCTGTACCCTGCTGAGGACTGGGAGCTCTTTGTGCCCCACTGCAGGCATTTAACCAACCCCCTCATGCAGCATCACATTCACAGAGACTGGGTACCGGATCGAGGTATCCCTTTACCTTGCACATAGAGGCTGTGGTTTGAAACATCCCTGTGTCCTGTTCTCAGGCCACTGGGCCTTCCATGCTTACTCCTCACCGGACAGTGCTTTAACTCCGCTCACAGGTCCCTCAGTCATCGCTGCAGCCAGCTCACCGGGCTTACTGCCAATCAAATATATCCTGCTCACAGGGTAGGTGGTCTGGAACCAATATGAAGCAGAGCATTGAGGGGCAGGGGTCAGTAACAATGCCCACGCCCTGCTGACTGGACCGAGGACGTCCCTGAATTTTGCTCAAATGGCCTGGGAACAAACATTCCTACACTCTTCTGACAAGGACATGGGACTAGGATATTCCTGCACCCGAAATACGGTCACGGATCTGGGATATTCCTGCACTGTACAAAGAGAGCCATGGGCCTGGCACATTCCTTAACCCTGCTCAGTTGGCCATCAGGATGGCCACCAGGCCATGGGTTTGGATATTTTCGGACCATGCTCATAGGTCTGGTAGGTTCCTGTACCCTGCACAGTGAGCAAAGGTCCTGGGATATAGCAGCGCCCAGCTCCCATGGTCATGAGTCTGGATATTCAGACACCATAGTTACAGGCAAGTGGATCTGGCACTTTGCCCATTAGACTGTGGGTCTGGCCCATATACCTGCACCATCCTCACAGGGCCAAGTGTTTGGATAATTCTTCACCATACTCACAGTGCCAAGGGTATGGTAATACCAACACTCTGCACACAGGGCCACGAGTCTAGGACCTTCCTGGACTCTGCTCACTGGACCTGGAACCTTCTGTTCATCTGGTTCACAGGGGCTGTGGCTTGGGGTCATGTCCACTAACTGCTTACAAGATTTGGGTCCAAACCAGCACTTTAAAAAAAGAATCTTATTTGAACAACTTGGCACTATCAGATTCCTGCACCATACTCTTCAGACACAGAGTCAACTAATTTCAAAACACATGCTTCTTCAGGAGACGAATAGAACAACACAGACTGGGACATTCCTAATAATCTTTGCCCACAACTCTCTTTAATTGCATATGTTGGAAAATGAGTCATTAGTTGTCTGGCCCGCACAAGTAATGGGTCCACATTTGTCCTCCACTCGGAACCAAACACCCCATTGTGGCGCTTGACTCTCATAGGTTAGCGTTGTAGAGCAGTGCAAGGCCTTCTCAAGGGAGGTGGTGTGGGCTAGTAATCACCATTCACAGATACACAATAATAACATTCAATAAATGATTGTGCAGTCCGTGCTTTTTCTTTTGAAAATGGAAACGTACATTTATCACTCACACACTACTCAATATTATGCAACAATTTACAAATATACATAAGCTGATGGAATTACTGATGGAATTACTTCTTGATGACATTTCATAATCAGTCTTACCCCCCCCCCCCCCCCCCCCAAAGGAGGGAAGTCTAGTACCACAACTCATGTTTAAACATTATCTTGTCCCTAAATGCCAGGGCTTGAACATAACTTTGAGTGAGGGCACTTAATACTGGCACCAAAGCAAGTGGCTGTCCACCTCATTATTTCAACAAGCATTTCATTATAGGAAAACATGCAATCATTACATATAACCATGACTGAAAGGCCTGAATACTGGCAACAAAGTTAGCAAACTTTGCTCAAAAGTGGCGGTCATGACTGGGAGTGCAGTGTGCTAGTCGTACCTCGCAACATGCTTAACACAATTTAATCACATTTATAATTACCCTACTATACAATTATAATCATTCACCCCTAGAAGGTGTTGCAGAATACAAGTAAATCACATTTATCATAAAATATATCCTTTTGTAACATAGTCCCTAAAGGACATCATTTTTGTAAATGCACATGTGTGAAAGTATAACCTTTCAACCCCAGAAAGGAGTCTCAATATGAATACGCATATTGTACACTTTCAGGCCACAACTGGTTGCAGTCATATTCTTTGCCCTTAGAGGGCCCATCACTTTCCCGGTGGGGAGAGAGGACTTGTCCCAGGCACTGACAGATTACATGACAATTAATTGGGATGGGAGGACCAGTAGAGCTACGGAATGGGAGGCGATGAGGGCGGTACTGCGGGGAGTCTGTATGGGACTGATGTGCAGGGTCTGCCGGCAACTACAGCGGTACCTCAGGGTGAAGGAGGAAGCCTTAGCGGAGGTCCAGGCAGAGGATCAGGTCCACGCGTCCACTGTCGCCCAGGAGCAGGAGGAGCACAAACATATCAGCAACATATTGGACAGGCTGGATAAGTACACATTCCGCCAGTATCAACAAGGACTACACAGAGAGGGGGACAAATCCGGGCACCTTTTTGGCCTGGATTCCTCGGAGGGAACAGACCCTGCCATTGACAACCAGGTTGCTCATGCCGGTGGGTGAGGCGGTACATACCAGGGCTGCAATATTGGGGTTGTTCCAGCAGCACCTACAGAGAGTGTGTACAGCAGACCTCTACATAAAGGTTCTGCGGAGTTTGTCTCTGACGCTGCTTCCCCCCTGCTCGGATTGAGGGAACTGGAAGCTCAGTTATTAATGGAGGAAATCCGTGCTGCGCTGCGGACACTCCCTGGTGCCAAGGCCCCTGGGTAGATGGATTTCCATCTGAATTTTACAAAGCGTACTCGGCCATGGTTGTACAGGGCCTGCTGCAGGTATAAAGGGAGTTTTTCGAGTGTGGAATCTTACCTCCAACTATGAGGGAGTGAGAGATATGCATGTTCATAAAAGCCAGGTAAGACAGGCTGGACCCAGCCGCATATCGCCCGCTTACTATGATAAACTTGGGCATTAAAATAATATGTAAACTGTTAGCAGCACGACTGGCACCGCACATGCCCTACCTGATCCATGAGGACCAGTGCGGGCTTATACCCCATCGGAATAGTGGCATGAACCTAAGATGGTTAACGCATATTATGCACGAGGTGAAGCACAGAGACGAGGTACTGTCCTTGGTGTTGATAGACCTCGAAAAAGCTTTCAACACCGTAGATTGGTAATACCTATTGGGAGTACTGAGGGCGGTGGGATTCGGACCACAGTTTTGTCGCTGGGTTAAAAAACCATACACCAAACTGCGTGCAAGGGTCTGCGTGGGTCCGAGTCGATCAGGAGAGTGGTCGTTGGAACAGGGAACGCATTAGGGGTGCCTTCTTTCACAGCTGCTCTTTGCCCTTGCTTTTGAACCGCTAGAGGTCTGGGTTCGGAGAGACCTTGTGCAATGGGTCATCCGTATAGGTGAGACACCGCATGTGATATTTCTGTACGCGGATGATGCCCTTTTCTATATAGCCTCACCTCGCATGGCATTGCCTAGGCTGCTGCAGCTCCTGCAGGGTTTTGGGGACTACTCTGGCCTGCGTCCCAATTGGCATAAATCCTTGCTCTTCCCTTTGGCTCGTATGGCCATCTTTCCCTTGGACCACCTCCCTGATCTTGGGTTACGCTGGGAACAGGTGCATTTTCGATTGTTGGGTGTGCAGGTGGCGCTTGAAGATGGCCAGTTGTTGCACCTTAATGTGGACAGGGTCGTGGCTACACTGTGGCGTACGGTGACTCTTTGGAATTCATTGCCTCTCTCATTGATGGGCAGGTTGGCGGTGTCCAAGATGGTGGTACTGCTGTGTTGCAATGTATACGCTACAAAACTCATTATGCCCGGTTCCCAAAAAAGGGGCTGATTAGGATGTCGGTCGGAAAACTCTGACCACATGTCGGAGGCTTTCTAACCAACATCCATGGTTTAAAGTCAGCTCGCCTAATTACAACGAAGGCGGTCGGAGTTTAAACCGGCTGGTCAGACTAACTGGCTTCCGACGGGCTCAAGGATCCCGTGGGCCAGTCGGAGGCTGCACATAATACCCTACGGACAGCGTTTCCGCCACTGGATTATGATGTCGGTTTCCAACAGGCTTTTCATGTTGGGGATTCCCAACATTAAAAGCCTGTTGGAAAGCGACTTTTGGTGCCCCAAGTAGGGCCCCCATGCCTCTGCAGCGTCCGTTTGGGAGTCCTGGGTAAATGCCTGCACCGTGTGGCACACAAACTCCCATTTTCAAATATACATTACGCAGGGTTTACAGAAGCTCCCATTTCTCTATGGGAGCTTGTGCTGCGGCAGGTTTCTGACTGCTGCACAAGCTCCAATAAATCAGAGTTTGCGACAGCACCATGTGTGGTCACATTGTAATATAGTGTTAGGAACTGCTGACCTACGGTCGGTCAGTTTCTACACCGAGACGGTGTTGATCTGAGGCAACTCCGACCAACATCGTAATTAGGGCTAGAGTTTTCAAGCAACTGAACTCTGTGATTGTGTCATTGCTGTGGGTAGGACATCGCAGCAGGGTGTCCTTGAGCACCCTGACCTGACAGTATGAGGATGAGGGGCTAGAGGCACCAAGACTGGACTTATTTTACTATGCAGCACACTTACAGCATGTGACCTGTTGGCTATACGATGGGTACAACTGGGAGAAAAGATTGATGGCAGAACTTGTCCACTAGGATAAACTTCTAGTGGCATTATGGAGGGTACGGGGGTCACGGCCGACATGCCCGAAATAGTTCGTCATACTGCGAGCATTTGGCAGCTTTACGTGGTGACGGTCCTGCGACGCACACTGTTCAATTGGGAATTTCCTACATGGATACTTGCCCCGGTGCAGGAAATGATGGCTCACATGTCATTCCAGGTGTGAAGGGAGGGAGGCTGGATGGGGGGCTGCAAAGTGTTAGCCGACCTTTACCCGGGTGAAACATTTGTTACATATGAGCAGGCATGTGGGGACTTTGAGCTGGGTCAAGGCCACTATCTACACTACGCTGGTCCGATGAAAATAGTCAAAGTAACCTGGCCCACATACCCCGCTATCCCGCAGACAACGCACACCCTACATATAATGCTCACCTGTGGCTCTGGGCATAGACTGATCTCCCTCCTATACAACGCAATGAGGACAGACTCAACTGCCCCCCTCCTCCCCCAGGGCAAGGGCTACGTGGCGCGCTGACTTAGCCGAGCCTATGGGTGACAAGACGTGGACAGCCATAAGTGTGCTTACTCATACAGTATCCTGTAATGCATGTTTTAAACTGGTACACTACAACTTTTTATATCGCACCTACATAAAACCAGTGAAACTTCACTGCATTACCCCAGCCCGCTCGGATGCTTGCCCACGGTGTGGAGAGGCAGGGCCTGATTTCCTACACTTAGCAAGGAGGTGTCCCAGGGTGAGCCAGCTCTGATCCCATATGGTGGGGATTGTGCAAAGAGGCACAGGCTTTCAGGTTGAGGAGTCGCCACTACACTGTCTATTGAGACACATCAGGAAACCCAAGAAACGCGCAATAACTTACAAGTTGTTGCAGTTATTCTTGGTGCTGATGAAGCATAGGGTCGTCATATCATGGATGGGTAAGCGTGCCCCGGTTTAGATGCATGGTATAGGGACATACGCGAATGGACCCTAGAGGAAGAAACCATAGAGATGTTAGAGCCATAGATATGAAAAGCTGCAAGAGCATCTTAGAGAATGGTGGGAGTTGTGTCCTTGAATCCCGGACCGGATGTGAGTGAACCTAGTAATTCAGACACGAATGTGGGCACGACTGAGGGGGAGGTGGAGTGAAACGCGAAAGATGAGAGACTTGTAGTTAACAGTGAAATACACTGCCATTCACTGCTCCGTACCGAATGTAAATGCATAATCTGCTGTAAACGGACACTTGCTTATGCCATCTGACAATGTATAATCACTGCGATTTTGTTGAAAAGATAAAGGTAAAAAAAAAAGAATTGATTAAGTACATTTCTGTTACATTTTATGAGTGTGTGTGTGTGTGTTTTGTGGGAGTATATTGTGGGAAGTAAATTAATTATAATTAATTAATATTTAATTAATGATAATTAGTTTGTTGATAAATATTTATATTAATGGCGTAAATAATTTGTTTTTTAAAGTTAACTTTTAGGTGCAGGTTGTGAGTTTTATTGGGTTATAGGGTAACAAAATTACATTTATGTAATACATTTTTTTTGTTAAACAATTTCTAAATAAAAATATTTGTATGATAATAAGTTTTGTATTATTTATTTTATTTATCACATATTTGTAGTTATTTGTGATATTAATTTAATATTGTAATATGTTTTTCTTTTTAGATTTAGATTCTTGTAGATTTTTTTGTACATATTTTTATTTTTCTTTCTTTACTTTGTTTTTGAAATAAAAAAAATGTGTTCAAGATATTTTGTTGGATTTTAATTTTGCTCTGACTGGAGTGGGAATAGTAGATTTTACCCCTCCGCAATTTGACACTTTCCCTGCTGTTGTACTGGCTGGAGTGGGAATAGTAAATTTGATCCCTCCGCTATTCAATACTTTCCCTACTGTTGCACTCATTGGAGTGGGAATAGTACATTTTACCTCCCTGCAATTCAGCACTTTCTCAGCTGTTGCACACCTTGGATTGGGAATAGTACATTTAACGCCCCTGCAATCCAACACTTTCCCTTTTGTTGTACTGACTGGAGTGGGAATAGTACATTTTACCCCTCCGCTATCCAACACTTTCCCTTCTGTTGTACTGACTGGAGTGGGAATAGTGAATTTTACCCCTCCGATAGCCAACACGTTCCCTACTGTTGTAGTGACTGGAGTGGGATTAGTAAATTCTACCCCTCTGCACTTCAACAGTTTCCCTACTGTTGTACTGGCTGGAGTGGGAATAGTCATTTTACCTATCCGTAATCCAACACTTTCACTACTGTTGCATTTACTGGAGGTAGATTTGTAAATGTTACCCAGTATTATTTGCAGTTGCATGAAGTGGGAGTAGTACATTTTTTCTATATTTATTATAATAGTTTGCTTAGTTTTGTATAAATTGCAGTGTGAATATATATATTTGATAATTTATCTTATATTGTTATAATTTATATTATTATGTTTTTGTTTATTTGAAATTATAATATTTATAATTATTGATGTTTTGAATGTGTAACATATTTTTGCTTTTAATTTTAAGTTGTTTACTTTTTAATTTAATTAGAATTATTTGTTTTGTAAAGATTTTATGTGATTGGTATATATATCTATATATATATCTATGTATATTATCTACTGGCGGTCGCCAGTAGATAGTTATAGTTAGGACCTATTTTCCATAGGAAATCCGCAACATTCTATTCCCTATAAGTCTGGCGCCGATTGACGAATCTTCGCGAAATTTTCCAAACTTTTGGCCAGCTCCGCTCCGCTCCTATCCTGAAAGTTTTGTGGTGATTCATCAAGCGGGGGCCGAGAAAAAAGGGGGGTCCCAAAACGCGTTTTTCTCATGCAATTTCCCATAGGATCTGTTGTCGCAGCTACAGCCCGAAACTGCTGAACGGAATTACACATAATTTGGCAAAGAGGTAGTCCTCAGTTCAGACTCGTGCCTTTTGCTTAAATGGTGTAAATCCGTTCAGTAGTTCCTGAGAAAATTTGGGTAAAAAAGTTAGTGATATCTATGGCCGGGGAGGATCCGCACACCCTCCCCGAACCCTCCCGAGCACGAGCTGAATGCTAATTGGCTGCCAACACTCTGAATCAGGAAGTGTTGGCAGCCATCTTGTGCCTCGGTAGAACCGAGGCAGAAGAAAACTGAAAAAAAGGCGCAAAACGCGACAAGGAGGCAGGGTAGAAACACCCTGACCCCCTAGGCCTGCTTAGGGGGTCCCACAAGGACCCCCAAGGCCCAAAAAAAATAATATTTTTTTTAAATCGCGGGATGCGCGTAGTGTCCGCGCATCCCGCTGAGGAAAAAAAAAACGAAGCGCGGACTCCCGCCCTTCGTTTTTATTTAGCTCCCGGGGAGGCCAAGTCCCGGGGGCAATATCTTTATCATAATAGGGGGCCCAGAGGGGCCCCCCAGCCCTGGGGACCGCCACCCCCCGGGGCTTGTTTGTTTAAAAAAAAAAAAAGCCTGTGTGGGGGGGCTCGAGCCCCCCCCACACGCCCCGGGGACCGCCCCGGGGACCGGCACTAATTATTTAAAGTAGGGGGTCCGTTACGGACCCCCAAGCCCCGGGGACCACCACCCCCCGGGGCTTAAAATTAAGTGGGAGGGGGGCTGCGCGGCCCCCCTCCTGGAGCCAAAGATGGCCCTGGGGACCGCCACCCCCCCAGGGCCGGCTCCTGCAGTGTCCCGGGGTGCCAACCCCCGGGACACTGCTGTTTGCAATGGCAGGGCGGGAGCTTGGCGGCTCCCACACTGCCATTGCAAACTGCTCTGCTTCATTGAAGCAAGAGCAGGGAAACCTGCTCTCGCTTCAATGAAGCAAAGACGATTGCTTTTCCACATGGGTAGCAGCATGTTAGCTGCTCCCCATGTGGAAAAGCAATGCCGGCTCCCGCAGGAAGCAGGGAGCCGGCTAGGATCGTGGGGGGATTGGGACTCCCCACGGTCCCCAACGAGATGGCCAGGCCCCAGGGGATGGGTTCCCCGGGGCCAGTAGTGGCCCGGGAGGGGGGCCACGTGGCCCCCCTCCTAAAAATAAATAAATAAATAAACGGCCCGGGGCCAAAAGGGGACACAGGAGGGGGGCAAGGCAGCCCCCCTCCAAAAACAAAATATTAGAAAAAAGGCCAGGCCCCGGGGGATGGGGTCCCCGGGGCAAATTATGGCCTCGGGAGGGGGGCCACTCGGCCCCCTTCCCTATTTTTTCTTTTTTATAAAAAATTACAAATTGGGGCAGGCCCTGGGGGATGGGGTCCCCAGGGCCAAAAAATAAGAAAAAGAAGGGGATGGGGAGGAGGCCACGCCCCCTCCTTTCATCACTCTGCAAACGCGCCCCCTGGCGCGTTTGCAGAGGGGGAACGAATTCCCCTTCAATACTGGGGGTCCCTGGGGGTGAGATCTGTGCAAGCACGCACTGTGGCGCATTTTAAGTTGGGGGATTAATTCCTTTTCAATCCTGAGGGTCCCTGGGGACCAACTAGCCCACAAGGTACCTCCAGTAAGCGCCACGGAGCTGTGTTGCAGAGTGTTTTAAAAAGGGGCGTGGCCTCTGAATACCTCTCTGCAATGCAGCTCCCTGGTGCATACGGGAGGTACCTGGTGGGCTAGTTGGCCCCCAGGGGACCTCAGGATTGAAGAGGAATTAATTCCCCAACTTAAAACGCGCCACAAGGCGTGTTTACACACGTCACTTCAGGCCCCTCGCCCCCTTCCTTCACCATTGTACAAATATTCCTCTAAAATCAGCTGAACTACGAATTCCGATTTACTCACCTGTAATCAGGAGAGAACCCAGTGCTGCATCTTTTAGCCCAGCACTGACCCTGAAAAGTAATTCTAAGCGTACTTACCAGTAACTTGTATTTCCTTCCATAGGAATCCATTGTGTGGTTTTCACCAGAAAAATTTCCAAGTGTCCATTTTTGAAACGTACAAATATTCCTCTAAAATCAGCCGCACTACGAATTCCGATTTACTCACCTGTAATCAGGAGAGAACCCAGTGCTGCATCTTTTAGCCCAGCACAGACCCTGAAAAGTAATTCTAAGCGTACTTACCAGTAACTTGTATTTCCTTCCATAGGAATCCATTGTGTGGTTTTCACTAGAAGATTTTTTAAGTGTCTATTTTCACAAACTAAAAATATTCCTAAAAAATCGTCTGTATGACTTAAACACACTCTTTCAACTGTTTACAGGAGGTTGGCCAGTGCTGGATCCAGGATCCACCACTGAGTAAGAAAAAGTAACGATAACACTACTTACCTGCTAAGTGAATTTTCTGCCATAGGATAACATTGGATGCTATGGGAAAAAGTTTCTAAGTGTCAACTTTTAAAATACAATAATATTCCTTAAAAATTACTACTGTAAGCAAAGCGCTTTTACTCAACTGTTTACAGGAGATGTCCAAGGACTGAATCTAGGATCCAGTCCTGTGGTTAGAAAAGTAATCCATAAAGTAACTAATTGCATTTAACTAGAAATTCACATTGAGCTCAATTTGTGTTTGAAATTGTGTTGCCCATTGCAACAACTGTAACTACTGTAGTTAAAAATCTGTTGCCTATTTTCCAAGTATTTAAACTAAAGTAATTCATTCTGAGAAAGTATATTTTGTATTGTAATATATAATGTAATTATAATGTAATTAAAAAAAATATATATCTAAAAATAAATAGTTTAAAAAATGTAGTAAATCAGTATAAAAAAAATCAGTATAACAATTAATACATTAAAAATTGTCATTTACAAAACCTTTGAAATTCACTGAAAAAAACATAGGTTTCAGGCCTGATATAGTTAGGAATTAGCATTTAAAAAACCTTTGAAATTCACAGAAAAAACCATAGGTTTCAGGGGCGTTATAGTTAGCTGGACATTTCCCTCGTACAAAACCCTAGAAATTCCCCCGTTATAGTTAGTTCCGCTAACTATAACTCGCGCCCCCGCAATGCACTACTGATGGAGTCACATATTACATCACTCATGACATGGTCAGTGACATCACTGATGACATCTCAAATTACATCACTGATGACATCACTGATGACGTCATCCATGTGATAAATTAGTGCATCTTCTCACATCCTTTGATATACTCAATCAAAATTTCAGACGTCCATTCTCAAAACCATAGATACTCCAATACCAATAACTACATACCCACTCATTGACTCTTAGATCTACACACACATCCACTCACTCACCTGTACAGTCACTCATACTTACAGTCACTTAGTACAGGACTATCATATGCATTTATACACCTACATAGACACTCACACACCACCAATCATCCATAGAGGTACTCCCACACCTAGTCAGTCATGCAAATAATTAATCACACTCCCATTTACTCACCTATGCAGATATACACACACAAGTTCACTTACTCATAAAAATAGTACCACATTCTTACGCTCTAATACAATCATTGATACAAGCACACACTCATACATACAGCCACTCTCACAATCACACACTCTCACATATACCCACTTATATACTCTTACACACATATATACTGTATTTCACATATGTAGTTAGTCACACATTTACCACTGAGATATGTATTCAATCCCTAACACACCCATACATACACTCACCCAACCATACAGTCCATCACAGATGCACTCTTAAAACCATGCACCCATAGAATCACCCACTCACACATGTATGAACAGAGTCACACACACCCCACCCACACAAACACTCAGGCACCCATACAGATACTCAGACAACCAACCAATAACCCATAGAGACACTCATATAGCTATTCACAAAACCATGCAACTGCTTATACACCAAGAGACAGACAGATACAGACATTCACACAGTTTAGTCACTAGTCTGCAGTAAGATACGTTTAATGACTCACTTATAGAGTCAGTCATGCACCTACTAAATCATCCATTCACTCACTTATACACCCACTCATTCTTCCATAGGTCTTTCCCTATCTATATATTAAACATATTTAAAATTTACAGAAACACACACTCACTGGATGACGTCATCAGTGATGTCATCAGTGATGTCATCAGTGATGTCATTTCAGATGTCATCAGTGATGTCACTGACCATGTCATGAGTGATGTAATATGTGACGTCATCAGCAGTGCATTGCGGGGGCGTGAGTTATAGTTAGATGAACTAACTATAAGGGGGAATTTCTAGGGTTTTGTACAAGGGAAATGTCCAGCTAGCTATAACGCCCCTGAAACCTATGGTTTTTTCAGTGAATATATATATAGATATATATATAATGTATATATAATTTTGTTATATTTATTTTATATTAGTTTAAAAATTGAAATTATAATATAAATTAAAATTATTAGTTTAATAATTGGTTTTTAAGTAAATATATGTAAATATATATGTTAATTATTATATATGTGTGTGTAACTTTTCTTAATTTAGTTTATTTGTTAAAATATATATTTAGGGTCCGATTCCGATCCGGGTCGGAATGCACTCCGACCGAACCGGATCCGGAGTGTTTTCCGACCGAGCCGGAGTCCTGCCGTCCGACCGAGCGAGTACGATGCGGCCGTATGCTGCCGGACTCGGTTCGGTCGGACTCCCATAGAAGTCAATGGGAGCCGGTTGTACGATGCATACATGGGCTCCCATTGACTGAATGGGTACGTCGCGGACAAGTGCGCCCCTTACAGTGGGTACGCGTCGGTGCCATCTGCACCGTACCTGCCTGTGTTGGGGAGACCCATGGGTCTCCCCCTGTGTCCGATTCGTAGGGCTGTGGGTGACAGGGGGTCCGACGCGGACCCCCAAAGGCAACCACCCGGACGCTGTCCGACGTGTGCATAGTACTGGCTTGGCCGTGAATCGCATCCATTGCAAGCCACGGTTAGCTTACGACCGAAACGTACGGAGCGGTTCGGACCCGGAAACGACTCGGTCGGTGAATTTCATGTAGCTCGCATCGTACTTGCTCGCTCGTCCAGCTGTACGAGTAGGCCAGAAAACACGTGCACGGCTCGTAGTTTTTCCAGCCGGATCGCGTTCGGTGCGGAATCGGCCCCTAAATCTAATTCATTTTTTAAAATGAATGTTACTATTTATTATTTATTATTTTAATTTGTATAGATATTTAAAAAAGGATATTTAATACAATGATATTTATTACATCAATATTTTTTGACGATATGTTTGTACTTACCATTATCAGTATAGGAGGACGATATTTTTGATTTTGATATTTTGATCACAATATTTTGGTATGGGGATATTTTGAGGGTCGATATTCTGTCAGTGAACCCATCAAAACTCAGGGCCTGATTACGATGGTTGTCTGACCAAAACCGATAGGCCGTCGGTGGTGGTCCGACCGCCGACAGCCCTGCGGTCCAACCGCTGGATTACAATTCTTGCGGCCAGACACACAGCTGTCGGAGAGAATACTACTGCCTCCACTAGGATCAGAGATACCGGGGGCGGCGGTCAGAGTCGTATCCCTGAATGGCAGTGGTGCCAATATCTCTTTGTGACATCCTGTTCATGGCGGGAAGACCACCATTAAAAGGCTGTTGGAAGGTGATATGGAGTCCCCAAACATGGCACCCGTACATCATGGGCCACTGTAAAGTGGCCCTGGGGGCTCATATAGTGCACCCACTCACCTCCATGCACTATGTGCCATGCAGGACATTGTGCAAGGGATAGATGTTTGAGTGAAAGGGATGAGTGAAATAGAGGTGGATGGATGGAGTGAAAGGGTAGATGGGTGGATGTTTAAAGTGAAAAGGTGGATGGATGGATGAACGAAAAAATGGATAGATGAATGACTGAAAAGGTGGATGAGTGAGTGAAAGGGTGGCTGGAGAGAGGATGGAGGGATGAATGGATTTATAAGTTGGAGATGGATAGATAGGTTTGGATATGGATAGGTAGATAGTGGAATGGTGAATGACTGAATGATGGATGAAAGAATGAATGGATGACATTATGTAAAGATGAAATGTTGGATATCAGCAGGTGAATGGAAGGATGAAAGTATGAATGGATAGATGGTTGGATGGAAAAGACAAGAGAGCTTTTCTGGGGAGGGTTGTGATGACTTGCTTTGTTTGCTTGGTGCCATAACAGCTTTGGTTCGAACTGTGGGGTAGTTTAATTTTCGGGCTACTCCCTTGGTCCTGACTCTCCCCTCCAGCCCTTATTATTGCTCCTGCAGGCCATGAGTCGCTGGTTCCAGGTCAGCCAGTGCTGTCTCATTGTGTTTGATCCTCTTAGTCATCTTGCACTGGTCATCCATAAATAGTCCAATGTCAGCCACCACAGTGTCTATCTTCAGCTTCAAGGCCTTCCTCGTGTCCTTGATTGTCAGAAGGATGGCCTTCATTGAGGTAGAAGGTGCTGAATCCGGTATCTGGCAAGAGTGATGCGGTAGGTCACCCTCCTTCATGGACAAACGCGACTTCCTCACTTTGTCCTCTTCTTGCCCCTTTTACATCAAGTGCCTCCCCATTGCTATCCAGAGCATCAACTTTGGCCAGATAGCAGTCCAGTAGATCAGCGACAGCTAGCCAATCGATTGCGGTCACTCAATCGAGTACATGATCCCAAAATAAGGCCGCAAAACTCAATCTCCTCTAAAAGAGTGGACCCACCAATCATGAACGCTTCGAGGCTCCTTAGGCACTAAAGGGGGTAATCGCTCCCCACCCAACACAATGAAGTCGCCCGGTGGGGGCACTTAAATGTCACTTCCCATATTATCAGCAGCAGCGGCAGGCCTCAAGCCAGTGCCCTCCTTGCACAGTCACCATGGGCAATGTGGCCAATGTAAGAGGAAGAGAGGTCCGGGGGAGAAACTCCCAGGGCAGTCCTGCACAAAGTTCAAGGTCCAAAATGGGCAGGGGGGGTTCACCATGTAGGGGGCATCATCAGCCCCAGTGCGTGCCGTCAAGTAGTAGGCTCCTGCTCCTCATTTGGGGCCTCAGGGAGTCCCTCCATGCTCCGGCAGCTGCTCTTGATATTCTAGAGTGTAGCATGGCTGTCCGCCTCACTGTAGGACCATTGGTATTTGGGGCAGAGCCCAAACCCTGCTTCTGCAGCAGCAAGCACCCAGCCCAGAGCCCGGCTTCTCTTCCACTTCTGGCGGGCATCACGGCCCTTGGGTCGTCCAGCTCCTCCGGAGTGACCTGACAGGTGCCACAGCCAAGTAACTGGTAAAGCACAGCTCCGGCCACCATTTTGGTGGGCCAAGAAAAGATCGAGCAGCAAGGGCTATTGGCTCCCAACGACGCAGTCCAGGCCCCGCTAATGCCCCACAGGTGCACCACTTATTATGAGAGTCGGTGTGGGCTACAGGATCCTGTTGGATGGCGGCGCGGCCCGGGAAGCTCCACAATGTGCTGCCTAACTCATTGGAAATTTGTGAGAAAGTGCCCTCTTTCTTCCATGGTATGCCCCCACTTTTTGCTGAATTGCTGATGTGCTTTGACTGAGTGTGCCCTGGGCTCCTGCCAATCAGGTACCCAGGGCCTGTGTTCCTTCCCTAAAACTGCATTAAAGCCTAAACCCAATTGGCATCTCTGGCCACATGTCAGCCCCTGGTAAATGGTACCATAGGTACCCAGGGCTCTGTGACCAGAGAAGGCCCCTAAGGGCTGCAGCAATTATTGTGCCACCCTTAGAGGCCTTGTACCCTGACACACACACACTGCCTTTGCAGGCTGAGTGTCTGGGTGCAGAACAAAACAAAGAGTCGACATGCCACACATCCCTGTGTGCCATGCCCACAAACCACTGCCCTGGCATACATCAGTCACCCCTCTAGCTGGGTGCCCTATGCCAGTGGTGAGGGTACAGGTGCATGAGCCCTGTACCCCTACAGTGCCCAGGTCCATTCATGGGCCCTGTAAGTACAGTGCTGCCATTAAGAGTATATGGTTCTGGGAGGTTGTCATTACGAACTCCACAGCACCATAATGGCTACACTGAAGACTGGAAAATTTGGTATCAAACTTCTCAGCACCACAGAGGGCATCTTAGAGATGCCCCCTGAAAACGACCAACTACCAGTGACCTGACTGAGTGGCTGCGCAGGCTGCCACCACCAGACATGTTTCTGGACCCCTGGGTCGAGAACCTGCTGCTCTCGGGGGCCTGAAACAATGCACATCCTGGGACGAGGTGCCAAGCCTCCTCTCCCAGGATGGGCAGGGTTCACGAAGGAGAAGCTTCAAAGGTATGCCGCCTTTGTGAGCCTCTCCAGACCATTTGCTACTTTCAGCAACTGGTCCCCACTGGTTCTACCCCCCACTTTGGGCGGGAGAACCGGCAGGAAAAACAAGTGAGGAAGAGAGGTGTGCCCACCTCTGCCAACTCCACCCCTAAGGTGAGGGAGGCGATGTAAAACACAACCTCGAGTCCCCGCCATCTTGAGGATGGAGGGACCCAGCCAACCAGGGACAGGCTCCTGTCCCCCTCCCACTGGAGAGTGGCAGAATAGGGGGTGTACCCACCCCAGGGAAGGGACTCATTGGTCCCTGCCCTTTACCTACCTGTAATGCCCCTAAATTTAGTATTTAGGGGCACCCTGAACCTTTCTTCCTCAGATCCAGCAACCACAAGAAAATAAGAAAAGAAGAAGGATGAAAAGCCGTGCAGAGCTAACAAGAGGACGACGCCCACTGACTTGGCCACAGCCCTACATGCCTGTCTCCCCTCAAACCTTTTCCTGCAAAACCCCGGCATGTCCAGCGGCCAGCAACCTCAAAAACCCTGGAGAACCTGCCTGCATTCACTTTCCCCGCTGCTTCTCCCGTGAATACCGAACGTGTTTGAACTGCAGCTTCTGGTGCCAGCCAGAAACTGCAAATCCAGCCCACTCTGCACCCGCCGAGCCCGGCCCAAGCTTGCATGGAAAAACCCCACGAGGAGGTCCCCCCGGTGATCCTGACCCGAGATCCGGTGACCCCTGACCTGCCTCAAGCCTCCAGACGACGCCTGCAGCCTCAATCCAGAGGACCCCCCCTACTGCGACCAGACCGGGTAAGAAAATCCGACGCCCCAAGGCCTTGTGTGCCCAACCCAGCAGTGCCTAACCAACCCTCAACATCCCAACTTACCCCTCGAAGTGGTGGTCACTCCTGGAAGATCCTCGTCCCCGAGCCTGCAGTGTTTCTTTGTCCCGGAGAATCTCCTTTGAAATCAACAGGGCACCCAACCTCAAAACAGCACCCTGCACCCGGGCGCCCTAGTGCCGCTGAGGGTTCCCCTTTTGTGCTAACCTGGTCCCCAACTTGCCCTGAGCTTAACCCTAGGAGCTTGGCTCCCACAACCCTGTGACCTGCTTGCCAGCAGCCACCAACCGGAGCCCCCCTATCCTCCGTAGGATAACATTGGGCAGCAACACTCTGCACCCGGCCTTGTGCCACTGGGGGTGCAACAACAGTGCATCACTGACCCTGGAAGACCCCTGAGTCCAACCCCAGAACCCTAACTCAAAAGACTGATTACCTACCTGAAAACCGATAACCTCTTTTTCCTCATAGAATAACATTGACACTTTTTCTCCCAAAAAGTTTCTGTCGACTTTTACAAATTACAAATATTCCTTATAAATCAGCCGAATAACCAAAACGCATTTTTTCAACTGTTTTCAGGGAATGTCCCAGTGCTGAATCTAGGTATCCAGCACTTAAAGTGTAAAGAGTAAGAAAAAGTATTGTTAACCTAACTTGCCTGCTAAGTGAATTTCCTTCCATAGGATAACATTGGTGATTCTATGTGAAAAAGTTTCTAAGTGTCAACTTTTGAAATGCAATAATATTCTTTAAAAATCGTACCTCTAACTAAAACGCATTTACTCACCTGTTTTCAGGACATTTCCCAGGGCTGAATCTAGGATCCAACCCTGTGTTAGCCAAAGTAATCTGAAAAGTAATTAACTGCATTTTACTTAAAAAGCGCATTCATTTGAATGTACTATACATGCAATGTGTTGCAAACTGCTTACTTAAAACTGTAACCAAAACCAGTACAAGTTATACTGCAATTCTGACCTGTGTTTATACAAGTAATTTACTACTGCAAAGTATTTATATGCTTACCTGTACCAGGCTTGCTTGGTTCTAGAAATAAAACTACAGTATATTGTTTATACAAAAACAATTAGCCTAAAGTTCAGTTCTTGAGTGTGTGAATTCATTTGCTGACTGAGTGTGTACATCACATGCTTAACACTGTCCTCTGATACTGCCTTACTGCTCGACCAAGCTACCACTTTAGAGAGTAAGGTTCTATCTAACTTTAACCTCTGCCAAACCTCTGGAGACCCTTGGACTCTATACACTTTGTACCTCACTTTGGTGCAGTATATATAGAGCCAGTTTCTTACATTGGTGGATCAGCGGTGGGATACAAACTTGCATTTGTTGGACTACTTGGTTACCATCTGATCACACGACAGAACTCTTAAATTGCCTTTAAAATTCAGATTTTTTTAAATTGGCATTTTTTTTTGGGGCAAACTACTAAAGGTCTTGTTAGGGCCTTGCTTGAGTCCCTTTAGAATTTTATAAAATAAAAGTCACTATAGTCAATGGTAGAGGGATTAGAACTTTTTGTTAGAATGTCTCAAAAACAGAACCCAGCTATTAGTAAAGATAACCAAGATAACATAGAGGACATGGTTGAGGAGCTTGACCTCACCCCTTACCTTTACTTGTCCTTCAAGGAGTTAAGGTCCTTATGTAAAATTAAAAATATACCAATGGGCCAGCATCCAACCAAACAAGGGCTCCAGGAACTCCTGGCTGAGTATGCACAGGCCCATCCATCTGAAAATGGTGATGACCAGTCAGATGAGGAAAGGGATGAGGAGGACAGGGCTGGTAGCCCACCCCCAATAATCCCTAGGGAGGAAAGGGTCTCCAGACCCTTAACTCCAAGAATCAACCCCTGGGGACCTAGAGGCCACGCAGGTGGTACAGGTGCCAGTGAGGACATTGAGGGCAGCCTTTAAGCAAGGCTGACCAAAAGATTGGATCTAGAGTCCAGACTCCTGGCTCTAGAAAAAAAAGAAAGGAGCTGGGTTTAGCACCCATCAATGGTGGCAGCAATCCAAAAACTAAGGACAGGGAGGAATACTCTGATCCTAAAATCCCCAAAGGGATTGTCCCTAAATTTGAGGAGGGTGATGACATCACCAAATGGTTCACAGCATTTGAGAGGGCTTGTGAAATGAGGAAGGTGAAGAAATCTCTCAGGGGGGCACTCCTGTGTGAACTGTTCTCTGGTAACTGCAGAGTCAGGCTTCTGACCCACTCTGGGTCAGATGCAGGGTCCTATGATCACATGAAGAAAACTCTGATTGAGGGATTTGGACTCACCACTGAGGAGTACAGAATTAGATTCAGGGGGCTCACAAAACCCAGAACCAGTCCTGGATTGATTTTGTAGACTACACAGTAAAGACACTGGATGGTTGGTTAACTGGACACAATGTGCATGACTTTACTGGACTTTACAATTTGTTTATGAAGGAACATATATTAAGTAATTGCACAAATGAAAAGTTACATCAGCATTTGGTAGACCTAGGTCTAATTTCTCCCCAAGAATTGGGAAAGAAGGCAGACCACTGGATCAAGACTAGGGTGACAAGGACAACCACTGGGGGTGACCAGAAGAAACTGGTTACAAAACTTCCCCAGGGGAAAGGTGGTGAGAATCCCCAAGATAAAAAGTCTGAGTCTTCTAAAGGGCCCCAAAAACCTGCACAGGGGGGTGGGTCCCAAACTACTCCCTATGTGCCACAGCCCTATATGGGGAAACACTTTGATCCTCCAAAGGCCTGGTGTAACAACTGTAAGAAGTTGGGACACTTAACTGTAGACAAGTCTTGCCCTCACAACAAGGCCCCTAGTTTAACAAGTACAGCTTCTCCTGGGGTAGCAAGTCTCAGATGGGATCAAAAGTATGCCCAGAGCAAATCAGGATGCACACTGAAGCAGTTCTAGTTTCAGAGGGGGAAGTTGAGTTTGCCACTGTAGCTGTGTGGCCACCCAACTTAAAGAAATACTTACAGTACCCTTGGATCAATGGAACTAGGATAGAGGCTCTGAGGGATACAGGTGCCAGTGTCACTATGGTGAAAGATACACTGGTTTATGCTAAGCAATATTTGATTGGGCGTACTTACCCAGTCACCAATGCTGACAGTGTTACCACTAATCATGCAATGGCTATGGTGACATTAGACTGGGGGGGGGGATACTGGCCTGAAACAGGTAGTGGTCTCTCCAAAGCTACCAGCTGCATGTCTGCTTGGCAATGACCTGAAAACCTCAGCCTGGGCTGAGGTTGAACTAAAAACCCATGCAGAAATGCTGGATATCCCTGAATTGGTGTGTGTAAAAGCAAGATCACAGAGCAAAAGGCAGGGCGAAAAAGTGTTGGAGCCTGAAAGAATGGCCCAACCTACCAAGAGAAAAGGTAAGAAGACTGGGGAACCAGCTTCTGTTCAGCAACAAGATCAGGACCCCTCTCCTCAGGGAGAGGACTTGGACACCCCAGAGGGAACTGAGCCTATGGAGCTTGACCCTTACCAGGTTGAACTCTTGGGCCCAGGGGGACCCTCTAGGGAAGAGCTGTGCCAGGCTCAGCAAGACTGTCCCACTCTTGAAAGCCTGAGGCAGCAAGCTGTTTCAGAAGCAAAGGGAGATGTCAGTGGTACCCACAGAGTCTATTGGGAAGAGGGATTACTGTACACTAAGGCAAGAAACCCCAATCCTGGAGCCACCAGGAGAGTGGTAGTGCCACAGAAGTACAGGGAGTTCCTCCTAACTTTAGCTCATGACATCCCCCTAGCTGGACATCTGGGTCAAACCAAGACTTGGGAAAGGCTAGTGAGCCACTTTTACTGGCCCCAGATGCACCAAAAGGCGAAGGAGTTTGTCAGCTCCTGTGTTACCTGTCAGGCCAGTGGCAAGACAGGTGGCTACCCAAAGGCCCCCCTTATACCACTGCCTGTGGTGGGAGTTCCCTCTGAAAGGATAGGTGTGGACATAGTGGGTCCACTTGAACCTCCCACGGCCTCAGGGAACAAATTCATTCTAGTGATAATGGATCATGCCACTAGGTACCTTGAAGCAATCCCACTTAGGACTACTATAGCTCCTGCAGTAGCCAAGGCCCTCATTGGTGTCTTCACCAGGGTAGGGTTTCCTAAGGAGTTGGTTTCAGACAGAGGTTCTAACTTTATGTCTGCTTACCTGAAACACATGTGGAAGGAATGTGGAGTACAGTACAAGTTCACTACACCCTATCATCCACAAACCAATGGCCTTGTTGAGAGATTTAACAAGACATCGAAAGGCATGATTATGGTGCTCCCTGAGAAACTCAAAAGGAGATGGGATGTCCTCTTACCATGTCTGCTTTTCGCTTACAGAGAAGTGCCATAGAAGGGAGTAGGTTTCTCACCCTTTGAACTTCTGTTTGGTCATCCTGTAAGGGGACCACTCTGTCTTGTGAAAGAGGGTTGAGAGGACTCTCCAAGAACCCAAACAAGATATTGTGGACTATGTGCTTGGCCTAAGGTCCAGAATGGCTGAGTACATGGAAAAGGCATCAAAGAATCTTGGGGCCAGCCAGGAGCTTCAGAAGCACTGGTATGACCAAAAAGCTGCACTGGTTGAATTTCAACCTGGGCAATAGGTGTGGGTTTTGGAGCCAGTGGCACAAGGGCACTCCAAGATAGATGGAGTGGTCCTTACCCTATCCTAGAGAAAAAGAGTGAGGTCACCTACTTAGTTGACCTGGGCACAAGCAGGACACCCAAAAGGGTTATCCATGTGAACCGCCTCAAGATCTACAATGACAGGGCTGACATCACCATGCTGATGGTGACTGATGAGGAACAGGAGGCAGAGAGTGAACCTCTCCCTGATCTCCTCTCCTGCAGCCCAAAAGATGGGTCAGTAGATGGAGTTGTCTTTTCAGACACCCTCTTTGCCCAACAGCAGACTGACTGCAAGCAAGTCTTGCAACAGCATGCTAAGCTCTTTTCTCTGACCCCTGTTCTGACAAACTGGTGTACCCATGATGTGGACACTGGTGACAGTGCACCTGTCAAAAACAAAATCTATCGACAGTCAGACCAAGTTAAGGAAAGCATCAAAGCTGAGGTCAGCAAGATGCTGGAGCTAGGGGTCATTGAACCCTCTGAGAGCCCCTGGGCTAGCCCAGTGGTTCTGGTCCCCAAACCTCATCTACAGGGTGGAAAGAGATAAATGAGGTTCTGTATGGACTATAGAGGATTCAACTCTGTCACCAAGACATATGCTCACCCTATCCCAAGAGCAGATGAGTTGATAGACAAATTAGGGGCAGCCACAATTCTAAGTACCTTTGACTTAACTGCAGGGTACTGGCAGATTGGCATGGCCCCAGGAGCAAAAGAGAAAACAGCATTCTCCACACCTGATGGTCACTATCAGTTCACTGTTATGCCCTTTGGTTTAAAGAATGCGCCTGCTACCTTCCAGAGGTTGGTGAATCAAGTCTTTGCTCGGTTGGGGTCCTTTAGCGCAACTTATCTTGATGATATTGCTGTCTTTAGTTCTACCTGGCAGGATCACCTGATCCACCTTGGGAAGGTTTTAAAAGCCCTGAAAACTGCAGGCCTAACTATCAGGGCATCCAAATGCCAGATAGGGCAGGGCACTGTGGTGTACTTGGGCCACCTTGTTGGTGGAGGCCAGGTACAGCCCTTACAGCCCAAGATCCAGGCCATCCTGGACTGGGCATCTCCAACAAACCAGACCCAAGTCAGGGCATTCCTTGGCTTGACTGGGTACTACAGGAGGTTTGTGAAGGGATATGGGTCCATTGTGACTCCCCTCACATAACTCACCTCCACGAAAATGCCCAAGAAGGTTAACTGGACAGTTAGTTGCCAAAAGGCTTTTGACACCCTGGAAGAAGCAATGTGCTCAGCACCAATTCAAAAAACTCCAGATTATGCCAAGCCGTTCATAGTGCAGACTGATGCCTCTGAGCTAGGGATAGGAGCGGTCCTATCCCAGACCAATGATGAAGGCCAAGACCAATCTGTTGCTTTTATAAGCAGAAGGCTTCTCCCCAGGGAGCAACGTTGGAGTGCCATTGAGAGGGTGGCCTTTGCTGTGGTTTGGTCCCTGAAGAAGTTGAGGTCATACTTGTTTGGTACTCACTTCCTAGTTCAAACTGACCACAGATCTCTGAGATGGCTAATGCAAATGAAAGGAGAAAATCCTAAACTGTTGAGGTGGTCCATCTCCCTACAGGGAATAGACTTTGAAGTGGAACACAGACCTGGGACTGCCCATGCCAATGCAGATGGACTTACCAGGTTCTTCCACTTAGACAATGAAGACTCTCTAGGGCAAGGTTAGTCTCATCATCTTTCGTTGGGGAGGGGGTTGTGTGAGAAAGTGCCCTCTTTCTTCCTTGGTATGCCCTCACGTTTTGCTGAATTGCTGATGTGCTTTGACTGATTGTGCCCTGGGCTCCTGCCAATCAGGTACCCAGGGCCTGTGTTCCTTCCCTAAAACTGCATTAAAGCTTAAACCCAATTGGCATTTCTGGCCACATGTCAGCCCCTGGTAAATGGTACCATAGGTACCCAGGGCACTTTGACCAGAGAAGGCCCCTAAGGGCTGCAGCACTTATTGTGCGACCCTTAGAGGCCCTGTACCCTTACACACACACACACTGCCTTTGCAGACTGAGTGTCTGGGTGCAGATCAAAACAAAGAGTCGACATGACACACATCCCTGTGTGCCTTGCCCACAAACCACTGCCCTGGCATACATCAGTACCCCTCTAGCTGGGTGCCCTATGCCAGTGGTGAGGGTACAGGTGCATGAGCCCTGTACCCCTACAGTGCCCAAGTCCATTCCTGGGCCCTGTAAGTGCAGTGCTGCCATTAAGAGTATATGGTACTAGGAGGTTGTCATTACGAACTCCACAGCACCATAATGACTACACTGAAGACTGGGAAGTTTGGGTTCAAACTTCTCAGCACATTAAACCCACACTGATGCCAGTGTGGGATTTAATGTAAAATGTACCACAGAGGGCATCTTAGAGATGCCTCCTAAAAAAACGACCAACTACCAGTGACCTGAGTGGCTGCGCAGGCTGCCACCACCAGACATGTTTCTGGACCCCTGGGTCGAGAGCATGCTGCTCTCGGGGGCCTGAAACAATGCACATCCTGGGACGGGGTGCCAAGCCTCCTCCCCCAGGATGGGCAGGGTTCACGAAGGAGCCTCTCCAGACCATTTGCTACTTTCAGCAACTGGTCCCCACTGGTTCTACCCCCCACTTTGGGTGGGAGAACCGGCGGGAAAAACAAGTGAGGAAGAGAGGTGTGCCCATCTCTGCCAACTCCACCCCTAAGGTGAGGGAGGCGAGGTGAAGCACAACCTCCAGCCCTCGCCATCTTGAGGATGGGGGGACCCAGCCAACCAGGGACAGGCTCCTGCCCCCCTCCCACTGGAGAGTGGCAGAATAGGGGGTGTACCCACCCCAGGGAAGGGACCCATTGGTCCCTGCCCTTTACCTACCTGTAACACCCGTAAATTTAGTATTTAGGGGCACCCTGAACCCTCCTCCCTCAGACCCAGCATCCACAAGAAAAGAAGAAGGACGAAAAGCCATGCAGAGCTAACAAGAGGACGACACCCACTGACTTGGTCCTAGCCCTACAGGCCTGTCTCCCCTCAAACCTGCTCCTGCAAAACCCCAGCAGGTCCAGTGGCCAGCAACCTCAAAAACCTTGGAGGACCTGCCTGCATTCCCTTTCCCAGCTGCTTCTCCCGTGAATACCGGACGTGTTTGAATTGCAGCTTCTGGTGCCAGCCAGAAACCGCAAATCCAGCCCACTCTTCACCCGCCGAGCCCGGCCCAAGCTTGCGTGGAAAAACACCACAAGGAGGTCCCCCCGGTGATCCTGACCCGAGATCCGGTAACCCCTGACCTGCCTCAAGCCTCCAGACGACGCCTGCAGCCTCAATCCAGAGGACCCCCCTACCGCGACCAGAGCGGGTAA
This sequence comes from Triturus cristatus, assembly GCF_964204655.1. NCBI lineage: Eukaryota > Metazoa > Chordata > Amphibia > Caudata > Salamandridae > Triturus > Triturus cristatus. The sequence goes on along the minus strand of NC_140580.1, from coordinate 63,849,366 downwards.
GAAAATCCGATGTCCCAAGGCACCCCTGCACCCAACGCCCCAAGGCCTTGTGTGCCCAACCCAGCGGTGCCTAACCAACCCTCAACATCCCAACTTACCCCTCGAAGTGGTGGTCACTCCTGGAAGATCCTCGTCCCCGAGTCTGCTGTGTTTCTTTGTCCCGGAGAATCTCCATCGAAATCAACAGGGCACCCGGCCTCAAAACAGCACCCTGCACCCGGCCGCCCTAGTGCCGCTGAGGGTGCCCCTTTTGTGCTAACCTGGTCCCCAACTTGCCCTGAGCTTAACCCTAGGAGCTTGGCTCCCACAACCCCGTGGCCTGCTTGCCAGCAGCCACCAACCGGAGCCGCCCTATCCTCCGTAGGATAACATTGGGCCGCAACACTCTGCACTCGGCCGCCCTAGTGCCACTGGTGGTGCAACAACAGTGCATCACTGACCCTGGAAGACCCCTGAGTCCAACCCCAGAACCCTAACTCAAAAGACCGATTACCTACCTGGAAACCGATAACCTCTTTTTCCTCATAGAATAACATTGACACTTTTTCTCCCAAAAAGTTTCTGTCGACTTTTAAAAATTACAAATATTCCTTATAAATCAGCCGAATAACTGTCAGGGTTGTCAAATCTAACCATGTAAAAAGGCTCAGGGTAAACACCATAGACCTTAGAGCTAGATTTAAAAAGAAGACTGAACGAAGGCAGAGCAAATACACTACACATACCGAAACCAAGATGGCCGCCAGAAATTCGAGACTCGAGCAATCGGTTGGCGCTCTAGTGCTGAACCGCAAATCATCCAGATCCAGGTGTCGTGCCGATACTGTGGCGCACTTCACCGAACATTGACGGTTAGATGGAGGTGTTCAAGTGAGCGTTGCGAAGTTAGTCAGGGAAAGTTAAACTTCGTTGCGCTCGAAAAAATTGTTCAGTTGTCGGAGGTGGGGCACGCGAGTGTGGACCTTTTCAAGTAAGACTGTTCTGGTTAAAAGGAAGAGCATGCGCAATATAAAGACTGAAAAGTAGTTCCCTTTGTGAGCATGCGCTTTTGGAGTTACTAGCATTCTTTGGAGCTGAATCTTGAGGGAACACCCCCTTTTAGTTTATAGTTAGTAGAGTCAGCACAAGTCCGCGAGTTTAGTTTACCTCATAGAGAAAGAAGAAATTAAAAAGAAAAGAGGTTTGGGAGACAAGAGAAGATAATTCATATTAGTAGGAGTGAATTAACTGCAACGTTTTGACTAGTTAATATCTACAGAATTATTTCCTAAGTACATAATTATTTAGCGCACTTAAAAGCTGTAGGAATAAAGTAAATTAGCTATAACTTACCGTTCAAATAGGTTTAACACCACAGCTGTGTATTTCCAAGGTGAGGAACCTGCAAGAGATGGAGAGAGATAAATAGAGGAATAAGTTACGGACCAATAATCATAATTAGTAATCTTTAGTCCACAGCACACAGAAAAGACAGAATCACTAAACAATAGAAGAGGAGCATAGGCCACATCACAACAGGGTAGGTGAACAGTAAGAGAGTAGCATTAAGGAAGATAAAATAGGAATTGCATATGAACTAAATATTGTGTGGATTTTCCTTATAGTTGCATACTTACCTGTAAAGCTAGAGAAGATTGCGAAGAAGAAAGAAGACTGTGAAGCAGTGAAAGGAAGAAGCAAGCGGTGTGGCTGTCTCTTCTCTGTCCATTCCCCTTTCCCCCGTGAGATTATATTTACTGATACGCTATTAACTGCGTTAGGTGGAGTAATCTTAGTGGGGCATTGGGAAGCTTGCGACGTTCTGCTCCTGCGCCTTCAGAAAAAGGGTTACGCACCTGACAATAACCATAACGCATTTTTTCAACTGTTTTCAGGGAATGTCCCAGTGCTGAATCTAGGTATGCAGCACTGAGTAAGAAAAAGTATTGTTAACCTAACTTACCTGCTAAGTGAATTTCCTCCCATAGGATAACATTGGTGATTCTATGTGAAAAAGTTTCTAAGTGTCAACTTTTGAAATGCAATAAAATTCTTTAAAAATCGTACCTCTAACTAAAACGCATTTACTCACCTGTTTTCAGGAAATGTCCCAGGGCTGAATCTAGGATCCAACCCTGTGTTAGCCAAAGTAATCTGAAAAGTAATTAACTGCATTTTACTTAAAAAGCCCATTCATTTGAATGTACTAAACCTGCAATGTGTTGCAAACCGCTTACTTAAAACTGTAACCAAAACCAGTACAAGTTATACTGCAATTCTGAACTGTTTTCATAGAAGTAATTTACTACTGCAAAGTATTTATATGCGTACCTGTACCAGGGTTGCTTGGTTCTAGAAATAAAACTACAGTATATTGTTTATACAAAAACAATTGGCCTAGAGTTCAGTTCTTGAGTATGTGAATTCATTTGCTGACTGAGTTTGTACATCACATGCTTAACACTGTCCTCTGATACTGCCTTACTGCTCGACCAAGCTACCACTTTAGAGAGTAAGGTTTTATCTAACTTTAACCTCTGCCAAACCTCTGGAGACCCTTGGACTCTATACACACTGTACCTCACTTTGGTGAAGTATATATAGAGCCAGTTTCTTACAAAATTGACATGGCTCCTTCTCTTACCATAACATCTGCAAAACAACCAACTCAACAGCCTCTAAAAACAGCAAAAGCAATGAAAATAATAAATCTGGAGCTACCGATTGTGTGTCTTCATATGGAGCAGTAACCAAGGCTAGATCCGGCTCATTAGAGCAAAGAGGACTACAAGTCCCAGAAGCACCCAAGCCAACAGTTGTGAAACTGGCAGGCAGCCATTTTTTTATCCCATTTTGTTTTAATCACAGCCACATTTCCATCTCACTTTACTTTTGCCAGAAACTTTGTGAACAGCCAGAGATAGTTTTACCACCACAGGTCTACCTGCTTTAGTGCTCCTAATCTGCGACTCTTCACCCCTTACTGCTTTGGGCTCCTCTCAGGTCTGGGACGAAGCTTGTGCCTATGATGCTCTGAAACTTCTACAGATAAAAAGAAGCGGAAAAGAAAATGGTTGGTAAACAGGAAAGCACTGAATAGCCCTGTACATAGGTAATGCTCAGCTCACAAATATGGTACACAGAACTTTAGAGACAAAAAGACATTTGGAGATGCTAAGCCACTAAAGCCCACAGTAGTGCTGGGAATCCACAGAAAAACACATGCATGCACTTTATCACTGCAACATTTTAATCAACCCCCTTGTCATTAAGAAGCCATTGCTTATACAAATGGGCATGATACAGGTCTGTGGTATGGATGTGATTTCTAAGGGGCTGATTACAACTTGGCTCAGTTGCGCCGGCTCTCCACTGGCACAGCTGAGCCAAAGTCAGCAAAGACCGCCTGCCTGATTACGAGTTTTTCTCATGCAGCCGGCTGTCTTTTTTACCATTCCCATGGTGGTGCCAGAAAAACAGACACTGCAATGGGAACGGCAACATTTTTCCAGTACGGCATGGAGGGTGTAATCCATGCCATGCTGGAACTGGGGTGCAAGCAGACAGTTGTGCCCCCCTGAATGCATCCCTTGGAGGGGGGCATGGGCCCTGTAGGGCCCCCTTTCTTTCTCCACCGCCAGCCTTTTCATGGCGGACTCACGCCCATGAAAAGACAGGTGGTGTGGAAACTCGTAATATGCTGGGGACTGCGCCAATTCCTCTCAGCATATTCCATTGCCCCTCCACCATGCCACCGCCATGGAATGATGGTTCCCTTGTGCAGCGGTCGGCCCACCGCCGTAATCCGGTGGATGGTGGACCGTCATTGGTGTGCCACCGTGAGTGCGGTGGTCGTAAGACCGCCACACTCGTAACCAGGCCCTAAGTCGAGTATAGCAAATGTTTGAATTAATTGGGAACATTTAGTAGAGAAGGAGGTGGCTTATATACCTGTTTGTTTAAGTATGTTGGGGCCGGAGTCACACTTACAGAAAGTAGAACTGGCTGGGTTTGGTCCAGGCAGAGGTACTAATTAGTAAGCTAGGGCTCTTTGTTATGCCCATGTAACTTGTGGAGGTGGGATCCTCAGAGAGAAGCATCGCCCTAAGAAGTGAGTACAAGTATTGCCCAGTGGCATAACGAAACTTGAGGGTGCCCCCTCGCAAAGTACATGGAACTCCTCACCCCTCAGCCCACCACCTACAACTTTGGTCCCAGACCCAGTTAGTGTACTGTGCTGAGGGGGCCCCCTGGAGCTTGGGGGCCCCCCGCACAGCGGGGGCTAATGTTACGCCACTGGTCTTGCCCTTTTGTAGTGATGGGCTCACCCCAAAGCACTCAGCCACATAACGGTTGCTCTGAACTGGTTACAGGCAATGAAACTCTGTAAATTTCCTGAACCTTGCACACCAGACCGGGGACCTACTCACACAGACGGAAAGTGCCTCGAAGTATCCCTGTCCTGCACACTACATAAGCCTTTTGAAATGTACAAAAGGCAAACGGCAATTCGGTAGCTTGTTATTGAATCACAATTTAGCTTTGCCATTCAGTATTTGGAAAGGGTGTGATTAGGGCGTTCCTTCCAAATACCGAATCACAGTGGTATGTATAAATGTTGTGCAACCAAATTACGGTGGAAAACATTACGTTTTTCGCATACTACCGAAAGGGAGTGGTAACCATTTGTAAATGGGCAGGGGCCCCAATCGGTCGCCTTTCCTATTGAGAACGTTAAACAAAGTTTTTTAAGAACAGGCAGTGGTTCCACAGACTACTGCCTAAAAAATGAAAATTCAACGTTTCTTTTTTTGTTTTTGAAATGCATCCGTATTCCTTTTGGGAAAACAAGGCTGCATTTAAAAAATGCTTCATTTAAAAGCAATTACAGACAAGTGGTCTGCTGACCTCAGCAGTCCACTATCCATTTGATGCCAGAGAATCCTAGAGGGTAGGAAACTGCAGCCTATCTCATTAATATTCATGAGGCAGGTTGATTGGCCACCCACTAAAAATCGCTAATTAGAGGTTGCAAGGTTTCTTACATTTGGAATTGCAATTTTGGTAGGAATCGCAATTTCGAAATCAAAATTCCTTATTTTTGTAAATCTGGCCCTTAGAGACTTCTGTAGGGTATTTATACGGATTAGCAATGCATTGTTTTGTTTCGAAACAAGATTCGGTATTGCCACTCCTGAACCAATTAATGTTGCAGTGTTTTTACTAAGTATAGCATTCTATTGCTGCCCCTGCAAACCCGTTTCCAAGTACAGTCATGCATAGGCCTGCCTTGCTTTCCTTTCCCTGAGGTATTCTCTCTCCTTGTATTTTCCTTCTACTTCTTAGGACCATTTGACTGACCACAAGGATTTATTGGTCAGTATCACTTGCAGAGGAAGTGATTGATCATTACTCAAATCTAGCTGTCCTCTGACAAAAACTATTAAATCCCTCAATGAATATCTTTAGTGGTCATACATTTGCCTGTATTGAAGAAACTCTGGCTAGAACCTTTTTCAAAGTCATGTGAATTCACATTTATGGTGAAATCATGGTCAAATGTGATTTGACATTATATGCAATATTGGAATCAAGCTCAAAGGTCATATGATTTCACTTAATGTCATCAGAAGGACAAACGCTTCAGCGCCCTACATAGGGGCAGTAAGAGCTATACAAACACCATGATACAATACGATACACATGGTGCGTGATATCCCGTTTCCTACCTCTGCCATCCATGGTCTTCCGCTTACAGATCTGTATGACAGCGTGGAGATGGCGCGAGGCATGGTGACCAGCACAAGAGGAGCAATGCATCATTTCAATGTCCGCCACGTTCCTTTGTTAAAAACTTGTAGTTTTCTTTTCTAGTTCAGAAGCTGATTTTCCACTAAATACATTTCAAATCTTTACAACTTCTACAGCATGCTTTACTTAAAATTAGATACAAACTTCAAATGTGACTTCGTTTTAGCCTGTAGGTTTTATAGATTCTAACTAGTGTTTACATTTGAGGGAACAGTTTGGGAGCTTGTTCAATGAGCCACTAAGTATTTTGTTTGATGTCAGCTAGAGCCACGCTGCGGTCAGTAAAGGCATAGGGCAGGTTATAGTGTAGTGGTATTGTCTGCAAATCAAAGAATTGATAAGAACGTCAACATTCACTAGGTAAACTGCAGTCATTTACCAAACAGGGGGGTCATGCAGATTAACCAGTACCGGGGAATCGTGACTCATGCCAAATACAGCGCTTGGAAGCATGTAAAGAGGAGGGATTGAGACTGGGAATAAAACCACAGGCAAGGGAAACGGAAGAGAGACGGAGCAAAGAGGAAGAGAACAGTGGCAGTCGTGATAAGAAAAGACAGAAAAATGGTGAAATGATGGAGAGAGGGTAGAATCGAGAGAGAAGAAAAAGAAAACGAGTGAAGGTATGCATTAAAAGTAGGAAATAGATTGGAGGATAAAGGGGATTGAAGAAGAATGAGTATGGTTAGGGTAAGGATGGAGAGAGAAAAGAGAATCAATCATTAATTCAAGGGGGTTGGGAGAAGTGGACACAGGGAAATGGGGAAGAGGAAAGATGATAAAAAAAGAGAATAAGAAGTGAGAAAAATAACTGGGGAAAGAAGTGGAGGAGAATATAAAGAGCACAACATGGGTAGAACAGATTTATGACGTCGGTGATTTTGATATCATCTTGAGTGATGATTGTCTTCGCCCTATAGGAGTCACATTTAAAGAGACACACACTGCCTAAAATCATACACAATTTTGAGTGTTGGCTTGGAATAATTGAAACAAGTATTGATAGTACAGATATGTCGCACAAGATATAATTTTTTGGTCTCTGAACGCTGATAACAGGTGTTAGTTGTTACTTAAGTCAACAGTACTTATTTAATCAATCTCAGAAGAATGAAAGGATGAGCGGCCCGGCTGGGATACCAACTGATAACCTTCAGTGTAAACACAGATGCCTTACCTCCTCGTCCTTCTTTCTCGCCACAGTCATTGTCAGTGAGCTTGGCTCCTGCTGGCAGAATACTCCGAAGTCAGAAGACACCACACATTCTAGTTTACAAACCCTCCAAGATGGCAGACTTCCTCTTACCATGTATAGATATAGGAGCAATCCCCAGCACACGTTTTCAAATTCAAACATGCAATGGCAGCAGTAGCACATGTAAATCCTCTTTCAATATACAGCAAAAAATCAATGTGTTCCTTTTTTTCTCCTTTTTTTTTTCTTTCTTCAGGCCCCTCTATATTTCGACAAGATCTTAGCCAACACGTGTTTCGTCGCCACAGTGGGAATACATCCACTGGAGATGGGACATCACTCACAACATTCAACTCTCGCATGACAATATTCGCAGTTATAACCTTATCTCCACACTCTGTTAGTGATAAGATTAGTTTGGTGCCTATTACACCTTGAATTGAAAGTTCACTGGATTGACATGTTCCATATTGTTTGCTCATTACTTTATTCTCACAATTAGACATTAGAAAATGTTTTCTGCTTTTAATCCGTCTCACAAATTTGTTAAGATACATTTTCAAATCACAGATATTTCCCACATTGCTCGGGCAAAAACTCAATCCTTTTTTCAATAATGACGCATCATCATTAGTAAGACATTTAGTTGACAGATTCACCACATTGACATCCCTTACTTCTTCTGATTCCATGATCTGGTCCTCATCCCTGGTCGTACTTCCCCTGTTGCACCCTCTTTTTCCCCTCCTTGTCTTTGTCCTGGTATGGGGTGCCTGTTTTGTTCCCTGTTGCCTTTCTTGATGCATTGTACCTCCCGTAAAAAACGTTAGTCACTGTTTGAGGTGTCTATCGAACCATCTCCTCTATCAGACTCTCCACCGCTAGTGACAGGTGTATCTATGGATGTAGAACTCGAACTCATGGATAACCCTTTTTTAGCTCTATTCTGATCAACTTTAATTTTTAGGAAGTCGTACTTCCTAGCAAAGGTAAAAATCTAAAGGTATTCCTCTCTTTTTAGTTTCTTGGATTTTCGCTGTTTTATCTCTGATAGATGGTGTTGCAATATATCATTTAAAATGGCAGAGTTTTTTTCTGTTGCCTCAGTGAGATTTAATTGTTTAATCTCCAACTCTAATGCTTAGAATTCTTTCTGTAGTCTTGTAGCCTTCCTATCGCAGTTCTCAATAAGAATGCCCATCAATCTGTTTGAGTTATTAGTGAGTTCCTGTTCCCATGCAACCAGTAGGTCAGCATCGAGATCGTCATATGTGTGTATTATTTGGGCAAAGCCCCTCGGTATTCTCTGTATTCACTAGTAGCGTTACCACACCGCAATAGGACATGGTGATGGGTTGTGAAATTATGTATGTAACATTAAGTAACTGTTAGAACTGGGGGTCTTTAGTTGGCTGAGGTAGGTACCTTAGTCCAAATAGAGACCCTTGCTTCTAGTCAGGGTAAGGAGGGACACACTCTTAGATAACCCCTGCTCACCCCCTGGTAGCTTGGCATGAGCAGCCAGGCTTATCTCCAAGGCAATGTGTAAAATATTTGCAACCACACTCCCAGTAACACAGTGATAACACCACAAATGGACACCACATTGGTTTCATAAAAATAGCGGTATCTTTATAAAACGGAATACGATGAGACCAAATGAAAGAGATCCAACATATGCATATTTGTAATATTTCGCTTTGCCAGTTATTAGGCCAGCGATCACTTGTAGGTTCTTGTGGTATTAATGAGCAATTCACGATCTCCAATGCAGTCCTAATGCAATGCTATGCAGTTCGTAATGCAGTTCGAAATGTAGTGTAATAAGACAGTCCTTAATGCAAGAATCAGGCAGTTCGTAATGCAAGAATAATGCGGTCCGTAATGCAAGAATCAGGCAGTTCGTAATGCAAGAATAATGCGGTTCGTAGTGCAAGAATCAGGCAGTTCGTAATGCAAGAATAATGCGGTTCCTAATGCATGAATCAGGCAGTTTGTAATGCAAGAATCAGGCAGTTCTTAATGCAAGAATAATGCGGTTCGTAATGCAAGAATCAGGCAGTTCGTAATGCAAGAGTAATGCGGTAAGCCAATCTGCGTGGTCAACTCGAGCATCACTAGGCCCCAACATCAGAGACAACAGTCATAAGCTTAAAGGGGCAGCCCCGGTACTGCTGGGCAGGTACGGGCCACTCGGGGACTCAGCGCGTCTAACGTGGTGCAGCGGGAGAGAGATCGGAGCACTCCTGTACTCCTCCTGCACACCTCCCCAGGCCACACACGCTTGTGGCTCCCGACTGGAGTCCAGGCCTTACCTGGGGGGGTGCGCTGCCTCGCTCTCTCTCTCTGCTCGTCGGACATCCTGCTGGGCGATCCCGATCCTGTTTCAGCTCTGTTGCTAGGCGACACTGTAGCCGGACGGGTTGCTGCGCTGCCTTCTCCTTCGTTGAAAAACTTGGGCAGATCTCTTTCGACGAACAACGATCACGATCCCTTTCACCTTGTAGCTTCCTTAGCTTCAATAAATCCTTTAGCACGTTGCGGCATGGGCCAGCGGCGTCAATCTTTACTCAGCCTCAGTTACAATGACGGCTCGGGCCACAAACAGCAATGCAGCATCGTGGACGATATTTCACGCTGCGGGGGCAATGCGGTCACGGGGCACCTCGTAAACAGCACCACGGACCACACGGCAGTCTCAGGCGTGCAAAAAGCACATGTACACAGCGTCGCTGAGACACGGTCCTTAGTTTCAAGTAAGCCTTTAGCACGTTGCAGTTCGGGCCGGCGATCTTTACTCACAGCCTCAGTTACTATGACGGCTCGGGCCACAAACAGCAATGCAGCAGCATGGACGATGTTTCACGCTGCAGGGGCAATGCAATCACGGAGCACCTCATAAACAGCACCATGGACCACACGGCAGTCTCAGGTGTGCAAAAGGCACCCGCACGCAGCGTCACTGAGACACACTTGGAAACCTTTATGTTCCTGAGTTTCCACAACAGGAGACCAGCTCTCCTCGGGCCGTTGGAGACAAGTTACTTCAGGACACAGCGCACAGCAAAGTCCTCTCAAACAGGGGGACACAGCACACAGCAAAGTCCCTTGTCCTCTCCTCACTCAAATCAGCAAACTGTAGGCCAGCCCCAGAACACACAGCAAGGGCAGTCCTTCTCTTCAGTCTCTTTAGCTGTTCTTCTTTGGCAGAGGTTCCTTTTGATCACAAAGTAGTATCAATCCTTTTTCAGTCTTGTGTTCAGGGGTTTCAGCTCTTACATTTATACCCCTAAATGCCTTTGAAGTCTTTGTGGTCAGGGGGCTCTGACCCCGGTCCAAACCAGATCTGGGCGTCTTCCTGCCAGTGCACACCCTCTTCCTTTGATAGTCATGGTCTGGGGCCCAGACGCTCAGCAGGAGGTGGAGCCTTCCCCTGGGGGCAGCAACACAGCCCTCTTCACATCCAGGGGGCTACTCCTCCCCCACATCAAACGCAGGCCAGCCTGTCGCTGTCTCACCTACTGCTCCCTGGGGTCAGGACACTTCTCAGACCCTGTCACATCCAAACCCAGACAGGCAAAACACAACCAGACAGAGGCACACAGGATAGTTTAAGACAAGAAACCAGCCACTTCTAACAGCGTGGTTTCTAAACACACAATTCAAAAACCATCTTCACAAAAGATGTGTTATTAAATTCTGAGTTCAGGCACACTAAACTCCATCCCTCCATCTTATGCCTGTGGGAAGATATGCTGGAAACATGGGACTCAGCATTCCCCATTCTGTCCTATGGGCAAGATGGCCTTGCAACAGTGAAAAACGAATTTGGCAGTATTTCACAGTAAGTACACGGTACACACCTCAGTACATGTCCTCCCTTTCACATACACTGCACCCTGCCCAGGGGGGTACTTTGAGCCTACTATAGGGGTGTCTGATGTGCACAAAAAGGGAAGTTAAGGCCTGGCAAGTGGGTGCGCTTGATCCTCACACAAAGTAATGGGACGCTGATTCAAACGCAACCAAAATATATCCTTATATCAAGGAAAAGAAAGAGGGGGTCTTTCTCTTAAAGAGGAGAACCCTCACTCACCCAAGGGTGACATGCTTCATCATTGGGTCCCGTCTTGCACACTGCAACCGCAAGGTATACAGTGTGGGCTACGACTCTCTCAATGGAGAGGAGCGTGAGGTGTTTTATAAGGTTACCAATTTAGGCAATGGGAGTGAGGGGCAGAGTGCAAAATAAAGAACAAAATGTGTATTAAAACTAGTGAGAAGTTGGCCTGGTACATGCTGGTCACTAGTTAAAGTGGCCAACTTGCACCAATACAATACGACTCTTATGGTAGATAGGTTTAAGACCTTTTAAAGAAAGCTATCCTAGTGGTAGCTGTGGAGAGCAGCCTTCAGGCTAAGTCTTGGAGGAATGTAAAGCAGCTTGTTTTACCTTATAATCTCTTGAATTACTAAATGAAAGGACACCACACAGGTATATATATAAAATATATATGTATTTATTTCTAACACACTCTACTAATCTCTTTATGAGATTAGAAGTCAAGAACATATGCAAAAATCAACAGTTCACAACAAGTTAAGCACTTATATGGCTGGGGCCCTAGGGGCATACCAGACCATATACTAAAAAAGAGGTATAAGAAGATCGACTTGCGAGGGCACAAGGCCTAGGGCCTGTAGAAGTGCTGGGGCCTCACTAATCCACCCAAGGCAGGTAAGTAAAGGACCCACGGGAGAGGCATGCAGTGTGAGAACACAGCTGCGGATCCCAATAGGCTTCAATGGAGCAAGTCGCGGTTGGAATTTTAAAGTTTTAGGATACTTCGGGAGAGTCTACAAGCAAGTCACTTACAGGGTAAGTAGTTCTAGAGCCACCACACAATGGAGCACCGTAGTGCAGGAGTTACCTCACCCAGGGAAGCCGGGTGCATAGGTGTCTTTTGGTGTCGGGTCGCGGCGTCGTTTTCAATGGGAGCCAAAGAAGACTTGCTGCTTGTGAAGACTGAAGAAGTGTCCGGTGGAATCCAAGGCTGGATTCAGAAGAAGGAAGACCTGAAAGCAGAGGAGACAGTGTTCAAAGTCACTTGCCAGTGACCCGGGGCCAGGAAGCTGGATGCCCACCGTAGTCGGGTGATTTCAGGTGATCACGGATGTCTTGACTCTTCAGCCACGAGCTCCAGGAGGTGTCGACCACAACCAGGAACTGGATTCGGCGTGTCCCACGAAGTCTGCAGCTTAGTGAGTTGTCAGCAACCAGATTGGAGCCAACGAGCCTTGGCAACAGCAAGTCTCGTGGAAAGTGAAGGAAGTCAGCGGTGCAGACCAGCATGGTCTGAGGGACTCACCCAGCGAGGGTAAATCAGAGCAGGCCTGGAGCAATCAGGGGAGCCCTTTGGTTCTGTAGAAAAGTCTTCTGGGGACCCACAAGCCAGCTGGAAAGGGATCACAAAGACGCCTCAGGAGGATTCACTCACCAGGAGCCCACGGTCACTCGGGACGAGGTAGGTCTCTGATCCTCGGAGGAAATCCTGCTGGAGGCTTGGGCCACACATGGTCCAAAGCACAAGTTCGTAGAACGTCGTGAAGGGGTTGCACTCGACAATAGTGTACGGTACCCGGGTATTGCTGGTCCTCGTCACTCGTGGGGTCCACTTGCCTCAGCTTCGCTGGGGACTCACGATGGCCTTGGAGAAGTCAGGAAATCCAATTCTGGGGCTGCAGGGACTTCGGACTCCGGCGGGAGCGGGAAAGATTGCGACCGTTGATGCAAAGTTTTGGTGCCTGCCAAGCAGGGGAGTCACTCCTTGATTCCAAGGGAGATTCTTCAGTCTTTCAAAGGTAGTGGAACGTTGAAGGTCCAGGATTCTTCTTCAGAGCGTCGTCCAGGGATATCTAGTTTGCAATGGCAAGGGTTCCCTAAATTATACTACAAGGAAGGGAGGGACTAGCTCTATGACCACTCCTCTGGGAGGGTCAGGGGAGTGGGTGGCTACACCCACTACCCTTTGTCCAGTTTCACGCCAGAGCAGGGGCTGGCAGCCCCTGAACCGGTTTGAGCTGGCATATGCACAGAGGAGCCTACTGATCCCCCAGTGCAGGACTTCAAAGCACTCTAGGAGTGCACCCACCCAGCCCCAATACACTAAATCCTGTCTGGAAGGTGGTTAAACCTCCCTGTGACAGGATGCCTATTTTTGGGCCTCCTCCACTGCGAGTTTCGGTCAGCAGCAGGAGGGCAGCCCAGTGTCTGTGCTGGCGGCGTCCATTTTGTGATGCCAGGGCTCTTCAGGATTCTACAGTGTTTCGACAGTGGGTACATGTCTATCCCTCTAGAAGGGTGGGATCATACTCCCACACCATTTACTGGTGTGAGGGTATGATTCCAAAGCGTTTGACACCAAACACGACATGTTTTGATGCAGCCATCCCAAAGTTAGCATTTACCGCTAGGTTATAATGCACTTAAGAGTATATGGTTTAACCGCATCTACAAACAGCTACAGAGAATAGACTCTGAGAGCTGCAGAGGCACCCCCTCACATGGAAACCAAGCACCCTGCCCTCAGGATTGATAGGGCCTGCTTAGGGGTGACTGATAGGTTTATATGTGTGTGTAAGTTGAGATATAGGGAACCTATACCTCAGTGAGGAGTGCTAACACCACCTCACCCAGGCTGCAGTAGCAGACCTGTGGTGTCAGATTTAGTCTTCTTCCCAGGGGTGGCATAATACATGCTTCAGCCCCTGGTAGGCCTGGAAGTACCTATGCCCTTGGTACCTAAGGTACCATATACTAGGGCAGTGGTTCCCAAACTTTTTTGACCCATGGCTCCCTTGACCTAATTGGCAGTTGGCCGTGGCTCCCCAACATTTTTTTACGGGTGGGCGGGTGGCGGGGGGATGTAAGCCCGACCTCGGGAGTACTTCCTGTTGTCTTCCTTAAATTAATTGGGATGCAATGAAGGTAGTATAATCATATTTGTAACAAAATACGAAGATAACAGCTGTTTAATAAAACTTTGTTAAGTGTGAAACGATACAAGATTAATAGCCAAATATGTTTCCATGCAACTTTTATTAACCACACAACAATAGTTCGCAAATTTCTATGTAATAAAATATCTTTTCAATGAACAGGTAAAACAGAGTCCGAAATTTACCTTACAAATCCTAGTGAGATGGATGTGCTTGTTTTTCCTTACATAACTCCTGAAATCTTGGAGTTATTTTTGAGATTGCAACACGCATTTCTTTTTCAAGGTGAATTTTTGCCCTATATTTAGACTTTATCACTGCAACTGCTGAAAAACCTGCTTCACAAAGGTACGAAGTTGCAAAAGGGATCAAAACATGCAGGGCTCTCTTGCTAATCATTGGATATTCATCTCCAGCTTGGCACCAGAACTCAAGCAGTGACTGAGACTGGAACCTTACTTTCAATGTTGAGTCACTTGAAACATCAATAAGCTGTTCTGCTTCCTCATTGTTGAAATGCTGAGGTATCTCAGCGTTGAAGGGGTCTCTCACCCATTTTATTGGCTCCACTTCATCCTCTGGAAAATATTTATCAAGGTAAAAACGCAGTTGAGACAAATACAGAACAAAAACTGTCCTCAGTTCCTCCTTTAACGCCATCTCATTCTCCTGCAGGAACTGGTCCAATGAAGGAAAACATTTATAGTCACCTTTGCTTAGACTGCTTTTCCAAAGGATCACTTTCTTCTTAAAGCCTGAAACTTTGTCTGACAGTTGCAAGATGTTAGTATTATTGCCTTGCAAGGACTTGTTCAGTGCATTCAGTTTTTCAAATAGATCAGAAAGAAAAGCCATTTGTATTAGAAAGTCTGCATCAATAAACTTGTCAGCAAAACAATGTTCATCACCATGTAGATATGAGTAGATTTCATTCCTCAGTTCATACACCCTAAGCAGGGAGTTACCTAGAGACAGCCATCGAGAACTGCTGTAGAACAAGAGACATGAGTGTTCCGCACCCATGTCCTCACACAGTTTAGCAAAAAATCTTGCTTTCAATGGTCTTGTTTTAATATAATTTACCACTTTGATGACAATTTTCAGAATACCATGCAGTTCTTCACTGAGGTTTCCTGCTGCCAGTGCTTCTCTGTGAATTATGCAGTGTGTCCAAACAGCATTAGGAGCTTTAGATCGTATGCGAGCTTGAAGTCCTTGGTAGCATCCTGCCATTGAACGGCCCCCATCTGTACAAACTCCAACACATCTCTCCCAGTCAATTTGATTCAGTTGCATGAAATCATCCACAACCGCATACAAGTCTTGACCTGTGGTTCCACCTTTGATTTCTTTACAGAACAACAAATCCTCAACAATTTGTTTTTCGTATAGAAACCTGACATAGCAAATAAGATGGGTGTCTTTGTGGTTGTCTGTTGCCTCATCCAACTGGAGTGCAAAGTCTTTGCCTCTTAGATTACAGATGAGCTGATCGTTAATATCTTCAGCCATATCATTTATCCTCCGGCTGATAGTATTATTAGAAAGAGGCACTTTCAGCAGCTGTTTACCCGCATCTTCGCCGATCATGATTGTTACCATCTCAACAGCAGCAGGCAAAATCAGCTCTTCTGCAATTGTGTGGGGTTTTTTACTCTGTGCAACTAGATAGGCCACTTTATATGAAGACAGGAGGGTGTTACTATTAGTTTTGGTTTGTTTTGAGAAAGTGGACTTTTGTAGTTTGGCTTCAGCAACTTTTCTTTCAAAAAAATCCCTTGGCTTTCCGACCACATTTGGGTGAAGACTTTCAAGATGTCGCTTAAGTTTACTTGGAAGCATGGATTCCAGAGCCAAAACTTTTAAACAGATTGCACATTGAGGACGGTCCTCGTTATTAACCCGAACACACGTGAAACCATAATCCAAATACCTGTCATCGTACTTTCTGTACTTGGCCTTTCGTTTCCCGTCGTCTTTTTTGTCAGAAGAACCTGCAACTTCACTTTGCTCAGATGAACTTGAACTTGGCATTAGAAATCTCTTCATTGTCAATCACAAAGATGGGAATCAGTTCCTCTCGTCTTTCTATCTGTAAAGTCCCTGGTCGTCGTTTCTTTTTCTTTGCTGAAGTATTTCCAGGTTTCTTCCAGGTGTCATCCACAGTCTCCACGGAATAATAAGCCTGAAGTACAAAACATCCAGGTAAGACAAGTATAAGTAGAACTAAAGTTATTCTCTGCGTAATGATGGATCTATTATTTCTGTTAGTTTGCAATAGTAGCCCATGATGATGGTGACCATTTGGACTTATTATTCTTATTGGTACCCCGCACAGACAGAAAGAGCATTCAGTTTTCTAATGAAGTCTAAGGTCAAATAAAATGGCAAATTGTAAGTTTGCTGCAATTTAGCCCAGCGGTTGGAACCAACAATAGAAAACATGAGCAGCTCTGACTTAGTTCATATAAGCAAGGTTTAAACCAGCGTGAAATCAAATAGAAACACATTTGGCCTCTTTGGGGATGAAAACCTGAGGCATTGATGCGCTTTTCTTTAAAGACACAAATGTCATGGATGGGTGGAAAATAATTTAGAAAGGCTGCCTACTGTGCCAGGAGGAATAAATGCGGCTTTGGAAGGCTGACTTGTCCGTATTCTCCTCCGCAGAACCATTTTGCAGGCTCAGAAATGTATAAATCAGTACGCGGGTATAAATGATAAAACAGCACAGGATTCCTGGGTGGTCCAGCTTTAGAACTGGTGGTGCCCAGTGCGACAATGTTTGCGCCCCACAGATTCCATCACTACCACCCTTTAGCAGTGCCCCCCTCAAGTCTCCATGACCACTCTCTCTCCGATATATTGAATCAGTTATATAGTGCCACCTATACCAGTGTAAGGTGTCAGGGCACTTATCACACACACATTACACAGAGCAGAGACAATCAATCATATGTGTGTAAATTAGTGTATAGGAAATGTTTCATAAGCCAGAGGACTACAAGGTAAGTCACAGGTCATCCATACTGGTAGACAGTAAGTGTGGATTTTAACATTCTACACTGCTTTTAACCAAAAGATCTGACAAAGGCACTGACCTATTTAAACTAGCTTCACTGTGTGACGTGCATGGTACACATTCTTTGCAGCAGGCACATTAACACATTCATGGTCAGCACTCTCAAATAAACACAAGCAGGAGCAGCACCACACATATGCTCATAGAGTTGTGTTATTCACTGTGCACATGTTCTACATTATTTAGGAAAAACAGGACTTTGATGGTTCGGTTTATTTACCACTGTGGGTGATATTTAATGGAATGTCTCCAAATCCAACTTATTTGTGGCTAGTACACAAATGATTTGCTGTAGTTCCCTTTTGAACTAAGAGGGTATCCAATGTACGCCAGGGAGGGGCGGGTGTTTACCAGATTTTGATGATATCTACATGAAATAAATTGCCCTACATTGAACCTACATGGAACTCATTTACATATCTAGTGGTTTTCTTTGAAACTTATCGCAGAGCCAGTCCTCCTGAACCTCTGTTGGACCTCAATGCTTTAAAGTGGGACTGTCCTTGTTTGCGTGTTTAAAATACAAAACCACGAGTTAGAACCAAACAAGGCCCAGCCTTTACCCAGCGCCCTGCTGAATCCGACTACAATCGGTGCAATAAATAATATATAAAGAAGGTGCATCTTAAAAATAGTAATGCATAACATAAACAAGTACCTTAAAAGCGCATAGTAGTGAGTGCCACACAAGCCTCAATCAAACAGCAATGTAAACAGACCTGAGTAACGACCCATCTCTCTTTAGTGGTGAAGTTGGAACTTTCCCCGAGAAGAACAAGCCATCTCATGTAAAAAAGAATTACCCCCTTTATCAACTTTGAATTTGCTTTAGGAAACAAAATTAAAGTTGTGTGCAGCACGGTGTAAACACGCACAGGAACCAATAGCACCTGCTATTGGTTTCATGTGCTTTAGAGAATATATATTTTTAACATGCCACACTAGTACAGCAGAAGGCAGGAGTGACACATTAGACGCGGAGCTGAGTCTTCAATTTAAAACATTTGAAAGAAACTTCAGGAAAACTGAAATGCTCAGGAAGTAAATATGTACTTCCGGAGCTTAAACACACATGTGAAATGCATAGGCTGGCAACCACAGAGAAAAAACAGCATGCCTCCTCCTTCTGTTGGTACGGTCTCAACTAAAGGACATCTACACAGCAATAAATACACCTGTCCCATATTACTGGCAAATAATACACCATGCCATCCCAGAGAAATAACATCTTTTGTGGACACAAGTACATACTGGACTTTTCGAGCCTCTTCTTACAATGTTAACTCAAAAACTGGAAGTCTCAAAATGCAGTGCTCTGTTAGTAAAAATACTATGAATGGCTGAAGATGTTTCACAAGAAAAGGAACTACTTTAAATATATTTAACAATGCAAACATTACAACCATATTCATTTTTAAGGCTTTTAAAAGTGCAGTCAAATACATGACTGACAGCATGCTACTGGTGGACCGACAATTGGCAGTGCCTGTGTAGTGTTACCCTTCTGCCCTAAAAGTGTCCACAAAGTAATGTTTTCCTATCAGAAATGAGCGGATGAGGATGAGGTATTGGGAGGTGTTTGAAGACGCCCCTTTGACACCTACTCCCAGCCTGGACATGACTAAAGAGAATCAGCCATGCGGCTCGTCTGCACCATTTTCTTTGTCTAAATTGCAGTGATTTTTCTGTAGGATGTTTATTTGTGCGCCGCAACCGGTCCTAGGATGCTTGTTTCCACTCCATATTTTTCACTGTCACCCATGTGCTTTGCCCTGCCCCCCTACACGTTGCACTCCCTGTAATTTCTGCTCCTCACCCTCCACTCTCCATGCTGCTTCCTTTCCTTCGTGCCCCTCATGATGCACACCCATGATTAAAAAAACGCTTTATTGTATTTTTTTTTTCTTTTTATTTGTCGATCCAACTCAGGCAATAAAAAAGATAAAAAAGCTGCCTCATTTCTTAAGTGTGCGAAAGCATGGCTTTCACGTGCCTACAAAATGACGACAAGGCCAGCATCGTAGACTTTTTGTTTTTCTTATTTACCCATGCTGCACACTCAGGGATGCTGTCAATCATGGCGAAAAACCGTGGATAAAGCCAATATGTGTCAGAGGAGAGACTCGTTGGCTTTGCAATGCTTGGTTCATTTTACACGTTCCCCTTCAATGGCACAGTTCATTGCTGTTTGGAAGCCATTCGGTCGCCGTGGAAAGGGGTAACGCAGACACTGGGGTAACGACTTAATTATTGTCTCACTCATATCAACTTCACTCTTACCTTGGCTTATGTGGGAACGGCAGAAGACGGCCGGCGGTAGAAAGCGGCGGGCGGCAGAAGACGGCAGCAGTTACTCCTCTCGAACGCCAGAGCTGCGTACGTATGGCATGCGTATGCCAGTAATGGAGACTACCTCCAACGCATGAGAATGCACGTACGACGCGTATACGTACGTACGCACGTATCGCGACAGTACGCCTCCAGGAACAGACCATGTTTTGCCTTCAGCTCGCTCTCGCTTCATTTTTTCAGGTGGGTCGGGACATCGCTTCATTTTTCAACAGGACATCGCTTCATTTTTCAACATTGTGGTCGCGGCGCCCCTGGCTCGTCATTACGGCGCACCGGGGTGCCGCGGCGCACAGTTTGGGAACCGCTGTACTAGGGGCTCATAAGGTACCACAGTATCCAATCACTAGTGCATCTAATATGCACTCCAAGTTGTTTAGAGAGAACAGAGAGGCTGGGGCCCTGATTAGCAGGGTCCCAGCCAGACTATAGCCAAAAACCAGTGTAAACATCAGAAAAAAAAAGTGGGGGCAACATAAGTGCAGATCCTACTCTCCTACACTGGGTGACAAAACTACATTTAATACATGTCCCCATAGACTAGGATTAAAAAGATAGTGATATATAGGACTGAAAAAATGTCCTATTCGTCAATGGTCAACATGTTTCTGCCAGATGACTAAAATGTTGCGGCATTCATCAGGACCTCAAACGTTGTCACTCTGCTAAAGATTAGTGATACATAATAATATATTTTAAAACCATACTTCATTGTTATGGTAGTTACGACAAAGGTACCAGCTGCAGTCGGTCCAATGTCTGTAAAAAACAACAAACATAAATGTAAGTTTCATTATTACTTTCTACCATTGTAACTCCCTTAACACCACACACATGATTTCCATCCACACACGTGATTTGAAAACGTGAAAAGAAAGCACGTCTAGATAAACACAAAATAACTCACCTAGGCGGTAATATGAATTTACCTCCACCTTATGGGAGTTTTTTCACCTCAGATCACAGATTTCTGAGGATGAAAAAAGAAGACAAAAAACTCAAACTCAATCTCCAGTATGCACAACGCATTAAAAAATTAAAAAAGTAAATGGAACGTCATGAATCACATTCCAAATGCCCTTATCATACAATGAGATGTATTTATGGGTTGGCAGTATAATCAATTCATTGTCATCTGCTCAGGAGAAATGCCGTACGCCTATAACTGTGTTAGCCACAAAATTAGTTAGATATTTCATAATCCATATTACAAGCTCAATGGATAAATGACTAAGTCTCTTGTGTGTCTAAAATATGTATAGTATATATAGTGGTCCGGGGCGCCGCGATTGCCAAGTGCTCAATCACAAACATGTCAAAAATAATGTCTGCTAAAGTTTGGACTCAAAAGTCAAAATATCAAACCTCCACTCATAAGACAAGCTCCGTCACAAAACCATCCTTCTAAGATATGTCACAACACCGTTACCTCAAGTTCATCTGCGTCCTTCCTTTAACGGTAAAAACTAAAGGGGAAGATGGCATTATCCCGGTGTGTTTTTATCAGCGGGAGCCTCCGTGAATGTATCTGACCCGGAAGTGACGCCACCCACCTCCGGGTCAGTAGAATCATGGGAATTGTAGTCACGAAAACTCCAGATGAAACTACTCAAAACCGGAAAGCCCTATACAGGAATGAAAGAAAAGGACAGTGCAGTAAAGTCATCGAACATAAAAAAATGAAAAAAACTGTCCTGATGTGTATGTTAGATAACACCATAATCAAATCCTAGCGCCCCCAATATATGTGTCATAGGATTCATGGGGACTGGGGTGTAAATTGTAAACATATCCAAAGGTCAGACTAAACATATTCAAAGGCCAGAGTAAAGTACAGACACTACGGAGCAACCCACAAATTGAGAAGTCAAGGTTGCACAGTGTAATGGCAATTATTTAGTACAAACAAACTTATACCTTTGGTATAAAATGCCATCCACTCATTGTGCCAATACTCTCCGCCCAAATAATAATTAGCGAGATAGTGTAAAGACCAATCGTCTATATCATGTAGTTTATCTAGATTCCTAACGGAACAATGTATATGTATTCAGATTATGTACACCCCTGTCAAGGTCTGAAGTATAACAGGTATGCTAGATGATACCATATGTAGGATTTCACTAAACCAACATGAAAGGGGCAGAAAAAGAACTACACAGAACACCAAGGGATGTCTTCATTCAAACCCCTCAAATGACTCTTCATGCGAAACACCCAGCGTTGTTCGCGATGAAAGAGAACACTATCTAAGGGTCCCATATTGATGTCATAATTGGGTTTATCAATAATGACCGACTGTAGGTCATCCTCTGTGTGTGCTTTCTCTAAGTAGTGTTTAGTCATGCGCGTGTTGGATCTTTTGCACTGGAAAGCACTCCGGTGTTCAGTAATCCTGTGACGGACCTTCCGTGTTGTCATACCAATGTAGATAAGTGAGCAAGGACATGTAATCATGTAAATCACTCCACTTGTGTTGCAATTAGTATGTTTGTTCAGTTTACATGGTGTACCTGGTAATATATTGACTTCTGTAAAATGTCGCGTAAAGGGACATACTGAACAAGATCCACATGGAAAATGACCACTCACAGGTTCCGCACCCCACAGAGTTAGTTGTCTACTCTGACAAGTTGTGATCCTAGGTCTAGTGTGCACCATCAGGTCCTGTAAGTTACTGCTACGTTCCAATGCAAAGAGGGGGGGATCTAGTGTCAAATTCCCAGTATTGAGTATGTGCCAGTTTTTGTTGATAGCCTTTTTAATATTTTCAGTGAAATTGCTGAAGGTAGTCACACAAACCATTCTTTCCGTTTTGGCGTTAGGGTAAGTTTCTAAAAGCGCCTCCCTATCGTTATTATGCGCTCTTTTAGAGGCTCTTTTGATTAATTGAGCTGTATAGCGTCTTACAGCCAGTTCTTCGCTCAGTTTTTTAGCATGTTTGTGATAGTTGGCTAGCTCAGTACAATTTCTCCTCAATCTAAGGAATTGACCCACCGGTAAATTTGTTAAAAGGGCCCGAGGGTGAAAACTGTGATAACTTAATAAGGAGTTTCTTGCCATTGGCTTCTGGTACAGTTCAGTATGAATCCTCCCACCTTTAGGATATAATCTTAAATCCAAAAATGCAATAGATGAGTTGTTAAATTCACCCGTGAACATGATAATTTAGTGGCTAACACAGTTATAGGCTTACGGCATTTCTCCTGAGCAGATGACATTGAATTGATTATACTGCCAACCCATAAATACATCTCATTGTATGATAAGGGCATTTGGAATGTGATTCATGACGTTCCATTTACTTTTTTACTTTTTTAATGTGTTGTGCATACTGGAGATTGAGTTTGAGTTTTTTGTCTTCTTTTTTCATCCTCAGAAATCTGTGATCTGAGGTAAAAAACTCCCATAAGGTGGAGGTAAATTCATATTACCGCCTAGGAGAGTTATTTTGTGTTTATCTAGACGTGCTTTCTTTTCATGTTTTCAAATCACGTGTGTGGATGGAAATCACGTGTGTGGTGTTAAGGCAGTTACAATGGTAGAATGTAATAATGAAACTGACATTTATGTTTGTTGTTTTTTACAGACATTGGACCGGACTGCAGCTGCTACCTTTGTCGTAACTACCATAACAATGAAGTATGTTTTTTAAATATATTATTATGTATCACTAATCTTTAGAAGAGTGACAACGTTTGAGGTCCTGATGAATGCCGCGAACTTTTAGTCATCTGGCAGAAACATGTTGACCATTGACGAATAGGACATTTTTTCAGTCCTATATATCACTATCGTTTTAATCCTAGTCTATGGGGACATGTATTACATTTAGTTTTGTCACCCAGGAGCTAGTTTTAATACACATTTTGTTCTTTATTTTGCACTCTGCCCCTCACTCCCATTGCCTAAATTGGTAACCTTATAAAACACCTCACGCTCCTCTCCATTGAGAGATCGTAGCCCACACTGTATACCTTGCGGTTGCAGTGTGCAAGAGGGGACCCAATGATGAAGCATGTCACCCTTGGGTGAGTGAGGGTTCTCGTCTTTAAGAGAAAGACTCCCCCTCTTTCTTTTCCTTGATACAAGGATATATTTTGGTTGCGTTTTAATCAGCGTCCCTTTACTTTGTGTGAGGATCATATTCTGGAGTGGTGATGTGGATGCTACTATTCACTCCTTATGTTATAACCCCCTAGTGTGAAATATAAGTGGGTGCGCTTGCCAGGACAACAAGGCAGTTAACAAACTGCGCGCAAGCACTGCAGTGGTAGGGCTGAGATCTCTTTTTAGGGCCACTTATGTGGGTGGCACAATTAGTGCTACAGGCCTACTAGTAGCATTTGCATTACCAGCCCTGGCACACATAGTGCTCTTTACTAGGGACTTTACTAGTAAGGCAAATATACCAATTATGGACAACCAATTACCATAACACTTTACACAGAGAGCATATGCACTTTAGCACTGATCAGCAGTAGTAAAGTGCCCAGAGTCCTAAAACCAACAAAAACAGGTCAGAAACAAAACAGGAGGAAGACAAAAAAGTTCAGGGATGACCCTGCAAAAAGGGCCATGCTCAACAGTAACGAGAGGCATTTACATTGGCAATCTATTCGGTATTTTCACTTAGCCTTGAAAATGTCGCAAGATGTATTCCCACTGTGGCGACGACACACGTGTTGGTTAAGATTTTGTCGAAATATAAAGGGACCTGAAGAAAGAAAATAAAAAAGGAGAAAAGATTTGCTGTATATTGAAAGATGATTTACATGTGCTACTGCTGCCATTGCATGTTTGAATTTGAAAACGTGTGCTGGGGATTTCTAACACGTTTGTGTGTAGCCTAGGCCACAAGATTTGGGGAGGCAGGTGGTTCTCTCCACCCTTCAGCATCGATGCAGATAAGACCGGTTATAGATATTAGGTTTATTCTCCCAGTAGGACACCCCATATATTATACCACCGTCCTTTCTCATCCATATATAGATATAGAAAGGAAGTCGCAGCCTGCCACTTCCTGTTTTTTAGCTTCTGCGAGCAGAGCCTCCAAACAGCCAGATAGATTATATTTTCATTTATTATCTATCTTGGCCACATTTATGGTGGAGGCTCTGCTGAGCGGACTTGTATGCCTTGCACAATATAGGCCCTGCTTTAGCAGAGCTAAGCGACTCACTTCTACAAGATCCTGCTAATGTGGATCATTTGAAGTTTAGAGGCCCTGCTGCAGCAGGCTGGACTGGCTAATTGAGGTCCTGCTGAGCGAACCCCTAAAGTGAAATTGTGAAGCGCGGTGCGTACTCTTACCATAAAGCGGTGGCTTCTCCTTACGCTGGCTTGAGCAGAAGCGAGCTGGCGATTAGCAGTAATTGTTTATAGATGATAGGAAATGGGGACATTAGCGTGCTCGCGTCAGAGCAAATTTCCTAGCAAGTATATGTGATTCTAAATTGAGGAATATGGCAGAATTTGAAGTTAGGTGTTCAGTGCAAGAGTCTCTGTTTGGGGAGGACTATATTAAGGACATTGGTAAACATATTCAGACTTTTTCCTCACTGGCAAGGGCATATACATCGCTGATGAAAGTATTTGGGTTTCCCCCAGGGCTAACGGGTTCAGGGGTCATTTTGCCAGCCCAGCAAACTTCTTCAGAGCCCACTACAACCGCCTGCTCGTTTTCTCCAGGCCTTTGTTCTTCCTGCAGAGAAGGGAGGAAGGACCATTGGCTAAATGGAGAAGCAAGGGAAGGGGGAACCAAGGTAAGAATTCACGGTAGCCATTTTGGACAGGAACGGCAACTTATTAACCAAGACCCATGGGTGTTGCAGACATTTGTAAGTAAGGCAGTTCTAAATAGATTTCTATGTTCCTTCTTTTCAAGGCAGGATTTCGTTTCCGATGCAATACTCACAAGGGAAGGTGGATTTAATGTCTATGGAAACGATAAATCTCCTCTGCAAGGGAGCTATGGAGGTAAGTCACAGGCACCAGGAGAGTTTTATCAGCAATGTATTCTTGGTTCAAAAGAAGAACATGTGAGATATCTGTGAGATCGCAACAGCCTGTGGTCTACAGACATTTCAAAATGGAAACTGTAGTTTGTCTAAAGTAAATTTTGCTTCCGGGAGGTTGGATCATGAGGTTGGACATAAAGGATGTATACCGGACTGTTCCCATTTTTCAGGGTCACAGGAAAGTTCTACAATTTTTGTGTCAAGGGCGGGTATACAGGTTCGGTTTCTACCTTTTGGTCTTTCCTCAGCTCCTTCATGCCTCACAAAGTTGTTAAAACCCATGGTGGCATTTCTCAGATCCAGAGCTCTAAGGATGGTGGCTTATATGGACAATATAAACTTCCTGGGTCAGGAAAAGGGATTCTGGTGGCACAGGTGCAGGAGGCAGGGGACCTACTCTAAGAGTTTGGGTTCGTTACAAACATGAAAAAAATCAGACCTAGTACCATCAAGGAAGATGGATTTTTTAGGTTTATTTTAGCATCTAGCACAGGTAGTATGTCTCCTACTTTTCTCAATCTAGGCGGTATTTCCAGGGCCACTCTATTACAGGGATTTGCAAAGGTTGAAAATAAAACATCTACAGAGAGACCTGTCTTATTCTCAGATGCAGAGGGTCAAAACAAGAACTAGAATGGTGGCTAAGTCACATGGAGGTTTAGAACGGACGAGCCATCTTCTCTATGTGCCCACATCTAGTTTTAGAATCAGATGCCAGTCTATGGTGCTAGGACACAAGGTGTTTACACTTTTGGGACTGGGAGAAGATGGTCAGAGAAGGAGTTATTAATGCACATAAATTGTTTAGAGTTTCTTACATGCTCCTTTAAAATTCAGTTTGGCAAAAAACAGAATAAAATGTGCAGTGCGTCTGCGCATTGGCGACAAAACATACGCCCACCATCATCCATATCCCAACCATTCCATTCACTTTCACTGCTTTCTATGCGTAAAACATGCATCCATTTGCTCACCTATAGGAACGTCCTGAACGAGCAGCCAGGATTCAATCAATTACAACGCAGGAAATTCCTTGCTCCACAAGCTCCAATATAAGAATCCCTTTGGAATTAGGATCCAGTGAAGTACAGTCAGAACACAAGCTGGCTCCATTGCTCTAAGATTCTAAATAGGTGAGCAAATGGATGCATGTTTTACGCATAGAAAGCAGTGAAAGTGAATGGAATGGTTGTGATTTGGATGATGGTGGGCGTATGTTTTGTCGCCAACGATAAGAGTATTGGTGACAATTATTGTATAGAAATGAGAGAGATATGACATGTGAGGCTCCGATGTACATTCATAGAACAGGACATTTGGGTTCTTTTAACTGTTTTTATTCGTTAAATCTCATTGTGAAGTTTTAAACTGAAGCAGTTCTTTGATGGAAAGGAGAAATAGGGCTTTGATTGTTAGAAAAATTGTGCCTCTGAATATGAAACAACTGATATGTGTCTTTTATTATGCAGGTTTCTTTGAAAGATGCTGGTTGTATACTAGACCGAGAGTACTATCAATGGTCTTGATAAAGATGGTTTTATAATTGATATCCATCGAAACGCGTCAACGCCGTAGGACATAATCTGTGTACAAGCTGCTGTCAGGACTCGCTTAATTCTCTTGAGAGCACCTGGTCCAGCTTGAACCATTTGCATTTCACAGATGTGTAACATGAAATGACAAACTGTCTTCTCTTTTGTACTCTTGTGTTTCCACTCTCCCTTTTTTCTCCTTTCCTTTAATTTTGTTTTTTTAAGTTATTGTGTACAGGTTATCACATTATAAATTGTGGTATTAGATCTCTGGATGCATTAACTATATGAGTTACGAATTTTTATGTGACATTGGTTTTTAATCCTTTTCAAAAAAATGTTTTATATATTCAAATTAGTTTTGTGCTTCTAAAGTGTCTATCTGATACTTATGGTTATAGTTCCCTCAAATGAATGGTGATTGTTTCATGATTGTGAGAGAGTGAGTTATTAATGAGTTAGGTACTTAGTACAGCTCTATGTGGGTTAGGCCAAAGGAAGTCCTTTTTTCACACACTTATTACCGTCTGCCACATGGTGGCGTTGTTTATCTGCTTTTGAGATAAACACAATAGTTGTTTATTCATTCAATGCTCATATAAAATGAGTAAGAACTGCCACCTAAGCCATTCCTATAGTTTTGGGGGCCTGAACTGTCACTCTTGTAGGAGTGTGATGGTTAATAGTTGTGTTGGTACTGGTATTGGTAGCGCTGGCAGGGGCAATGGGTTGTGCAAGTGGCCCCCTGACAAGGGCCCGGGCACTTACTATTTCTTTCTTTTTTACAAATTAAACACTAAACACCATTATAGAGGGGTCAACCTTGGTTCCCGATTCTCCTAGAATTGTCAATGAATTGACAATTCTGTTCCTGGTATTCCAGCAGATTTTGAGGAGTTCCTGTGGATAGTCACATAGCCTGGTCAGTCAAGGTAGTTTAACTCTGGTGACTTGGAATCTTTCAGGACTTTCTCAGACGTGCCAGGACTTTCGGAGACAGCTTCAAGATACATTAAGGCTCGCTGGTCCAGGAGCACACTCAAGACATATAGCACAGCATAGGGAGTACAGAGTAGCTAGTGTATGGAACAGGGTGAAGATTCAATTTCAGCAAATGTACTGGGGGTGTTGAATTTTCAGGCCTCAATGTCAGCAGGCCAGAAATCATATAGAACCGTTAATAGGTATAGATCAGCCATAACAGCAGGGCAGGAAAAGGTGGATGTTAAACCAGTAGGGGAACATCCTTCAATAGGTAGATGAAGAGGGTGACCTACATGAATTTTCCCAAACCCAGTATTCAACCAAGTTGGATTTGAATCTAGGATTACATTTATTTGAATCACAGGGTGATAACAATATGCTATCCTTCAAGATACTCTATGCCAAGCTCGAGACTCTGTTATGCTTAGTGTCTTTTAGAAGACTGTCTGATGTCAGAGCTTTGGATGTTTCTGAAATGAGGTTTTCTCCAGAGGGCATGCATTTTATTATCACAAGCCATAAAAAATGAAACTACTTATGTGTATTTTTCAAGTTTTCCATTACAACCAAATTTGCGGGGAGTGAGATGTCTTAAACATTATGTAGAGCTAACTAGGGGGATGAGAATGTCAACACTTCAGTTGCTAATAGCCCTGCGTAAATCATTTACTCCTGTGACATCACCTACGTTAAGTTGATGGGGTAAGGGGGCTATGGCATTAACAAGGGTAGACACAGTTCACTTTGGTGAACATTCAGCTAGAGGAGCTATGGTATCTGAAACCTTTTTGGACTGGGGCCAGGGTAGACAATATTCTGAAGTCTGATGATTCTTCTAGGATATCAAATTTTAAAACCTTTTATTACAAGCCTGGGGTACAAGCGGCTATCACTGTGGTTAATGTGCTTTGAACATGCATAATATGAACCTCTGACTTGTAATAAAGTGGCACATTCTCCTAGCCATTTGAAAAGGAGAGTCCTGATTTTATTAAAGACAAGGAGGCAAATATGCTACCACTGTAAGATGTTACCTCCCTGGGAATGGAAACGTATTTAGATTTAATTTGTGACTAATGCCAATATAAACTAACCGGTCATCAGTGTGAGTGGCCAAGTCCTGGAGTGCATGCGGGTGGTTACTACTTGGATTTGGAATGGACATCCCAGATGGGGACTACACCGACACACTATCAACTACACAGAGACATGCTGAACCTATCTGGATGTGTTTAGTTACACATAGCTTTTGAACTAGGAGGATGCAGCAAGAAAAGAGGTTGAGGTCATGGTGTCTGGCCCTTATATACAGGAGACTTAATTGATTCTTTTGGTTGTCATTTTCTGTGCAGGAATTGACCTACGGGACACATACGTAGTTCATTAAAGTGCTGTGAAATAAATAGTGACAAAGTACTCTACATAATATACAGCACTCTCCTTCACAACTGGCTAGGAGAATCTACAATTTCCTGTGCACTGGATAACTAGGTCACAAAATATGATACACAGACACATTATACCAGTGACAGATAAATGTCGTAGACATTAAAACCATCTGTCCGTCATGACATGACAACTGCATTCAACGTGAGACTATAGCCTGGCCAGAGTTTAAGATGCTGCACAAGGCCTATTAGGCAACACATGCGGATGCTTCCTAGATCATATAAGCAAAACTGTTACCTTTCACTGATGCCCCAGCGTAACTTGGACTTATTAAAGGATTTGTGCCACATGTTCTTTGTAGATGTCAGTCCACATCTTGTTGATTATTCTTTTCCCATTTAACTTCAAGACCTAGAACACACTCCTTTTGCACCTCTATGCCATGGCTGATATCTATGCTTTTAGAAAAAAGCTT
This sequence comes from Triturus cristatus, assembly GCF_964204655.1. Lineage (NCBI taxonomy): Eukaryota > Metazoa > Chordata > Amphibia > Caudata > Salamandridae > Triturus > Triturus cristatus. Next base: position 63,819,551 of record NC_140580.1, on the reverse strand, counting down.
GGAAAGTCATTTGTGTGACAAATTGCGAGTACACCTACTAAACAGTAACCTTCCTTAGGCTAGCACCAAGAGGCCGTATGAGAGGTTAAATTGCTTTTAATGTTTTAAATACATTACAATATATTGACCACCCTTTAATAACAAGTTTTAATTTCACAGCGACCTTTGTAAATGACCAGATAATGTGCTAAATTGTAACTAAGGATTGAAAAGGTGCTTCAACAATATTAATTCTGAATGTCCTGTTCTTTGTTTCTAAAATTAATAAATGCAAAGCCATACCTTGTCGGCAAAGTTATTGTTTGCATGGTGTTTCACCTAGGTATCGAATCAAAAATAATGTCGGACCATAATATAATGACTACAAAAATATTGTGGATCAAAATATTGCAGGTAAGTATGCTGTTTTGGTTATATTGAAGTTTAAAATAGGATTCATTTTTAATATGGTGTTTAAGGTTATGAAGTTATTGTCATCTATGTTTTTTAGGGTTGTTGGGTTTATTGGGGTATTGGGAGGCAGTTTTATTTTATTATATATTCATTTATATTAAGTAATTATTGATGTTCTAAATTACTATTGTTACTTATTTAGTTAAAGGTTTAATAAATATTTTCATTTTGTATCACGTTTTTATGTTGGGTTGTTGGGTGTAATGAGGGATTGGTTGGATAGAGGTTTTATTATGTCTATATCAATTTTAAATCTAAATGTGTTTATTATTTTATATATTTTTAATTTGTATTTTAAATATATGCATATATATTGTTGTTTATCTGTTATTTATCTGTTTATATTTTAATAAAAATTGATAGCTATGAATTACATTTTTAGTTCAGCTTGTTGGGTTTCTTGGGTGGGTAGTGTTTATGAAATTATATATTCATTTATATTACTCAATAAACATTAATTTTCGAAAATGTTAAAATGATTTTTTTCTATGTTTTATAGTTTGGTTATGTATTACATATATTAGGAGTGTGGCATTTATAGAGGGTTTAGGGGGTGGTTTTGTTATTAAAATGTTTAAAAAAGACTAATTGATTAATGTATTAATTGTGTTAATGTTTTAATTGGCAAGTAAGCCATCGTATTTTTAATTATGTTTCATGAGTTTGATTGTGCTTTGGTTGAAAGTTATTTTGAAAATAATGTAATATTTAAATTTGTTAAATTTAAAAAGGAAACTTTTTTTATCAAAAATTATTTTATGATATAGAGTATTTAAAAAAATAGTTTTATGTTTGGGTCTGGCGTTTACTGTTTTAAGATGTCTGGATTGTTTTTCATGGAATGGGTGTATTTAATGTATATAATGACAACATATAATTTAAAAATCAAAACTCAATTAACATAATTAATATTTTTCAGGGTAAATTACATTATTTTAATGGAGGTACTGTGACCCCCCACATATATGCCCTTTCCCCAATGAGTGTTATATTGGAGTTAGAAGAGTGTATCTAACCTCAATGCATGCACTTTCTCCAATATTTGTTAAATCGTAGTTAGAATAATAAATCTGACCTCCAATATATGCACTTTCCCCAATGTTTATTTGTTGTATTAGAGTTAGAATAGTAAATCTGAACGTTCCACCCGCCAATGTCTACACTTTCATCAATATTGTTAGATTGGAGCTAGAATAATAAATCTGACACTCACCAATGTATGCACTTCCCCAGTGTTTGTTAGATTGGAGTTAGAATAGTAAATCTATCACCTCCAAACCTCACTTTATGCCCTTTCTCCAACATTTCTGGATGATAGTTCAATTAGAAAATCTCACCGCTCCCTCAATTAACATCTGTTATTCAGCGCCAAGAAGCCCACAGGTGAACGTGTGTTTACAAATACACATGTCATGTTATGTTAGGTTAATGCATATACTTTCTCCAATATTTGTTAGACTGGAGTTAGAATAGTAACAATGCAACCCCCACAGTATGCACTTTCTCTAATGTTTGCAAGATAGGTGTTAGAATAGTACTTTTGACTCCCCACCTCAATGTTTGCACTTTCCACAGCGTTTATTAAATTAGTGTTAGAATAGTAAATCTGCAACCCCCCACTCCAACACAAATGCATGCCTATTTCCTCAATGTTTGTTACACCGGAGTTCAAATAGTAAATCTGACCACTATCATGGATGTATTTTCCCCAATGTTAGTTAGATTGGAGTTATATTTATAGTATTTTAGACCGCCTAATCTATGTATTTTCCCCAACATCTCTTAAATTGGACTTTGACCAGTAAATTTGATGCTTTCCACTCGAAACTGTAAGAATCATTCCCAGTGCTTCTAGGATTGTATTTACAGTACTGTATTTTAGCAGTTTCTTATTTTTTTTAATGTTTTTAGGTTGGAGTTTGGTTTTATTTCCTTCAATAGTATGTTTTGAATGCATTTAATAAAGAGAAATATTTTTAAAGTTACATTTTCTAATCTTTTATGTTGTGTTTTGTTTTCCAAAATAATTTTTTCTTGTGTTTTTGTCTTGACATATATTAGTTTTAGTAACAGATTTTTAAAATGCACTTTATTTTAACCCCTTCGGCGCTCATGACGGAACGGTTCCGTCATGAGCGTCGGTTGGCCTGTGCTCATGACGGAACCGTTCCGTCATGACCACGGCCGCGCAAGCAGCGCTCAGCACAGCGGGGGAATCCGCCCCGCATGGAAGGGGTTAATGGTTTAATAATTATATTGTTTGCTTTTTTTAATTAATAACTATTATACATGGTTAGATTTTTTTTACATAATACACATATTTATAGTATCTTTTAATTTGAAAAATGTATATTTATTTAATACATATACTTCCTTTATAATTTAATTTCAATAATGTAATGTAAAAAAAACAAAAAACACAGAAATATTGGAGTACTAGTTTAGTTAATGAACTATAGTTTGTACCCCTATTATGCAATTCCAAAGACCTCACATATTATTTTTGGTCCCGCAGAACTTGTTAGAACTGTGAACATTATTGCACTTTTAATCTAATGAGTAATTCCATAAATTAATGATGTTTATATGTAGGGTCATAACTAATGCATGATGGGTCATAAGTTATAGTTATATGATATTATGTTATAGTTATAGCATGTTTCAATGTTTTTTTTATTATCATTGGCTCTTGACTCATTTCAACACCTAACTATAACATCACTATAACGTTTATTATTTTTCAGTGAATGTATAGTTTTTTTTAATCACATTCTAAATTGCGAGCTTCCAGTGCCTGTTGTGTGAGACCTTTCCATGCGCAGGACGGCCTCACGGTGTGTCTCTGTACTGAACGTTCTGCTGCACCCAATCTGTGCTGCACACAGACTTTGACTGAGAGTAGTCGGTGTTGACTGCAGGGCTTGACCTCAAGGTCAGGCTCTGTTCCTAACCCTCCACTGGCACCCAAACTGCTCTGTGCACAGTGTCTGGCCTTGTGCAGCTGGGCTGGCCACTGGACCTGCACCCAATCCTGTCTGTGGGCCCAATTCCCAAATAGCCTCTGCAGTCGTGGCGAAAGCTTTGCAGTCATGGCGGAGTCTTTGCACTCATGGCGGAATCTCCATGATTCTCATTACAGAGATTCTGCCATGAATGCGGAGCCTCCGCCACTAGTGCGGAGGCTCTTTGTGAATCAGGCACTGGGTGTCCATCTGCGAACCCCCAACCACAACTATGCACAAAGTTTGGCTACCAAAATGTTTACTATTTTAACATTCAGGAGCTGTTAAGTGACAAAACAGATGTGGAAAGGAGATGCTATAGTCATGCAGACGTTGCTGCCTTTAACTATTTAAGCCCCCTAAAATACATTATGTTTCAGATTTCTAAAACCCCATTCTTCCCATTATATTTTTCACCTTTGGTTTCATATTTGTATTAACATCTCAAAATGACATTCAGGTGTCCTTCAGTTTTCTCTTGAATACAAATGTTTTGTGCTATAGTTGTTGACACAGGACTCAAACTACCTCTAATCATGAGGGCTAACAAGGCTGCTGCAATGCACACATGAATTACACAAGGAAGGAACTAAATGCACCAATTGTAATTATGAAAGGATTGCGCTACAGATACCTGGTCCGCACCCACTACCACTCACATCCTCAAAGTCCTGGATTAACATGACTAGATCATCCACATTTTTGACCGCCTTAATACAACAGGTAGCAACATTACAGTTGTCCTAAGTTCATTGTGGTCCTATTTACTCCAGCAACAGGCCCCCTTCATGTATGTAGAGTACATTGGTCAGCATGGAAAGCAGTGTGTGTGATCTGAGTGTTCCCCGGGTGATGTGGTGAGTGGGATACTGATAACGTTATTTGGGATGGCTGCACATAAGTGAAGTGAGCCATTGTGGTGTTTACCAGTGTGCTGGAAGGTGGAGATGGATCAGCAAGATGTGGCAGGATGCACATGAGGTTATGTATGCGTTGTGCAGCTTTGCATAGTGTGAGACACAAGGTATCTGGCCATTAGCACTTACCTGGTTCTTACAATCCTTGTCTTCACAGAAGATTTCTCCATTATAAATGTCAAGGAACTCCAGGGAAGACAGTTTGCAGATAGGACTGAGCTTGTCTCTAGTTGGTTGGAGGGGTGGGGGGGCACAGTGGGACATATGGAACCTGATAGTTGTGTGGCTTGTGGGTAAACCTGCCGACTAACAGCAGATTGACTCTTTGGGGGTGGGAAAGATGGTAATAGTCTCTTTTATCTGGTAGGTCATGAAGCAGGCCACATGATCATAATACTCAGGGGCCTTGTGGAACGCTTCTGCTGCCTACAAGGCTGAGGATTGGCTCTTTTTCTTTGTGTTTTTTTCTTTGTGGATGGAAGGATTTAGCTCGTCTTTGGTTAGCTGGAGGTTTAGGTTTATCGTGAGTTTCATAACCCTGATGCTTTGGTGGTTTGTGAGGCACTTCGACTGTGCGACTGACTGGATTGGCTCATTTTCTTTCTTATGAGGTGAGCAAGATTGGATTAGCTGGATTGGGGGCTGATACACATTGGGCATGTGAGCCTGATGCCTAATGGGAGCTTACGGGTTCGTCCTTCTGCAGATAAAACTTGTCCCTTCATGCATGCCTCTTAGAAGGAAGCTAAAGACTCATCTCTTACAGAGCACTTTGCGATATAGAAGCGATAAGGATCATTCCAGCTCCATCGGCTATCGAGCCCATCATCGAAGCAGCACATCATCTTTCCATCTCCCCTACTCCCTCCACACCAACTGTAATGATCTTGAATCGTCATTAGCAGAAAACTGGCCAGCACACGGCTGTGTTGCTCTCTTGCTAGGTTCACGCTTTCTGAGTACCAGCGTCACTGAAGAAGAGGGACAGGACTACCACTAAAATTAAAAGTACAAGTGTCCTGGGACTCAGCAGGCTCCTGGAGGCCACAGCTTGCTTTGATTAAGGAATCCTCTACATGCTGACACCTCAACACGAGAACAGATGTGTTGTCTGCCCTTAGAGACCCTTCTCACATTCTGCTCGCATTATAATATTCTCCAGTTATGGCTGACACCATACTCCCTGGATGAGTGCTATCCGGTGTCACAGGCCTCAGCTGGGCCATATCAGATATCTCTGCTGTTTCGCTCCAAAGCATTCATTCTGTCCATCTTGCTGTTTTTATCTTTCAGTAGAATTATTTGCGGATTTGTTCTCTCGGGATTGTCTACCCCGCAGATTCTACCTCATGTATCTCTTAATCAACACTCGGTTTTAGTACATAGGCTTACGGAGCTTTAGAGGTTGCCAAGCCAGGGAGTCGAGCCAGGGCCTGGCTGAACATTAAGAGCAAAAGTACAGGCCAAGCCATCACAAGACCTATCATGTGAATTTCACAAGAGAGTAAGTGTAAAAAAAGTCTAAATAGTTCATTATTTTTCATCATTTGTGTGTCAATTGAATACTCAAATAAACTTAGAACGGTTAAGAAGGAATACCTTGAGCATGTTGTTCTGAAAAAGGCACAAATTAAGTACATTTTTCATATACTCAGTAGTGTTAGGTAATAAACCTATAATTCAAGAAGCGACTACAAAGGCAACACTTCTAGGCACTTGAAACATCAGTAGTCAGGAAAAACTAGTTATATTAAGGCCACAATGTTTGGCCCTGATCATGAAACGTGGTCAAGAACCAAAGAGGGATTTAAGGTCAGGAGTCCCATCCTCACAGTTTCTCCACAAGTGACATCTCACCTTGTTTCTACTTTTATAGGATGCTCCCAACTCTTCGTGTATCGCTGTATTTCAAGAGTTAAATTAGTACTCTGTGGTAAATAGAGCAGACATGAAAGGTATATGTGACATTATTGATTACCCTGGTGCCATGTCCGAGTTTTTCTAAAAACTTTTTTTCGATAACAAAAGAGATAATGGAAAAAAGAATGAAGTTTTGAAAATAATTTGAGTCCATCCAGAAAACGACATGGATGAAAAATGCATCCGAGCCATTACCTTTGTGCAAATTAACAAATAAGAGAATTATGGTATGGAATTGATATATTAATAACATAAACAGACACATTCTAGAAGCCCAGCCCCTTGACACAGGCAATAAAACAAAGTAAAGAGAAAATGAGGCTACACAGTTCCCACTGAACCTCCTATCAGGTTATAGTCTCTCCGATTGACAGAATTTTGAATTTAAATTCTGCTGCAGCCCCCAGAAATATTTTTTGCATATATTTTAATTACAATTGCTGTTCAAGGAAGAAACCTGTCTTTTGTAACATATTGTGTGCCAATGTTGTCCTAACTGTGTTGCAGCTGCTCTCCTTAGGTGCTGATTCTTTTTTTAGGTCTCACCTACAGGCAGCTTCTAGCTTCTGTTGTTGAAGGCCTATTGTGGGCAATACCAGTGCTTATAGAGGGATCTAGATGTTCCTTTTGCTTCTCATTCATTGGCATTTGTCCCCCCAGTGAAGCATAGCTTCTTTGTCGCCCTTTTATAGAGTACTTGTACCCTTTCTTTGTTTACATTCAGGAGACTGTTTTTTTTGTCCAGCACTCAATGGAAGTGTAAGTGTTTTCTTGCTATCCCCCTAGTGTGCTGCTTCCCAACTCTAAACACCATCCCTGTGCTCTCCATGTTGTTCTCCCTTTCCCCAGCTCATCCATTCCTTCCACATCTTGCTTATTTTTTAATTTTAACACTCACTAACCAGCTCCTCCATTGCTGTATTCCTGCTGGTGCAGTTGCCCATAATGTTAAATTTAACCCGGAAGGTCCTCTCCTACAGCTCCATTGCCCACCCCTCATCGCATTTATTTATTTGGTGGTCTGATCGCTGAATATCTTGCTTGTTAATGCTTATGACCTGGATATACCATTAATTCTGGGCAACGTATTATCTGTTATTTACAGCCCTGGCCTGCTCACTGACTTCTCTGGCATTATTGCTCGTTGTGGCCGGAGCCTGGTATATGCTCACACTGCATCGTCTGCAGAAGTATCTGGAATGGAAGATCATGTCGTTTTATCAAGTGATTCCTTTACTTCTAAATGAGCATTCTAAATAAAAGTACCATTATCTATTGTAAATGAAACTAATTGCTCAAATGCATGATAGATGGATTACGTAAGGTATCCGCATCCTTCAAAAGCAAATGGTAAAATCCATTGCACACCATCTGTGGGATCCAGACACATTGTCCTTCCCATCATATAGCTTCCCCAGCTTGTGCAATCGTTTTGCAACGATATATTTTACCATTCAGTGCAGAGAACGTCTTTATTAAGTCTTCTGTGTCAACTTAAAATGAACTGTTCCGCCAAGAGACCCCCTGGAAATAGTGTGTGCACTGCAAATGTTATAAATCAATCAATAATTGAATTCATCAATCTATCAATCATTCAATTCATCATTCAAACCCTAGTCCTAGTATCTACGAACCTCTAGAATAGGAGTGTCAGGAAATGTGATGTAACTGTGAGGAGAGATTCTGCGTTATTGCAGACAGTGGCAGGGTCTGCTAGCATTCTGACCTGACCTCCTTGCAAAGCGTGGCAAATTACGCTGAGGCGTTTTTAATTTTATTTGAGACAGACTCTCTTGTATAGTAAGCACATTTTACAATAAAGTGCTCTTTACTTTTAAAGCGCTATTCTCGCCGATATTAGTCCTGCTTACCTGCTACTGTGATCCCTGACCTCCCGTGACTACCCATCCCATTCCGCCGCGGCTGCAGTGCCGTTTGAACGGAGGGCTGGGCTAAGTGTTTCCCTCACTTCTGCCAGGACCTTTCTGCAGGGAAGTTGGCAGTCTAGTTTTTGGCGGCTCCCCGCCTATTGACAGCACATGCCAGCGCAGACGCGCTGCCGGCGCGCCAAAGGCAAGCCCGTCTGCGCCCAGCCGAGGCAAGGGGCCAGGACCCCTGCCAGTTTTAGTGGAGATCAGCTCCTGAGGTAATCGGCGGAGCAGCTAAAAGACCGAGAACCTCCGTTTCCAGATTCGTGTAAGCACACCTTATCTGAGGAGACAATGCCCTTGAGCTGCATACACTGTTCATTCCGAACAAGCGCTCCTAAGGCAGATCCTGAGGGAAAGCATAAACTAAAACTACTATTCATTAACCCCTTCAGCGTGGCGCGGATTACCGCGCCGTGCTGAAGGTTCCATTGATCGGGCGGGGCCATGACGGAGTGGTTCCGTCATGCGCACAGCGCGACCGACGCGCATGATGGAACCACTCCGTCATAAGCAGCGATGAGGTTAACTGCAGGTCTCTTAACAAACACAAGATTTAAATCCATGAGTGTATTTTAGAACAAGCATTTACAATGCAACGGTCTCTGCATTGTTAAAGTTAGAGCTATTGGCATTGCTCATGACAATGCTGTTTCTTTAAATGTTTTAAAAACAAAAACATAAACAAAAATAATGTCATGAGCCCTGCCAATAGCTCTAACTTTACCAATGCCGAGACCATTGCATTGTAAATGCTTGTTGGAGGGGGTTAGCGAGGACTGTTTCCTTTTAGGGTAATTTTATGCAGAAACAATGATCGGTTTGATAATTACAGTCCAAATAAGCAGCAGACACAGAACTCGCGTCGAGTCGATGGGAGAGCCCGATAGGTGCTACCACTAGCTGCAGCACGGCTTGGGAGCAGGTAAACAGTCCCCGCCCGCAGGTGCCAGACTCGCCCTGTCACACCCCGGGCGGCACCGTGCAGGAGCTGTCATCCAGCGGGCTGGCCTGGGAACACACTGGGCCGCTCCGGATGGGCACTGACAGTTGGCGCAGCGCCAAAGTGAGGGGTCGCCTGAGCCCACCACCTTAACGCAAAGTAAACATTGAAAGCAGCCCGACTGCGGCCGGGGACAAACTTCACTTTGCAAACCCACTGGCCGATGTCAGCTGCAAGTACAGGTCTGTGCAGCCCATATTCTGTGCCGCCCCCCCCTCCGGATCCTCCACCCACCACCCGGCTGAGTATGCACTCCACCCGGTCACTTACCAGCAGACAGTCGGTATTGACTTGGCTGGCAGGGTCCCGCAGCATGGCATCCATTCGCCCCAGGCGGGCCTCCAAGCTCTCCCCGGTGCTTGACATGGTGGTTCCGCGGCGACTCTGTTTTCTGTCTCTTGGTTCAGTCCCTGAATGGATGCATCACCCAGAGGGGGTCAATCGTGTTCACCGTGGAGGGACATGACGGGGAAAGTGGTGCCCGTAACTCCTGGCCCCGTTGTCTAAGTGACTAAGTTGAAGCCGATTTCTGCTGGGGTAATTGTTGCTCCAGGTGCTGGGGGACGAGCTGACAGTCCGCTGTCCTGCAGGGGAACGGAGGCGCCCTCACCAACCGACAAACATGTCCGCCTTCCTGTTCAAACACACGGGAGGGAAGGGGCCACGGCGCGTGAAACAGGCACAGCCAGGAGTTATATATACACCCAACATCACCCCACACGGAAACTAGAAGGCTGTTTTTAGAAAACCACTCGAGAAATCTGAAGCGGTTTTACAGGCAGATGCTCCCCCGGCCTCGAGGCTGGCTCCAAACATAAGAAAGACGACAACTTGCAAAACGGACATTAAAACAAAGGCAGCAAAGGGAAGGAACCCAAGTCCGGTATGCATCAGAGGTCTCGGTGTCACGAGGGGTCTCTCTCTCTTGACGATATTGACTGATACGAAGTGTTTTTGTTACCCACCTCAGTAGTCCAGCTTTGCAAACGTATCATAAAACACATTTTTCCACATAAAGAAATAACAAGGCAGAGCAAAAGGCAAGCACACCACCGCCTTTCTCCGAGGCAGAGCAGAAATGCCTCGGAGAAACGCAGCGTCCTTTTCGGATTCGGGGGCGTGTTTTGCTGTTATCTCCTCCAGCCATTGGCTGGAGGAGATACCCAGGAAAGCTTCCTCCAGGAGACCTCTTGATGACTTACATTGGTTGCCTATATCTCTGTGCATCTGCCACCGTAGCCTGCAGGGCAAAGGCCCGCTTTACCTTCAGGACCGTCATCTTTGATCAACCGGAACCCACTTGGTTAAAATTCTGAAAGTCCAAAGAGCAAGAATGGGCACGCGCCCTTTCAGCTACCTGGCAGCAAAAAACTAGAATGCACTGCCCCTGTTTCTCCGTGCTGATTCATCGGAGAACCTTTTCCGGAAAAGATTAAAAACCTGGCTTTTCCAGCTCTGAGTTCTCTGTCGCTCCTTCTCCCGTGTTTTCCTGGCCCGGCTACCTCTCCCTTTTTTTTGTTTGGAAGAATGGTCTCAGCGCGGGGACACACCAGTTGTGTAACCAGGCGCTTTATAAGTGATATTATTATTATTTGCATTAGAAGATTTCAATATATTTCTCCATTTAGTGGTTTTACTTTTACTTTATGGTTTGACATATAAAAGGAAACCCATCCACACACCCAAGCAGGGCTCAGAATATAAAGATCCAGAAGGCAACAAGAATTCAAATAGTCCCATTAATTGGACTACAAGACCTTGCATGACGTAGCCATTAGCACCCTGTATTACCTTTGGATGTGACCTCGATTGTAGTTTTGGTGGTGGATATTTAGGCTTTATTGAAATCTCCTACTAAAACTATCCAATTTTGGGGGCGTGGCTTTGGGTGTCAAGATGGTAGTCGCACTCTAAGAGTGCTATGGACCACCTCCGTCATCCCCTGCTATAAGGAGCTTTAAATTGCTTCTTCCCCGGTGCCTGCTTGCTCCTGGGGGCGACAGGGAACGGATGCCTCTGGAAACCGTGAGCGCTGGGCACCGGCTCCTGCATCAGCCCAGGCTGACAAGCAACCCGCCACACTACCACCGGCTGCATCGGAGATGGTGACACACCTTGCATGCTGGACTCGTTTGCCGATGCTCCCGACACGCCCAACGGCGGGCTTCCATTTCCCCCTCTGACTCGATTGCCCTGGACTGGAAGAGGCCCCGCCATATTTTGAGGAGCCCCGAGCAACAGGAGAGGAGGCGGTGCTGCACGGGCACCGGCCGTATCCGGGACGGTGGCACGCTGGTGGCTTGGGACCTGATTATGGCCTCTACCTTCTAGGGCCGCTTCTGCCTCTGGATCCAACAGCCTTGATCTGGGACGGCCTCAACTGATCCCACAAGGAGGAGGAGGTCTCATAGCCACACTGTAGGGGTCTGCAGCCAATCTCCGAGGGCCTGTGAGGCAGCACCCTGCGATTTCTGGATCCCCCTCCCTTTGGACAGCTGTGTGGCCTTCCGGTACTGGGAGGCCTTAAAGGTGAGGACTCCGGAGGTTGTGTGATGGCAGACTGGGGGTCACCAGGACCTGGGACTGCCTTTCCCGGGTGGGGTGTGGGGTCTCTTTCCCTGGCGCATCACAAGTAGACTATGCTCTGACTCCTGGAGGCCAGCGCCTCACTAGTGGATGGCAGTGAGGGTGACCCTGATTGCTTCCTTAACAGCCTAACTCAGCCTCACATGCCCGCTTGAACCTGTCGCCAACTCAAACTACTCCGGATGCTCGTACTGCCCCTGGCCAGTGGGACAAGTGGGCCCGTTGCCATAAGCCTCCTCTTGGTCACCAATATCACATCTGTTGTGATGGGGAAGGACAAGGCCCACCCCTCACAGCTACGCATCGACAAATTCACTACGGGCCGAGTGGGTGGCTACACTACCTAAGGGGTACCCTCCGGAACCTCACCTACCTTTGAATCCAGAGACCTCTGTACAATACTAGCGACCATAAGTGTGTCACAAGCTGCGGTTGAAACCTAAATTGGTGTGGTGCACATAAATGTGGTGCTCCTGTGCCAGGATCTGTGCAACGTTGCTGGCAGAGTCACGGAGGTTTAAGGTTGCATATCAGTGATGGAAGACAACATCACCACACTGAAAATGAAGGTCTCTGGGCTGCTCGCCCAAACTGTGGAGCTGTGGGCCTGAGTTGAAGCTGCCGAAAACCGATCCTGGCGCAACAACCTCAGACTAGTTGGCTTCCCTAAGGGCTTGGAAACCCGAACTCCACAGAATTCTTGGAAACATGGTTTGGATCCTGGATGTCGCGGATAAGCTTTCAGCCTGGTTTGAAGTAGAACGTACACATAGAACACCGATGGTTCGACCACCTCTGGGGGGCCCACCCATGCCCATGATTGCCCATATCCTAACTTTTCATGATCCCAATGCCATCTCCGCGAGGTCCGCCATCCCAAGGAACTGCACTTCCAAAACTCTAAACTGATGGGGTTCCCTGATTACACCAGTGCGGGTCATACTCAATGACGATCATATGCAGAAGTTAAACAGAAATTGAAGGCCCTGAACCTGCCCTACATGTTCCTATCTCCTGTGCATCTCAACATGTTTTTTAATGCCAAATCAATGTTTTTTGACACACCGGAGGCCGCATGGACCTGCTTAACTGAGGAGCACGACATTCCGCACCCCGTTCGCTCTGCTCTGGTATACCAATCCACCTTCTCCAAAAATGAGTAACTGAATGGCCCTCTAAAAAACAGGATTTGGACCCAATCCCACAAGAGCAGTAAACAGGATGCGGCCCATTCGCCTTCTTCAGAATCGGACACCTACACGCCACATTTGAAGACCCTGCCAAATGAGTCATGGCCGGAGCTGGCACCGCTTGAATCCATCCTGCCTGGGGCGGCCCTAGGTAGTTCACCGCACTCGTGGCCTGGCAGGCCCCCTCCTGATGGTGTATGACATTCTATGTCTGGCTGTGGGCCTGCCCGGCTGGCCGCGCTGGAGGAATATGTATGGTTTGACACTAAGTTTAACTTTGCATTCTTTTTCAGCTACTCCACGATCCTTCTAGGAGGAGGTGAACCACTCCACATCTTACACGTATTATGTTTTTGGATTGTGTTGTAGTTATTTGGGTGACAGATGCTTCAGGAGCGGAAGTGTGGGGTGGGAGTAATTGGGGGTATGTTTTGTTTGAGTAAGAGAGTTCTGTTTTAAACTGTTGGGTTGCACATGCCACTGAGCCACATCACTCTCCCCACCTACATGCTCACCAGCCACTGCCCTGGGCCCCATTGGATGCTCTCCTACCTGGTTCTACCTAACTCCCCATACCTACCCTAGCAGATCTTCTGATGTCGTCCTGTCACGTTATTGGGCTACTGGACCGTATCAAACGGTCCGCAGTCCTGTGTTACTCCCATCGCTTTCTTACCCGTCCAGATGCTTCAAGAGGCAAATCTATTGGGCACCCAATGTCCCTTTCTACTCTGTTATGGGTACAAAAGAGATTACAATACCAGCTTTACGGAGAAGCTTCCACAGGTGGAAATCTTCCTTTACCACTCCCCTTCACCATGCTGATTACCCGGGTTACCCCCACACTCACGGTAGATACATTGCTCTGAAGGCGAGGGTGGAAGGAAACTGCCCCAACCTGCTCTGAGACTACACACCCGCCTCAGTTGGTAGCTCATTTCTCCAAATTTTAACAGACCTTATCCTGGAATTTCCCCATGGCACCACAGTGGTGGGGGGAGACTTTAAAGACATCCTCGATCCTCACCTTGACTCCACCGGGGCTCCTTCAATAGTCAGATGCACTGGCGTCCATCAGCTGTCCACTAGGTTTCTGTGATACAAGGAGGGTATGGCATCCCCCGCAGCGACTATATACACACACTTCTGCGGCCCACCACACCCATGAGTGTATTGAACTTATTCTCATGCCAGCCACTGACTGTCTCTGAGATACAAATGCTTCCAAGGGGAACATCTGACCACTCTCCTATGCTGCTCTGCCTCAGTTCTAAGGTCGCACTTCATAGCCCCCTCTGCGCCTTAACACCTGGCATCTCAAAGATGAGAAGTGCGCTTGCTGATGAACGCAGGGCTGACTTCCAGACTAATCAAGAAACGGTGGAGTTGCTCAGCACTCGGTGGGCGGCTTGTAAGGCCAACATCAGTGGATTTTCCCAGACCTTTATGTCAAACAAAGAAAATTACGAACTCCAATGCTTGACCTTGCTGGAAGCACAGGCACTGCTTCTGGAGGCACAGCTCCAGGAAAATTCCCAGGGGGAGTCCTCTCGTCAGCTCGCAATAACCCCGGACTGAAATTCAGCAATTATCGTTCGAAACCGGCGCGCCAAATCTGGCGCGTCTCCACGGCAAGGATTACTAACACAGGAACAAACATGGCAAGGTTCTATACTAGATGGTCACCAGACCACAGGCATTCCGCACAGTCCCTGAAATCCTAGCTGCTGATGGCATGCTCCTCAGTACCACTCCAGCCATTGCACAACCCTTTGCGGAGTTCTACCAGCAGCTATATACAGTTATCCTGCAAACAGATGCCGAAAAGACCTCGGCGCTTCTTGCCAACATCTCACTACCTACAGTGCCTCCAAATCTGCAGAAGGAATTGGACCAACTGATAACCTTTGTGAATATAACCTCAGTCTTTTCTTCCCTATCAGCTGGGAAAATGCCGGGCCCAGACAGTTACCCTGCAGAGTTCTACATCACATACAGAGACATTCTCTCACCACATTTACTGGCACTTTAAAACAAAGTTGCAAAGGCAAGCCATTTCTCACCAGAACTTGACACCCTTACTATTGTAGTCCTCCCCAAGCCAGGTCCTACCCCGCACACTTGTGCAGCATACCGACCCATCTCTCTGGTCAACGGGGAAATCAAACTCTTTGCCAAAATACTAGCCGCCTGGTTGAGAACTGCCCTGGCTACTTTAATTCAACTGAGCCAATGGGGCTTTATGCCGGCTAGGAGTATGAGGCACTGCCTTAGAAGATTTCATGTTGCCGATGGCTACTGATACCCATTAATGGCCTGCTGCTAGCTGATTTCGAAAAAGCCTTTGATACAGTGGACTGGACATTCCCCTGTTCCAGGTCCTCCGTAGATCATGCCTGGGCCCCTGTTTTTGTGGGTACGCCAAACTGTTATACTTCAAACCCTCTGCATGTGCTCAAATCAAAGGTATGGTCTCCAAGCCGATTCCTATTCGCAGAGGAATGAGACTAGGTTGTCCCGTACTCCCCCTTCTTTTTCCACTCGTCATCAAACCCTTAGTGAGACAGATCCACTGCGAAGCACAAGCTCAGGGCTGGAAGTGGGAAATGGGCTATGAAGATCACATTGCCCTGTATGCCGACGATGTACGGTAATGGGCACACGCTGCCTCTATATTCTCCAGCTCAATGAAGAGGCCTTGAGCCTACGGGTTAACCACGCTAAATCAGTACTGGTCCCACTTCATCCCTCCCAGGAGTGTACTAAATGGTAGACATTCATTCCTGTAAGACTTCTAAGCCTTCACTACCTGTGAATTCACATGGCTTTTCACCCGGATATAGAATGGAAACTCAACTTTACACCCGTAGTCTAGAGGCTAAAGCCGACTTAAAGAGACGGAAGGCCCTTCCGCGTAATGGGGAGGATTGGGCTCTATAAAATCATGATTATGACACAATTCTTGTATCGTTTCCAGAATTTTCAATTAGTTGTGCCCGGTCATTGGTTTAAAGAGATAGACTCTTTGCTGACAGCGCTCTAATGGCACACGTCTAGCCAAATGCCAACAAGCAACATATGAAGGAGGTCTGGGCCTTTACCTGTCTAGGATCCCAGGCACTGGTTATAAACCACTGGTGTAGTGGAGGTTGGTCAGATCCAGCGTACAAAATCAAGTTGGACGTGATAGTCTTGGAAGCAGTGCTTGGGATGCTTTACAGTGTCCCCGTCCCTCGCACACTCTCGGAATTAACAAGAGAGGTCCACCTTAGCTGGCACGCATCTCTTAGATACAAAGATTGGCACTCTGACATTGCAAACTCCCCTCTGGAGTGGAACCTGGATATGTGAGATAACCAGCTTGAAAGGCTTTCACCACTGGTATATAATAGGCATCCCCCTCCTGGGGGATGTATGGTCCATTGACCACATGTACTACTGTCAGGAGCTACAGATGACCTACACTCCATCGTCCACACAGTTTCATAATTACCTTCAATCGCACCATGCCCTGCAAGCACACGTTCTCCAAGTTTCTTTGTTTCCTGTAATAAACTTTGGGCAAAAAGTAAGCATGTTGCCATAAATCTATCCTTTCTGTTGATCACTGCTCATTTTAAAAAAGATTGGAAGAACAAAAGCTTTCATTATTGGAACAGAAGCTGTACTGATACTATGCAACCTCCCTAGCTGGCTGTGGCAGCATGAATTATTGCATTACAACTCAATTTTAATAAGTTATGACAGTTGAGAAGCTACGACATTTATTTATTACAGGTGAGTAGAGATGGCAAAACTCAACTGTAATAAAGAAATTAGCAAAAGGTTTTCATACTGGGATTGCAGGCTTATAAACCCTACTCCCGTGTTACCTGACCACCCACACCACCTTCAAGTCTACAACAATGGTAAAAATACAGTACACAACCAAAGAGAACATACTGGAGGCAACATCACATAATGGGATCTTGGGGATTTCCTATTAAATGATTGTTACCTGAAGTCCTAAACTTTGTGGTAAGATGGTGGCATGGTTCTCATGGGTATCTGGAGTTGGAGGCGTAAGAAAAAGTATACTCAGCAGAAAAACCAAGTTATGCCATCCGAAAGTTCTTAGAGAGTATTGTAGACAGTTTTCTTTTTTTAACCAAGGTTTTATTGCTCTTCACACGGACATGGAGTTATACAGCTATCGTAAATTATGCCCAGTTGTAAGACCTCAGTAGAGTGCCCATCTGCAGTCAATATCCGAGTGCCTCTACCACTGTATAAGTAACCTTTGGCAAAGCAAATAGGTCCCTTGGCGAAATGTGGGGCCTATTGACTTTGTCAATACATTCTAGCCATGCTGTACAGCATCCTTGATGGTGTTCAGCATGGCTAAATAAAAAAACGATTGCGTTATTTTGTCAGCACATGCACCACGCATGCACGCACCTACAAAATAATGCAGCCACTTTTTTTTCTTGTTTGCCAATCCAACTGGGATCAGCAAATAAAAAGAAAAATTTTGTGAAAAGTTTTTTGTTGTACGCAGGTTGTGAAAGCAAAACTAGGCCAAAGTGGGTGGGGCAAACAACACAGGTGATAGGGGTGGAGAAGCAACACGGGAGCCGGTGAAGGTTGAAACAACACGTGAGACCTGAAGCAACACAGAGGGTGCGAGTGGGGTGAAGCATTAAGGAGGGCACGGGGGAAGCAAATGAGTAAGAGGCAAAGCAATGTGGAGACCAAGGGACAAGGTAGAAAAGCAAATGGATTAGAGAGCATTGTAGAGCTTAGGATGGGGAGAAGCACATGGGTGAGATAGCAACACGGACGGGAAAGTACACAAAGGTGAGGGTATCATTGAGGGGAGGAGTAAATGTTGTAGTGTCCTACATACACAGGACACGGACACGAGGCTAGATTCACGTTACACTTTATTCATACAGCCTTCCTCATCCCTCGCCTACTCTACTCTGCCCGTTCCCGGGCATCCCCTTGTCTCCTCCCTGGTCCCGCCCCGTTCCACGCCTCCTTGGCTGAGGAGGTCCTAGCATCTGTTTTCTCAGCCCCATATTACATCTCCCCCTTTCTTAACAAAATGAATTAAATCACGCTTCTTTTTTTCTTTTTAACTACCCCAAAATAATGTCACATAGTTACAGTTCTTCAATCAGGCGAATCGGTTTCTTGATGTTCCGGCGAGGACGAACATTGACTTCGGGACAGTCTCTTTCTCCTCCGCTATGAGCCACTCTCGGTGACTGAGCGCTGATCTCGGCTGCACTTAGTCCAGTTTCTCCACTGGTTGGACCGTCGAGAGATTCTTTGACTTTGGGACTGCACTTCTGAAAGTGCGCCACATTCCTGGTTATTCTCTTGTCATCCGATTCCGCCGTGATCATAGTTCCTTTTTGTTTGATGACAACTAGTGGGGTTTCATTGAAACGACAGTCAGTCTTCTTCTGCTGCTCTTGTTTCACTAATACCCAGTCGCCTTCCTGAATCCCAGGCAGGGCAGCTCTTCTGCGACGATCCGCATATGTCTTCATTCTCTCTTTCCTGAGTCGATCCGTGTGAGATATCTCATCAGATTCATGATCCACTGCTTTGTGAGTCCAGTCAACCATGGGTATTCGAGTGCGCACGGACCGGCCCAACATTAGGGTCGCGGGACACTTGCCAGTTGTGGAGTGAGGTGTGTTCCTGTAAGCCCGCAGATTTCATTTAGAACTTTCTGAATGTCTTGTCGCGCCACTTCTGCTTTCTTTAAGGTGGACATAAATCTCTCGATCATTCCGTTAGCCTGCGGCCACAGAGGTGTAATCTCGCGATGCTTGAAGTTAAGGTGCTTGGCAAATTCTGCAAAGTCCTGACTGTTGAACGGGGGCCCATTATCTGTTTTCACTATTTTGGGAATACCCCATGCAGCAAACACTTCATCCAACACCGGTATTGTGCTTGACGCTCTGGTTGATGAGATGAGTTGTGCAATCGGGAACCGTGAGTATTCGTCCATGATAGCCAGGATATACTGTCCTGACTTAAATGGCCCAAAGAAGTCTACAGCAATTTGCTGCCACACACCCTCCGGCAATCTGGACATTTGTAGCGGTACGGGAGTGTGGTAAATAAAATTCATTACCGGGACTTAATTTGATACGGAAACATAATAAAATAGCTCAGTAAAATGAGAGGCAGAATCCGTGGTATTAGAGGTTCGGAATGGGCTTTATTCCAATGATCGATTATAATCGGTTGCTCCAAGTTCCATCACCACGGAGGTTCAGGAAGTGAAGTACATACTTTATTGACAAGAAATGACTTTTATAGTACATACATTACAATGAAGCGAATGCAGTAGGCGTAACAATTGATAAGGAAAATGACGATTCATATGCGTAACCGAAAATGGGTGTAATAAGGAGTAAAAAGGAACATAATTGGTTATGATGTCATATATAGGTGGATCTATAAGATAATACTTGGCATAGATGCGCGCGCAGCAGCATGACGTGTGATTGACGTGCAACTAGGGGGTGAAGGGGACTTGACGTTTAGCTCTACATGTGGAGACGAAAAGTCTGGGGGGTCAAGTCAACCTAATCCCAAATCATATCTAACATCCTATGTTTAAAGAACTATGTTATCCACAAAAGAAGGACTCTCGGACAGAATCTATTCTATACTGACCGTGCGTGCGTGTACAAGCGTCTAAGTGTCTACACTAAATGCGAGGGGGTAGGAATATTCCATGGTAACAGGACTATGAATTACTTGCATAAAGACAGAGAAGCCGAGCCATTGCTCGGTAGCTGGAAGGAATGTTTACTTAAACTACTAGACAGGAATGCATCGGCTGAGGGGCGAAGCAGATAACTCGAAGGTGAAATACAGTTCTTGGCAGAGAATAGGCTGATGTCAGGCTTCGTGAGCCGCGCAGAGAATGAGACAAAGTTCATGGTCACAGATGCAGGCTCAGACTGGTGCTTTCAGAGGCAGAAGGCAAGAAGAGTTCGATGACAGAATCAGGGCCTACTTGCCTGGACTGTAAAATGGCATAGGTGAACCATATAAAGCCGGTGGCTTTTCATACTTAGGAATGGAATATCCGGCCTATTCATGGCGGATCTGACAGAGGACATGTTGATGGTGGACGCACATGTATTTGCGTCTTCATAACTGGAACTGGAGGGAACATACATGTACTTGTAACATGCACATAGAACCGTTGGGGTCCAAGATAGGGGACATAACTGACCAGAAAAATCCATATTTCCACATTCCCTCCTTGTCCCCTACTTGCCCGTCAAGAGATATCAATCTTCATTAATCCATTGATCTGTTCATATAGCATCATTTGTTCTTCTTTCTTCTTCCGGGATCTTGAATGAAAATCTTGATGTGGAATGCACGATGTGGCACACAGACCACAAATCGCTGGTCCACATTGTAGGCATAGACAGCAACTGAATAGTATGAGAAGGCCAATACCTAGGAAAGATAGGACCTTCCATCCCAAGGTAGATAATACACTCCAAAACCAACCGGACCAAGTCCAGGTGCCTGGGTTCTGGTGTATCTGGCTTACAATCTTATGAAGGCGAGTTATAGCTTTATATACAGATGGCGAATTTTCTGGTATGAATACGCAGCAGCTTGATCCAATGACCCTACAAGCTCCGCCCCTATCAGCCAGGATGACGTCAAGGACAAGACGATTTTGAAGCACAACAATCCGCATAGCAGACTGCTCTTCTGTTAAATTGCCTAAGGCGGAAATAGTTTCATTCACTACTGCTTCAAGGGTTCTAGTTAATCTACGTATCAGCTTACTATTAGTAACAGTACCTATATAGGGAAAGAGACCTTTATTGAAATCTGTGTATTTTTCCCATGCTGTTTCAGTGTAATCGACAATTGGGAGATCTCTCCGCTCTCTGTTGTGTACTAAATGAATATTTCTATAATAATCAGGAGGAGCTAGGAAAACAGGTGGCAAAAGGAATGCAATGTAGCAGGTACCATCCCAATCTAGGGGTAGACGCATATATGCAGTCTGACCACATATAAAGTAGGAGTGGCGACAAGCTCTAAATGAAGATTTGCCTTGATCACTGAATTCTACTATAGTAGTGCATTTACTATGGCCCATATGTATGGAACCAACTTTTCTTACACACAATTCACCTTTCGCTGGGAATACTGACATGGTTGGTAAAACTAGTTCAACTTCGGATTCTACATTTAGAATCATGAGATTAGGTGTGAAGTTACCTAATCCATATACTTCATTTTCTAGATCAGTTCCTGTTCCTTTGGGGCGACCCTCCTTGTCAGGGTAACAGACTTTGAATAAAACTAGGTTCAGATTTCCCCATACCCAATGGTCTTGATAAACTGCTGTGTCTGAGTCTATGGAATTCATTAAGCTGAACCATGCTCCACAGGAGCCATTATGTGTAAACGGATGTGGAAAGAAAGGCAGGACTCCTTCATAATTCTGATAGGGAGGGAGCCGGCCACACACCCAACAATTAGTTGCATTACTAGTCTGATGGGAATGATGTAACATACTAATGAAAGTGTTATTGCGCAGCGCAAGTCTATAAGACAATTCATGCGGGGGTAAATCACTAAAAGAATGTTCAGCAGTAACATTGTAAACATTTCTGGCAATAGGGTAATATATGTGCAACAATATACTTGCAGTAATTATTAAAAGACTTAAGAAAAACAAGATTAATAATGTCACTATGCAATGGCTACGCAGTGATTTACAATACGCCTGTCGTTTCATCATTTTTCGCGACTGTCCATGATTCAGGTCTAGGCGATACATGTCGGAGACAGATTCAACCGCTTCACCTAGGAGAGGACTTAAACAATCAAATCGTCCGACGGTCTAGGCCTTAATTTTAGTTTATATAGTTTTTTACCGTCGGCCTCAGCCAGAGGTAGTTTTGAGTCAATTGGTGAGGACACACGAGGTGGGCTGTTTACATCTGAAGGAAGTCCATGAAATTTCTTGATATGACTTGAATGAATCCATCCTTTCCTGCCCTCGATCTTTACGGCTGTCCTTGTGGTCAGCAAGACCAACTTGGGTGTCTTCCACCTGGGCTCCAGCTGAGTCTTTCGGTCGAAATTCCTCACAAGGACGAGGTCCCCCGGAATTACGTCATGGGGTTTCACCTCAGTGTTGTCGGGAAAGGCTGCAGCTACGTGTGAACGACAAGATTGTAGTGCAGACATCAAGGAAGCCAAGTAATCTGTCAGCATATTACAGTCAATATCAGTTATTTTGCGTGGTATAGGCGTCCCCCACATATTTGGTGGTCTGCCGAAGATCACCTCATACGGGGATAGCCCTGTTCGAGAGTGTGCTACCATTCTTGTGAAAAAGAGTGCAACTGGTAGTGCTACTACCCAGTCGACACCTTTCTCCCTGCATATTTTGGACAATCTAATTTTCAGGGTCTGATTATGTCTTTCTACGAGACCTGCTGCTTCGGGGTGTCGGACACAGTGAAATTTCCACTGATAACCTAACAGAAGTGAAACATGTTTCATTAATTCGGATGAGAACGGCTGGCCGTTATCTGAGTGAACAACACGTGGTAAACCGTATCGTGGGAAGAATTCTCGAACCAACTGTTTGGCAGTAGTCGGGGCAGTGTAATCTGAAACCGGGTATGCCTCCGTCCAACGGGAAAGAGCACAAACAACTACGAGAACATATTTGAATCCTCGACATCGTTCCATCTGGATATAATCCATCTGGAGGACTTCAAAAGGGTGATCAGGAGGATGAAATCCACCCTGTTCTACGGGAACGCTTTTTCCTGGGTTGAACTGGCAACAGATCATACAGGTACGGACCTTTTGTTTGGCTGCTGCTCGTAAATGTTTATTGAACCAAATGTGTTGAATGCTATCTAGCATAGCTTTTTCTCCTAGATGTGCTGGACTATGTATAGTGTTAATTATAACTTGGACCATTGAATCAGGAAGGAACCACACAGACTTTTCCTTCATAATCCATCCTTGATCCGTTTGGATCCCTCCTAATTCGGTCCATTTCTTTATTTCATCTGGTGTAGCATGTGTCTGGATGTCAATTACGTCAAAAGTAGGATCTTTAACTGTCATACAATGTGTCGGCATCGGGACTATTGTCTTTGTCATGTCGGAGGTTTGAGCTTGAGCAGTCTGTTTAGCTGTTCTATCGGCTAGATCATTGCCTTGAGAAATGACATCAGTAATCTTCGTATGAGCCTTACATTTCATAATTGATATTGCAGTGGGTAGATGTATTGCATCTAATAAGGCATGAATGAGGGGTCCGTGCTGAATGTGGGCACCGTGGGAAGTTAAATAACCTCTCTCTCGCCACAGCACGCCGAAGTCATGTACAACTCCGAATGCATAACGTGAATCAGTGTATATGTTGACTTTTTTACTTGTGGCTTGAATACAGGCTTGTGTCAGAGCGATGAGCTCTGCGGCTTGAGCTGACAAAGTATTTATATGATTTGTTTCAATGACTTCAGTATCTGTTGTGACTGCGTAAGCAGCCACTAACTCTCCTGTATTTGTTCTCATACATGAACCATCTACATACAATGTCAGGTCTGGATCTGACAATGGGACATCGGTTAAGTCTTGTCTGGGTTTCGTCGTTATAGTAATAACTTCAATACAGTCATGGGCTAGTGGGTCTGTTCCGGTTACTGGCAAAAGTGTGGCAGGATTCAATGTGTTACAGCGTCTGATTTCTATATGTGGCTGAAACAATGTAAGCTCGTACCCTGTAAGTCGCGCTATAGTCAAGTGTTGTGTTTGCGTTCTATTTACAAGAACCTCTACTGCATGTGGTACTTGAACTGTCAATGGATGTCCTAACACTATGGCATCGCTTTGTCTGATTGCTAAAGCTGTCGCTGCCACTGATTTCAGGCACGCAGGCAAAGCCTGAGCTACGGGATCTAATGTACTAGAAAAGTAAGCACATGGTTTGTGTGCTCCTGCTTGTTCCTGTGTGAGTACTGACAAGGCAGTACCTTCGCGTTCTGTAACAAAGAGTGTAAACTGTTTTCTGTAACATGGCGTTGCTAAAACAGGTGCTTGACATAAAGCTTTCTTTAGGCTTTCAAAAGCTTGTGTATGTTCCTGAGTCCAAGGGAGGACAGTCGATGTGGCTGCCTCCTGTGTTGTCAACTGAATGAGCGATTTTGCTAGAAATGCATATTGAGGGATCCACTGTCTACAGTATGAAGTGAGGCCTATGAAAGCCCGTACTTCCTTTTGTGTCTTAGGTATTGGCATGTTAGCTATTAACTGAATGCGGTCGGGTGTAAGCTGCCTTCCCTCCTTGGACAGCGAGTGTCCAAGATAAATAACTCGCTGGACACAGAATTGCAGCTTAGAAGGGGACACCTTGTGTCCCTTTTCAGCTAGAAATTGTAAAACTGTCAGTGATGCTTTCTCACATTCGGGTTCGCTTCTAGCGGTGATCAACAGATCATCGACATATTGAAGCAAGGCAGTGTTAACTGGCATGTGGATGCTGTCGAGTTCTCGTTTCAGTGCTTGGCTATAGATGCTGGGGCTTTCTGTAAATCCTTGAGGTGCGCGTGAGAATTTAAAGCTACGCCCATTTAAACTAAATCCGAACAAATATTGGCTTTCCGGATCTATTGGGACGCTGAAAAAGGCATTCTTGAGATCGATTACAGTAAAGAATGTCGCTTCGGAATCAATCGCTGTCAGTAATGATGAGATATCTGGGACCACAGGAAATTGTGGCACAATGCATTTGTTTAATTCGCGCAGATCAATAACCAATCGATATACTGGCGGGGCCTTTGGATCTGTTCGTTTAAGAATCGGAATTATTGGTGAATTACATATGTTGGAGTCGGTTTCTACAACTACTCCTTGGGCAATGAGCTCGTCAATGATTTGCAGCAAAGCCACTACAGCATCTGGTGGTAACTTGTATTGTCGCATTCGTGGTAGTACCACTCCTGCCTTTAATGTGACTCGATATGGTGTAATATTCATGCAACCAACATCAGTAGGGCCTTGTGCCCATAGATGTGTAGGTAAAGTCTGCAGTCGGGGATCCATGTCTCTAGACACATAATGACCTTTAAAATCACGTAAAAACAACCTTACTCCTTCCGGAGAACAACATATTATGGCTCCTAGAGCTTTCAGTGTTTTTATTCCTAACAGATTTTCTGGACATGATTTAGTAAGTAATAAATCTGTAGTTCGGGTCAAAGGTCCTATCGTAAGTGGGAGAGGCTGTGACACTTCATTAACAATAGGTTTTCCTGAAAAACCAAGGGAAATATTCTGAGAGCCTGAGAGGGGTGCCCCTGGAACTTCACTACGTTTTATGGTCGTTCGACTTGCCCCTGTATCGAGTAAAAATTTTCTGTCTTGGCCTAATAATTCACTATGTACATAAGGTCCTTCTTGATCTACAGGGATCTCGATAAGGGGTAAGTCAACTTCCCTCTCTAGGCTGGTTCATGCGTATCGTTGATAATCAGGATAGTCGTACTGTGCGGTCTGGTACAGCTGTCGTGTCGTGGTTTGTGTGGCAGCAACAGGCAGCGCTGGTGCAGCTGGCACAAACTGTATAGACTGTGGTGGAGCTGGCATGGACTGTGCATGCTGCGGAGCTCCTAGTTCATTCTGGTCCTGTCTAGGTGGCCGTAGTCTTTCTTGTGTTTTACCTATGGCGATATTATGTTTCAAAACTGGACAATCGTGTACGTAATGACCTGGCTTTTTACAATAATTGCATGTCCCTTTTACAGGTCCGGCTGAATCGGAATGTGTCATACCCTTTTTATGTCCTTCAGCTGGAACTGTCTGAGAAACTAACATTTTCATTTTCGTGTCTTTCATGCGTCTGTGTTCATGTTCTTGTTCCTCTCTAATTCTATTGTGATGGTACTGTAACATTTGTAACATTTGTGATGGAGTGTTACCTTGCCAGGTACTCTCGAATTTTAATACTCTATTCTTTACTTGGGGCAGGGCATTTTCTACTAATTTTGTTACAAACAGATGTGGGTATGATTCTCTACTCGCTTTTATGCCACTATTTATACCAAAACATTTTTCAAATCGGGCATAGTAATCACTAGTGTCTTCATCTTGCTTCTGTTTACAGGCTGAAATTGTACCCCAATCTTCCTTTTTCGTAGTTAATAAACGTGGCAGTACCTGTACTAATAAACCTGGTAGTGCTTTAGTTTTATCCCCAAGTCCTGCTCCTGCAGTTCGGGCCTTTTCTTCTGCTTCTAATACTGACCATTCTATCTTTTGGTCTCCTACCTCCCACTCTTTTTCCCTGAGTTTCTCATAAATGCCAGCAGGCATCAATACCTTTAATATTGTCATAATGTCGGGATAGGTATACTCTCCCATGAGTAACATGTCTTTAATTTCTCGGTGAAAACCCGCTGGATCTTTGTCATGACTGGGTACCACTTTCTTCATTTCTAACAATTCTATTTTTGATATGGGCGTATATACAAATACGCGCTTAAACTCGTTGTCCTCGCCCTTTATTGGGTGCACTTCTCGTAAGGGATTCTGTCTATCCATGTAATACGTGGTTCTTTCCTTGATGGGCAATGAGACACGGTCTGAACATACAAAAAGAATATACTGCTTTCTTGATTCTAGAATTTCTTTAATTAATTTAGTACCTGAACCTCTCCATCTATTCATAAGCAATTCAGTCAATATGTCAGGTAAGGGACCAGGGTCCGAATGCTGACTCTGATATAGTATAATGAGTTGCTGAATCATATAAATCCCAGCTAACCGCTGTTCATCTGGGGTGAGATTCAAAAATGCGCGTGCTACTGTATCATCACTATATTTTCCGGGACTGTCCACCCAATGGACAGCTGCCCTAGCTAAATCTTGTTCATCCATAGAATCGAGGAAATGATAACCCCTTCGTTCTCGGAGTAGTTTGTCGGCGGCTTGGAACGAATGCTCGTTAGACCTGATGTTAATTATAGGTATTCGGAAATTCCTGTTATTATCTGGACATATCGGACGTATCGGGTCAATAGGACGTCTATTACTATTACAAGATCTTCCTTTACCTACATAGGCTATGGTGTCTGACTGTCCTGCGGGCAGTCCTGACCCTTCCTCCTCGTTTTGTTCGAACTCGTCTACCGCTAATCTTTCTTCGTGTAGGCGTTCTATTTCTTTACGGATCTTTCGGCACATGGCTATTATACAATTTTGTTTATCATGTCTACCTTCTGATATATTCTGGCTCCATCGGGTAAGAATTTGCATTGCTTCCGGGTCTACCCCCGGTCGGTCTTCATTTCTGATCACACAATTTATGAGGAAACGTAACAGTTCCCCCTGTATCTCTACTTTCTGGTATTCCATAGCTCTGTTAATACATTCTGGATCTCGCCCTGTTTGGACAAAATGGTATATTTTATCTAGATGCGCCGTCATTCCTGGTAACTTCCCTAAATACACTGCGGCTCGTCTAATACGCAATGATGCCAGGGTCATTTCGTCCTCTTTGCCGGGCACAGGGTCATATCTACAATCTATAAGAAGTTCCTTAAGCGTACGGGCATTTATGAGTTTGGGGGTACGTGAATGTGCTGACTCTTGAAACGTAAGTTTATTTATTCTGGGTGGCGTAGAAAAAATGTTACTAGCACCTCCCGTAGCCCCATCTGGGGTGTCGGGTGTGAAAGGATTCGTTGAACGTGACACAGCAACTATAGGTGTAGACACAGCTATAGAAGCAGCTGTAGAAACAGATGTAGAAACAGATGTGGTTGCCGGAACTTGTGACACGATCTGTTGCTGTAGGGATACGGGTACTGGGTCTTGGCGTTGAACCTCCCTGATAGGCGGTCTATGTGGGGCGGAATTAGCATACTCGGGAGCTGCGTCATCTAAATATGAGGAAAGAAAAACATCTTCTGCGGTTCTAGGATGCCCCTTAGGATGTACCTTTATTGGAAATAATGGGGGCGGCAAGTCTTTCGGTGTTTCTGGAGTAGCTTTAGGTAATCCTTCGGCCAGAAGGGGATACATACCATTCATAAGGGCATTTCTTTGTCTGTCTACTTGTTCTGATTTCACTCGGATACCTTCCTCAATTAATAGATTTTCTCGAACTTTATTGGAATTCTCTTTACTCTTCTCCTCCTGTCTACGTGCTTTTTCTGTACGTCTATGAGATTCTTTACGCCATAACTCAACGGCATCTTTCTGTGACTGTCTGACTTTCCTTTTCCATAACTCTTCTTCTACTTTCATGATGCACTCTGCATCCCAGGTCCCCGCTGCGGGCCACCTCTGACTTTCTGGTAATTCCTTGGTGTAGTCTACCCATAAATCAAGAAATAATATAGCGTCTAAGCCATGTTTGTGATACATGAAGTACCCTGGAGTGTCCCTAGGAGGAATAGGAACGGCTTCTTCGAGTACCCCTTTTCTTGTAGTGATCTGTCTTAATTTCGAAAAGAGCGGCATATTGAGAACTGATCTGATACTTGATTTTGAACACACTTAGTACAAAAGCACAATAATGAACAACCATTCATACCACAATATGCAGGACGTTTAACACATGAAACATTAAACATTAAACATTTTTTAACCTTTAAAA
Organism: Triturus cristatus; assembly: GCF_964204655.1. Lineage (NCBI taxonomy): Eukaryota > Metazoa > Chordata > Amphibia > Caudata > Salamandridae > Triturus > Triturus cristatus. The sequence goes on along the minus strand of NC_140580.1, from coordinate 63,790,879 downwards.
TAACCAACAATGATGATCGTCTGCATAACTAATCACCAAGCATAATTCTTTGACAATAACTAGATACTTCGGAATACTTGATATACTGCTAAACAGTACATATACACTGCTAAAACAGTGCTGACCGGATTTGTGTACCCAAACCCGTCTTGACCGGCACAACCTATGTGCACGTCAGAAATGCCTCCCCAGTAATGGTACTCACCGGGTAGCTTTGGAAACGGAAGGCCTCGGAGACTGAACTTGGACCGGACTGGACTCGACTCGACTCGTTGGAAACTGGACTTGACTTCGAACTGGTGGGCCTCTGTATACCTCGGATCTTGTTCTCTCAGCTAGGCTCTGGTCGGGATACTTCGCACTTCTCACCGCCTCGTCTGGGTGTTGATCGCAGCCTCAGTCGCCCCCGCTTGACCGGAGGGAGATACAGGAAATCCTGCTGGTACGCGTTATTGTCCGTCCAGCTGTGGCAGGAGACCGGGCCTGCAACTCACCGCCGGCGCGTGAGATGAGAAAGTGTCCCTGTTCGGGCGCCATTCATGTGGTAAATAAAATTCATTACCGGGACTTAATTTGATACGGAAACATAATAAAATAGCTCAGTAAAATGAGAGGCAGAATCCGTGGTATTAGAGGTTCGGAATGGGCTTTATTCCAATGATCGATTATAATCGGTTGCTCCAAGTTCCATCACCACGGAGGTTCAGGAAGTGAAGTACATACTTTATTGACAAGAAATGACTTTTATAGTACATACATTACAATGAAGCGAATGCAGTAGGCGTAACAATTGATAAGGAAAATGACGATTCATATGCGTAACCGAAAATGGGTGTAATAAGGAGTAAAAAGGAACATAATTGGTTATGATGTCATATATAGGTGGATCTATAAGATAATACTTGGCATAGATGCGCGCGCAGCAGCATGACGTGTGATTGACGTGCAACTAGGGGGTGAAGGGGACTTGACGTTTAGCTCTACATGTGGAGACGAAAAGTCTGGGGGGTCAAGTCAACCTAATCCCAAATCATATCTAACATCCTATGTTTAAAGAACTATGTTATCCACAAAAGAAGGACTCTCGGACAGAATCTATTCTATACTGACCGTGCGTGCGTGTACAAGCGTCTAAGTGTCTACACTAAATGCGAGGGGGTAGGAATATTCCATGGTAACAGGACTATGAATTACTTGCATAAAGACAGAGAAGCCGAGCCATTGCTCGGTAGCTGGAAGGAATGTTTACTTAAACTACTAGACAGGAATGCATCGGCTGAGGGGCGAAGCAGATAACTCGAAGGTGAAATACAGTTCTTGGCAGAGAATAGGCTGATGTCAGGCTTCGTGAGCCGCGCAGAGAATGAGACAAAGTTCATGGTCACAGATGCAGGCTCAGACTGGTGCTTTCAGAGGCAGAAGGCAAGAAGAGTTCGATGACAGAATCAGGGCCTACTTGCCTGGACTGTAAAATGGCATAGGTGAACCATATAAAGCCGGTGGCTTTTCATACTTAGGAATGGAATATCCGGCCTATTCATGGCGGATCTGACAGAGGACATGTTGATGGTGGACGCACATGTATTTGCGTCTTCATAACTGGAACTGGAGGGAACATACATGTACTTGTAACATGCACATAGAACCGTTGGGGTCCAAGATAGGGGACATAACTGACCAGAAAAATCCATATTTCCACAGGAGGATCAGGTCGACTGACCAGTTGGCATTGAGGACAGTCTTTCAGTGTATTCTCTACCATTTGGTCGAGGACCGGAAACCATACTCTCTCCCTCAGGGCTCTCTTGGTGGCCACAATGCCTCTGTGGCCTTCATGAGCCAGATTGATGATGCCTTGACGTAGATGTTTTGGGATGACTATGCAATTGTCTCTTAGAAGTAGTCCATTTGTGGCTACTGACAGTTCCTCCTTCACGTGCTTGAAGGCTGCAAGTTCATGTCTGTCAACAGCACTGTTTGAGGTGTCAGCGTCTAGGTGTCTCCACTCATTGTTCTGTGTACGTCGCTTTACTTCTTGCAGGGTGGCATCTTCAAGAGTGGCATCTATGATGGCTTCTAACGGGACAGCGGGTGGTCGGGCCTGGTCAACCACAAAGCATATATATTCTTCAGCTACAGATGATCTGCCTTTCGTTGTTTCCTTGGGGTGCCTTGACATATAATCAGCAGGATTTTCAGCTTTTCCAGGCTTGTGCACAATCATGTATGTGTATTCTTGAAGGCGAAGGCCCCAGCGTTCTATTCTCGGTGGCATTTTAGCCCGAGGATTGCCAAAGATGGTGATGAGGGCCTGATGATCAGTAATCAGTGTAAAGTGATTTCCATATATGAAGATGTGAAAGTGCTCACAGGCCCAGACAACGGCCAGACTTTCCTTTTCGGGCTATGAGTATGCTTTCTTGCATCAGTCAGACTCCTGCTTGCGTAGGCAATTATGTGCCTTTGATCCCCTTCCGAGTCATATTGGGCAAGAATGGCTCCCAACCCCACAGGGCTGGCATCCATGGTAATTTCCGTCTTTCTTTTTTGGTCAAAGTACGCCATGTTGTCGGCTGATTCCACAGCTGCCTTGATTTCATGGAATTGATATAAGTGACAAGGGAACCCGATCAAAGTAACTAAGGACCGCGGGTACAAACTTATTTTGTTAACAAAAGTCCCTAGCTTATTTTTAGTTAGGAAGTAAGAATTCAACATAGACTTCGGTGAGACCTATGTGATTTCCTCCTGTGTCCAGCCGGACAGAGGAGCATTTAATCTTGATTATTTGAGAAGATATAAGCAAAATAAGGAAAGGCTGATGAAACAAGGGCACAGTCCTGTACCAAGTTTCCAAAAGAAAGAAAAGGAGAAAGGCCAAGAAGTTAGAGGCAATTATAAATTGATAACAGGCAAACACATCTTGGAGCAGCAAAGGGGGCTTACATTACAATGAGTGACTTTCAGATAAGCTCTACCTAATAGTGTCCACAGAACATTTAAACAATTGCCATAATGTGGAACTATTCAAATAAGTCGACGTAACGTTTCGATCCCAAGCTCCTATTATACAGGGATCATCATCAGGACTGGAGAATATCTCAACAGAGTAATGCCTGGTAGATTTAAAACGCCTATGAATAATGTGTCATGGGGAAAAAAAGTGGAAAAAATACAAAGGAAAAATTACACAAAGTCAGCATTTGCATACTCAGAAAAATAACAGGAGCACTGTCATTATGTGCCTACGAGTGGCGCCGCATGTGGTAATGGTGATGGGAAAGCTTAAGTGAAGAAGAACCATTTGGGTGACAACTTCGTATTTAAAAACCGATATGCGACAGGTAGAAACGTGAGGAGTGTTTCTTGTGAGTTGATGATGCATGCGAATATATTGTTTGGCGACACGTCCGTATCGATGTTAAATTAGGTGAAACTTGAAAAAAATGAGGCATGCGAGACAACGACGGTTGGTGTGCCGCGCTTTCCATGCTTGAGGACCGTGTGACTGGCAAGGGTGACCGTGCATATGACCAGGATGAACTGAAGTGGTGGTTACCTCAGTGGGAGAGGGGAGGGGAAGCAAATGATGAAACAGATCTAGGAGCATATGTAGACTTTTTTATTAAAGAATTTGTTCCTAAAACACAATGCTTCGTGAGGGATTCCATGTCAATGATCAATCTTGTTGAACATCATCCATATAATCCAACATACGAAACACTATGTACAATGGATGTTGAATCACTTTATACCAACATACCACAGACAACTGCCCTACTGGCAATCGAAAAGATTCTCAACACAAGACCACGACCCCATGCAGTTCCTACCACGTTCATTTTGCAACTCCTAGAAATCTGTCTCACACGGAACTTTTTCCTTTTTGACAACACTTATTATCAACAGATCAAAGGAACCTCTATGGGCGCAATTTTTGCGCCTAATCTGGCAGTTCTGTTTATGGATCAACTTGAATCCAATGTCATCCTTACTGATTCCAACCCATTCTTCCCAGGCATTTGCCTCTGGCGTAGATATATCGATGACATTTTTATAATCTGGCAGGAGAATACAGAATCCATAACATCTCTTGTACATTGGATGAATAATAATTGTTCAGGCCTATCATTCACCGTCACGACTGACAAAGAGTCCATTGCTTTTTTAGACCTCACAATATTCCACTGCGAAGGGGAATTACTGACACGACTATACCGGAAACCAACCGAGCGTAATACTTTATTGAATTACGCAAGCAACCATCCTAGGGCTCTCAGAGATTCATTACCCTACTCCCAATTTCTAAGAATAAGGCGAAATTGTTCTTGCAAGACCGATTATTTTAGAGAAGCCAACTATCTCTCCTCAAAATTAAAAGCAAGAGGATACCCAAAGGGAATCATCAAAAATGCTTCTAAACGTGCTTGGTACTGCCCGAGGGACATTCTGCTTACACCGAAACCAAAAAAACAAACTGACCGGCTAGCCTGTGTAACCACCTTTTCGCCAGTCTCTAACAAACTAAGAAAAATGATACTACTTCACTGGCCCATCCTCAATGCAGGAACATTGACATTAGATAAACCACTCTTTGCCTTCAAAAAAAGCAAGAATCTCAAGGATCATCTAATACGTGCAGCTCTACCCTCCTCTGTCAACACTTCTACTCTCGAGGGTGCATGGGGCCTCCCGCCCATTCTAGGGCATTTCAAATGTAAAAATTGTAACGTTTGTGCATTTTGTATGGAAGGTAAAAGTTTCACCTTTAACAATATTCCAGCAATCAACACTTCCTTCTCTAATTGCAACACTACAAATGTGATCTACCTCATTATGTGTCCATGCCAAAAGATCTACATAGGTCAAACGACGCAGAAAATAAAAACCAGAATATGCCAGCACAGAAGCAGAATCAGGTGCAAGACTCCGAATGCGCCACTTGTTGATCACTTCGAAGAGGCTAAACACAATGAGGATGAAATCCGTTGGACAGTGCTGAAAGTGCTCAAACTACCACCACGTGGAGGCAACATGGCCCAACTACTAAACAAAGAGGAACTTAAGGCAATTATCACATATGACTCAATTCGAAAAGGCCTAAACAGGTCTGAAGATTGGACAACACTCCTCTAAACATGCTTCCCATAAGACTGTTCCATGCATAATAGAATTCATGTTATCTATAAGTTCAGTTGTAATGGCATATGCAAATGTATTAATTTTTGAATATGACGCATTCCCTTCTGCATGTCAACCTGGTGTCAGGACCTGCTTCACTCACAAGGCACCGGAATTCACATCACTTTATTGTCCCACTCACTACTCATTCCCAACGCAAAATGGCCCCCAATCTTCACCGATCCACTCGCGACTCTCTCCCATCCCAAAATGGCCCCCGCCAATTTTCAGTACCTCTTCCATTTCTACGGCATTCATTAGCTTAAATCAATCCCCTCCCACCCCAGAATAGTCAGCACCGTCGACCGTCCTTGACTCCCCATTGCGGAAGCAGAACAAGGTAAGCGCGAGCACACCACGCAATGCTTTTCTCCTCTTGTCACCGGCAATCCACTAACGGAATTCCATTCCGCTCAAACAGCACGCGGACAGCCATTGTAGCTGCCGACCGGAGGAAGCCGTACCTACGCAGTCCTCCGTCTTTCAATCATTTTTGCCTCTTCGATTGTCCTGATTTAGGGTAAGCCATTTTACAACACGGAAATGCTTAACTTAGAATAAGCACTGCCTGACTATTTAGCATTGTCCCCATGGTAACCCACCGTCTCTTGTCTCCTGTCCCTAGCAATCTTATGCACTTCATAAGTAGCCGCTTTGCGGCTTCCAGTCCTTGACACTCCTCCTGATTCCAAAGCGTGTTCTCTCCCTATTTTAGAACTGGTAAGCAGTCTGTCCTTTCCAATTCAGTGCCCCTTTTAGTTCTCCCTTGCTACTTTTAAACCCCTTTTATAACACCTTTCCCTGTCATCTCCCGCCATCAGCGCGAACTTCACCCAGACAGCACTACCAGCTGTCACCCAAGACTCAGACGTGTTCCCCTGACTCCACAGAGGGCAACCTTATTGATACGGTAAGCAAGCTCATCGTGCTAACCCCTTGCGGCCACTTCATCCATTTCCTCTTTAACCATTGTGTGCTTTTAGATACCGCAACCCCACTGCCCGGAACAATCCGTATCCACCTGGAGCAGTAAGGAAACACTTCCCTGAGATCTGTTTCATCATTTGCTTCCCCTCCCCTCTCCCACTGAGGTAACCACCACTTCAGTTCATCCTGGTCATATGCACGGTCACCCTTGCCAGTCACACGGTCCTCAAGCATGGAAAGCGCGGCACACCAACCGTCGTTGTCTCGCATGCCTCATTTTTTTCAAGTTTCACCTAATTTAACATCGATACGGACGTGTCGCCAAACAATATATTCGCATGCATCATCAACTCACAAGAAACACTCCTCACGTTTCTACCTGTCGCATATCGGTTTTTAAATACGAAGTTGTCACCCAAATAGTTCTTCTTCACTTAAGCTTTCCCATCACCATTACCACATGCGGCGCCACTCGTAGGCACATAATGACAGTGCTCCTGTTATTTTTCTGAGTATGCAAATGCTGACTTTGTGTAATTTTTCCTTTGTATTTTTTCCACTTTTTTTCCCCATGACACATTATTCATAGGCGTTTTAAATCTACCAGGCATTACTCTGTTGAGATATTCTCCAGTCCTGATGATGATCCCTGTATAATAGGAGCTTGGGATCGAAACGTTACGTCGACTTATTTGAATAGTTCCACATTATGGCAATTGTTTAAATGTTCTGTGGACACTATTAGGTAGAGCTTATCTGAAAGTCACTCATTGTAATGTAAGCCCCCTTTGCTGCTCCAAGATGTGTTTGCCTGTTATCAATTTATAATTGCCTCTAACTTCTTGGCCTTTCTCCTTTTCTTTCTTTTGGAAACTTGGTACAGGACTGTGCCCTTGTTTCATCAGCCTTTCCTTATTTTGCTTATATCTTCTCAAATAATCAAGATTAAATGCTCCTCTGTCCGGCTGGACACAGGAGGAAATCACATAGGTCTCACCGAAGTCTATGTTGAATTCTTACTTCCTAACTAAAAATAAGCTAGGGACTTTTGTTAACAAAATAATATTGATTTCATGGAAGGCCCGTTCGCACCCAGCTGACCACTGGAATGGGTGACCTTGTTTTGTGAGCTGTCTCAGGGGATAACTGATAGTTGCATAATTTTGGATATACCGAGCACAGTAGCTGGCCATCCCTAAGAAGGAGCGAACATCTCCTACATCTCGGGGGCTGAGGGTGTCATTCAGCGCCGCCACTTTGTCTGGATCAGGTCTCATTCCCGCTTGAGAGAAGATATGGCCAAAGAACTTCAGCATGGACTTGTGGAACTCACACTTGGCTTTATTTAAGGTGAGATTAGCTTCCATTAATGCGTTCCAGAGCAGTGTCATGTTCTTGTGTGGTGGACCCATATACCAGGTTATCATCACTATAGTTGAGAACGTTGGGAATGTGATGAATCGTCTCCCTAATGGCTTCTTGGAAAATTTCAGCCGCGGAAGACACTCCGAAGCTAAGTCTTTTGTATCGGAAGAGGCCAACGTGGGTGGAAAACGTCGTGATGTAGCGCGACCTCTCATGTAATTCCATTTGATGATAACCTTTGTTGAGATCCAGTTTGGAAAATATCTTGGCTCCGTTGAGTGACGCGATCATGTCACTGATGTGTGGCCCTGGGTGCCTCTCTCTCTCGATGGCTGTGTTAGGCGCCCTCATGTCAACACACAGCCTGACTTTGTCAGGTTCTCCTCTCTTTGGTACTACGACTACCGAAGAAACCCAGGGTGTGGGTCCATCCGTCCTTTCAATGATGTCCGCCGCAAGCAGATCTTGTAGCTCCTGTTCGACTGGGTGTTGGAGATGAAAGGGGACCAGTTGATGGTGTTGAGCTATCGGTGCTATTTGTTCATTGATGTGTAGTCGAATTTGGCAATGAGCCATCTTCCCCAGGCCAACAAATAACTTTGGAAATTTCCGCGTTACGTCAAGTTCATCATCAACTCGGTACAGAATGTCTACAAGTCGTAGCCGTTCGGAAGTCGGAAGACTCAGGAGGCAGTCGGCCTCTGGCCCTTCAATGACATGGATGTACGCAGGAATGGTACGATCTTTATACGTGAGCTGCGTTGAGAACTTCCCTAGACATGGGAGTGGCTTTCTTGACATCCACGTGTATACTATCACATGAGCCGGGCTTAATCGCGGAAGTGGATTAATTCGCTGGTATTCCGCCACTGGCATGTAATTTAAGGAAGCTCCGCTGTCCATGACAAATTTAGTCCAGTGCTTTCCAACTTGGATGCTGAGCCGGGGATATTTTTTTAGTCGGTCAGGATCAGCAACCATGCACACATACTCATCACTGTCCTGTGAGATGGGAGACAGTGACCTTGATTCTTGAGACGACGTGTGTCGAGATCGATAGCTTCGGCGAGATTGACAGCTAGAGTGGGAGGACCCTGTTGATGAATCTCTGCGATCACGTACTGCTTTGGCCTGATGACGCATGCTCGTGGATCGAGATGACCTTTCCTGATCTTTCTGTTTGCTCTTCCTGTAATTTCCGCAGACGTTTTCAAAATGGTTCTCCCCTCCACACTTCCGGCATGACTGACCCATGGCGGGGCATCCATCCTTGTGGGGAAAATCATAGCCACACCGATAGCATTTGAGATGCCGTTCCCTCCGTCTGTTGGTTCGACCTGAACTACGACGTCGCCAATGTACTGACTGTTGTTGCCTCTTGGCCCTTGCGTATGTTGTGAGATTGAAGTCTGAAGGCTTGCTCGCGCTTCTCACTTCTCCCAGCTTCCATTTTCTTTGCATGCCTTTCAGCTTGATCATGCACCCGCGTCATCTCTTCAATTTCGTCCAGTGAATACCTCTTCTTCAACAGTTTCCGTCTTAAAGATTCAGACTGACTCCCTTCAATGACCCTCAGACGAAGGGCATACTCGGTCAAGAAGGAGTCAAACTCGCAATAGCGTGCCAGACGTCTGAGGCGAGTGATGAAGGCGTACATGGGCTCGTCTTTTTCTTGGGCCGCTAAATTGAACGTGTATCTCTCATAGTCTATGCTCTTTTTGTGCAAAAATGTTCTGTTGAGGGCTACACACACATCCGTGTAAGACGCCGCGTCGGTTGTGGGTAGTTCCTTTATGATTTGCCCGACGTCTGTGCCTATTAGATTGCGTAGTGCTATTAGCTGTTGACCGGCATCTGTCACCTGTGACCCTTTCATAAAATCTTCAAAATCCTCAAGCCACTCCTTCCACCGAAGACCCATACCTCCTCCTGTTTCAAGGACCAGCGGTTCGGGTGGGCGTAGAAAAGACACTCCGAGTATCCCCATCTGTCCAGCATTGGCTGACGTTGACCCTGCTCGGCCAGTCGGTGAAGTAGACATGGTGAGGACCCAGGCCTTTAGTTGAGATTATTAAGTTCTTGACGAGATTTTACTCGAGGTCCATTGACTGTGTCAGTGCGCGAGTGCCACTCAGGTATGCAGTTGCGCTGGCCACTCTTTACTGACTCTGAGGCTTTCTCATTTAACTTTACCAATGCTTGATGACTCTCAGGCCATTCAATTGCATGTACCAGTGCTTGATGACCTGGTATGCTTCTTCGGTTGATTTTGCCAATGCTTGATGAATTTTCCACCATTCAGTTGCATTTACCAACGCTTGATGACTTTGAGGCTTTTATAGTTGTATTTATCAATGCTTGATGACTTTCAAGGTTTGTGGTTGCATGAACCAATGCTTGTTGCCAAATGCCAACCTTCGCCTGACTTCAAAATGGCCAGCGGAGGTTTCTCGCAGGGGATTGGTGCAGGCGCCTGACCTAAAGATGGCCGCCCCGCTCTCACACGCCCCTCGAGATTCAGCCTGCACACACCTGCCACAGCGTCTCAGACGATCAGGTCTTCTCCAGTCGTGCAAATGCGAAGGAAGGCACTCACCACAGGTGTCCAGGCACAGACAGCACGCGACTGGGGTGGGCTCCCAGATCGTCGTTGCATATACAGAACGTGGGACCTCCACGCTATATCGTCATCGGGTGTTTCTCAGATGACCCTCACACTTTCTGCCACTTTGTCATCGGGGCTCACCGTTGCCGCTTCCGTAGTCAGTGTCCATAAGCGACCGGGGTGGGCACCCGCGTCGCAGCCCGCTTGATCAAACGCGGTCGGGGTAGGCTCCCGACTCGCGCCACGGGAATCCTCCGGAACAGAGCGCTCCTCAGGCTCGCACAGCTCCTCCCGGCAGCTGCAGAGACAGGGCACACGCCACATGGGCCGTGACCATCCTCGTCGCCAGTTGTAGTGTCCTACATACACAGGACACGGACACGAGGCTAGATTCACGTTACGCTTTATTCATACAGCCTTCCTCATCCTTCGCCTACTCTACTCTGCCCGTTCCCGGGCATCCCCTTGTCTCCTCCCTGGTCCCGCCTCGTTCCACGCCTCCTTGGCTGAGGAGGTCCTAGCGTCTGTTTTCTCAGCCCCATATTACAGAGTACTTGGGCAAGAGAGAGTAGAACAGGAGCACACTAGGAAGACAGCTGGAAAACACATGAGCTTTTGTGGAGTGTTTAAACAAAACACATGAAATCTCGTAGGGTGCTTTAAGAAAAAAGTAGTGCCTGAAAAATAACGCAGTGTAAGGATACAGAAATGCATCCATGCACCAAGTCGAAGGACAAACACAAAAAGAGAAAGGACAGTTCAAATGTGCGAATGCATAAGGATGAAGCAAATGAGAGTGGCAATGAAGGAAAATGGCAGCATCTATGTCCACTGTAAGCTAACTACGTCTCACAGCAGACAGCAAATGCATTTTCTACTGGGTAAGACCTAAACATGGTTAAAGGAATTCTTTGGAGCAGGTGGTATCTCCTTACTTTAACGACTAGGCATCTTTCCCCTGACTCAGCTTCATGTCCTCCTCGTTCGGATGCTGACACATCATAAATTGACCTGACAGCTTCTATTGTTTGTCATCTTTTGCATTTGACAGCATGATAGACCTACATTGACCGCTCCTCCGGTCGTTCCGTCCTGCTTTTATGAGCATTTAATTTTTTATATCAATATTCTTTCCTTGTTCCTTTAATGAGGAGCGATATAGTTCCATTGATGAAGTTCATTGATTCCACAATATGGAATTAGCTTTTATCTACGAATGAAATATGATGTCAGTACACCATTTCCTTGAGAATTTCTTTTATGGCTACCAGTCCCTGGTATCACCCTGTGTCTTTTGAACATGAGGTCCTGAAATATTCCCATGGCTTCCCAATATTTCCTCCTTTGCCTGGTGCTCTGTTGTTGTTAAGGATACATTTATTTGAGATTCGATTGCCCGGCGCTGGTGACTGAACATAAAATATGTTTCTTTTTTTTTAAACTTACAGTACATGAGTGTCGCAGCCACACCCAGGAGTTGTGGCAGACGCATACGTCCCCCATGTCCTGTTCCCTTGTGTTTGTATTTACGATTTACTGTCATGATGAGTGCATTCCAGGTCTACCTGCCAGTCGAAAGTGGGATGTGGATAGATGAACTATACATATTTTATTTCTCGCGGCGTCCCTCCCCATGTCTGGGTCGGAATTCCCGAGCATTCAGTGTCACTAGTGCAGTTGACTATCTCCTCTGTGAGTGTGTCATGCTGTGAACTGCCTAAATCATCATGAAATTATGTCCTAAACAAAACTATAACCCACTAACTTCCTGCCTCTTCTGTAGGTAGCGAGTTGGGATTAAGGGCAGGCAGAGAACTCCGCTCCGCCAGCGGAGTGTGCGTAGTTTTATCTACTCCACGTTCTGCCGAGAACGCGGAGTTTAGGCAAGACTCCGACTCTGCAGCGGAGCGGAGTTAGCCAGCCCCCCGACCAAAACGCACCCTGCCCCACCCCCCTTATTAAAAAATATTAAAAAACAAATTTAAAAAGAAAGAAGGCACTTACCTGTACTGGGGCGTCCCGGGGCTGCCCTCCTTGCCATGGTCTCTCTCCCGCAAACCCCTACGTCCGACGTATGTCTTGCAAGAACTGAGCACAGAATCCACAAGTGAGTCGTCGCATTGCAAGAATTTGATTTTGACGTATCTTTGTTTCCCTGGCGCCAACAATATTTTTGCAGGCTGTTTATCTAGATTGGGTGACACTGGGAGGGAATTTTCAGAAGAAGGTGATTGGTATAGTGAAGAGGATCATGAAGAAGAGGTCAATGTGTGTTTGATCACTGAGGGCATTGTTTCAGAAGAAGTTTGGAGAGAAGGTCTGAGGGATGACAGTTTGTTGCCGGAGGTCATGAGGATGGTTTCTTCTGGTTGGTGTAAAAAAACAAGTGTGGGGATGTTATGAAAGGGTTCTGGCAAGTCAAAGATGATTTGGTTGTTGTGGATGGTTTGCTTATGAGTTGCAGTAAGCTTGTTCCCCCAGGTAGGCTGAGAAAGAAGTTGGTGGAGAATGCTCATGCGTATCACATGGGTATTACCAATTCCAAAGAGAGGGTCTGAGAAGGCTGTTGGTGGTCTGCCATGGACTTGTTTATCGAGAGAGAGGTAAGGAATTGCGTGTATTGCTCACATAGTGACAAAGTGTTGAAATGTAGGACACAACTTATGGTGTTGAGGGAGCAGGCAAGTGGTCCATGGACTGGTATTGCTATGGACATCCTGGGTCCTGTGAAAATAAAGTCCTATGACAGATATGTTATTGTGTGTGTGGACATGTTCTCAAATTAGCCTTAGATTAAGATAGTGAGTTTGTTTGAGCCTGGAGTGATTATGGAATTCTTGGAAGAATTATTTGAGAAAGAAAGCAGCCTGTTAACACTGCTTTCTGACAATGGTATGCAACTCACTTCCGGCGTGGTTGAGGAGTTTCTGAAAGCAAGAGGTATAAAACATTAGAAAGAGGCTCTAAGCTACCCTGAAAGTTATGCTGCGGTGGAAAGGTTTATATAGGTGCTGGAAGGAAAGTTACCAAAAGCCCTGGTGTGTGCAAACTGGCAAACAGCAATGTCAAAGAAAGTGCTTGAGTATCGCTTCACCCGGCATTCTTCTACAGGGGTAGCTCCTTATCAGTTATTCAAAGGTAGGGTAGCTAATCCTGAAGTGATTGCAATGTTCGCTTATGACAAAAGGAAGGTGGCGGATGACCAAGTTGGAAAAGTTGAAGGGCGGAACGAAAGGAATAGGAGAAGAAGGAGAAAAGGAAAAAGTTGTGTTATGTAAGAAGGCTGTCAACAGTACGGTGGTGTGTGTGAGAGACTGGGTGAAAATAAAGTCTCCTAGGAAGGAAGGGAGGATTTCTAAGTATAGTCAACCATTCAAAGTTGTTAAATTGTTCATAAATGCGGTAAGGACAAACAACCATAGAATTTAGAACTTGAACAGGGTTGTCAAGTTCTATCCCAGTGAGGAAGATGCTCCTCGTCTGGGGAGGCACAAGATGAAAATGAGAGTGTTGCTAAACTTCAGTGGGTGAGGAGGGAACCTCTTTGTTTACAAGACTGTGTAACAAATGTGTTTTAATTGCACCTAGTTATTACAACATTGCATGTGCCTTGCTGTGTTTTTTTCATTTTATGTTATTTTCCTTTATAACCACGTTGCAACCCAATATGGTTTTTATTTTACATGTTAAAGACTTCTCACCTTATTTGTTGTTGTAATATTGGGTGAGGGAGGTGATGTGGTGTATCTATATTGTGATGGTAAGTTATGGAATGTAGGTATCCATGTTATGATATTAAGATCTGGAATGTGGAGTAGTTGCTAATGTAGAATGTGGTAGGTTGGATTCTATGTCAGTTGTGTTGGTGCTTGAATGTGGATGGGGTCTCTACAGATACAGTCTCAAAAAAGAAGATCATTATCATCTGGACTTTGTGTGGCATTATTCTTTGATGTCACAGGGGGCCTCTCTGTTTCAACCACCCCTCTATTCCCAGTGATCTCCAGCACCTTTCCCACTGCTAAGTAGGTCAGGGGGATCAATCTGTTTGCATTGTTCAGCATTCCGTCCATCATTTGTTCCTTTTTGCTTTTGTCGCCCTAAGTGGGAAGGGTATGCCCAGATGTGGGTCCCGGGCTCACTGCGCCACTGGATTGAAGCTAGCCTGGCTGATGATGGGTGGTGCGCCAGAACGGCTCCCAGGATGCTTGTTTCCGGTGAAGGGAGGATCTGGCTTGGCAGTTCAAGCTGGACTGTTCCCATGAGGAACAGGGTCAAGACTGATTTGCATATGGATGGGTCCAAACTGGTGTGGCGTGGTGAGTAAAAGAAGGATGGATTAAACCCAGATCCTTGTGACTGGGGGTGAATGTTTGCATTTTTCAGCATTCCAACCATCATTTGTTCCTTTTGTCACCCTAAGTGGGAAGGATATGCTAAGAAGTGGGTCCCGTGGTCACTGCCCCACTGGATTCAAATTAGGCTGGTGATACCCTGAAACCGGTCCCAGGATGCTTGTTTCCAGTCCAGGGAGGACCTGGCTTGGCAGTTCGGGCTGGACTCTTCCCATGAGGAACAAGGTCAAGACTGATTTGCATTTAGCTGAGTCCAAACTGGTGTGGCAAGGTGACCAAAAGAAGGATGGATTAAACTCAGATCCTTGTGACTGGGGGTGAATGTTTGCATTGTTCAGCATTCCGTCCATCATTTGTTCGTTTTGTCCTTGTACATGGCCTCCAGTCTAGGATCCAGCAGCCCCCATGTATGTTGTGTCGAACTCAATGGGGAAGCCGTCCAGCCCCCGGTGCTTGCTCGTCTCTGTGTTCTTAATGGCAGATTTTATTTTCTGGGCAGTGACTGTGATGGAGCAAGGTTTCGGGGAACTTATTAACGAAGTTATTAACAAAAGTGACTTGAATAACTAATACGCACCACATGAACATGCGGGTTAGTGAAGCTTGCGTATGTGTGCACTAACGTGGATTAAAATGAAGACTAATACCGCTTTAAACAGGGAACTTTTGTGTGCAGACGTCAACTGCATCTACGCAGTATCACGAACTAACATTTGGAGGGAAATTCTGGTGCATGAGCAGAAGATACTAAAATGGAATCTTGAAGACTCGCGTGCATGGCATCTGCTTACTTGAAACGAAAACAAGGTATTTTACTAATGCGGGAAAAGTATTAATAAGTAAAGGGGAATAGAGGAGAGGTGGGTGGTATACAGTGCGACCACTTTATTTGTGAAATTAATATTTGTTTTTCTGACTTTATCACTAGTGCACATTTGGGCCTCTCACGTATAACTGAACTAAGCTGACTAATGTGAAGTCTGAGCATGTCCACTGAAAGTTAACCCGGAACGATGACTGAGAGATTGAATGGGAGCCAAGGACAAGTGTTATACCCTGGGAACTGATGGGGAAGAGTTCAACGATGAAGACTCTTATTCAAAATGTTATTATATTGTTTCAAAGTGAAATGTGAAAGTGTATGGGAATCAAATTATGAATACAAATTAAGGGGCTGGGTTTGCGAACAATAGTTCAACTGATTTTAATGACATGTAAGCATGATGTGATAGAGATTCCCCCCTTGCCTAACCAACAATATTTCTTATTTTTACGATATTGAAACATTAATGGGTGGAACATGCAGAACAAAAGGTATAATTAAGATAGTTTTAGTTAGTTAGTCAGAACAGAGGCTGCTGAGAGCGGAGGTCTGAGAATGCTGTCTGGGAGAGAAGCTGACTGTTGTGAGATGCTGAATTGATGATGAAGAGCCGAATGCAGTACCTGAAGCAGAACTTTCTATCCTAATTTAATTGGGTTAGATCAGAAGATCACGGAAGAATCTCGAGGAGGGAGAGAGTGTCAGAGAGGGGTGCGGCGCAATCGTCGGTATTCTAGAGAGGTCAACTATCCTGTCCTGAATCCCGTCCTGAAGTCTTTGTCTCCTGAGTTATCCCGGGGGACCCTTACCAGCCCTTTAGCCAGGGGGTTGGTCTTTCACGCCATCCTTGGTAAATATAATTTCTCGTTATTTGCTGATGTTCTTTTCTCTCTGTCATCTCCCTTTCTGAGCATTGATTATTGTATGAGTCCGAGGTAAATGTTTTGGATTTAATGAATTGAGTTTTCTCTCCTATGAATGTTGGTGACTGCACTGTATTTTGAAATGGTTCACATACATTTATTTTAGATAAAGATTTAAAACTTCCTGAGTCTGTGGTTATTTACTTTAAATGAATATGTTAGTGTTATGTTATTTTCACCATCAACTAGTTCAACTAATGGTCCATTGACCAGAGGAAATAACTTCTTGATCAGTGAAAGGTTAGTTAGGAGTTTTAAATAACTAATCCTAAACATTGTGGAAATTACAAACTTGACCCCAGCTGTTTTACGCACTGTGAGTTTATGGGCCCAGGTGAGTATATGATAGTGGAGTATCTGTTGTTGTTGAACCGCTGGATCAGGTTTCTGGTAGCAGAGTTCCAGCCACCTCCACTGTGAGACTCCGCGAGCTCTATTAGGTCCAGGTTGATGTGGGGCACCCCAGGTATGTCTGCCTCAAGCGGCCCATAGAGGACACATAGTAGTTTCGAAACGGCGAGTTGATTTCTGTGGAAGAGTAGAGCGTGTCCCCTTCTAGGTAAAACACTTAAGTGAATGGGTACTCTGCCTTCTGGGCGGATGAGCCAGGTGAGGAGTCTCCTTGTCCGTCCCTCCTCCTCATGGGGGAGGGTAATGTATTCCTTATAGCTATGGCATCTAAGGCGTTCTAAAGCCGAATTATATTGATCCCTAGTCTCCAGCAATCGGGGGAGAGCATCCAGGTCCACAACCAAAGCATTGTCCAGCCTATGTAGGGCAACATCTAACTGCGCGAGTTCTAGGCCGAGCTCTCAGTGTATCTCCACTGTCTGACACATAGAGCGCCCCCGCACCACAGCCTTAAAGGCCTCCCATCCCACCAGGCCTCTTGAGGCGGTCTTGGGGTTCTTGTGGAAGTACTGCACTAACCGATCCAATAAGATGTCCAAAAAGGCAACGTGTGTGAGTGCCGCAGAGTGCAATCGCCACATTGGGATTTTGGGGTGCTCACCTATCAGTTGGAAGGACAGTATGAGCAGACTGTGGTCAGATAAAAAGCGGCCAAGGTATTCAGTGTGCGTTACATATCAACTCAGCACCCGAGCTGGGACGCTCAAAATCCTGTGATTCTGGGCAAATCACTTAATCTCCCCGTACCTAACAAAAATAAATTAATGTGTCCATCTGTAACGCAACTGGTGCGCATGTAAAGCACTCTGATACCTTTGAGTCTAGTTTGCGCTATATAAAACAAAAAAACTAAAAATGTATGTGTTGTCTTTATGTCCTGGAACATATGGTCACATGCAAGAATGTTTAGTGCAGGGCTCAGGGCGGGGTGCTGATCACAGGATCTCGCCAATTCTCCTCCGTATGAATCATGTAGCTGTCACAACAGTCATGAGTTATTGCAAAAATCATGCTCACAGTTGACTTTCTATCAGATATTCAGTTCCAGGAGCCAGTATTGAACAGCCAAGTCTTTGCACATAGTTACCCTTTACATCGGGTCACCTGTGCAAATTACCCCATTCAGGCACAGCCAACACAGCACGTGGCCATATCTGCACTCAAATAGATTTGGACATTTCATCCTTGGCATATGCTCAATAATGAATTTTGAGTTGATCCCCTTTGCACATAACCCGTGTCTTCTTCTTATCCAGTATGTGGTGGTTCTCTTCTGGGAGCTCTGGGAATTCTGTTGATGATGAAGATATGTAGTGATTACAGAGTAACCTTTGTGTCTTCTGCTCTTTAATGCTGTGGGGTTATTTATGAGAGGCTTGAGCCGCAGGAGTGTCACTTTTTTTTATGCTACGGTGGCGCAAGCGTCTCAATCATATTTATGAGCCCACGCAAAGCCACTTTGCATGGTGTGAGAAGTTGGCCTGATATATGCTGTCCTCTAGTTCTAGTGGGCACCCTGTATCAGTCCAAACCCCTTATGGTGATAGGTTAAAGACAACCTTTATTGAAAGCTATCCTAGTGGTAGCTATGGAGAGCAGCCTTCAGGCTAAGTCTTGAAGGAATGTAAAGCAGCTTGTTTTACCAGTCTATAATCTCTTGAATGACCAAATGAAAGGACAACCACACCAGGTATATATTTAAAATATATGTATTGAAGAGAAAACACACCCCTCTAGTCTCTTTATGAGACTGGATTTCGAAGTACTTAAGTTACAAGTTAGCAATCAACAGTAATAGCACAAATACATGTTTGGGCCCTAGGGGCGTACCAAACCATATACCAATAAAGTGGTATAAGAACCACGTCTGAACTAGACGCAAGGCCTAGAGGCTGTAGAATCGCTGGGACCCCAAGGAACCACCCAAGGTAGTGACACAGGGGACCCACGGGGGCCATGTGCAGTGTGTGAACACAGCAGCGGGTTCCCGTTAGCTTCTATGGGCAATGTCGCGGTTGGAAATTTAAAGATTAGGGACACTTAGAAATAAGTCAGGACCAAACCCTTTTGGACTTTAGGAAGTTCTAGGGCTAGCACCCACGGAAGCACCGGAGTACTCGTGTAACTTCACCCAGGGAAGCCGGGTGCATAGGTGTCTTTTGGTGTTGGGTCGAGTCGTCGATTTCAATGGAAGCTGGCGAAGAAGTGCTGCTGCCGTGAAGAGGAGAAGTATCCGAAGCGATCCAAGTGTGGATCTAGGATGGAAGGAACCTGAAAACAGAGGGGACAGAATTTGGGTCACTTACCAGTGACCAAGGGCACGATAGACCAATGCCCACAGATGTCGGGTGCTTCAGGTGAGTTGATGGGTGTCTTGACTCTTCAGCCACGAGGTGCCGATGATGACCAGGAGCTGGATTCGAGCTGTCCCACGAAGTCTGTCGAGTGCTGCGGTGCCGGCGACCAGGTTGGACCCAACAAGCCTTGGCAACGGCAAGTCACTTGGAATCAGAGAAAGGACGGCGGTGCAGACCAGCAAGGTCTGGGGGACTCACCCAGCGAGGGTAAGTCAGGGCACGTCTGGAGCAACCAGGAAAGCCCATCAGAAGAGGAGTTGCCTTCGTGGGGACCTACTAGCCAACGGGCTAGCGATCGCGAAGGAGCCTCGAGCGGTCGCACTGGAAACTGGCCCATGGGTCACTCGTGGAGTGGAGGCCAGAAATCTTCAGTGCAGGAGATGCTCAAGGCTGGGGCTATTCAAAGCCCACAGCACAACTTCGAGGAAGACCAGGAAGATGATGGTGTTGCAAAAGTTCACGCTGTCTAGGGGTCACGGTTCCATGTCACCCACGATAGCCACGGGCCTCAGCTTTGCTGTGGACTCAGAGTAGCCTCGGGGAAGTCTGGAAATCCACCTCTGGTGATGCAAAGACTTCGGCCTCCGGCGGGAGCTTCAGCGATGCAGACCGGTCAGTTGCTTCTTTGGTGCCTGCCAAGCAGGGGAGTCACTCCTTGACCTCAAGGGAGATTTCTTCAGTCTTCTAAGCAAAGTAGAACGTCGAAGGTCCAGGATATATATTGCAGAGTTTCGTCCAGGTTAATCTAAAGTCACAAGGACTGGGTTCCCAAACTTATACAAAGTTTGGGGGTTGGACATACTCTAGGGACCCACCTATGGGAGGGTTTGCAAAGAATGGTCGTTACACCCATTTCCTTTGTCCAGTTTCGCGCCAGAGCAGGGGCAGGTAGCCCCTGCAACCGGTTTGAACTGTACTATGCACTGGGACATCAAGTGTGCCCCCAGTGCAGGACTTCAAAGCACCAGAGAGTGCTCCTGCCCAGCCCCAATACACATCTGCCTGTCTGGGGAGTTGGGGACAGGAAACCTATTGTCCAGGCCTCCCCTGCCGGAGTTTCGGTCAGCAGCAGGAGGCCAGACCTGTGTCTGTGGCAGAAGCATCCATTTTGTGATGCCAAGGCTGTAAAAAGTCCTACCGGGTTAGACCGGTGTGAACATGTCTCTCCCTCTAGCAGGGTGGAATGCTACCCCCGCCGCCAGAGCGGGGGGGGGGGTAGTATCCCAAAGCGTTTGACCCCAAACACAACATGTTTCCGTGCAGCCATCCCAAAGTTAGCATTTACCACGAGGTTATAATGCACTTAAGAGTATATGGTCAGGCTACACCACAATCAGCATCAGAGGAGGTACTCCGAACGCTGCAGAGGGGCTCTGCTCATGCAGGGGCACCCTCTCACATAAAAACCAAGCACTCTGCCTTCAGGATTCTTAAGACCTGCCATAGGAGTGACTTATAGGTTTTATATGTGTGTGCAATGGTAGTGATATAGGTAGCCTATACCACTGTAAAGGGTGCAAGCACCACCTTACCCAGGCTGCAGTAGCAGACCTGTGGTGTCATTTTGGAGTGCTTCCCAGGGGTGGCATAATACATGCTTTAGCCCCTGGTAGGCCTCTGAGGTACCTATGGCCTAGGTACATAGTATACCATATACTAGGGGCTTATAAGGCACTCCAGAATCCAATTAGAAATGTACCTAATGTACATGGAAACCATTTTAGAGAGGAAGCAGCTAGGCTGGGGTCCTGATTAGCAGGGCCACAGCCAGACTAAGGTAAACAAAATAGTGAAACACCAGCAAAAAGTGTGGGTACCCAAGTGAAGCAGATCCTACTCTCCTACACATGGCCTCAGATATCAGGAGTTAGACATGGCAGCGCAATCACTGCACTTCCTTACTCTGCATCAGGGAGGCGTTCTATGGGTGTTGCCGTCGATTTTCCAAAGCAACACCCATGGATTTTGACGCTGCCCCAAATTTACTTAATCACGTAAACATGGGGCAGCGCCACAACCTTACACCTCCCCAGAACAGGCGTAACAAGAAGAAATATTTTTATTTTGCCTCGCAGCACACATAGAAAGAGGAAAACGCCTCACAGGATTGTTTTGTGCCCCATCCTGCACAAAAACAAACTGCATGCAACGGGGTGCCTCCGTTGGTTCTAGGCAGCAAATTGTGCGCCAGCGCAGGGGGAGAGGACTAGAATGGATCGTATTTCATAAATAAGGTGAGTTGACGGGTGTCTTGACTCATTGGTGTAGGGCAGCACAGCAAGAAGCCTTGTGGTGCTGCCCTGTGCCAATTTCCCGTTAATGAGGGTCTGTGTGTGTCAGTGTGCAGCGGAAATTGAAAAGAAACCAACAAATGGTATTTCTGACCCAAATTTGACTCTCTTTGCTTTAGTCCAGTCGTGTTTCAACTCCAAAAGTACTTTTCTGCTTCCATAATGTATTGTTCTTCTTTCTCGCTATTGTTTGGAAATGTCCAGTTAGAAGTCATTGGCACTTCTTACCCATGACACCCGTGGGCAGGTCTCAGTTACCATAAATTGCAGCGCACCTTAATCCTCTGGACACCTAGAACGGTTGTGGAAATGAGCTGCACAGACACATCTTAATACAAGTAACTGTATCCTTTCCCCATTAATATTTCATCTGAAACCCATACAGCAGATGGCAGGCTTCCACACCCTGACATGTCGTGCTCACAGGGCCGAGCCTTGGATGCTCCTGGAGATCAGTTACCGCGAGAACAGGTGTGTGAGCCTCCCGCTGCCTCCCTGCTGCATCAGCAGCATATCTCCACCGTCACTCCTTGCCACCCCCGTCTCTTCTCCGCTGTACCCCTCCCCTCTTTCTTATCTGTATCCCTCCCCCCTTCCTTTACGTCTGCCTCGCTCCCCTCTATATTCTTTGACTGTTGCTTCATTGGCATGTGGTATGGATTTACACCTCGCTTCAGTGTGAGCAGATGTCTTGCTAGGCGTAGGTTCGTGTGCAAGAGTCTGTAGAACTTCATTTTGCTCGTGCCTGTGTCTGGGGTTCTAATGTGTTGTATGTCTATATTCAGCTTCTATCTGGACAAGATTC
Organism: Triturus cristatus; assembly: GCF_964204655.1. Taxonomy (NCBI): domain Eukaryota; kingdom Metazoa; phylum Chordata; class Amphibia; order Caudata; family Salamandridae; genus Triturus; species Triturus cristatus. The sequence continues at coordinate 63,768,836 of NC_140580.1, read as the reverse complement.
AGGTAGGGTGTTAGTGAGTTTTGGCAGCTTCTAGCCTCTCTCCCCTGCTAACCCTCCCTCTTACCTTTCTCTGTCCACCCTCCTCCACTCCTTGTTCTCTCTCTCGATTATTTCATTTAGCATTCTTCTACTATTTAGTTTATAAAACATAAGAACACGGCAGCATAATTCCATTTACCAAAAAAAAGTAATTCAGAGATACAAGGAAGAACATTCTTAGAAATCTATAACCAACGCATCCAAAGAATCACACAATCGCTCCTCAATGGTGATGAGCTGCGCTATATAAATCTACAAACTTTAATTCCCAGGATTCCACTCGATTATATTAAATCTCTAAAGTGTGTTTTTTAGATCCTTAGCCCCCTCCTGCCTCGTGCTCGATTTCTTTTTCAGCGAAGATACAGGTTTGTTTCTCGGGGCTTCCCATGATTCTGGCTTTTCAATTTTGGGAACGTCTCTCGGAAGTTCATCATCAACATTGATGCCACCTTTTCCATTGTCCCTCATAGTCAATTTCTACCCCTTGACTTCATCCTCAAATCTGTCGTTCCTAGCACCCATTCATCCCTCACATGTTCACCTCAGCCATCACACCCAAACATCATCACATCCTCATTCCCACATATAACATTCATCCATCATCAGAGAATTATCATATGCCCACCTCCCTCCTCTCACATCCTGACCTCATCCACCTTCACAGTCTCACAGCCAACACAGCAACTTGTAAGCACTCTTTCATCCAAGCATTCACACATCTATCCATTCTGCCATCAAAGCCACCCATCCTTACACCCATGCATCTGCACACCCACATATTCTCCTCTCTACCTATCCACACACCTGTACATCCTCATATCTACTCATCCTCACACCCGTACATCCTGACATTGATACATGATACATTCTCACATCCACCCATCCTTACACCCACATATTCTCCCTTTCACCTGTCCTCACACCTGTACATTCTGACATCAGTACATCCTCCCACCCTTACACTCATACATCCTGACATTCACCCATTCTTATACCCTCATCCTCACACCCATACATTCTCACATCCACCCATCCTTACACCCATGCATCCTTACACCCACATATTCTCCCTTCCACCTGTCCTCACACCTGTACATCCTGACATCAGTACATCCTCCCACCCTTACACTCATACATCCTGACATTCACCCATTCTTATACCCTCATCCTCACACCCATACATTCTCACATCCACCCATCCCCACACTCGTACATCCTCACAGCTATATTTCCACACATCCTCACACCTCTACATCCTCACCTTCACATCCACCCATCCTAACACCTATATAGCCTAATATCCAACCATCCTCATGCCCATGTACTCTCACAGCCACAGTTCGGAATCGGCAGATACCATTGTTATCAGTACTGCCTGGATTGGGAATACCAATATGGAATTGCTGCATTAGTTATTAATGGTCCTAAGTAGCATTGTCACAGCAAAACGCGTGAGATCTGCTGATGTATTAGGTGCTTTGGCAGCACTAATCTACGACTACTGGCCCTGGCAAAGAGGGCCCCAGCAAGCATTCCTGGATTACTGCTTATTTGGCACCTTGAGCAAGTTTGACAAAATCTCTCCATGTACCCTGAAGCCAGGCTAGGAGGACAGGGCCCATAGCCCGCCCCTTGATTTCTGGACCCAAAGGTTACCTGCCAAGGTTACCTCGTGAGCAGCGGCATCAGGACCATTTATTGCCGGTCACCGCGGCACTGTCTTCCTTGTAGCTCGATACATTGGTTACAAGTCTTCCCCCGTACAAGAGTTAGCCAAAGTATGGCTCGTCTCTGAACTGCCTTTAGGCTTTGATAAAAAAGTAAAATTCGTAGCAAACTTAGAGATACTCCTCACATCAGCGTAAGAGTGACGTAAGGCGCATCGCGGAATAGTCCTCCGACCACTGAAAAACATTCCTTATGTTAATTTTGGAAGGTAGAAAGAAAGGTTTAGAGGGCATAGGACGTCAACCTCATTCCCAATCCCCTAGTTTAACCCTAATTTCAATGTCACCTACACATAGTGATATTCAGAGAGTACGCACCAGGGAGCTGACATCACGTGTGAGCTTCCATCACAGTGACATTCTGCACCCATTTCCGGGTCAATCTTTTCTTTCGTTTATTTGAGGGGGGGGGGGGGGGATTGGCTCTGACCAGGGTGCAGAGTGCACACCGCTGTACGTGGTCTGTGGAAGTGCAGACTTCTTTCCGTGAAAGCTTTCAATGTTTCCATTTGCTGCCACTCTGCCTGCCTCATAGTTTGTGATAAGGAAAGCAATATGGAGTGCGTTTGGTTTCTCCCAGTTGACTTCTAACATCCTCCCTGCGGGTATGCCGAGCTCGCGCTCCCTTCCAGACATTCGTGCAGCAGGCGCCTTGGTGTAGTTCTGCACGCGGCCGCATAGCCCTTTGTCTCTGTCTCCTCAGTTGTCATTTATGGGGACTTGACAGCGAGCTTTGAGAAACAGTTTGGTATTCTAATTTTTAATATCCTTTGCGAGAATATTTTCTACTGGAATTCCAACTTACCGATGTATTTTTACAGCCCTCACATTTCGGCCCCATACAGTATGGAACAAGCATTTACAATGCAATGGTCTCGGCCTTGTTAAAGTTCGAGCTATTGGCATTGCTGATGACATTATTTTTATGTTTTTGTTTTTAAAACATTTAAAATAACGGCATTGTTATTTACAATGTCAATAGCTTAATCACTCTCAAGTGCGAGACCTGCTGCATTTGCACCCACACACAGAGCCACACACACAAAACCACCCACACACACAGCCACTCACATAGAGCAACCCACACACAAATAGAGCCACCCACAGAGCCACCTACACACACACACAGTTACCCACACACAGTTCTAGCCATTGACAGAATTTCATCTCACTGTGAAGTGAAACTAGAGACTTTTTGTTCCACTAAAGAGTATACTGCATATTAGTCTTTCTTCCCACATCATTAATTTACTCGCATACTCGCTTATACCTTTTGCCCATACAAACCTTGGTACCTCAGCTCCTTCAGCAGTCGCCTTACCATCCAGAACCTTCATTTGGATACTGTTATTTTATTTTACCCACGGACCCTAACTTCCACACCAGTGAAACCAAAACATTGGGGACTTGGAATGCAAGTATAATTTAAACTAATGGCTGTTTCAGTCTAAGAGAAAGAAACAGTGTTTTATTTCATACACTGTATGATTTCATAATTGGCAGAAATAAAGTTAAAACGCGCTTTAGCGATAACGTATACTGTACATTGATGACAAAAAACAAAGACACACCTCCAAGGGGGTAAAACGCTCTGTTGAATTGTTTGAATGCAGAAACGTGAAGCCGGCCCTGTACTGTGCCGGTAGTGAGTGAGTATGTGCACGTGCCCATTTGTTGGATTCTGTTAAGCCTAAAACGTTGATTAAATGAATGGAACTTCCTGACCTGTGGGTGCTTGGTGCACTTTGGCGCAGTGCGCAGCTTTTTAAAATGTCGTTTTGTAATATAAGAGAGACGACCGGTTTGTTTTATTTTCAGTACATTTCCAATAGTAGGTAAGTAAGTTAAAGAAAGAAAAGTACCTGGAGAAGGAGGGCGCGCAGAGTGAGCTGTTCTCTTGCTTTTAGCTCTAATGAAAGCTCCTACCCTGAGCGGGGTGCGGTTCACGAGTTGCCTGTGAGCTGATGTAAACTGAGAGCAACTCTTCCGGGTGAGGTCAGTCTGGACGCAGCGTCTGAACACATTACTGCAGCAATACACAAGACTGATAAAGAACAGCCCTCAGTGAATCATTGTACCTGCATCCGAGCAGAATAACATCATGAGACCAAGTCAGTAAACGGTGAATTCCCATCTTAAAGCGGCAGCACCTCAAAATTAGATAATTCAGTCAGTAATGCCGACAAATGACAAAAGCTTATAGTGACTAGATTTGGAAAATCAAAAATCAGGATTCCACAAACACATAAGTAGGAGTACAGTTTGGCATCGATTTAAAGCAGAGAATGACTCAAATGACAGCGATTTAAAAGCACTGAATGACTCAACTGACATCGCTCACCTCCGTGAGAAACAACAAAGACAATGACGAAGTAAGGGACATTAAATCAAATATTTCCAAAGAGTATGATTTGTGCTAAGTAAATTGCTTTGTGCTGCTAATTCAGCACTAGAGACAATATAAAAACCTACCTCCTCTCTAACTGGGCCATGTGCTTAATTTACTGAAATTTGCCGAGACAAATGGTGAAAAACCCAAGAGCTCCCGTCCCGAGAGCCATGTCTGCCCCTCGAATGAAGAGCTGGGGGCCCGGCCAGGAGCGGAAGGAGCAGAGGCTGCGGCGTCCGCAACGGAGACAGGGCCTTGCTCAAGTCCGGCTACGCGTTTGTGGATTACCTGGACCAGAACTGGGCCATCCGGGCCATCGAGACCCTCTCCGGTGAGTGCGGCGTGAGAGACCCTCTCCTGTCGGGCAGGGTCCTGGGCAGGCTGGGGTATTGTGCCCAGGAACGGGAGTTAGCAAGCCACACCGGCCCAGCGCCTCGTCCCAGAGACAGCCCGGGTTTGTTCCTCTCTGCTGCTGTCCCCGTCCCGAGAGCCATGTCTGCCCCTCGAAGGAGGAGCTGGGGGCCCGACCGGGAGCGGAAGGAGCAGAGGCTGCGGCGTCCGCAGTGGAGACAGGGCCTCCTTGGAGGATACAGGCTATGTAATTCAGGGCATTAAATAATTAATTAGGAACATTTCAAAATTTGTACCAAATCAGAGCTGCTCTGTTGCTCTGCGAAGTGGAAAAAAGCCCACCCTACACAGTTACTTTTAGGAGCACTGCGGGGGGGCAGGCAAAGCGTTTACGTTAATGACAATTGCATTGTGGTAAATAAAGTGCCCGGAATCCTGACTCCGCCCTTGAAAGCAGCTCCCCAGAAAGGACCTGTGTGCAGCGCCTGCCTGCTGGGTCCTATGGGCGCTTCAGCAGGCAGGAGCCACACAGGGACTTTTAATATACTTATTATGTACGGCATGGGTTACTTTACCCATGTATAAACGGTTTAAAGTAAAAAAAAAAAAACTACATTTGTAAACCAGACATTTGTAAGCGACCCCTGCGAGGAGGCAGAAACCCCCTGGTCAGCCTCCCTCTGCGCCGCGGAACTGGTGTGTTTCTGAGACCCAGCGAGGCCGCCTCTCCTCCCGCTTCCGCACGATGTTGTTTGTTTGTTGGGAATTACAGCGTTCATCACGCTTTGCAAAGAGCCCTCTGGGCTGGCGCTGATCGATGGCCGCTGTGGTTTCGGAGCGCTGGATCCCTGCCACCGCATCCATTAACCCGCGCACGGACGCACAGCCCGCGCCGGGGGTTGGGAACCCCGGGGTGCAGAACCCAGTAGGCCGCAGGCTGTTTAAAACGGGGATCTCTTAGTTACCCGCACATCTCCACAGCTGAGGCATTAACTTACCCGCGGTCTGAAGCGACTGAAATCTTGGACCTGCAGAGAGATGACAAGCAGGAACAAGCATTATCAAGCACACCACTGCATAAGCACACCACTGCCTTTCTCCGAGGCGAAGCAGAAATGCCTCGGAGAAACGCAGTGGCGGTTTCGAATTCGGGGGCGTGTTTTCCTTTACTCTCCTCTTGCCATTGGCTGGAGGAGATAATTAGACTTCTTGAAAAAAACACGCCCCCGAATCCGAAAAGGACGGGGCCTGTTCAGAGTGACGGACCTCTTCTCCAATGGCTGGCCAGCATTCAAGAGGCCAGCCAATGGAGAACAGGGGAGAAGAGGGGCGGGTTCAAGCCCCTCTTCTCCAAGTCATTAAATCTCGGATCGAGACTGCGCAAGCGCAGCCTTCGAGCCGAGACCTAAAAATGACAGAAGGAATGACGAAGTAAATCAACAAAAAGGAATGACAAAAGAAATGTATTCCATGTGAGGGGTATTTGATAGGGTCCCTTCTAGGGGGCAAGTCAAGAACATTTAAGTTACTAAACTGAGTTCAACCAGCTCTCTGTTTAGGCAGATAATAAGAAAAGAATAAAAGAAAGAGCTTTCAAGCATACAGTGAGCTGGTACAGCATTTAAAACACCCCATTAGCAGGCTTCTGTCCTTTAGTTTGCACTGAGGGGCAATCCATTTCAAACAGGGAAGACAGCGCCTTGCTCTCCTCGCGGTGGACGCTCCACTACATTCAGGGCCATATTTATGACTCGGTTCGCAACATTCTTGCACCGCACAACGTGGTGCAACAGAGATGCAAACCGTAAGTCCGATTTTTAAAGCCACTTGCCGTGGCTCCAAAAATCTGGAGCAACGCAATGCAGCGTAAATCGCTGCGTACATTCACTCTGCCTTGGGTAGGCGTTCCATGGGCATTGCCTGAGTGTTCCCACGCAATTCCCATGGTTCCATGCACAACGTGGCAGGCACCACGCGGTGCCTGGCACCTTGTGCATGAAAATGTAGAGGAGTACCATGGGTACCCCTGTGCACCTACACCCTCCCCTCACACAGAGGGGGCCTGCAAAAGGCCCCCAAACCCAATCCCCGCCAGCCTTCGATGCCACCATGGAAAGGCCTCTACCAGGACACATCCTGGGCACCGCTACCATATTAATGGCCTTGCTCCGCCCATCAGGCAATTGGCGCGATTGCCACTGGCAGAAAAGAGACGGACGGACTTTGCGTCTGCCGCGGTACCCACCGCCATCCTAATATGGCGGTGGATAAATCTCAATGTGATGGCGGAATGATCGCCACTGCCAGCCCGCCGTTGGCGATCGTTTCGCCATCTTAATGAGCCCCAATGTTCGTATTGCACTTACTTCCCCATACTGACTATACAACGGGCATTGGAAAAAACACTTGCGTTCTAGACTGATAAGATGCTGTAACACAATGTGTACTCTAGCCTGCCTGCATTCTGCTCCTCTTCCTAGCATTGTTACATCTGGCACATCCCATTTGGGTTGCAGCTGGTTTGTATCTAAATACACCGTTTGCTACAGAAGTATTGTTCGTGAGCACTGTAAATAATATTATTATTATATAGCACTACTCTAACCTCTGAAATTGTAAAATGCTGAATATTTGGACAGCCTGCTCAAGTCCACAGCATGTGCATAAACTGCTGTGCTGTCTCAATGTCTTGATAATGGCCCTCTCCCTGTTCTACTGATCGGGATTCTGTTTATCTATTGATTATGCTAAAATATAATTTATTGACCATCTCTCTTCCTCCTCCTCGAGGTGCCTTTTTATGTATTGAAAAGTCTCGGCTGCTATTGTAGGTACTGGCAGTAGCCAAGGGACAGGGGATTATACAATTAAATATGCACTATTTTTCATTTATGGCTTTCCTTTCAACGTCATATTTCAAAACAGTGCAACCTTTTGTGTGTGAAGTGGGGAGGGGATGGATTGGGGGCAAAGACATAAAAGTGACACTAAGGATAAACAGATAAATGAATGGGATGTCGCTGGTATAGTTAGAAGTGCTTGTGAGTGCGTTTTTGGAGAAAATGACAGTGATCGGTTGCCACAATGGCCTAGCACCAGTACGGCTCCTCCGCAAAGGCGGAGGAGCATCGCCCCACTGCTTTATGCAGTGTAAAAAGAGGAAAAATAAAATTATAACTCAAGGTTATTATCATTTTATTTTTTTCTGTTACAGCATCTTTGTGGGGCGGGCCTGCTCTCAGAGCAGGGGGAGAAGTGGTTTGCACTCCCTTTGTGTGCACGAGTGATTGGCTGGCCCAAAACAGTCATGCGCACATAGCATGTTCTCCATGCAGGCTGCATTACAGCCTGCTTGGAGAAAATGCCCACTCCTCCAGCCCTCGGCTGAGCGCCGTATTACGGCGCTCAAACAAAATCACAATGCTGCATTGCATCGTTGTGATTGGCTGCAGGGGGTGTGGGAGCCCTGGTGTTTCCTGCTTCCTGTTTCCCCCAAGAATCCAGGAAGAGGACGCAGGAGAGGCAGTGCTTGCCTGCCAGGCGGCTGGCTGGGAGGTAAGTGATTTTATTTTTTTAACCGATCCCCCTGCCTATTCGGCCTCCCTACCCCACTGCTGCTTCCATGTAGCAGCTGCCACTGCCTAGCACTTAATTTTTTTTACGAAGGAAGAGAAAAGATGAGCTGGGGAGGATGGAGAAGGAAAATAAAAGAAATTGAGAGGAGCAAGGAAAACAAGATGGTTAGACAAGAGGTGGGGAAGGAGGAAGAAGCGGTAGGACTGAGGGTTGAAGAAGTAGGGAGCAATCAAAAGGAGGGATAAGGAAGAAATTGGAATTGTTATGGTTATGGTTAGGAAAAGGGGAGTGGGAGTCAAAGAAAGGATTAGGGAGCAAAAAGGCCACAAGGTTGAAAATGTCTTATTTGTTATTCATTGGGGATGGAACTCTTCTAAGCTCTGCCTGAAGTTGTTGTGCTTGCAGGCTGAACTCACGTATTCCTTGCCATGTTGGGATAGTATGGCGCAACGTGTCATAGCTGCCTTTGGTTCCCAGTCTGGCTGTGATCCCCATCAGCAAGTGTAGTTCAGGACTGGCAGCACTGAGTGCGCAAGCGCAGTTTCACTTTTTCTACTGTGGATCACATATGTGCCCCAGAATAGGAGAAACAGGCCTGCTTCCCACCATGGGCATGTGTGGGTGATCTGATGTCTGGGACTGCTTGTGTTCCACGTATTGTTGCTCCCAAGAATGCTGGCAGGCAGCCGTTCCCAGGCAGGCTGTGAATGTCACTGATGTGTAAACATAAAGCTTGTTCTTCTAAATTAATTACATTCAGGGTGCTTGGAAAGCTCGGTTTTCTAATGGCTCTAATCCAAACCTGCACTGCACAGGTACCTTTCATTGATCTGTGCAGGAGATCGAGATTTGCAACAAATGTGTGCATGCAAGATGTCTAATTCTATGTATGAAAGGCACATGCCAAATCTGCTTGCATGCACCTTCCCATATTTTATTGCCTTATGTAGAGTATTAAAAATGCTGTGCTGTTACATTCTTTAGGCGATACCCGCTGATGGCATATAGGGGGCTGGGTCAGACTGTGTCAATATTTAGCACTAGCAGTGCTGGTTGTTATTTTTTCCATCAGCTTTTCTTTTTTGGGGGTATTGATATGATGGGGGCTGTTAAATGCATTGATGATTTTATTTCTCCTGGAAAGTAAAGTGTTTTCCTTTAAGGCAAGGGGGGAACTTATGTTGCACGTCGGGGCAATACTACTGATTAATAAACCTTATTGCTTTTTCACAAAATTCTTTAGCAAAACCAGTTTTAAAATGAATAATTTGCACTTCTTTTTTCCAAAATTTTCTCTGCAAGAGAATCCCTCCCAACACACACCTCTTACATCAGTTCAGCGCGCTCGCTTTGCTCGCGCACGAGGTCCAGGGCCAAACTGGATGTACCGGGCATTGATTGTTTACCCGAGTGGCCCTGAAGGATGGGGCCAGTTTTGAAGCGGTTGGGGCTGGTTTTGTTACTGGGGACCGGTTTTGCAGAGCTACCGTAATATATGTCCCCAGTAACAAAAGCAGCAAGCAAGCCTTCCCAGCCTCTAGGGGCCAGGCAGTGCTTCGCTAGGGGCTGGCCAGATAAAATTACCAGGGCAGCTTTAAGTTCCCAGTCCGGCCCTGGCTAGGTCCAACTCACTCCAACTTTTACACCCACCACTTTTAAAAGTCACCAGCCGCCACTGCTCAAAAGTGTAATTTACCTTTGTGAATCAGGCCCTGTGTGTCCATGTCAGTATTTATTTTGAATTACAAAAAGATACAAAAACGTGGTTTAAGTGACTCATATCAGTCAACCCTGTCCGCTAGACTAATATCTGTGCAGCAATGGACGGGGCAGGTATAAAAGCACGCGGTTTCTATAATTAGCCGATTCTGTCCCCGTTTTTATACAATAATGATAACACTTAAGTTTATACTTGTGTACTGTAGTTGGCTGGTTGTAGTGCTAAACCAGGCAGACATCCAAGGCAGTACAAACAAATCTATTAAATATAGCGGAAACATACTAATTATATTTTTTTTTCACAGACTAAAACAGGAGAAAGACAGACGGAACAGTTAATAATAACTACAATACACCGAAACCCCCAGCTGCAATACATCGCCAACGAGATGGAAAGCACAATATTTTGCTGTTTAAACTGAGAGAAGCTATTCATTTATTAAAAGTAATGTTACCCCGCCCTCCAGTGTTCATGTATGAAAGTACATTAAGGGTTTGTGGTGTATGTTTTGTGACAGATGATCGGGTTTAATTCCATTGTTTTTCTGTTTTATTTTGTTCTGTTTTACTAGACTATTCGCACTTAAAAGAAGTTCTGTGTAAAATCTATTTTAACTACCTCCAATGAGAAAACGACAATACAACGAAATACAGAGGACGTTCAGGCCAGCTCCTAATCGTCTTAAAATGCAGCCTCTTACGAAAGCCGTTAATACTGCAGGGAGAACTGTTGGTATCTCCAATTGAAGGCAGATCACTATTGCACAACTGTGTAAAGAGAATAACAGCAAGAGTCTGGAATGTTGACAACAACAAGGGGGGAGAGAGTGAGTCGTTGTAGTACAAGTGAGATAGGATCTGGCCAGTCAAATGCGATGCTTGCACATTTGCAATTAGAACCAGTGCACTAGAAAGGTAGTGGTGAACACTGAAGGAAATAGAATCGACGAAATGCAAGCAGTGGGTAGAGGTGCTTTCTTTCATATTACTGGATTATTGTCATCATAACATTAAAGGGCTGAACTGTCAGAATTTCACAGGTGCACATGAAAAAAATGTGATGTGTTTTCCAAAGTTTGCCTGACACATGGCAAGGTGGTGGTATGCTATGTGCGGGGAGTGTCAGTTACATTTCGGGGTTGGCTTTGTAAATAACTATACGCACATTCACATACGGTGACCTTTCCTTTTTCTTGAATATATTTTTAGCAATGATGTACCGCGCTGCTAGAAATTGGGTTACTGGTTGACTGGGGTGCAAGCCCTGGTGAAGGAACAACCACAATCTTAGTCTGGGTATGGCAGAGGCAAACCTCAAATTAACCTGTGCTCACCCTCTGGTAGCTTGGCACAGAGCGGTCAGGCTTAATTTAGAGGCAATGTACAAACACTTCAAACAGTCAAATGGTGAAAACACCTCAATAAAGTCGCACACCAGATTAGAAATATAGAGTAATGCATTTTTAAAGAATAAACTGTAAAACAGCGCATAAAAGCATAAAGCGCCAACTGGGGTTATCTGGTTGCGCTGGACTGCATCAATGTCAAAAGCTCAAGCCGACAGCGATGGAGACCGGGTCGGATAAAGTCCCAGATTAGTCCCGTTCAATGTTGACCTTCTCAAGTTTTGTGCCAAGAGTCCCGTTCAAGTTGAAGAGAGTCGCCAGCAGCAAGGAGAGCGTTGCTGGTACTGGGTAGCATGGAGCTGGCCGGGCATCGCAGATGGGTGGGCTGGTACTTCACGTTGGCGGTCCTCTGTGGCGATCGATGCTTGCTGTGTGCAGAGTCCGTGGCTTGTTCTTATTTTCGTTGTGGTTCTGGGGCAAACTGGTCCGTTTGCAGAGGTGAAGAGCCCAAAAGCTTGAATTTAAGAGCTCACAAGCCACACCAAGGGTACAGGACATGAGAGGCACCTACTGGGGGTCAGGAACTTGCTGAAGATGGGTCCAGGAGCTGTTGGATAGTTTGATATGTCTCTGAGGCTCAGATCAGGAGGCCAACAGACTAGCCCTCCGAATCACTCTGGGGTCCTGGGTTCAAGATGGGGTTGCAGGTCCAGTTCTTCTTACCCAGGCAAGATGGCAGCAGGTCCTTGTATAACAATAGTCCGGAGGAGTGGAAGTCCTTCTTGGCAGAGTATCCACAGGTCCAGCAGTGCACTAAAGTGGTGGTGTCTGAGGTCCTTCTTTTATACACAGTTGTCCCTTTGAAGTGGAGAGTAGATTTTAGCGGCATGACTAGGAAGTGCACAGATGCCCTGTCTTCCCTGCCCTGGCTAAAAGCTGGCTGAAACTGACAATGCGAGGTAGTTAGGCCCTTTGTGAGGAGACAGAACACAGCCTATTCATGTTTAAGAGAGCTAGGCCCAGCTCCTCCCTCCCTTACTGCCAGTGATGGCCCATTCAGTCACACCTGAGCTCCCATTGTGTGTGGCTGTCTAGGAGAAATACACAAAGCGCAATTGTTAACACTAGACAGGGTGCATACACCAAACGGCTAAGGCAAGAAAATGACAACTTTAAAGAGGCATTTTTCAGAATAGCAATTCAAAACCTAACTTCGCCATAAATTAGGATTTTAAATTAGGATTCCAGAGACACCAAACATGAACCTGTCATGTATACCAATTTGGAAATTACACTTATAAAATGTAATAAGGCAAAGCCAAAGTTACCTTATGGAAGAGATAGGCCTTGCAGTAGTGAAAAACGAGTATAAGAATTTTCACTATCAATATATATATATATATATATATATATATATATATATATATATATATATATATATATATATATATATATATATATATAACTAGTGCATGTCCTACTTTTTCAATACACTGTACCCTGCCCATGGGGCTGTCCAGGACCTACCTTAGGGGTGACGTGTATGTATCAGAAAAGAAGGTGTGGGCCTGGCACAAGGTTTATTTTGCCAGGTCAAAATGGTAGGTCAAAACTGCATAGAAAGACTGTGCAATGGCTGGCCCGAGACATGTTTAAAGGGCTACCCCCCGCTCCTACCTGCAGCAAAGTCAGGAATCACCAACACCCCCGCTGCTCTTACATTCGGCCGCTGCGGGCAGTAAACGCAGGGGCCGCCACGGGCTGCAAAAGCCTAGCTACACCACTGTTTACTAGGGGCTTAGAAGTAAATTAAATATGCAAATTTGGTATGAGCCACTGTTACCATGTTTTAGTTAAACAGCACAAGTACCTTAGCACTAAATAGCAGTGGTAAAGTGCGCAGATTCCTAAGGCCAGACAAAACGAAGTCAGCAAAAACAGGCGGTCTGAAGGAAAAAAGTCAAGGGAAACCACACCAAGGATGCCAGGTTTAACATGCTCCTTTTCTTTCACTTGTTTTTTACTCATCTACATGTGTGTGATCAACAGATGTGCATAGCTATCATAGGAACTGGCTTATATTTTACTGTACTAGCACAACATGGCAGATATGCAGTTTGTCAGTCTCCCTCCCCTTTCCCTAGATCCTATGATTTGTTGGAAAGCCTGGTGCAGGTGTTTCATTGTACATCTAAGAGCTCTAGGGATGGAATGGAGAAATGCATACTGGAGCACTGTTTAAAATGAAGAGTCGAAGTATTTTTGAACACTTACCAGTCTGTACACCCCAGAGGAACAGGAACCGGAGGAGTAGCCAGAGGCTGTGCAGTGTTTAAAACAATTTTTCGGTTGTCATAAGAACATTAAAGTTAGAAGATTTAAGTAGCCTCAAGAAAGCAGTAACCAGACGAATCTACTGAGCCCTGTATTACTGCCTTACGGGTGTCAGCTTTGCCATGCGAGTTTAAGAATTTTAAAGACCAGTTAGTGGGTGATCAGCTGGTTGTGAATTACAATAGTAAGGACATTCCAGGTAAACCATTATCATTGTTTTTTAAACTGACCCTCTCTGTGGCTATTGAGGCAGCAATTTTGCTGTAAAATCATGTCAGAAGGAGATGCGAATTATTTGCAAGTCATCTAGTGAACCTGCATGCCAAATAGTGCATTTTTACGAACATGTGGATAAGGAGCAACAGTGTTGGCTCAGTTGCTCAGGACTATTGGCCATTTTGCTAGAGTATGCTTGAGGAAGAAAACTATTGTGAGCAGTCTGAGTGATGAGCATGACGAGTAGGAGTTGCAAAGCTGGGTTTAACGTCTTGTGCGGAGTACTGACTGGTGATTTGGTGTGTAATAAGACCTCTAAAGCGTGTACACGGTTGGGTTGTGTCGTTTAGAATTACCTATGGACTCGGCGGCTCATGCCCTCATTACACTCAATATGTAAGCTACCCACTGGAAGTACGAAGTTCTTTTCAAACCTGGTATCAAAAGTGAAGCCTTCAAGGGATAAGAAGTGGTCTCATTGGGTATTCTGAGTTCATCATTTTCTTCACAGGAAAAGTACATTATGGAATGGGTGCATCACTGAGACGGCAACATATTATTCTGTACCATAATGTAAGAAATGGAGGCTCCCTGCTCTCTTTTTACTGATGTTTACACATGTGGACAGATAAGAAACTATGGGCCTCATTATGATGTCGGTGGACCGCCACTCACAGGCCGTCGGTGGCTGGCGGTCTCACCAATAGACAGCACTTTGGTCCGACCGCTGCATTACAATGCTGGTGGTTGGACCCTTGTCTGTCAGGGAACAGCCCACCGCCTCCACCAGGATCAGTGATCCAGACGAGGTGGCGGTCAGATTTGTGATCGCGAATGGAAGCGGTGCAGAGGCAGGCACTGCCATAGGGATTACGATGTTCCTTTCCGTAAGCCTTTTCATGGCGGTCCGACTGCCATGAAAAGGCTGTCAGAAAGAGACTTTGGATGCTCCAAACAGAGCCCGTCCCTCGTGGGCCATTGCAATGTGTCCTTGGGGGAACATGTAGTGCCCCCACACATAATGCACCGGGTGCCATTCACCACATGGCGCATGGTACACGTGGTGGATGTGCACAAAGTGGTCTTTTATACAATAGCTTGTGCTGCGGCCATTTTCCTGGGCCGCAGAACAAGCCGAAGTAAAGGAGCACTTTCCAACCACCACCACGGCGGTCATATCATAATTGTACAGTCAAACTGCCGACTGCTTGTCGCGTGATCTCCTGACCACCACAACAGCGGTCCAACCGCCCGATATCATAATCGGGCCCAATGGGTTTTCATGTCAGTATTTCTTTTTAAAAACAGGAACAAACAGAAAATAGTTTTTCTTTAAAGTGACTCGTCATGCTGCCATTCGTATCTGCCAGGCTATTAGTTGTATGCAGCAAAGGGACTTTACAAAGAGAGTAGGTTTCCTTAAATAGCTGCTTATGTGATCCTGCTTATACAATAAATGTTTTTTGCTTGCAGAAGTGTATGATTGTATTATGGTTGGCTACTGTAGTGCTAAACCGGGCAGGCATCCAAGGCACATCTATCGGTTAAATAACGTGAAATAAATAAGATAAAGTCAAAATACATAAATACGTTAATAATAACTTATTTGTTTCACGGAGAAAAACATGAACAGAGAGAAATACAGACGACGCAGTTAAAAAATTAACTACAATAAACCCGACACTCCTAATTGTAACACATTGACATTTAGAAAGGATACGTGACATCAGTTATTTAACCTGACAGTATCAATTACTTTCTTAAACGTAGTGTGTTAGTGCCATCAAGTGTTCAAATTGGAAATTGCATAAAGGGTTGTCATGTAAATTATGTGGCAGACGCCTCAGTTTAATTCCTTGTGCTTAACGTTTTATTTTGGTTTATTTTATTCACCTGTTGACACTTAAAAGAAGCTAGGTGTGAATTCTACGTTTTAACGACTTTCCAATGTGAAAATGACAATGTTTGGAAATATAGCTCAAGATCACATTAGCATTTAAAAAAAACTTAAATAGAGCCTCTTCCAACAGCCAAGTTCATAAACTTGGCCAGAGATTTCATTAACTTTAAAAAATATTTCTTAATAACAAAATTGTAACAATATAACAATACAGTTATCATGAAACAACTGCTCAGTGGCCGTTCCAGATCTTCAATCCTGTAAAATATAAGCTGCACACAATGTGAGCAGCTACTGTTTAGCCCTCTGAGCTATCTCAACGATCAGGGTTTCACAGATTGCTCTGTCGGATTTTTCTGTGTCTTCATACCCATTGTTTCTACATTTTAACCAGAGCACACGTCCTAAAGAAAGAAGTGGGGGGGACTAACCAAGTTAGAAAGTATGCAAGTGAAATGATCGCACATATCACAGTGCATGACGTCACAACGCGTGACATCGCACGTGGCATCACTGGAAGTGGCATCACTGGAAGTGACATCACAAGAAGTGACACCAGATATTAAGACCTCACACACATGTTTATCAGATATATCATGAGTATATTTAAGCTCATTATAAAATTTAAAAAATTAGATTTTGCATCTGGGTTGTGCCAAAAAAGTGGTGCAACCCTGACACGAAATCTGCGCCTCAACTAATACATTTATAGGTTTTCTAAAAGCCAATACCACATGGAAATTGGCAACAAGGTGAAGCATAGCAGTACATCTGTTCTACTTATTTGGTTGCAAAGTCTGCATTTTAAATATTTTATGGGGTTAAAGCATCTGCTGCAGAGATTCTTCTGTGCCCAGTAAATCTCATGGAGTAGTAATAATGGTAAGATACTTCTGGAAATTAACGCTTTTGCTGGAGAGATCTGTGTTTTGTGTAATCCCAGATTTGAATAAAAGTAGTATAGAAGGTTAATGTGCCTCCTGCAAACCACATCATGCAACATGCAGATGACAGATTTTTATTTTATGCAGATAGGTAAGTGGTTTACTGCTTTCAACACAGAGATCCTTTTGTTACTTGCAGTTCAAAATGTTTAATTCTTCTAATATAGCACAATGAGATATGGACATGTGACTCCTACACCTTGTAACCCTCACTGTCTTATGTAACACAAATCTTTTTCGTCTGTGTGCGGCAATGAAGGGTCTCAGTACATTGCTGCCAAGGCTTTGCGCACCAGTTCATCATGCGAGCGAGTACTTTTCTCAGATATATGGCATTCAAAGAGGGCAAGGAGCCCCCTGAGTGTACAATTGTAGTGCATGAGGTACCTTGTTTAAGGGGGGGGAGGGGGACAAGTCTATGAAGATTTATATAAAAGAGCCAGAAAGACACTTACTCTGTTGATTTTAAAATAGTTCAAGATGAACCCATGTCTCCATTCAAAACAGTTGTGTTGTTATGCCGAACATTCTGGATACAGTAATAAGAAACTTGTTTTTCATGTATATTACTTGCTGCCACTGTTTTACATTGTTTTTTTTTTTTTTTTAAAAACCTTTATTACAATTTCAGAGAAATACAAGTATGGGCCTACAACCAACAGGCCGGCCGCTAAAAATGCAGTGTAACCCTAGGCACAGCTGAACATTCAGATCGATGAGGCAACAAAAAAGGAATCACTGGAGAGTTAACCATCGCAGTCGGCCGCAGCCGCAGTCCATAAACAAACAAAAAAGGTTTCATATTTTTAGGAAACGAAAAACAGCAAACACACAAGGCCGAGGAAATTTATAGCAGTAGCATGTGTGTTTTACATTGTTGTTGATCCATTATTAACACATCTTAAAATGACCCAATTCAGTGGTGGTGATTTTATCAACCTTTAATAGGTGATTGGGGTGAGTGAGCCATGGCAGGATTTGACCCTGTTATTTGTCTATTAAATTCAGATTTCAGTAAAGCATGCTTAGCATACCAAGCTACCTCAATAGGTTTGAAAATGGATTTTCAACACCCTCCGCGTCCTCCGTAAGACATTCAAATGGATCCCCCCCCCCCGAGTCAAGGAAGGCAGTCACCCACGCACTCATCACCAGCAGACTGGACTATGGAAACGCACTCTACGTCGGCATAAACAAGTCCCTACTCCACAAACTCCAGACGATACAGAACACCGTCGCCAGACTCGTCCTTCAGCATCCCTCGGCACGAGTACATCAGCCAACACTTCCGAAAGCCCCACTGGCTACCCGCGGAGAAAAGAGTCACTTTCAAAATCCTCACCCATGCCTACAAATGCCTACACAACACTGGACCCAAATACCTCAACGACAGAATCACCTTCCACGTACCCAAAAAAACCCTCCGATCAGCCAACCTCGCACTGGCCGAAACCTTGCGCATCCACTGAGCCAGAGCAGGAGGAAGATCCATCTCTTATATCACGGCGAAAACCTGGAACAAGCTCCCGGCAGACATCAGGCGCGCCCCCTCCCTGAACACCTTCAGGAAGACTCTCAAGACCTTGCTCTTCGGCTAAGCAGATCTGCGGACCCCCCACCCCCAGCGCCTTGAGACTCTCAGGGGTGAGTAGCGCTCTTACAATTCCCTGATTGATTGATTGATTTTGGTTTTTGATGCCATTCTTTCATCCAGCAAAAGGCTATTTAAAGATAATGAGAAAGAAAGAGCGAACTTGAACAATTCAATATAAACTAAACTTAATTATTATATGTTTTAACAGTAATATATGCCAAAACGTGATTAATTTGGAGAGCTTGCTTCATATCTGACCCTAAAAGTGATATCCTTGGTCTATCCAAATTACCCAGAAAATTGGTTAATCCCTCTTTCATGGACCTAACTTCTAAAATTAACTGAAGGCAATGGAGTCTGAGATAGTCCATCACATCTCTTCAGTAGGGTGGTTTTCACAAGCCTGCAAAGAGTGCTAATCAAAGTGATCAGATGATGCAGTCCCTTGTCCCTTTACCAGGGACCACTCACAAGTAGATGAAGGCGAAAAGTGTGAAAAGTCTCAGACTGGATTCCTATGCCAAGCTGTCATTCCTAACCCTTGAGTGCGGATGGAGAAATTTAAATGGAAGGAGAATCCGTGTTCCTTAGCCAGAGCAGATTAATGTGAGGTCATACCACATGTTTTAGTGTGATTTCAAACTAATACAGATCTACTGTGAAGGAGATGAGTTGAGTTCCTACACCTTCAGAGGCACGAGCCATCAGAGGTCCATGATCTAGTTAGGGTTCATTCTGCAGTGTCACATTGTTTCAGTTAAGGTGAAATCTGAAATACAGTACAAAAGTCCCTTGATCAAATCATGGTAAGAGACGTGGATGAAAGAAGAGTAAGCAAGTCTTTATGAGGACATCCACAATCCTTTGTACGACTCGTTCTTTAGCACCACCCAGGCTCCACCAGGGAAGAGAGAACATGCAGGGAGGTTGGAGCAGGTGACTTCTTAATTTGGTTTGCCAAATGCAGAAATATAGTTATTTACCCCAAAATACTAACTTTAGATGTGTTTCCACAATATGCATGCCTTTTATGGTAATACTAACTTTCAATATGGCCACACAAAGTTTCAATAAAGAAACATAAATATGTTTTTTATCATCTGGGATAAGTCATTATTGATTTAGGTTGTGATGATATTATAGCCTTTTTGTTTTAAGCTTTAAGAGCTGAGCTTCGAAGTAAGTCACAAAAAACAAGTAGATTTACAAATTTCTTCTGCACTGTCTATTAGGCAAGAGACCAGTGATATTGATTAGTAAATCAATTTGCAGTTAATGACTCGTTTATATTGCATAGTGTTACTCCCAATGGGCAGGGTTTTAAGATGTCCGTAAGATGTGTTTAACTCTGAGGCAGGCAGGCAACAGAACCACCAGGTCTGCTGCGTACCTGCCTCTGAGCTAAACGCATCTTACTGAAAGTCATGGACCTCAATTCACCAAAATGTCTGTGGTAGCGGAAGTGACATCACATGCTATTTGACCTTTACTTTCACTCAAACACACATACACACATATTCTCATATACACACACTCTCTCTTGCATGTGCACACTCTCACCCTCAAGCACGCACAGAACATACTTTCAAAAGCATTTTTTACTTACCTAAGCTGCTAGATAGGGTCATATTCCAGCTAATTGTGCTCCATTTTTTATACCACATTAATAGTGAATAATATATTATTCACTATTAGTGTAATTAAAAAAACTGACTGGAAACAAGGAAAGTGGTGCCTTAACCAGCTTTCATAAGAACGAGCTGCCCCTGTGTTCCTGGCACTGACTTTGCCACCTCTGAAGTCAGGGGTCTCAAAGGCAGTGCCAGGGGTTACAAAGGGCAAGCCAGGGGTTGCAGCTGCGACCCCTTAATGATGTCCATGCTGAAAGTGGGATCAAATAAAACGTGTGCGGGAGTGGGGAGGTCTGAACAAAAAGGGATGCCACCAAAAAACGTGAGTAGGTTTCCATTCCAAAATGCATTTCCTCTGTAATTAAGGACCTGGGTTAAAACATATAAAGCAAAACCCTGTGCTTCAGGCAGTGTGCCGCCTGACCAGCATTTGGGTTTGGTTGCGGTTTCTGTTATTGCATTTAGAACAACAGACACCTAGAGCAAGCCAGAACTATTGTCAATGCTTGTTGGCAGCATTTGATAAATGAGTAACAACAATCAATCAATCAATCAATCAAAAGACCTTTATTCGAATTACTTGAATTCATAAAAGTACAGACATAAAAACAATTCATCATTACAATATACAAAACACAATATCTTTAAAAGTTATAAGGAACTAAAACAACAATCTTTCAGGGATTTTCCATCATATTGCGTACACTGATTATTAGTCTTAAAAAGGTGCCAGTGCGAAAAATCAGTTCCTCTGAGTCCAGGGAGAGTAACATTAGACGGGACTCCACAAGGGAGAGGGGTCTGTGTTTTCTAAAATAGGGTGTTAAAAACCAGTTAATATATTTTAAATAAAATTTACAAAAGAATAAAAAATGTAAGTCATTCTGTTTGCTGGTGCCATCACAGGGGCAGGGGTTACATTCAGTAGTAGAATTATAACCCAAGGGGAAACCCAACATGAATTTTATGGAGCCTGCCCTTAATCGAAATAGCAAAGACCTCTCCCAACTAGTCATAGGAAGAGTGAGATAAAGTGGGAGAGGTTGCCTGGGCAGGTCATTCTCAATATATCTGGTAACCGTAGGTTTCGGAATTTCCCTTTCCAACCGTTCTGCCTCAAACAGTGCATATAGTGCTTGTTTGACCTCTACCTTATCTTGACATCCAATTCTGGAGGGATCTAAAAAGAGATCTCCTTTGTTCACGGCACTTAATGATTTTGAAACTCCAGCTAACCATGGGATTAAGAGCCCGTGATCACATTTGAGACAGTCTTTAATTATGTCTTGTGTTAGGGAGGCTGCATTATTCCTCCAAATTCTCAACCAGAATAAAGCTGGTCTGCTTCTGATAAAATCACAAATGTAAGGGAGGTTTAGCTCTTTGTGACAGATAAATTCAGAGGACGAGATTGGGGCACCCAATACTTTTCTACAAAAACGTGTCTCTTCTCGTTGGATGCCGGGATTTTTAGCAGTAGCCCAAACTTCAGCCCCATAGGTGGCAACAGGAACACACTGTAATTTAAAAAATTTTAAAATAGCACTGGTTGCACCTAATTTCTTAGGGCGTGGGAGACTCAATATTGAGTTGATGGCCTTCGAGAACTTACTCGTGACATGGGCAAAATGCCCACTCCACGAGTTGTTCGCAGCGAAAGCCACCCCTAAATATATAAAGGAATTTACAGAGTCGAGTTTATCAGACCCAATATGGATGGTGTTAAGTTTCCGTTTACCAGGTCCGCATGACATAACAAAAGATTTTTTAAAGTTCACGCGCAGGTCTAGGCCCTCCATATGATGTACGAAATTTTCCACGAGCACACGGAGGGCATTAGGGGTACGGCCCATAAGGTCCGCATCATCTGCGTATAATATAACTGGCAAGGGGTGCCCCTGAACAATTGGGACATCTCTAGTTACTTGTTTTAAAGCCTTTGCTATGCCATTAATATAAATGATGAACAACAAGGGTGCTAAAACGCACCCCTGTCTGACCCCCCTACCAATTTTTATAGCTCCAGAAACTTCACCTCCCGACCCAATCCTGACTTGTGCCCTGAGGTCAGTATGGAGGTGCGCCAAGAAGTGTACTAAGGGCTCATCCAGTCCATAACTGAGAAGCATGGACCACAATTTTGATCTGTTTACCAAATCAAATGCAGATGAAAGATCCATAAAAGCGAGGTATATAGGGGAAGATCGGGCAACGGTATACTTATCAATTATTAATTTTAAGTTCAAGCATTGCTCGACCGTGCCCACCCCACTCCTGAATCCCATCTGACATGGATCCAATAGGTCAGAATCTTCAGCCCACTCTACCACCCTGTTATAGATAACTCGCCCGAGTATTTTTAAAGTATTGTCCAGAAGCGAGATTGGGCGGTAGTTTGCTGGGTCTGACCTATCGCCCTTTTTGTAGATTGGAACAATAATGCTAAGAGACCACGTCTTGGGGATGGGCGCTCTTGACAAACTATTAAAAACATTGTATAAAATTGGTGCCCATAGGTCTGAGCTATGTTTTATAATATCTATAGGTAGGCCATCCGGGCCAGGGGCCTTGTTGCCAAGGCTCTCTCTGACGGCTGTCACCACCTCGGAAAGATCAAACCGTAGGTCTCGCAGCTGTCTCAAATCCGGGGTAATTATTTCCTCAATGGGAGCAGCATAAATATTGGAAAAGTGGGCTTCCCAGGTAGAACCGGTTATATTGCAGCCAATAGGGGATACGTTTTTACCCATATCGCGCATTTTCCTGATAGCGGACCAAAATTGCCCACTGCTCTTCAAATTGGCGCTATCAACCAGGGACTCCCACTGTTCCATCAAAAGTGCCGCCTTTCTTTCAGCTATTTTTTGTTTATAAAATTTCCTAGCTGTTTGTACCTACGCTGTGTTCCTTGGCTTAATGGTTAGTGCCCTGCGTAATTCCCTATTTGCCATAGAGCAAGCCGAGTCAAACCATCTTGGGTCCTTCGTCTTTGTGGGTGGTGGAACTAACAAATAATTTTTAATTGCCACACATAGTTTACCGAAGTCGGTAACTATTCTGTGGCAGTCCCCATCCAATGATAAACAAGAGTTTATTAATGCTAGATGATCGTTTTTTACGCGATCAAGTAGGGCTTCACAGTCAATTCCCCTCCATTTAAGACGGAGACCGTCACCCGATGGCATGATGTCTCTTGCGCCGTTAAATTTGGCATATACTGGGCTGGGGCCCAAATACAAGGTGACTATAAGGGGATTGTGATCTCCATATAAGGTCTCTACCACATTTGAGTCAGTAACATAGTCTGTTAAGTGGGGGGATGTAAAAATGAAGTCAATCGTCGATTTTGAATCTCTCCCTCTAAACGTGGGGGCGCAGATCAACCTTGAGGATTGGCTTGCTTCCATAACATTACTAAGAATGTGTTCATTTAAAATCTTAACAAGCTCAATACCTCTACGATCTGCTAAATCGGGGCAACTTTTATCCTCTAATCGATATTTTCCTGGGATTTTTGCGTTAAAATCACCCCCAATAAGGATCCCTGACTTCTCGCCTGGGCCTATATTCATGTTCGTTTCAAGGTGTACCAATAAATTAGAAAGTGCTGCGTAGTTCCTATTTGGTGTCGAATTAAAATCATTGTTATAAAAATTGATTAAATAAATCATGGTCTTTCGTTTGTATTCGAGAACCTGAATGTTTGGGTTCCCGGATGATAGGTCCTTAAAAGTACCACCAGCCAATATTCTGATCCCAATAAAAAGACCTCCCATTGCTCGACCATGAGCGGGCTTAGAAGCAGGCACACTAAAACAATGATAGCCCTCTAGGTACACGTTCCCTATAGCCCAAGTCTCTTGGAACATAATGATATCTTTGCCGTCCAATAGCTGGACCCACTGAGGATCAGACAATCTTGATTCAATGCCTGCAACGTTCCAGCTAAGGATTGACAGATCATAGCCGCTTGGGCTGCCTAGATGCTTATCACTGGTAATCTGCCTGTGGTTAGTTTGTAGCATTGATGTTACGCCCTCACATACAACTGGGGATTTGACAGTGGTAGGCTGTGTGGCCATGGGTTGAGGTGTGATAGTGTTTATAGGGTCTAAAGGTTCCTCAATTGCAACACTAGCCTCTACACATTCATTGATCCTAACACTTTCCCCCAGTCAATCAAGTTCCTCTAGATTCGAAAAAGCATGTTCGAATCGATTGTATGTTGGAACATTAAACAGATACCTCCTCTCAAGCTCATCCGGGTGAATATTTTGATTGGTCGCTACATAGGGCCTCTCCCTAAGAATGTGCTGAGGTGCGGCTACGAAAGGGGGGTAGGACATTTGATGTACAGATGGTGCAGTCACATTACTCAACAAAAAGCCATTTCTAGTGTCAGGATATTGGCCCTGGTGGTAACATCGATGATTATTTCTAAAATCGGTATTAGTGTCCTGGCGATGTCCAAAAGAATAAGTCCCCAGGCTAGGATTCGGATTTATTAAATGCCTATAAAAATACCCAAGGGGAAGAAGGGTGGTATTATAATCCCAGTGGGAGGGCTGTGGGGCTTTGGCTAATGTACATTGGGCCCATAGAGGGGACTTAAAGTTTATAATTATACAGTCCCCTTCAAACTTTTTCCTTAAGGGGCCCACCCACCCCACTCTTTGGGTATGGATAATCTCTCCAGCACCATCCATTGGAAATTGGCAATGTCTGGATAACCAATGGAGGGTTCTGTTTTTTAGGCTAACACAATTTTCCTCTTGATCTTTCCTTAGCTTGGGGACATTAGCTAAAACCAGTACATAGGGGCCGCACTCTGGGGGTAGACTGATGCGGGCCGGAATAAGCTTGGCAGTGGTCAATATAGACTGGTCCGGCTTATGTAAGGGAAGGGAAGGGTCAGGTCGGCCGTCAATGTTAGTTTGACCAGGATATGCCATGTTACTTATTGGGTCAGTTTGAGCCGTCTCTATGGGGGTGGCAACCTTAGGGGATGTTGGTTTGAGTGCCCGTTTGGCACGGTGTTCTACAGGTGGTAGGCTTTTGCTTGTACTAGGTTTAGGGGGCAACAAGGGGGCACTCTTATTAGTTTTGTTGAACGTTTTGGGACGGTTTGTTTGTACATCATCAATGATGGTACTCACCCCTGAAGGAGGCAAAATTTCTAGAAGGTGCCCTGAGCTTAATTTAGATACATGATCAATCAATACACTCATCCTTTTTTCAATGTTTGATACATGTAAATTCAGAGGGCCCAAAAGAGTAGATATCAGTGTCTCCAGTCTCCCCCAAAATCCCTGAGCCCCTGACACTGTATTAATTTCTATGATAGAGGAGTCCATCCTACTAAGTAAGCCGTCCCGTTTGGCTTTGTCTGGTTCTACAGGAACGGCAGACCTCCGTGATTGGCTATTCCCACCCTTCTGTTTGTTTAGTGCGGGCTCAATATTTTTCCGCTTACTCTTAGCTTTTAGCCTCTTTGCTTTCTGACCCCTTGTTTGTATTGGTCCACTAGGGGTTTTGTCTCCACCTGAGTCCAAAGCATCAGAGTCATGACATAGGTCAATCCCTTCTGTGTGAGTCAAATTGGCTGCTGGGGATGGCAAAAAATCTATGCCCCTATTTAGGCTTGGATCGGACATAATAGGAGTTGATGATAACCTAGTGTCCGTGGGCAGATGATCATGGGATGGTGTGTTTTCGTTTGCATGGTTCTCTTTAGTGACTGTGCCCGGGAGCCCGGCATAAGATGTAGCAAGTAATGAATCGAGGGATTTTTCAAAAGAGTTATCATGTTGCATAAATAGGGGCAGGCTAGGTGGGAGCGAAAGGCATCTTTCAGTGTTCTGTATAGCCGTAGCAACAACCCCTATTGTTTTTTGCAACATTTTATCTATGGCCGTTAAACTTGGCAAAGGGGTAGTAGGTACTGTTTGTTGTTTGGGCTTACCCGGTCTTCTGGGTGCTGCTGAAGTCTTTTTCCCCATGATATGTGTCGGTGCAGATGGCCAGTAGTTATTTCACGGCTAGATGCCCCTGGGCCAGCGATGGTAAAGGGGGGGGCCCTGCCCTGCCTCTTCCTGGCGATGACGGGCAAGGACGGGCCCGCCCTTGGCCCGGGCTTCGCCCGGGCGCTGCCCGCGCGCGTCCCGCGCTGCGGGGCACCAGCGACGCTGAAGTAGGGCCAGGCGCTGCCAGATGACGACAGCGGCAAGCGCCCGGCGCAATGACTTCTGGGAAGTGTGGTTCCCACTACGCTGGCCGTTCCCCTCACGGCGATGTCGGAAAGGTGGTAGGCTCGTTGGTCTGCCTCCCTCGTACAAGCCGTTCCCCTCACGGCGTCCTCCAAGGTGTCCTGCCGACAAACACAGACACTGGCTCCCTCTGCAAGTGCGTCCCGCGCTGCGGGGCACCAGCGACGCTGAAGTAGGGCCAGGCGCTGCCAGATGACGACAGCGGCAAGCGCCCGGCGCGATGACTTCTGGGAAGTGTGGTTCCCACTACGCTGGCCGTTCCCCTCACGGCGATGTCGGAAAGGTGGTAGGCTCGTTGGTCTGCCTCCCTCGTACAAGCCGTTCCCCTCACGGCGTCCTCCAAGGTGTCCTGCCGACAAACACAGACACTGGCTCCCTCTGCAAGTGCGTCCCGCGCTGCGGGGCACCAGCGACGCTGAAGTAGGGCCAGGCGCTGCCAGATGACGACAGCGGCAAGCGCCCGGCGCGATGACTTCTGGGAAGTGTGGTTCCCACTACGCTGGCCGTTCCCCTCACGGCGATGTCGGAAAGGTGGTAGGCTCGTTGGTCTGCCTCCCTCGTACAAGCCGTTCCCCTCACGGCGTCCTCCAAGGTGTCCTGCCGACAAACACAGACACTGGCTCCCTCTGCAAGTGCAAGTCGAAAAACGTGGGTAGTACGTTGAAAGGCACTAAGCAGCGAGCATTCGGGTCCTTAAAGTTGCAACTACACTCTGGATTTGGAAACCTTAGAATTCACGAACTTGTTAGGTGCTGTAATGCCGGCATGAAGTAACGAGTAGAGAAATTCAAAGAGAGTAAGAGGAAGCGGAGAATAACACGCCCACCGGGAATTTTTCTCGGAGATTCCATTAAAAAACGGCAAAGAGCGTTTTAATAGTTACCAAACAAATATTATGCCGTTGAAAGCACCGTGATGTGTGCTCGCTCCTCATCCCACAAAATCCTTTCGAACTTGAGTACTAACTACTGGTCATTACATAATCATATTTTCACAAAAATACAACCGTCCCTCAACAGTTAAGTACCAAAATGGCAGCATTTGATAAATGAGTAACAACAATCATTTTTTGTACATAATTACAATGAAAATATTTCATTTCTGAAAATATTAGACTGAATTAAACATTACTCATGTCGGTGGAAGGGGTAATCATCTTCATAGTGTCTTGTTAACTCCTGTTCTTCTTTTCACACTACTTTCCTCTATAGTCTCCCCGTCTGTTCGTTTTTCACATAAAATGGAAATTACAATAACCAATTATGTGACCATTACCCTGTGCACTCTACAAAGAGGCCATAGATGATTATCATGTAGGGTGCAACGACAGGCCTCTCAATCGTGCCCGGTCATTAACATTCAACCACAAGTTAAGCTCACTCAGTCATGCAGAAGGCACTCAGAGCACAGTATACAATATACAAGACCTGTGTGTTGCATTAAGGAAGTACAGAAACACACCTGGGAAAGCAAGCACACCTAGGGAATGCAAGATGAAATAAAACAATGTAAACTGGAAATCACTGCAGACATGGCAGGAGGCGAGCCTGTTAACAGGATAGGAACCACTAATTTCTCACAGCACTATTTGATAAGTTTTTTAAAAGAGGGAAATCACAAACACGGTACTATTTATCTATGTGTCAGTTATTCATATTAGATCATGCAAGTTGGACTCTTATTTCCACACAAGCCATTTCATCAGAAGAACAAATAAATGTTACATTTAAAAAACAGCCATTCATTTCACACAGATGGGCTTTGCACACTATCCTGTTTCTACAAAGTGGCATGTCAAAGAGCAACAAATAAGCACCCTCAATAATGTTTCTGAAGTTCTTTTTGCAGCACTGCGTCATTATATATTGGTCACATGTAGCACACAGGAAATTTATGAGCTGCTTTGTGCTACCTTATACAGCAGCTGCAGACCCTAAACAGTAGAACCTGTAATCAGACCACACGGGATTACGGGCTCAAAAGGTGCAGCAGCATGTCATAATTAACCCTTTCGCTGCAGCGGGAATTCCGCCGCTGCGCTGGAGGGTGCGGGGGGCAGCGCGGTGGCGCTGTGCTCATGACGGAGCCACTCCGTCATGAGCCACGGTTGAGCTGTGCTCATGACGGAGCGGTTCCGTCATGACTCCGCCCAGTTGCGTTGTCCCCCCGCACAGGCGGGGAAACAGCGCCGCGTGGGCGGAGCGGCCGCCAACGGTCGTGGCATGACGGACCCGCTGCGTCATGAGCACACGGCAACCGTGGCTCATGACGGAGCGGTTCCGTCATGAGCGGGGAAGGGGTTAATAAACTGCACTTAACAAAGTGTGAGCTTTTCTCGAAATGCGGTCACCCGGAGGCCAATCGAACATGAAAAATAAACCTGTTTGCTTAAAACGGGAGTAATAAAGACAACTTCTGATCTATCTTTATGCGTGCGCTCTAAGCTTCGTACTGCGCGGCATGTAAAGGGTGGCTGCGCGGGCGCGCACGTTAAGGCGAACACTGTTGTCAATCTATAATGTGTATGTTACAGAAAGCACTCTCACACCCTGCTTTGGGATGAGTAGCCGTATAAAAGGAATAAAATAGTGCTATTTAAATTGTTATTTATGTAAATACTGGGACAGACCAACACAACTGACATTCTTACAGTGCATCCACTTACATACAGGGACTGAACAAAGACAAAATAAGTACCTGTGAAGTGATAACAAGTTGTGTGCTTTTGTTTCCCCTCAGTTGCATTTGCATTTAGGTGTGAGGATCCCCACCAAAAGGAGGCCTGATGGCCCCTCAACTTCGGCCTATACCTTTGACCCAGCTGGAGATGAAAATCAAAAAGCCTCCCTCGCTGCCTGCACGTTGCTGCAGGGAATGGAAAGCAGACAACCTGCAGGCGCTGCTGAACGTGTCTGGTGTCTGAGTTCAGAATATTTCTGTGGCAGGGGCGGCTCTAGGCTCATGGTGGCCCTGTGCAGGGAGCGTAGGTAGGGGACCCCGCCCGGAGGCCGCCAAATCCCTGCCAGGGGCCGCCACGAATATGTATTGTATCCGATTCCTCGTGGCGGCCCCTGGGTTTGGCGGCCCTGTGCAGGTGCACAGCTTGCACATGCCTAAGGCCGCCCCTGTCTGTGGGCCCAACTTCTTGGTAGGGTGGACGGTGTCCACCCTCTGAAATTAATGAGTGGATGCCGTGTACCTGTATGTATCTCCCACTTGTGCCCTGATTTTAACCTGAAATGCATTGAGAGGGAGTGAGAGAGCAGGAGAGAGGGGCAGGGGCCTCGTGTACCTATCGGCAAATCACCTATAGTCGGTGCAAAAAGTACATTCCCTTTTTGCGGCCCGCCTGTCATTTTGCAACGCTGCCTATAGACTAAGAGGTTGCATCGCACAATGTCTATTCTGAAAATTTCACAAAAAGACTTGAATATGAATGTTAATTAGGCAAGGGGCTATTTGCGACCTCCTTCGGTGGCTAGGAACACAGGGATGGTGGCCTGCAGGAAACAGCAGACTTTTATGTCTGCGTTTACAGTTCCAAACGGGAAAATCTTTTTTCTAAACAGACAAGTTCTGCTTTTTTTTTTTTCGTGTTTCCCTTTTTGGAAGCCATAAGGGGCATAGAGTGGTTCGCTGGACAAATAATTACTCCCCATCGGGACACTAAACGTGAATACCAAAGGAGAAGATGTCTCAAGGAACAACTTCCTCTTTGTGAAACAGTTTTCACCCCAACTGGGAGACGGTATTTAAAACATGGTTTACGATCACAATTAATGTTGCAAACCATTTATGCTTCCCATTGTGAATCACATTTTAGAAGGGGAGGCCTTTTTGATGCTACCTCCAAAACCTCGTTTGCGAGGCGGAAAGGGATTTCCGACTTAGCACAAGGGGTTTAGTTACTAGTAAAACTCTTTCCCAATCACAAACACTATGATTTTGTGAATCACAGGGGTTGCGACCGAAATGGGTTTAGCATCAGATCTTAGGTGCCTTAGTTTTGTTTCAATCTGTAGCAATCTGTGGTTTCCTGTGCTTAATGTTTATGCCTGATCTCGGTGTACCTTGGCAGCTTGGATGTTGCCATTTGAAGGAATGCATTTGATGGGTGACTGGAGCACAGTAGGAGTTTGGGTTTTGGTGGGGGGTGTAGAGCTGACATGGTGTGCTGTACTTCTGCTGTCCTACATGACATGGTAAAAATAAAAGAAGGTGCTCGAGCATGGCTTGGACTCCTGTACTGAATCCCTCCACCACACATTTTGGCAATTAGGTGAAAAGCGGAGTTATGTTATGATCACGCAAGCAGCCCTTGGAGGAATGGAGAGGCTGTGCCAAGGGATACAAGAGGGCATACATCGCTACAAGGTGGGTCGCTTGACCGACCTCGAGTTTATGGTCCACCAATATATCAGCCAGGACTGCAAGAACCTTGGAATGCTGGACTTGCATGACAACAGTCAGTACTGTGGGGGATCCCTGCTTGTAGGCAAATCGCAGTTGCACAACTGTGTAAAGTGAGTATCATCAAGAGAATGAAACTTATTTAAAATCACGGGGGAAGAGATTGTCATTGCAGTACAGTAGTGGTAAGCCCAAAAGAGCTGAGTAGAGACCTAAAGCAGGTAGTAGGGTGAGGTGCTTTCTTTTGTGTTATTGGATATTTCTCCATCACATCGAAAGGGCTCAAAGGCCAATATTTAACAGGAGCTCATAAAAGAATGAGATGTATTGTCCAATTTCTTTCCTGACACGTTTTGAGGTGCTAGCATGCAAAGTGTGTGGAGTGACGGTTGCATTCCAGGGAACGATGTGTGCAGAACCAAAGGCACATTCCCATAACGTCCCTTACTTTTTAGGTTTCGCCTGCCAACAGTGCACGTGTTGTTGTTGCAAAGGGTATTGTTTACAATAAAGGGCTGGGAGCCACCCACTACTTACCTTTCCCTGGTGCTTCATTGTCACTCTCTTTTGTTGCCTCCTAATTGGCCAGCATGTTCCCTTCATTTCCTTTTCTTTCTCTGGAGCATGGACCAAGCATAGAATGATCCCTCTTCATCAGTGTCCGTCCACGGCTTGTGCTTTGATTGAGGTACTATTTCTTCTCTGCCGTGTTGCTCCTTCCCCCTCCCACCCACACCTTTTCCGTGGTTATTCTTCCCCTGCCCATCCAATCCTTTTCCCTGTTGATGTCTGTCTTTCCTCCACCCCTCCCAGTCGTTGTTTCTTGCCTGTACCCCCATCCTCTTCCCTCATCCTCACTTGCCCATTCCACATGGAAAAAAAAACTGTGAAGTGGCACCAACTGCACGATAGCGCCTTTTTTCAAACTTTACTTTGCCATGCTGCACAGCGACGCTGCTGTACAACACGGCTCAAAGACATTAGCAAAGCCAAAAGCTCTCGTCCAATGGCTGATCTTGTATGTGGTTTGTGCCGTGCCGCTCCGCTTCTATTCCTCCAGTTGTTTTTTAATTCATTTACTGTTGACATTTGTGGGGATCAATTTATGTCCATACATATCATATGCACTAGCCATATAAACTTAAATCATTTTACTATGTAAGAAAAACATGGCAGGTACACAGTCTGTCAGTCTCCCTCCCCTTTCCCTACATTCTACAGGTGAACCTCCAGTTATTTGGAAGGACTGGCTTAGGCCTTTCACTATAGATCTAGGAGCCAATGATGCGAACACAGTACTATAGGGCTGAAATGAAGAAATGAATGCCGGAGCACTGTTTAGGAATGGAGGGTTAACGTAAATAATCTGAAACTGAATGGCATTTTGGAGCACTTAGCCTGCACGCCCACATAAGGGCAGGAACCTGATCAGTATCATGAAGATATACAGCACTGAGTACAACATTTAGGTTCTCAATAGAGCATTACAGTTAGAAGGCTCTCTCTCAGAGAGAGAGGGGGGGAGAAAGAGAGAGAAGCGACCAGACACATCTACGTAGTCCAATATTACTGCCTTTGGAGAGTTATTTTCCTCACGCAAGTTTGAGAATTTTACATTCCCGATGATCAGAGGTCAGCTGGCTGTTGTTGCCATAGTAAGGACATTTGAGGATATTGTCAAGATTTAAAAACTGACCCTGCCTGAAGCTACTTAAGCAGCTACTGCTGTTAAATTATCTCAAAAAGAGATGAGGATCATTGGCAACTCCTCCAGTGACTCTGTGTGGGGCATGAAGCTTAACAGTAAATTTGCCAAGAATCCTGTGGATAACAAGAAGCACAATCCAAATTCTGTTTTCAGCCATAGGGTTCTGCGTCTTTCTGCTGTGGGTGTTTTCAATATGTTGTCACCATCCAGAAAACCCGCGGCGCCTGTGGTACTGGTCATTTTGCATGAAGAAGTAGACGACTGTGAGCAAAGTAAATATTGAGCAAGACGAGGCAGGAGTTGCAAAGCAGTGTTGAAAGTGTTGTGCTGAGTATTCACTCTGGTGGGTTTGAGTGCAATAAGCACCCTCTATTTTGTTTATTTTATGTTTTAGGCGTCACGCGGGCCCTGTGGTTGTACCTTAGTTCATAGTCAACAAACATGCTAAGTTCTGCAGTTGCTGATGGTTTTAGACAGATAATAGCAACTCAATTTCTGTGACTTTTACAAGTTCGGAGCTCAATGATTTCTCTAATAGTTTGTTTGAAAAAGAATTGTAGTCCAATACTCCAGGAAGTGGCCTGTACCACCAGCCTCCTATGCTTATAAAGCATGTAATGATTACATAATTATTTCACATATACCACTTTGTGACCTGCACTCCTACTCATACACAAAAGGTGCCTCCAGATTTCTTTTGGGAAGCTGTGAGGAGAAAAGTAAATGCTGTCTTTAAAACACATTGGCACAGTTTGCCCTAACAGATTTCTTTAATAAACTGAACAGCAATTTGAGCAATATATTTTTAAAATAAAGAGCACACGCAGCTCTTAAAGGTTATGGGTATTGTGTCACATGTGTCACAATGTCCATGCTGATAATGGATCAGGGCGAGTTTACCCCTCATCAGAAAGAACCACTGTTTCTGGCTTTCTTTGGTAAAATGCAAAGCTTACTAGGAAAACAAGATTTTCCCTTCACATCATTCTTCAAAAAAAAAAGAAAAATCTGTGTCAATACAGATGTTGCATACTTGCATGCTCAAAGGATATCATCAGACTGCTGAATTTGTTTGAAGAAAAGGGTTATGAAACTCTTTTGATCAGTCTACACATGCACAATACATTTACTAAACCAATGGACTTGTGCAGTGCAGCTCCATAAACGGAGTCACCACAACAGGGCTACTTCATTAGTTGTTGTTCTTGATGTGTATGGCCACGGGACGTGCAAACCATAAACAGGGTCCTTGGACTGAGATCAATCTGTCACCTTTTGAGTGAATTCCTGTTGTAGGTATCTGTGTTAGTAGTTGGTTGGATGGATGCAGGTTGTTTCTAGGGGTGTGGTAGTTTATTTTGTTCCTATGGAATACAGGTGCCTTCTTATAGATGCATCTGCAGTCGAGATAGGGTGCCGAGTGTGCCTTCCTTTGACAGTCAGCGTACTGAATCCATGATCATGTACAGGAATCTTATGGGTTTTTTACTGGTTAAAGCTTTCTGGACCACCTGAAGGAAGGGTATTTGATGTTCACTGAAACCAATGACGTTGTGGCGCTCAAGATAGCAGTGTCGATGGTTTTCATCCGTTGTGGAGCTCAAAGTGATTCAAGGCAGTGATGACGTGCAACAAGAGTCAATTTTAAGTAGAGGGCGACCACAAGACATTTGGCCACTTATAGGTGCTGGCAGGGAGAGAGGACAATGGCAACACAGAAGTTTAATTCGTTTGAGCAGTTAGTCCCCCAGATAATCAATTTCACGCACAGGGTTGGGAAGTGAGCAGGAATAGTTTCTAGTTAGTTGGAGTCCCTTGGTCAGCAGTCTGGAAGCACAAGGCCTTCAACAAAGGTTGCACCACATCTGAAAAGGCTACATGGGTCCCAGCGGTGCTCTATCCGTTGCTGCAGGACTAATCTCCATGTTTCATCTATGTGGAAACCTACTTTGTTGCCATGCGTGCACCTACTGTTTGAAAACAACAAGATTTAATAATAGAAAGATCTAACCATCAAAACTGAACCAAACTATTTCATTGGAACAACCCCACACAGCAATAGCCCCCTTGAGCTATCAGCAGGAAAGAGCAAACAGTGGCAACCTTGCTGTTCTGTGGTCTTTTGTATCTAAGTGCAACACCAGTAGCAGCAGACAGACCAAGCAGAGAAAGAAAGGATACAGCAAGCATGCACGACCATTCAACAATTTGCCACCGCCCCATAACCAGCACCAGATGTATTACTGAAACAGTAGGCAAAGTGCTGAGAATCAGCCAAACAGCAATGGTTGAGAAGTATCCACCACTGAGCACGTGCCTCGCCTACACTCATGGCTTCAGGAAGTCAGATGGTCCAGCTTCACCACAGAGAATACACCATAACATAATGAAAGGAGCCAACTTGAGGATTTTCTCTCACCGGTTCCACACAAACCACCAAGCTGCAGAGGGTTTGTCAAAGTGCTCCTTTGCTACACTATTTCCTTTTCTTAGACTACTTTCATGTGGTGTGTCTTCCTCCATTTTCCTTATCTACTACTACCACATGCAGAGGGTCCTAGTCATCCTCACTCACCTGGTGCATGCAATGCTTATGTAGGTCCTTAGCCAGCCCGATCAGCACTGTTTTTATGCCTACCCCTAACTCAATGAAGAGAGACTGTGAGACTTGCTGTGAGTCTGTAGCAGGCTCTTTAAGGTGTCTCTTTGTGGATATTGTTCACCTCACTCATGGCAGCCGACAACATGGAGGTGTTAATAATGGAGATGGCCAGGCTTCCTGAAGCTGGCCCTGAGCTGTCAATCTTCCCGTGTCCACTGTTTCCTTGCTGAATCACCTTCACGTGTTTCTTTACAATGCAGCACATAAAAAAATACTTCCTCTCTTGCAGCTGAGTAGTATTCTTTCCCACTTGGATTATGTGAACTCTTTGTACCTGAGGCTTCTCAAACATTCACTTGTCAGTGTGCAAATTCTTCAAGATGCTACTGCACGCTTGTTACAACATCTGCATCACCATAAATGTGTGTCAGGACGCTTTTAATCTCTCCACTGGTTCCCTACGATTATGATAGTTATTTAAAGAAAATCAGTTGATCAATCCCACTCATAGTAACTAATTTGCCAAAAATCGAAAAATCAGCAAAAATGCAAATGATTGACAACATTGCTGGACATTAATTGCTTCATGGGTTATCGCCCCTTGTTCGATCCACTTCCACATGTCTATATTCACAGCATTTACCCAAGACTTTTGCATGTTTTTTAAACCACCTCCTGCTCTGTACACCCTTTCTTCAGTTTTGGCGCAGAAGTGTTCCCGCATTCGTAACGTAATTTCAAAATACACATTTAATTAAGACACCTATATTTAATAAAAATTATTTTTTATTGTATATTAAAATTATTAAAAGTGATGTATAGGATTAATACGAGGCCTGAGCAGACGCAGTTCTGTGTTGCTCGTGCAGCGCCACCAAGTATTGCCCCCCTTGGTACAATCTGCATGTACCAGGGGCAGCGACTGCAGTTCAGGTTCCCTGAAACACAGCACAGCGACGGAACCTAGGTATATTTGCCGGTATATCCTGAAATAAGAGCGCACTGAAGGAACCAAAAGAGTGTGCGACGGGACCCAATCAGAGGAGACCGCAGCGTTTAACAAGGCCTCACTCTTCTCCTCTTATGGTCCCACCAAGCATATTGCAGCCTCCCGACTGCCGCAACACCACCAGGAAACGGCTGTTACCTGGCAGCTGCGGCGGAGCAATGGCAGTCAGACCCCCTAATTGTAATGGGGCAGTCTGTAGACCGCCACCCCCTCGCGCCCACAAGTCTGGCGGTCAGTGGACCTATGTTGGCTGGGAGGATTGCCTACTTTATAGTGAGCTGGTAAATCCCGAGTTAGGAACTAGCAAGAGGCTCGTGGTTCCCTTAGTGCACATAAGGCCCATGCAGTACCCTTGGCAGGAAACATAGGGATTATTGTAAAAGATATGTTTATTGGTAAGAAAACACAGAAAGAAAAAAACATGCGACAATCCCGCACAACTTCCCTCGCAGGGGGTACGCACAATAGGAGGGGAGGCCAGAGAGCAGAAAGAGCATCCGGGTCTCCGACCTTGCCAAGCAACCAGACATATAGCGACAGAAGACCCAAGATTCGGCCTGGAGCTTCAAAGTTAATGGAGGAGCCCAGCTCCCACTTAATATTATGGCCCTGCAGAGTTCAAGCTATTGGGCCCGGGCACGCCA
The DNA here is from genome assembly GCF_964204655.1 of Triturus cristatus. Classification (NCBI taxonomy): domain Eukaryota; kingdom Metazoa; phylum Chordata; class Amphibia; order Caudata; family Salamandridae; genus Triturus; species Triturus cristatus. The sequence goes on along the minus strand of NC_140580.1, from coordinate 63,732,428 downwards.
AACCTAATGCGATCCGGCTCCCCCCTCCGCCTCCAAGAGTGCCACAGTGAACCAAACTCAAAAAGAAAAGAGAAACCCCCCGGACCCGCAACTTCCCCCAACCCTCCCACCCTCCCACCAGTGGTGGTAGCTCCCAATCATACGCATTGCGTCTCATATCAATCTTCATACCTGAAATAGATGGAGGGCTCGAATCGAGGGAGGACACACCGCTGCCAGCAACCCCCTAGAGAGAAAGCGCACCAGCGGTCCCCAGCAGAAAATGAAGTTCTTAAAGGACCCCAGGAAGACGTCAGCCATCGGCTCCATGCTCAACAATTTCCACAATCTCGCATGCCACAAAGAGATCGCCGGGGCCTCCCTCTTCTTCCAGGCCGCCGCCAGGGTGATCTTAGCCGCCCCCACACACAGCCAAAGGATCTTTTTGTCCGCACGCGTCTGGTGTTCGAGGAGGGGATCTCGAAGGCCCAATAGCACGTGAGCCAAGGAATCCGCGACCGGATATCCCAGGATCTCCTTAATATGGGACAGTATCTCCTGCCAGTAGGGGCGGATGACTGGGCAGTCCCACCAAATATGGCGGAAGTCCCCCAGGAGACCACAGCCCCTCCAACACCTGTCCGAAGAGGTAGGGAAGATGCGGTGTAGTTTGGCGGGGGAGAGGTACCAGTCCATCATGGTCTTAAGATGTGCCTCGCGCAGTTCCACCGAGTGGTTGTGTTTGGCCAAGTCTCTCCACAAGTGGGACCACTCTTCATCTGTGATGGCCCGCTCCAGGATGTCCTCCCATAAGCCCATGTAGCGCGGCCTCGGGAAGAGAGCGGTAGCCAAGAGGTGGCCATAAATAAAGGAAATGGCACCTCGCATCGTCGAGGTGCGCGAGAGAAAGGCCTCGAAGGGGGTGGGCGGCCTAGTCGCCGCCTCTCGAACCGACGGCGACAGAGCCCAGTGCAGCATTTGTGCGTGGCGGAACCGCTCCGTCTGGGGAACCCCATAATCCCGTCCACAGTTGGCAAATGTGAGCGGGGCAAGGCCATGAAACAGATGTGTGAGAGCGAGACAGCCCCCCTCTCTCCAGGCGTCAAAAGGACCCTCTTGCATCGCCGGTGGGAAGGCCGGGTTGAAATGTATGGGAGTAAAAGGCGACGGGAACGTAGTCCATCGCTCGTCCCCAGAAACAGAATCCCAAACCTTAAGGGTGGTGCCGGACATAGGGATTATAACACCTGAGGATAGGTTGTACCCTCTGTTCTATTGGCCAGGGATGACAGGGACACAGAGAGGTTCTGTAGAACCTTTCCTGCTTGCCATATGAGTGGTAAGACTTGAGGGAGGACTAAGGCACCAATAGTGTCTCTACCAGTTGTAGGTGTTCCATTTGAGTGTGTAGGAATAGACATCATGGATCCATTCGACCCCCCCACCCACCTCGTAAAGTCAGGCAACAATTATATCTTTGTTGTGGTGGATCATGCCACCTGGTACCCGGTAGCTGTACCTCTGAGGAGCATGTGGGGCGGCTCCTTCTCTTGGGCGGAGGAGCGTTGCCCCACTGCTTCCACGTAGTGCAAGAAGTAGAAACATAAAATCGTAATAACTTTCAGTTATTACCATTTTATGTTTGGTTGCGGGTGAGTCGGGCTGCTCTGAGAGCAGGGCAGGGGAGGGAAGGAGTGGTATGCCTGCCCACTACAGAGTGTGCAAAGACTGTTTGGTCGTCCCATCCCGTGTGACCCCCCCACGCGATCCCCCCCACACCGCCACCCACGAGTCATGTTGGCCGTGACTGGGAGCATGGCTGCATAAATGGTAGAGATAACTCTCCTGGGGATCTTTTCTAGACAATCTCCCATGAAGTGTCCTACCTGGTGGTACTTGAAGCAGATCACCACCTTGGACATGGAAGAACTTCCCAGTCCTCCTGTCTCATGATACTCCTTTCCAGGCACACCATTACCGTTCCCAGGTTTCCTGGGCCCTTCTCGAGTCCCCTGAGAATTAACCTGGCTCTTACATACTAGTTTAGAACCAGTCTATGGTGAGTTATTGTCGCCTTTTGCCTAAGAATCATGTTGCTATAGCCCTTTGTGAACGCTGTTGTCTAACCACTTTCCCTCTCTGTCAAATCAGACAGTTACTGCCTAAGTGGAGGAGAACACTCCTCCTCGAGTCACTCTGTCGCCATCAACTAGTTAAGGACCTGAAAGTCCTTGGCCTCTATCCTTTTACTCACGCATTCCAACCACGCAACCCACCATGAATTCAAGTTTCAACCAGAACGCCATCCACTCTCCTATAGTTCCAGAATCAGCCCACACCGCCTGATAAGAGTTTCCTTCATTCATTAGTAGACTATCCGGCCTGTCACAGGCCTTCATCCTAATGAAGGCTGTCCCTTCCAATGGCAAGCGCTCCAATAAGGCAGCAGCCTTAGATAACTCATTTAAGGTCTGCACCTTACAAGTGACTATATTGCTCAGAAACCATTACAATATTTCCCGATCTTCCATAGACACATACACAAGATCTTTTTGAACCTTGGGGAAAAAAAATAAAATGGTCTGAGCTGGATGTAAAGCCACTTATCCCTGATGGGGTTGTCACTGCTCCCATCCTAAGTTTCTCTCTCTCTCTCTCTCTCTCTCTCTCTCTCTCTCTCTCTCTCTCTCGCTCCCTCTCTCTCTCAAGGGCTATTATTTGCCTTCCCAGCTCTGTTTCCTTTTACTTATGTTTCCCCTCCCCTTGTCTATGCTACTCCTCCCAAACCCATTACTCCGGTCTCTCCTGCTTCCTCTCCTCGTTTTCCCCATGAGCTAGCCTTAGCTTCCACCTCTCAAACTCTCTGGTCTTCTTATATTCTTCAGTCTTAGCTTTCTGAAGTGCCAACTAACTGCAAGCTCAGGGTCTCTGCCAGACTCAACCCACCCAAGGGATTTACTCCTGGAATTGGTGACAGTGGTACCCTAGAATTCAGAGGTGGTGTACACACCTGAGGTATTCTAGAAACTAATGGTCGTGGCTTGGTGAAACTCTGGAAAATGCATTAGGGGACACACTGTGTGTGTCCAGATATATTTGATATAAAGAGATCTTACAGTTGAATGTACAAAGCACTCTCCCTGGTTCCTACCTTGGTTCCTTTCCCTAAGTCAACTACAACCTCATCCCTTCACTCAGTGTCTCAAACTGGCCCATAATGAAATTAGGAAGGACCTCTCTGTCCCTACTATTGGGAATCCTCCACCCCCGTCCCTACATAAATCCATTATCTGATCTGTGGACATGGTGCTGAGGTCAATTACTAACCCTTTGTTTTGCACTGCCTCGGCGTGTTGCCTTTGTGCTTAGAAATATATGGACCTATTGTACTACTGGTGTAAATTGGAAAGCATCAATGCCACACCTGTATCCAGGCTCCTAAATGTTAGGTGCACCACTGCTTGCTATCAACTGTCAGAACCCCTTTCAGAGAACCACGCAGCAAGCAGGTGTTACTGGACCCAATGTCGGGGTTAAGGCTATTCAATCCTGATGTCCCTGGACCCATCCTACTATGGTAGTCAATATTCCCCATTCACTACAGGCAACATTCAGGTTAAGCCCCACCCGTAATCAGAGTCTCAAGAGTCTACTGTGCCTCCATTTTTGCAGTCAACAGTGTTCTAGCACCACAGTCCTGAATAGCATCAAGTTCCCCAGGTCGACATGCCTGAAACGAGTCTTACCTGCACCTGGCAGAATCAGAGCAACCTGAGTTCCTGTGTGTGCCCCTTCCACAGGCACTCGAGAAACAGCAGCCAATTCAGGTGAGCTTGGTGCACGTGGCCCAAGTGGGTTACACTCCGGGGTCGGAAAGGCTTCACATGCGGTTAAGCCTCTGCAGTGACTGGAGATTCTTGACGGCTTCTCTTTGCAGGGTTAAGTGTCTGGTTCCTCCCGTGATTGGGGGAAGAGTTTGGGGGGCGCAATGATAGGTAGCTCTTTTGCCCCGGGCAGGTGCACAGGGTCTACAGCAACCTCACTCCTCTCAGCAATGATTATGACCAGATCACACGACTTGCTGGTCCCAATGACCACCTTTGGCATTTGGGCCACCGCATTCTCACAGTACACAGTCTCCAGTCTGATCTGCAGGGTGAAGTCCTCGGCGCTGGTCCCTCTTGGAATACAGAGTTGCGGCCCACTATTGCACATGGGCTATGGTCCTTACCGCACGGCAGCCTTCTCATGGCAGTTCCTCCTGGTACACAAAGTCACTGCTTTCCCACTACACACGGGCTCTGGCCCGATCGGCACAGCAATGCACATGACTAAATTCAAAGTGGCCCTCCTCTGGCATACAAGTCTCCCCTACTTCATTCTGCACACAGGCAACAACCCGATAGTTGCAGCAGCAATCTCCTCACACCTTGAAAAGGGAGTTCACTCAACAGGGTTCCCCACTGAACCTCACTGCCTCCAACGTTGTCTTCTTTTCTCAAAGGGCACACTGGTCTTTGCAAGCAGGCAGGCAGGCATGCGCTGGTGCTCCATGCCAGGTGGTCTTGGATTCTCTGAATGCTACCCCCTCACCCAGCAGGGAGACTAGGATGCCTTTGGCCAAGTCCTGCTCACAAGCAGAAGTATTGCAGAGCTTCCCCTCCTCACACAGCCCCTTTTGGCTGCTTGTCAGATGACAATTTTTGGGACTCAAGCTCCCCTCTCTACAGTCAATTTTCAGACACCAACTGTGATTTAGCGATTGAGTCTTTTAAGTTTATATTGGGGGTCTGCTTCTATTGAAGTGCCCACTCTTCTGCTCTCTTATTTCTCTTTAAAACAGTCCATGGGAGTGACTGGAATTCCCACCTGGATGTCAATCTGAGTGATATGTGCATCAAAAGGTTAGTCCATCACAACAAATTGGGGACCCAAAGCGCATAAAGGTCCAGCGTACATGCTACACTGTTAATTCTCAAAAGAAAAAGGAATTCTGTTACTAAAGGGGACAAAGCACAAAGAGGAGTAGGTTAGAAAAAATAAGCCACTAAAAGGGGAGAAGTTCCTTTTTTGGAAATGGGGCCCTCACACACCCTTGTGGGTGTCACGCTTCATCATTGGGCTTGCTCCTCGTCAGGCCGGTGCTGCAATGCCTGACGGGCTCCCTCGAGGCGGCTCTTTATCAGAGATCTTTTTCCACAGCTGTGATGTGATTTTTCTTTTGAGTATCAAAAGGTTAGGCTAAAGCCCCAGCCCTACTCTTTATGATTTTCTTATGTTATGTCTTATCTTTATGATTCTCTTATATTACCATCTCCTGTCTGAGATGTGCCCAGGCAGCTTCTTTGAGACCTTTTACTTAATCTAAGGGGAAACATCCTTTACCCCGCATTTTTTACTCCGCATGTCTTTACCCCGCATTTTTTACTCCGCAAAAACCTTTACAACGCAGAGCTTTACACCACAAACTGTTACAACACGTTCCCCAAAGTAACGCCCCCCCTGGAGTTACAATAGTAATTGCGTTGTAATGGGGAATGTGTTGTAATGGAGTGCGTTGTAAAGCCCTGCGTTGTAAAAGATTTTGCGAAGTAAAAACTGCGGGGTAAAAGCATGCGGGGTAAACGCAAGATCACTCTTTGAAGTCTACATAGCGTGTGTGCCACCCAACTTACGGGAATGTAGCAATACACATATGTGTCTGGGGAGATTTCTCTATCGCCTCTCGATGTTTCACCATGCAGGTCTGGAGCTCTCAAAATGGAACCCAGGCCCCTCCATGTATAGTACACCCACAGGCACACATACACCCAGTCCCATGCATGTAGCTTACGCTCACTGCACAGCATTCCATCCTTCATATACTGTACCACTCATGGGTACACATACATCCAGCACATTAATTTAACATGCATGCACTGCATCCTTCAGGTACTGTACAACTCATAGGCACACATACAAGCAGTGCATGAATTTACCATGCATGCACTGCACAGCACTATATCTTCCATGTATCGTATCACTCATAGGCACACATACACGCAGCACATGCACTCACCATATATACACTGATCAGTACTGCATTATCCCTGCATTGCACCCTTCCCAGGCACATCCACCCTGCGCAGATACACCACTCATGCACTGTGCAGCACCACACACTACAGGGCCGGCTTTTGCACTGGTGGCGTCCAGTGCGACAATGTTTTTGGGCGCCCCCAATGACCACCTCTGCCACGGATTCCCTACCTACCACCCTTTAACAGTCTCCATAACCACTCTCTCTCAGATGCATTTAATTAATTTTATAGCTTCACTTATAAAAGTGAAGGATGTCAGAGCACTTTACATAACACACACATTACACAGAGACTATCAATGATAGAGGTGTAAATCAGCGTATAGGAAATGTTACATAAGACAGATGACAGCAAGGGGTGGATTCACATGTGATCCATACAGGTAGCCAGTATAGTTGAAGAGTACTTGGTCTGGAGAAGCACAAACTCTGAATTTAAAATGTAACACAATGGATTGGGGCTCTCTTTAATAACAAGAACTGATTTGTACCCAAATGAACCCTTTTTGCAACATTAGAATAATGCAAGTCTGGGGAAAGAATCCATACGCTCTAATCTATTTTGAAGTCTGCACCCAGTTCTTTGATGACAGTTAATAGCTCACTGTAAACTGCAACTAACAAATGGAAGCCTCTGACAAAAGCAGTAACCCACTGACCTGTTTACATTACAGTCACTTTGTGATCTGCATGGTACATGTTCTTTACAGCAGGGAAATTAACCCTCTGCGCTACCTTAGCATGAATCAAAACTTCCACGAGTCAAAACTTCTATTAGACAAAACTCTTGCCAGGAATAACATTAATCACCGGAGTTTTCTTGACATTTTAATTGTTGCTTGAAAATTGCTGGTGGCCAGGAACACGGCAGCAGGTGCTTTTAAGAACGACATAAACTAGCAAACAGGTGCCCCCATGCGGTCAGCACCCGGATGTGGTGGCACCAGTCGCACCGCCCTAGAGCTGGCCCTGGATGTAGACCAAGGGTGAGTTAAGGACACAGCAGTGGAACTTTGAACCTGTTAGCCTCACTGCAGTGACACAGGATAAAAAGGACCTGTTCACTCCTACTGATTACTACACGATAAGCTGCCGCCACCGCACTCGTGCTACTTATCTCCTGGTGAAGTATACAAAAAATGATGGATGGCATGCTTTAATTAATCAGAGCCACTGGTATTTACTCAGGGCTCCATGCCAGTTCATCGTTATTTACACACCATGCCACGTCAGTTAGGATTCAGCTATTTGCAAATCAGTCTTGACCCTGCTCCAATGGCAACAGTCGAGCCCGAACTGCCAAGCCAGCTCCTCCCTGAACAAGAACACAAGCAACCCAGGCAGTGTTTTTCCCTTGCTATTGGCTCATCAGCTTGGTATAAATTGGTTCCAATGACACAGTGTGCACGGGACCCACGTCTGGGCATACCTCCCACGTAGGGTGCCATTCTACAGTATAGAAAAAGTGATGGATGGAATGCTTGAATTAATCTCAGCTACTGGTAATAACTCAGGCCGCATGCCAGTCCCTTATTATTTTGCACACCATGCCACCTCAGTTTGGACCCAGCTATATGCAAATAAGTCTAGACCCTGCTCCAATGGGAACAGCCCTAGAAATACATCTAAAGACTAGAAGCCCGTCATTTGGAGGGCAAAGCTGAATCACGCTTCAACTTCTTTTTCTTCTGCTCCTTTAATTTACCTGACTTGGAGGAAGAGGACTTTAGGAGACTACCATCTACGGGAATGGCTACTAGAGTGGCCCCAAGAAAGGGACACACAGTGGGGCACAGCCTTCTTCTGCCACCACAAGCTTAATCACCCGCTCGCGAATCTCCTTGGGGTGCAATGAATTGCACTCGTCATAGGCCTTGGATTCGTGACTCAACCTCAGGCATCAGAGGCAGACCAAATGGGGATCAGATACATACATCAGTCTATAACATTCCCCTCAAGGTTCAAACTGGTTAGACTTAGTAGGAGACATGTCCTTAGCACACTTGGGACAACAGCTAAAAAAAAGTTCAACAAAAAATGAAATGGATAGCTCTCCCGATCCACCTTTTGGCACGGAAAGAAAGGTACTGATGTCAAACCGCTGAAGTGTCCCTTATATGGGCACCGCAACATCCCTTCCAACACAGAGGCCGCCAATGCAGAGCCACCTACCGTTGCACAGAGGACCTCCTCAAGATTTTCCATATCCAGTTTGATGTCTGGGGAATATTTTAAGATGAGGAATCTACCGTAAGAAGTCTTTATCAGAAGAGAAACAACACTAGGCGAGATGGATACTGTCGGGCTTCAAGTTAAACCTGAATAAATCTACACTGCATCTGTGAATAGAGTGACCTCAAATAAGATACCAAACATATCATTACAGGTGCAGACCTACTTGTTTAGATACTTAGGGATTATGGTATGTGAGGACTGGGACACAGTTATTGGTTTAATGCGGAAGCTCTGTTGCAAAAGTTAGATGGCTGAGGTTCCCCATGTCATTGATGGGTCATATTGCCCTCAGCAAAATGATAATCATTCCCATATTAATACATGTGCTGTAAAATATGTTCACGTCTATACGGGAGGCTTGCTTTCGCAAGTTGGGTGATCTACTCATGAGACTCTACAGAGGACAATGGAATGCTAAGATAGCACTGAATGTCCTGCAGTTGTCTCGGGTGGAGGGCGATGGCACTACATTTTAACGCATGTTAGTTATCAAGCAACATAGTTGCAATATGAGGTCCTGTAGCTAGAGGGGGCGAACTTGTACCAGGTGTTTGACACTCTTCACTTGATTATGTAGTCAGTCAAATGAATGACTGCTCCGCCACTACCAAGCAAATCACTTGAACATTCCCACACATGTACAAACAGTTGCTGAAGTGTAGAAGAGGACAAATAGACATATGGGAGACAGATATTTACACCTACCACAAATGATAACGGAATACGGTTATATACCCCCACCAGACCAAAATTGTTATGGAATGGAAAAACCTCAGTCATTGGGAGACCTATAGAAGGACGGCAGACTATTGAGTTTTGCCACATTCTGTACTGTACAAAGGGTTAGGACCAACCATTTTTAGGTCTCGCCTGAGCCAGCGCATGCGCTGCACTGACAAGACATTTAGGAGTGGAGTTTTCAAAGCTTTGTGTGGCATAGAGTGTGCGGTTACGCGCACAGGCACGAGCAGAGGCTTTCCTCTCGCTCGGCCAAGCGCGCGCCCCTCCCCCTCCCCAGAGCGCGTCTCGCAGCTTGTTTTAAACTTTCAGCGTGCACGCTTGTTACCTTGCATAACCTGCGTGTACATAGCGGCACTCTATCTCCCCCAGGAGCTGTGCTGCACTCCCCCACCTTGTATTCAAATATTACAGCGTTTCACTAACATCTTGTTCTTACTGCTGTGTTTACGTTGTTTTTAGGTCTGTCTGGACAGTGAATGCTGTATCATGGAACGTGCACAATAGTGGCTTCCCACTTACCTCCTAGGTCACACCGAGTGATCTTCCACATTGTCGCCCCATCCAGCCACTTCTTCTCTGCCTTGTGCCTTCCCGTGTCCTACAGTGTGCAGTATTCTCAAATCCTCTTTGTGCTATAAGCTCCAGACTCCGGGGTTAGCTTTCAATTTAAATTCCTGGTGTGACACCGCCCCTAAGATGCTCTTTACTATCCTCCTACCCAGCTGTTGCATGGGCCCTTCGGCACTCACTCTCCCCTCCCCCACACTGCTACCCGGTCCATGCTTCGCTTCACCCTTCTCTCTCCTTGTGCTTCGTTCCTGCAGTCGCAGCACATTAGGTGACATTGTTGCAGCGCGGAAAATCAAATTCCCCCTTCGGCACAGACCAACTACCTCAGCATCAAATTCACTCAAATACATTCATTGGTGGGGCCCATAACACCAATACTTACACTCCGTTGATCTGTTTTCTGAGGGAAATATGCTTCCAAACGCTGACATGAAAGGAATACCTTTACCTTACACTAAACACATTGACCTCAGACCTAAGATATCCCTCATAAGGAGATGGATCATTTAGGTTTTTGCAGGTTTAGATTCACAGTCATTTATCTAGTTTTCAAATCCCATTAAATTCTCTTCTTAAAATAATCGACACAACACATCTGTCAATTAAACAAATATTCTTTATCTAAGAAATATTGCATGAAACGTTAGAAATCATCATCAGCATTTCAGAGCATCATATTTACCTATTCTGGCTAAAGTCGTCCTCTAAGTCAGTCAGTCAAGAAGAATTTTATTCAGCAAAGTTAGGCCGCAATTCAGTCTCTCAAAGATTCAGGATAACAGCTGTCCAGCAGTGTCACCGTCCTCTCCGTCAGCATAACGTCAGGAAATTGAGTTCGCCAAAGAAGAGCAAGACCTAATAATTCAATTCCCTACCTACTTTTATAATGAAAATAATGTCAAAAAGTATCAAGATCGGGGTTTAGAGAGTCCTGATTGGTCCACTTGGGGTCGAGGGGTACAGTTCTCATGGTGTCAAATGATGAAGTCATCAAACTTGCTTGTTCCGGCTTTCAAATTGAGCTTTGTCTTTGGTCTTGGATAGGTTCCCGGAGCGTCCTTGAAGGGTACATGTTCTCCCGGGGACAGGTCCAGGCCACTGCTGCTGGCGGTGGCGCCTGCGCACTTCACCCAGAACCTCGTGTTGTCAGGGCAGTCACGTTTAACGTCTCGTTCAGCCATCTTGTATAGGCCAAAATAGCCAAGAAAATGGAAAATCGCAATAGGACCAGGATATTAGAGGGTCTTTTATGGCGTTGGATTCTCCAGAACTGTAAAAAAAAGTAACTAGAAATGCAAGACTAGAAGAAGTCCATTATAAGTGTGAGCACAGAACTTAGATTACACGCAACATTTGCACAGAGTAAACCCTGAGCGCCCAGATACTTTCCCCAAATGCAGGACAGCAGGTTTTGGAACTTGTGGTTGTGGCCAAAAAGTGTATTATCATTAGGTGAATTAAAAGTACGACCTAACTGATGCATCACTGGAACAAAGATGATCAATTGGGTGGAGTATGCTGGAAATTAAAATTTCAAGTTAGGGCTCAGACTGGCATCTTGGAGTGAGATCTGGTGGATACGAAGTTCGAGCAGAGCATGTCAGATGAGGAGGCCTGCAAGGAGTATGATATCTATGGGGATTAAAAAACGCACAGTCTCACACTGTAAATATGATGTTAGGAAAGCAAGGGCCATATGTATCAAAGGGTTTTACCCTTTCTGTGTCTATGGGAAAATGTGTTCATACATATGGCCACTAATGTTGAAAATCATCAACATTAAAGATTATAGAGATAGTAATTTATCTGCTTTATTTTTGCATATTACTGTGAAGTGAGCTCCCATGTTAGGGGGGCTAAGGGGATTGATGGAAAGTTGTTATATGTAACTGCATTTAAAATAAATCAAGAGTAATTATCAAAAAAAAGATTGTGAGGATTTGGGATTATTTTATGGTTTAGCTGTGGAGCCTTACCATGGAATATACTCGCAAACACTGTTTTGGGTCCAGTCAGGCTCGTTTGAAACAACATTAAGCTCAAACCTGAGTAGCTATGATTATCGAGCACCAAGGCTTGAACAAACTGACTTAGTGTAAAACATTTAATGGTACTAAACAATAAAATAAAAAAAGCCACAGAACAAGAAAGAAACGCAATGCCTATTTATAAACATAGATTATATTTTTATGAATTTTTAGAGAGCTTGATGAGCAAAATCCACCAGAGGGTTCCGGGGATACAGATTTTTAAAGGTTTTTATCACATTTAATTTTAACCACAAACAAGCATTGGTCAACAAAAAGTCTGGAAGCTTTTGAAAAGTTTGTAAATGTTAGTTTGGCTACTCTGGCCCGGCTTGGGTGACCAAATCTGACAGGATGAAGGGCTTGGTGACCAATGGGGTAAATTTTTAGAGTTACCTGGCCACCAGAGCATTTTCCAGACAAGTTACAAACTTTAGAGGACGCCCATCATAAACTATAATGAAGTGGTCCTGATACTGGGCATAGAGGAAGAAAGGATGGTCAAAGATGCTCTGGTTGCAGTGTGGTCAAAGGGGGTGCTAAAGTGGTGATTCCTCAGTCCACGGGTGAGGTGTGGCTACTTTGGCCATAGAAGTCCCATGAAGTCCTTTTCAAGACAGTAGAGGCCAGCTGTGGCTAGGCTACCAGTGTCCGAGCACAGCGGTTGGAGCGAAATTCTTTAGTGGAGGCTAGAGTCCCTTTTGGGTGACCAATCTGAAGTTTGACGACACTCTGGGGTCCGGCCATCTTGGGTGCAACTTTTAACTGTCGAGGATTGGTCTCTTGGGGTACCCAGCGGCAATAAGCGGTGATTCCTCTGAAGTGTCTACCAACTCACTGGTTTGGACTTCTTCAGCTTTAATGTAACTGGTGCTGTTCCAGAGGGCCAGCCAACTGACTCTTGGAGTCACTGCTTCTGTCTGGGGAGCATCTTTCCCCCCAAGCCAGAAGCCACAGGTACAGTCCTACGTTTGCTAGCTCAAAAGTGCAGCGGGTGCAGTCCTGGAGACGGTGCAGCCTCTCTTTATGCAGTCCAAGTGCAGCAGGGCAGTCCTTCTTTAGTCCTTGTTCCAATTACAACGTGATCGGAGTTTCAGGGTGCCATATTTAACTCGGGAAAGAGGAGACAACGTGGCCACTAGCCAATGGGCTGCAAGGTCCCCTCCCGCTTGGTGATGATTTTACAGCAATGTGTGGCATCTGGCAGTCCCATGGTGCACTATTCTGGCCACTCTCAAAATGTCTGAACTTTTCTTCAACTGTGAAGAGCTAGCCCACCCTAGAGGTGTGAGTAGCTAGGAGCTACACACTGACGGGAAAACCGGTTTGGGCATTGGTCATCCCTCTCTGGCCCTGTCTCCAACTTGCCTAAACAAAGAGCAGCCCCTCTGGAGAGTTATCACCATTAGCTCACCAAAGGCGGTTTCACCTTTGAAGTTCGCCTTTTGAGATAACATCCTAAGGGGCTTCCTGGAAGGTGAAGGTGACATCCCTCCTTGCAATGGGCTTCTATTGTTTTCGAGGCTGGGAGACATTCACACAACTCCCCAGGTGGGCAGAAAGCTGTCTGTGGGCCAGTGCCCGTGTGAGGCCACTGGACCACCTGGGTCACAGAGTGGCAACTTTGTAAAAGTTGCATTACTTTTTTTTTTTTATAACACATTTTATTAAATTTCCATGGTACATTCAGTGCCGGGGCCCGGTATATACATAGTAAAGACAAAGATAATTTGGGTGTACCAAGCATGTATACGGTATTAATTGCAAAACATATATACATCTCAACAAAAACTATTTGGCGCAGACAGATCCAATACACGTGCATCTTAGGAAGCTCAGCTAGGTAAGTGTATAAGCAGTGATGAGGTGCAATGTACATGGTGTTGTCTTGGGAGTGTGGACAGGATCTCCCATCAAGGGGTCTGAGAGGGGAGGGGGGTAAGTCTATTCCCTGGTATATCGGGACCATATTTTGCTATATTTCTGGGGGCAGTCACGTGCTTGGAATACCGCAATCTCTGCTCCCATGTAACTGTCTAGGTCTTTCCTCCACTTCCCTAATGTTGGGGAGAGGTCCCCTTCCATAACTGGGCAATGTCACGCTTGGCAATAGTGAGGGCCAGAAAGAGAAGGTGCTGTTTATACCGGTTCCCTCCTATCTCCTCAGTACTGTGTAGTAGAAATAACTTTGGGTCAAACGGGAGATCCCAGGATAATACCCTGCCCAAGCAGGCTGAGACTTTGCGCCAGAAGGGCTGTAGTGAGGTGCAGCTCCACACTGTGTGTATGAATGGTCCCTCGTCCCTTCCACAACGTAAACACTGGGGGGATTGGACGACCCCCATCTTACAGAGACGAAGTGGTGTATAGTACACACAATGTATGTATTATTATTGGATGAGGCGGTATCGACAAGACACAGCAGCTCCCCGGGGGCTTGCTAAAGCTTTGGCCCAATTGTCATCTGTCAGGTCTGGTATATCGTCCTACCACACCCTTCTAGTCTTATGTAACGTGGTTCTGGCGTGACTCGTTAGGGTCTGATAGATCTGACGGATTTTATGGGCACCCAGGGCTCCCATAAGAAGGCGGCCCTCGAGGGGATGAAATTCAGGCAGGGTGTCCAGTGAGAGAATCAATAGGGTAAGAGTGTGACGTAATTGAAGTTATTTATAGAATTGCGTCTTGTTCAGCTAAAATTCCACCTGTAACTGGTGGAAGGACTTTAGAGCAGTGCCCTGCATAACATCCCCCAATGTAGATATGTCCACTAGGTCACACCTGCGAAATCCCGCTGGAGCCGTCACCTGGCGCAGATAGGTACCATGCCACAGGGGAGTCGCTTCGGTCAGGCGACCACGCCAACCCATTCGCCCAACTGTGTATCTCCAGAGCTGGACCACTGTTCTGCTGGCATGAGGTAAGAAATCTAGGTTTTGTGTACTATATAGTAGCCAAAGAAGGGGGACACCCTCCATCCTCGCGTGCTCCAGTGCGGACGCCTGGTCTGTTGGTGAGTTATACCACCATTCATTTATGATCAATATATGTGAGGCTGCGTAATAGAAATATACATCTGCTGCTGCAATGGCGCAACAATATGTTGATTGGGCTCAAGTTTGTAGTGCCACCCGAACCGCCCCACCATTCCACAGGAATTTATTATGGATGGTGTTTATTTGTGCAAACCAGGATCGTGGTATTTGATATGGGAAATTCTGCAATCATTATAGTACTCGAGATAGCGAGACCACTTTGAAAATCGCTGAGCTACCGTACAGCGAGAACGGAAGAGAGGACCATCTTGTTGTCTCATCTCAAAGACTGACAACGAGTGGATTGATATTGTGCGCCCATGAAGTCTTTGGGCAGGGTGACAAGAAGATACCCAGGTATTTAAAGCCCTCGGTTGCGTGGGTTAACGGGGCCGCCCAGGTGCATCGTCTCTGGTCTCCGCATACTAGGAACAGCACGGATTTAGAAGGGTTTGGTATGGAGCTCGGTAGTCTGGCCGAATACTCTGAGAATCTGCAAGATTCTTGGGCCTGAGATCCGTGGGTCGGTCATGAAGAAGAGGACATCATTTGCATATAACGCGATGCGCTCGGGTCACGATCGTAGCCACTCAAAGACCCGGAGTATCAAGTTGCTGCGTACCCACGCCGGCAAAGGTTCCACCGCCGGGGCAAATAGGAGTTTAGACAGGGGGCAGTCCTGTCATGTACCGCGACAGACAGGGAAGGGGGCCGAAAGATGTCCTGCCATGCGGACCGAGGCAGTGAGATTTGTGCACAGTAGTCGGTCATATGTTAGAAAACGTGGGCCGAAATTGACGGCTTCGAGAAGTTGTAAAAGGTACATCCAGCTGAGAGAGTAGAACGTTTTGTCAATATTGGCTAATAATATGACTGCAGTGAGCCCTAGCTCTGGGGCCATAGGCATGGCATTGTGGACCCGACGAATGTTGTGGCATGTGGCCCGATATGGCATAAAGCTGGATTGATCTGGATGGGTCAAGTCCTGTACACAAGCCCGTAGGCGATCCACTAGGACCATACCCAAGTGTCTGGGCTCGAAGTTGATGAGGGAGATGCCGCCAATCCCGAGGTAACAGGTGTTGTTCAAAGGCGTTGTGTATTGCCTCTAACAAGCGAGGGCCTAATATGGGCATGTGGGGCTGAAGAAATTCCATGGGAAATCCATTAGGGCCAGGGGCCCACCCGGGACACATTGCTACTAGTGCCGCGTGTAGTTCGTCCATAGTGATAGGGGCATCTAGGTGATCACACATCTGGTCCGTTCGTTTACGGGGGAATATATCTCTAAGGAACTCCCCGATGAGTGCTTCTGATAACTGTTCTTGTTGCGTGTACAATGCAGAGAAGTAGTGCGCAAATTCCTTGACGACCCCCCTTGGAGATGAATGCAGACCCACATCTGTGCCTCGAATATTTGGGATGGCGGCTGGGGACCTCCCCACCTGAAAATCTGTGAAGCATTTTGCTAGATTTGTCCCCCCATTGATAGATTTGGTGTTGGAAAGCCAACCAAAGTTGCATTACTTTATTAGTGACAATAAATTAGGAAACATCGTTTACAACGCGGGGATTACATCGCGATGCCATTACATCGCGGTTTTTACAACGCAAGTTGTTACAACGACTTGCGCTATGAGGAAATTAAAATATCATGAGGCCTATGTGTCCCCGTGTGTTCCCCGTCACTCATGTGCACATGCATGTAACCTATGCATTTCCCCTCCATGGCCTGTCTATCATGATGCTTATGCTATAACGTGGCCTGCCATCATCCAGTCTCCCATGAGAGAAGCGACAAATCTGCACTGAGGCCTACACGTTTTGCATCATGTTTTCCCGCATTTTCATGAAAGCCCATTATTGTGGCTCAGCCAGAGCCGAAAAGAGGTTTCAGGCCTCAGAACGCTCTGAGAGCTGCAGCTGCGTATCCTTGGCCTTGCACACTTGGGCCTCAGCCAAAGGGGCCCAGTCCGAGGTGCCGAGACAGTATTGAGCACGGTTATCTGCTTACTCTTACTGAAACCACATTCCTGCCTGGAGAAGGAGGAATAAACATAACCCATCTGCAAAGGAGAAAGCCTAGCCTTTCTGTCTCATTTCATGTGATTACAAAACTCACATCAGTGAAAAGCCCATAGCCCCCATGTAAGGCCATGCAGTAAATGAAGAAATAGATGCCACATTGGTCCTTGGTGATGGGCAACCTATGTCACACATCAGTCCCTGCTCCAGACTTTAGATATCAGATAATACAAGATGTGCTGGTCGCCCTGACACTGAAGGCCTCACTTCCAGACTCCAGACTCACCGGTTGCATAGCAACCCTTTCACACGTCAATTACACGTCATGCTCGAGTTGAGCACAAGTAAGGCAAAGTTCCAGTAAAGTTCCAGCTGATCACGCAACCCCCTCCAGGCATCCACCCACCTATGACACTCACCTATTATCATCAAGTGGACGCCCACCTTCACGCCTACCTACACACCCACATGCTCTTATGTCATTCTCTCTTGCTCCGCCTGAAGCACTCCTGCTTACGTATATTATTACAATGTATATATACTGTACTCTGTGAATAAAGTTTGAGAATATTTTGAGAATCCTGGTCCTGATCCCTTGTGGTGATGGAACTATTCTCCCTATAACTCGAGTTATTTGAATAAAGCCCTTTTGAACCTGATACCACAGACTCAGCCTCTTGCTTTATGCATGATCATATTGATAATATAGAAATTCTGAGTTCGTAATACTTTATTTACGACATTAAATGGCGCCCGAATAGGGACAAATCTCTTTCCCCACGCGCAGGAGATGAAGGTCCAGTTGTGCCCCCTTCCACAGCCGTGACGGACTTCGAGTGTACACGTCGCGGGTTTTCCCGCCAACTCCCTCAGGCCAACGAAGGAGACGGACTGCGACCAGGCATCCATACGAGGCGGTGAGGATTGCGGATCGTCCCGACCCAGAGCCCACCCTGCAAGAGAGCTGTGTCCGAGGTTTCTAGAGATCCACCTAAGATACGCCATTCCCTGCGCAGCGTCAAGTATCCGAGGCCTTCAAGTTCAAGTTCTGCTTCCCGGTGAGTTTCTCATGGGGGTTGCAATAATGACGGGTTAATTTAATGAACACGGTAAAGACGTGTCTCACTTGTGAGACCGGTATGTTTAAGAGCATGCATCAAGAATTAATGTTTTCAAGAATTAAAGTCCAAGTTTTCAGGTGCACCGATATAACTGTATGAATGTTATTGTCTTAGCCAGGTTCAGTTAGGTTTGAATGTGTCAGGTTTTTATGTAAGTTTGTTTCATTGTGATTTTTTTTTTTTTTTGTTCATTGTGATTTTTGTTTTCGGTTACATTCCAACATGCCGTTATTTTCAAAACTGCGTAAGATATGTACCAGAAAAGGTGTACTAGAGGAACCAGTTAACATTCCGCCTAGAGACACACCTGGACATTTCATGTACTGTAAGCATGGTTTAGATGCCGTGTTGTTTTTAGAACTATGGGTGGATTACACGAAGGATTTAGAGACAAAGTATAGATGGCCCATCACGGGAACGTGGGATGCGGAATGCATTATGAAGGTAGAGGAAGAGATATGGAAGAGAAAATCTAGACCTGCTCAGAAGGATGCCATTGAGTTATGGCGCAAGGAGTCACATAGAAGAACAGAGAAAGAGTTCCACAAAGCAGAGAGAAGTAGACAGGAGTCCGAGAAAGCCAAAGAAGAGAAATTACAGAAGGAAGGGGAACGGGTAAAAAGAGAGCAGGCTGAAAGAGAAAGAAATACTGTCGTTGCTGGTATTTACCCCGTCCTTTCAGAGGAACTAGCAAAAGTGGCCCCAGTAGAAAGACCAGTTAGAGTGCCACCGCAAGTACCCCGAAAAATAAAACAAACAGCATCCGAAACGTTCATTAACACCTACCTAGAGGAATCCCCACCAGCATACGTGGACGGATTTTTCCCTGCACCCCCAACGCAAGAACAGCTCCAGGAGCTCGAGGACGGCGGGGAGGGAGGATCCGGGGCAACATCAGGAGGGGGGCCGACAGTAAAAGTAGACATCTCCGAATGTATATATGACCCAGATCCAGGAAAGGGCAGAATGCTCGTGTTTTCACTACGGCTTAGACGAGCAGTCGCAGATTTGGAAAAATTACCAGATATGGATAAACATCTAAAGAAAATGTACACATTCATAAGAACAGGGGAAGGTTCTGAGTGCATAGCAGAAGCTGTACAAAATAGAAAGGTAATTATTAAGAACTATATCCTTCGCTTCCTAATTAATTGTCTGATTAGGGAAAAAGACGAAGGTGACGGGGACGTAGACCGTTGTTATATTGGTTGGAGTGATCGCATAGATGCCGGTCAGTATGATAAATCAGGCCAGACAGACAACATGTTGACCAAAATCCGAAAGGCAATAATAGCGTCACACGAAGGAGGCCCGAACGAAAAGGCTGAGTTATCATCTGATGACGAAGCAGGGAACAAAGACAGAATACATTATGTGGGCCATGCCCGGCGATTCGAAAGGCCCAAGGGCCTCAATCACCGTAAACGGGGAACGGCTATAAAAGAAAGATATTCCCTTGAAAGTCTGTTCCAAATCACCGAAAAAGCGGTGAATAAATGGTTAGGTAACGATCAGCCCCTCCCCCCGACCGAAAATGAATTAGCACGGTCAGCCACCCTGTGGGTATCCCAATATGATATATACAATAATGATATCGTAGCACAGACATTCTTGAGCCTCCCACCAAACGAACAGTGCATAGCTGGTGTTTACATGGTCCAACATTTGATCACGTTATATGAGAGTCAATATTCTGGTCCTGGTCTATTGTATAAGTTGCTGGACGACATAATACTAGACAGGTGGATGAACATGGGTACTGAACTGATTAATGTCATCCTGGATCAGCGACACAAATATATAGTATACGTGACTAGGTCCCTGCTTCCCGCTCCACCACAGGTTAAGGGACAGTCATACGACAAGCTGAACCCCCTACGAGAGGTTCATCCTGTAAAGGATGCAAACAATGAACTGCAACGGGTGTATGTCTACACCCCCTTGTCAAAATTAGAGATACTGGAAATGAAAAAAATGTTACCATCCCATGATAAAGACCCGGGGGGTTTTCACCGAGAACTAAAAGACATTCTTCGCTTAGGAGAATATACATATGCTGACATTCTAAAGTTATTAAAAGTACTATTGCCTGCTGGTATTTACGAGAAGCTGAAAGGACAGGACTGGGAGGTGGGAGAGAAAAGGCTCAGTTGGGATCTGTTGGAAAGAGAGGAAGAGAGAAGAGGCCCGGGGGTCGGTCTGGGTCCCCGAGCTAAAGACCTACCTGAACTCCTTGTACAAGTTTTGCCCAGATTATTAATTACCAAGAAAGAAGACTGGGATGCTATTTCAGCCTGTAAACAGAAACCAGACAAGGACACTAGCGATTTTTACTCTAGGTTTGAGAAATGTTTCACTATCAATAGTGGTCTTAAGCCCGGTAGCGATTCATATCCCCATCTTTTCGTGAGCAAACTAGTTGAAAATTCCCTACCAGAGGTGAAGTATATGGTACTGAAGGTTGAGAGTACTTGGCAAGCAAACAGCCCTTCCCAAATGTTACAGATGTTACAATACCACCAGAACAGAATTAGAGAAGAACACGACCAGGAAAAGAGACGCATGAAAGACACAAAGATGAAGATGCTGGTGGCCCAATCGACACCGGCAAACACAAACACGAACAAGAATAGCACGAAACAAAGTAATGGGACCTGTAATTATTGCAAGAAGCCAAGCCACTTCGTAAATGAATGTGCAGTCCTGAAACACAATATAGCTATAGGTAAAACAAAGCCACGTCCTTATCCTCCCAAAGAAAATAACACACATCAGACATCAGATACGTTTCCACCGCCGCCACCGCCTGTCCATGCACCTGCACCAGCCCACGCCACAACACAAATGTATGAGCACGCTCAGACTAACTATCCAGAATACCAAGCATATTCATGAAGCAGCCCAGAGAGGGAATTCGACTTGCCCCTTATTCCAGTTCCTGTGGACCAAGCGGGTCCCTATGTGCATGCACGTTTAGTAGGACAAAATAAAAAGTTTTTGATTGACACTGGGGCGAGTAGAACTACCATCAGTCATTCCGAGGTTCCAGGGGCACCCCTCTCGGGCTCAAAGAGTATATCCCTGGGCTTTTCAGGAAAGCCTATTATCAATGAGGTTTCAGAACCAGTCTCTTTAGGAGTTGGTCCACTAATACATACAACAGACTTACTGCTTACTAAATCATGTCCAGAAAACTTACTTGGCATAAAAACATTAAAGGAACTGGGAGCAATTATCTGTTGCTCGCCAGAAGGAGTGCGACTGTATTTACGTGATTTCAAGGGACATTTTGTAATGAAAGATATTGACATCAGGCTTCAGAATGTACCACAGCACCTATGGGCGCAAGGCCCGACTGACGTAGGTTTCATGAACATTACACCATACCAGGTCACCCTCAAGGAAGGAGTGGTGCTGCCACGGATTAGACAATACAAAATTCCACCTGAGGCTGAAGTAGGGTTGCTGAAAATAATCGATGAACTCATCGTGCTGGAGCGGAGTTTTCAGTTTGAAAATTCAGTGGCTTTTGAAGCTCTGGCATGTCTATTCGTTGTACTAATTTATTAATAATTAATAATTAATTATTTGTCTTGTGCAAGTGTGTTTATATTAATCAATCCGTTTGTCTTAACAAGAGAGAGAGTTACACGAGGGTACGCATAAACGTGCTGATTAATTATAATATGCGTGTTTTCATGTTTAAACGTTGCTATGTGCTGTTTATTTTTTAGCACAAAACGCTTTCCGAATTAATGCTTTTTTATGTTGCAAGAGCTAGATAAATACATACACATAAGGGTATTAGTGGGGTTAACACTGTTTAATCACTATGCTGTAGTAACGATTGTTTTTGTCTCTTTAATTAAGATGGTCTATTGAGGCCTATGATGGCCTAGAAAAGATGGCCGATTTGTAAGCCTGGCTGTGATTTATAATATGAAAACTGTGACGAGGGAGACCCCTGCTGGAAATGGTCCTGAAGCTAACTGACCATGGTCCTTGCTTGCTTGTTTGAAAACTTTCCATGAGGACAGCAGCAGTTTTGGGAGATCTCCAAGTGAAATGAAAATGTCCTTGGCAGCCTTGGGAAACAAAGGAGCCTTAGAGAAAAACTCTGAACTGTGGCTCGATTGCCGAGGAGAAGTAGAACTAACAAGATACATTTTTTATTTCTTGGTTCCTGTTCCGTAGTCTTTATTTTACATCCTTTCCTTCTCGCTCTGCTCAGCAGGTCCGGCGGACATTACAGCTTTTTCTATGTTTCCAATGTATCTTTCCATTGTTTTAGACACTATAAGAAATGTTAGCCTAGAGAGGGTTTTTTGCCACTTGCCATTTTGCCTTTGCCGCGTACCGAATCTGCGTTGCTGAGGATCGATGCTGAAGGGACTTCGTCTTGAGAGACATTTACCGAGAGACTTGTCCTGACCCGTTCTGACATTTAGCTAGAATAGGTAACTATGAGAAAATGATTTACTCTGATTGATTTCCTTTGACTAATTTTAGATAAAGCAATATAATTTTAAACATGGTGTTGGATATTCTTTCTTGTCAATTATTGGGTTTACATTTTTGATTATTGCTGTATATGTTGTATAGATTATGTTTAAGGACAGTCACAAAAACCAGGTCTTATCGACCTCGATATAGATGCAGGGTGATTAGGAGTTTTCTTCCCACAGGTTTATTGCTGGTAGAGTATTTGAGCGTATGTTAGTGTAGTGAAATGGGCCCTAGCGTATGATGTATGCATGTGCGTGTAACTGTGAGATTACTCTATCCGTGGTAGTGGGAATATTATACACACCCTGATCTCTATCAATTTCCTGGTAGCAGAGTAGGATGGTTTTTGATGATTGTCTTGATCTGATAAGATTGCTTGTACATTAGTTTATTGATTATTGATTATTGGTTCATGTTGGTATATGTACTAATACTATATGTTGGAGTCGTAATGTTGAGTTATATGTAGTGCTTCTGGAACTTGGAAGCTGGTAGCAGTTTCGTAGTAGGGCAGAGGGAAGTATATGCTGCTCTCGGGAAAGACGGAATTGTGAGGAATAACGTGTGACAATTGAAGTTGCGCGTCACATTGTCTGGGTTCGGAATCAGTGACATTGTCGTATGTTACTATTAGAATATATTTCTAGTATATAAGGAGTGTGTATGATAGTGAAGGTTATCTGTGAAACTCTGGTCTTAAGTCCCAAGGATCCGTAAGGATTTCCGTTAAAGCTTATTGCGGGAGGAGTAATAGGTATTCTCTGAGCTTGTTTGAAGAACTGGGCAAAGAAAGCTTGCTTAGTTGATGTATGTTATAATTCTGTAGTGGGACAGATTGTGCGCTGTTCTCGGGAAGCAGGATTCTGTGTGCATGTACTATATTTTCTTGTATGAATGTGCGTGGATGCATATACATTTATTGACTGTAAGACTCTTTGGACAAGTCCTAGAGGAAACGGTTAGGAGATGTATGAAAGTTTGTTGACTCTTGAGAAATAGACACTCTTTACTGTTCTGTGGTTAGCGAAGCAGACAATGGAGATGTTTTTATGTTGTAACTAATAGATTTTGTAGAAATTTTGACACGAAGTCTACTGAGAGATTTGTAAAGGAGGGGTAGACGAGTAACAGAAGACAGGAGACAAGCGACTGCAGCGACTGTTGACGTCAGAAAGACTGCGCTCTGATTGGATAGTGGATCAGAATAGGGTTCGCGCTAGGATTGGTGCGTTAGTGTGAGTCGCGCAAGGATTGGAAGAGCTATTTAGTGACGTAGGCGCTCCAGGATTGGTGCGTTAGTGTGAGTCGCGCTGTTATTGGTTGAAAATTTGTATTGTATATTTATAATACGAGAAAGAGTAGAGAGTTTTGGTAAGCGCTAAAATGTATTACCAAGAAGAGAAAAAGAAGAAAACGTTCTTTGGAAAAATTAAAAAGTGGTTTAACAAGGATAAAGATGTTAAGACAAGAGAGGGTGAGTTGCTACCTCCAACGAAAACACCTGCATCCTTCATGGCTGCGAAATATGGGTTTCATACCTGTATATGGTTGGAGAATTGGGTTAGGTACACTAAAGAAGATGGTGTTCTAGCATTTCCAGAACATGGTTCATTTAATCTGGCCGTGTTGAGAAATTTACGGGAAAAGATGTTATGTCTAGACCCGAAACCAAGACCTACACAGTTTGAGGCTTTAGTGGAATGGGAAGAAGAAGTTCATGAGCGAGAAAAACAGAGGTCTGGAGGGTACTATAGGTATATGTTTGGGAGGAGACATGATCGTGAGACTCATCATGATCGAATGAAAAGGTGGTGAGATGCTAGTATGTCAGAGGGATTATATCCGATGAGGACAGTTGAAGGAGGAGCAGAAAGGGTTCCTGAGTCAGAAATGAGAAGATATGGAGAATATGATGAGGTCTTGAATGACATGATTTACAAGAGACCACCTCCATATAGACCAGAACCAGATGAGAGTACACCAGTTGTTTCTCCGATAAAAGATACAGTTTGTATTATTGAGACAGAAAAAGTGACACCTGAATCTAGAGGTAATAATTCTTTCAGGGAGAGAGAGAATCGAAGTAGTGATGAAAATACCAGACAATTAGCCAGAACCACAACAGAGCTGACTGAGAAAATTAGGGAGTTAACGAAGAATCTGGAAGCTGTTACGGTGCCTGTAACTATAGGTCCGGTTATTCCTGTGTTTGATAAACAGAGGACAGGTGAAAATGGACTGGTGGTTCCATATGTTGGGAATAATTTGACAAATTCAGTTGGTCCTTCAGGAGATTCAAGTAAAAGAACAGAAAGAAGTGACCTGAGACGATCCAGACATGACATATGTAATGAAATACTGGATGCTAGTGAACCTAGTTGTTCAGGGATGCCGATTTTAGAACCGCAAAAGAGAGTGGTTCCAGTGAGAAAAACTGCTGAAATAACGGTTGATGATTTGAATGATTGGATGAAGGTTCTTCAGAAAAAGGATAAAGACTCACAAGCAATTGATGTGGTTAAGTTACGGGTAGAATTAGAAGAGCTTGTTACAGGAACAGTTCCAACAGAAATTTTGAAGAGTCATCATGATGGTGAGCTAATGTTCATGTGTAAAAACATCACCTGGAGAGCAAGGAATACACATGACAGGCTAAGAGCGATAGCAAATGAACAGGGAGTTGACATTGATAAAGTGAAGGCTTTACAAAAAACCTACAGGATGGATTTTACGGAGAAGGATATAGAAAATTTGAATGCTACTGGTAGAACAGGACAGATTAAGGAAATGGTAGCATTATTGCGAAGATGGGGTGATGTAGAAAAGTGGAAGAATAGGTGGTATAAGAAAAGAGAGGAATCTGAAGATAGAACAACTTATTCAGCATTTCCAGTGAGAGAAAAAGAGAAACCAGTGGATAATTATCCTATGAGAGAAATACCTGGAGGAGGATATGTACATGTTCCATGGACTAGACAGGATATTTTATCATTTACGAATGATTTCCCTCGATTGAGAGAAAAGCCCGTCGAGTGGTATAGGCAGGTAGATAGGTTTGTGAAATTGTCAAAAGTGCTGTGGGTTGACCTGAATAGTCTGTTTGATATAATTGTTCCAGCAGACTTGTGGACTGAGTGTAAAATAGTTGTGAGTTGGCCTACTGAGGAATATCCAAGAGATCCAAGAACAGGGGCACCAGATCCAGAGGTAATGAGAAAATATGATCAGGTGATGGTATACCTGAAGAGTAAAGTACCTGCAAAAGAGACAGACTGGGTTAAAATAGATCGAACACAACAGGAAGCGAAAGAATCAGTTCATGCTTTTTACGAGAGGCTGATACTGGCATTTAAACAATTCAGTGGAGATGAACACCTGGGTGACAAAGATTTGAGTCATTTTGTATACAGATTTGTATATGGCCTTAGACCTGAAATTGGTGAGAGAATTCGTGAGCACACAGTGGATTGGCAGAGTAAGAAAGTAGATGAGATCCTGAGGCATGCAAAATACTTCAGTGATGAAATTGAAGCAAAACAAAGAAAGCTGAAAGAGAAAGCAATGTGGGCACAAGTGAAAGTTGCGGAAAGACAGGAAGCACAGTTAGTGGAACAAGCGAATAATCCAGGAAACAATGCAGGGAATAGACCTAGATATACAGGGAAAGGAAAGGGAAGTCTTGAGGAAGCGAAAAAAAAGTTTCCTTGTCACAACTGTGGCCAATTGGGGCATTGGAGATCGGAATGTCCTAATCCACCATTAGTAAGTAATGAAAATAAACCCTTAAATCAACAGGTGCAGAACGAAGGAAATAATCAACAGCAGCAACAACAGAAAGTTGTGAGACAGCAGAGTCAAGAGCCAAAACCGCCCTTGCCGCAGAATAGAGGGTTACAAAAGTATAATCAGGATTCAGGATTCTACAATGATGAGCAGGTAAACAAACCAAGACGTTCTAACAAAGTACAACAGTACTTGTTAAAGAGTGAGGGGAGTGACTCTGAGGGTGATTATTGACGGTGCCGAAGAGAGGAGGAAGAGTGCATACTTGGTGCAACTCTAGAAATAGACCAGGCAGGACCATTTGTGGATGGGAAAATAAATGAGGAGAGTGTTACTTTTTTGGTAGACACAGGTGCGACAAGATCAACTGTCAGGTCAACAGATGTTAGAAATCTTCCTCTCTCGGATGAAGCAATCCAAGTAGTTGGTGTAGCCAATACACAAATCAGAACACGTCTTACTGAACCAGTGAGAGTACAGATAGGGAAATTTTCAGACATGCACAGATTTATCGTCTGTGACACGAGTCCAGTGAACTTGTTAGGTAGGGACTTGTTATGCAAAATGAACTGTACAATTTTTTGTACACCGGATGGAATAGCTTTTGAGACACCAGATGAGGATGTTTTGTACCGAGTGACTCTAGAGAATAGAGAAAGTGAGTTAATTGGTGCATTTGCTGTGTTTGATCCGGAGGATTTGCCTCGAGAACTAAGAGACACAGTGAAAAGGGCAGTTTGGGATTTTACTGGAGAGGACGTGGGATTGATGAATAATGTAGATCCAGTGAAAATTGCAGTGAAAGAGGGAATCACATATCCTAACATTCCTCAGTACAAAATGACACCAGAAATAATTGAAGGAATAACTCCTATAATTGAGAAAATGATTCAGCAAGGAGTCCCGAGAGAACTACTGAGTAGTCCGTGTAATTCACCGATAATGGGACTAAAAAAGCCCAATGGGAAATTTAGGATCGTACAGGATTTGAGAAAAGTTAATCAAATTGTGGTGGCATGTTGTCCTATTGTGCCAAATCCATCAGTGATCCTGTATCAAATTCCACATGATGCTGAGTGGTATACAGTGATTGATTTGTGTCATGCGTTCTTTTCAATTCCATTGCATCATGATAGCCAGCCGATTTTTGCATTTAGGTTTGGCCAGCGTATTTTAGCATGGTGTCGTATCCCACAGGGGTATACGGAGAGTCCTTCGATATTCAATCAGTTATTGAAGAAATCGTTGGAAAGTTTGATCATGCCCGAGAGTTCAGTGCTAGTGCAGTATATTGATGACCTACTGGTGGCATCAAAGACACGTGAAACTTGTGAAGTAGATACCATAGCTTTACTGAATCATCTGGCAGATGGAGGGTTAAAGGTATCTCCAGCCAAATTGCAATTTTGCAGGAAAGAGGTGCATTATCTTGGACACAATATTGAAAAGGGTCTGAGAAAAGTGACTGATGACAGGATCAGAATAATCAGAGAAATGAAAGCTCCAAAAACCCAGAGAGAAGTGAGAATGTTCCTGGGTATGGTGGGTTATTGTCGTCAGTGGATAGTTAATTTTTCGCTGATAGCAAAGCCATTGATTAGACTGACAAAAAGTGAAATGACAGATCCATTGGATCTAGATGCAGAACAAATGGCAGCATTTGAAGAGCTCAAAAATAAAATGTGTGAGGCTCCAGCCTTGGGTATGCCTGACTATGAGAAAGAATTTGAGTTGTACTGCAGTGAGAGGAATGGATGTGCACTTTCAGTGTTAATTCAGAAGCATGGATTACTGAGAAGGCCTATTGCGTACTTCTCATCGACACCTGACCCTGTAGCTGTGGGTTTACCAGGTTGTCTGAAATCTGTGGCAGCAACATGCAGAAGCCTGGAACAGAGTGAGGGAATCATAATGGGATATCCTGTAAGGGTATTCGTACCTCACAATGTGGCAATTCTTTTGACAAGAAGCAGAACTCAGTACATGTCACATAGTCGGTTGACTAAATATGAAAAAGTGATTCTGGGAGCATCAAATGTGACTCTTGAGAGATGTGTAAATGTGAATCCAGCGACACTTTTGCCAGATATTGAAAATGTGGGTGTGAAGATGGAAGATGATCATGATTGTTTGGATGTGCTTGATTACTGTACAAAACCGAGACCAGACATAAGGGATTTACCCTTGGATGAGAGTGATCATGTGTTGTTTGTGGATGGATCATGCCTGAGAAATGATAATGGTGTGCTATGCGCAGCATATGCGGTATGCAAAGTTTCAGAGGTCATGGAAGCATCACCATTGAAAGGAGTGAAATCTGCGCAAGTTGCTGAATTGGTGGCATTGACAAAAGCTTGCGAAATTGGGAAAGATTTGAGGACAACTGTAATGACTGATAGTCAGTATGGATTTGGAGTGGTGCATGACTTTGGCCAGCTTTGGCTACAAAGAGGTTTCTTGACATCGGGTGGAACTCCGATAAAGAATGCTGAAATGATTGGTAAATTGCTTGAGGCGATACAGCTGCCTAAGGAGTTAGCAGTTGTAAAATGTGCTGCCCATGGACAAGGGGAGGATTTTATAACGGTCGGAAACCGTTATGCCAACGATGTTGCGCAATACTGTGCCAAGACAAATCAGTCCATCAATCGGGACAGAGAGGGGGAAATGTCTTTACTCTCTGTGATGTTTACTAATGTCTTAGAGACATGGGATGAAGTGAAACAGTTGCAAGATGAGGCAGGTGAGGAAGAGAAAAAAGATTGGATTAAGGCAGGATGTGCTCCAAGAGAAACAGACCATGTTTGGGTCTACAGAGATGGCAGACCAGTAATGCCCAACTCCATCTTGTCGTCAATGGCAAGGATGTATCATGGCCAGGGACATTTGGGGAGGGATGCGATGGTTAGGTCGTTCAAGCAGACCTGGTACAATGCAAAGTTCAGGACAATTGCAGAAAGCATCTGTCAAAGGTGTTTAGTTTGTCAGCAATTTAACACTGGAAAAAAGACAGTGGTGAGTCTGGGGACAATAGGCAGAGAAGGAGGTCCTTTTACAAGAATGCAGATTGATTTCATTGAAATGCCCCAAGTAAACAGACTGAGGTATGTTCTAGTGGTAGTCTGTTTGTTTTCAAGGTGGGTGGAAGCTTACCCGACTAGAAGAAATGATGGATTAACAGTGGCAAAGTTACTGTTAAGGGAGTTGATTCCTAGGTACGGGTTTCCAGTAACAGTTGAGTCTGATAGAGGAGGACACTTTCAAAATGAGCTTATGGGTTTGATTTGTGAAGCATTGAAAATACAGCAGAAGCTACATTGTGCATACCGACCAGAGGCTTCTGGTGTGGTTGAGCAGATTAATGGCACAATCAAGAATAGGATTGGAAAAATGTGCTTAGCCACTGGCATGAAATGGCCAGACGTTTTACCTCTAGTTCGGATGACTATGAGATCTACTCCAGATAGAACTACTGGTTTGAGTCCGCACGAAATAATCATGGGACGTGCAATGCGCCATGCATTCGTGCCTGTCAATAAATTGGTGACAATAACTGATGACATGATTTTGGATTACTGTAAAGGCCTGGCTGACGCAGTTCATTCTGTGTTTCACCAGGTTGGAGAAGAAGCTACCACACTTGAGAAGAAGCAAGCCCATGATCTGAGTCCAGGAGACTGGGTGAGGATTAAGGTACACAGAAGAAGAAATTGCTTGATTCCAAGGTGGGGAAGGCCGAGACAAGTTATTCTGACTACGACGACTGCAGTAAAGTGTGCTGGAGTGAAGCACTGGGTACATGCAAGTCATACTCTGAGAGTTCCAAACCCAAAAGAAGGGACTGGTAAAGAGTATTTTGAAGAGTCAGATTCCAGTGATGATGAAGATACAGAATCAGTGAGGAAAGAAGCAGAAAAAGCTTCGAATGAATCACTGCGAGTATCAGAGAGAAGATCAGATTCTGTAAGAGAGCCTGAAGTTTCAAACAGCAGTGAAGGAAAAAGAAAAGAAAAGAGAAATAACACAGAGACTTCTCCTGAATCAGAAGAGGAGGAGATTGAAGAACCACTTGAGATTATACTTGAAGAAGTAGGGTCAGAAGAAGATAGAGAGGGACAGATTGCGGAAGACCCCCGAGGAGGTGTAGGGAACATTCATGACGAGCTAGGTGAAGGGACAAGTAGACAGCAAGAAGATTGCGTGTCGGAGACCCGAGGAGGGACAGGAGTAGGGAAGTCTCAAATAGTGGTGAAGAAATCTGTGGAGAAAAAGAAAACTGCTATAAAACGAAAACAGAAGGCACTTGAGACAGAATTGGATGATGAGAATGAACAAACAGAGGGTCGAGTTCTGAGAAAGAGAACTTGGATTGGAGAAAGAAGCAATAAAGAAATAAAGCCAAAAAAGGTGATAAAAGGAGATCGTTGGCCTAACAACAGAGTTAAGAGGCTGAGATACAGAATAATAAGAGCAAACACATCGAAAGCTGAACAAGTGAATGAAGTATCGAGTCAAAGTTCAAAAGCTGAAGGAGAAGAATCAAAGGAATCAAAAGAACCAGTAGAAATAAAAAGAGTAAGAAGACCCAACCAAAAGTACAGATCACCGGAATGGTCTTATGTGGCACTGTCTGAAGAAGGAAAAGAAGAAACAGTGACTCGAGGTAATCCGGAAGAGATCTTGAGAGAAGTGGTTGAGGAAGATACTGGTGAAATCCTGAGAGTACTCTTGACTGATATTGGAGAAGAGTCAGATACTGAGGATTTTGATGTTGGAGATCTAATACAATTTGATGTTGAAGAAATTGAAGTGAAGAATGACAAGTATCCAAACTGAATAAAAGAAAGATTCACTTGGATTGAGTGAACGAGAAGATCTTTTGGAGAAACTGGAGGAGAAAAGAGTTTGAAACAATCGTTGAAGAATTTGAAAGTTCCTATTTCAGTAGTGGAGTAGTAGAGGTTAAAGCAAAATAGTAAAATGGCTAACATAGAGAATAATCAGAATAGATGTGCCTTCTTTAAGAGGTGGTGTAGGATGTGCTGCTGCTGTACTGGATTATTAATGCTTCTATGGGGTGTTTTAATTTTGTTAGTTACTTTTAAAGTTGAATTTGAGATGCATACAGAAAATGTGACAAATATAGAGAAGAATTCACAAAAAGTAGTTCCGATTAGAATAAGTAATACTTACATACATAAAGATAGGTCAATTAATAATTTTTCTAGTAATGTTTTTTCAAAATTGTTATATGAATATGTGAAAACAATGGAAGTGAGGGATTGCTACGTTTGTATGCAATTACCTGCATCCGTTTCAGAGGGTGTTACTTATCACCATTTACCAGCTACATATGGTATTTCTTGTAGTATTTTAAGTAGTGTTTTTTATTTGTTAGGGAAAGTAGATTATAAGATGTCTAACAGAGATAGTATTTTTGGACATTTGCCAATGAACAAAGAGCTGAATCCAGCTAAAGAAGCTAACACTTTTGGTGAGATTTTTATTGAAGAAAAAGGATTAACATTAGATTACATTTTTAAGAATAATTTAACTTGCAGTCTGAAAGGAGAAGAGAAAGCTTTCCTGGATATGGTAGAGGAAAGGAGATTGAACATGCATGAGAAAGCGGGAAAATATAAAGTGAGTGAGACAATTTGGGACATTGAGATGGGAAAAGAGTTGAAAAATGGGGCTAGTCCAACTTTAGCTCTAGATGCGTCGCAAAAGGGTAAACTTTGTATTACGAGAAGGAAATCCCAATATGATACATATTTTGTTGGGACTAGTGAGTGCCATGATACATACTTCATTGCAACAGGTTGGGGTTTCAGAGGTGGAGGAGATACAATTTTTCCAGGAGTGTACTATGTTTGTGGGAACAAGGCTTATTACAAGTTGCCTGACCATTGGTATGGCACGTGTTATGTGGGCCTGGTTTTCCCGAAAATTTTTCATATAGATAAGATAAGAGATGTAGAAGATATTAACTTACTAATGCGTTTTAAGAGAGAAACTTGGTCTGAAATTGTAGGTGACATTTTTGGGGTTTTGATTCCAGCAGTGGGAATTTCTTTAAATGCTTATGGAATTCGGAAACTGTCCACAGTGGTTGATCGCTTATCGACAAATACCGCAGGAGGGTTTCTTTTGGTGAATACGGAATTAAGTGCCGTACGTGCCATGTCTATGCAAAATCGACTTGCCCTTGATATTCTATTGGCCAAGGAGGGTGGAGTCTGTGGAATGCTGAAAGTTCAACATTGTTGCACTTACATTCCAGACGAAAGTAAAGACCTGAAGGTCTATATCAAAAATATTACTGATTTGCATGAAGAATTAGTACCATTTGAAGCTGAGAGTTTATGGACTAAAATAGCTAATAAAATGATAGCTGTTAAGGATTTTATTGCAAAAATAGGTAGTACTATTATAGGTAGAATATTGTTCCCTTTAACTTGTATAATTGTTGCTTTATTGATACTGAGATTAGTGTGTGTGTGTTGTAAAAACAGGGGAGGGAAAAAGAAATTGGATAAAGAAAAGAAAAACAAGAGGTTGAAAAGAGAACCGCAAGAAATTGAATAAGAAGAATTGAGGGAGAGTGTTTATTTAGAGACAAAGAGGGATGATGAAAGAGTGACTGGTGTGTAATGATGTATGAGGAGAAAAAGACATTTCCGATTTCTCCTAAAATGGGACTAAATTTTCACAAATTTTTTTTTTTTTTTGGGTTTATTTGGTGATAAAATCACCAAAGGGGGGATTGCTGGAGCGGAGTTTTCAGTTTGAAAATTCAGTGGCTTTTGAAGCTCTGGCATGTCTATTCGTTGTACTAATTTATTAATAATTAATAATTAATTATTTGTCTTGTGCAAGTGTGTTTATATTAATCAATCCGTTTGTCTTAACAAGAGAGAGAGTTACACGAGGGTACGCATAAACGTGCTGATTAATTATAATATGCGTGTTTTCATGTTTAAACGTTGCTATGTGCTGTTTATTTTTGAGCACAAAACGCTTTCCGAATTAATGCTTTTTTATGTTGCAAGAGCTAGATAAATACATACACATAAGGGTATTAGTGGGGTTAACACTGTTTAATCACTATGCTGTAGTAACGATTGTTTTTGTCTCTTTAATTAAGATGGTCTATTGAGGCCTATGATGGCCTAGAAAAGATGGCCGATTTGTAAGCCTGGCTGTGATTTATAATATGAAAACTGTGACGAGGGAGACCCCTGCTGGAAATGGTCCTGAAGCTAACTGACCATGGTCCTTGCCTGCTTGTTTGAAAACTTTCCATGAGGACAGCAGCAGTTTTGGGAGATCTCCAAGTGAAATGAAAATGTCCTTGGCAGCCTTGGGAAACAAAGGAGCCTTAGAGAAAAACTCTGAACTGTGGCTCGATTGCCGAGGAGAAGTAGAACTAACAAGATACATTTTTTATTTCTTGGTTCCTGTTCCGTAGTCTTTATTTTGTGAACTTTTCCTGAGCGGAGATTTTCAAATGTAGCGATGTTACATCCTTTCCTTCTCGCTCTGCTCAGCAGGTCCGGCGGACATTACAGCTTTTTCTATGTTTCCAATGTATCTTTCCATTGTTTTAGACACTATAAGAAATGTTAGCCTAGAGAGGGTTTTTTGCCACTTGCCATTTTGCCTTTGCCGCGTACCGAATCTGCGTTGCTGAGGATCGATGCTGAAGGGACTTCGTCTTGAGAGACATTTACCGAGAGACTTGTCCTGACCCGTTCTGACATTTAGCTAGAATAGGTAACTATGAGAAAATGATTTACTCTGATTGATTTCCTTTGACTAATTTTAGATAAAGCAATATAATTTTAAACATGGTGTTGGATATTCTTTCTTGTCAATTATTGGGTTTACATTTTTGATTATTGCTGTATATGTTGTATAGATTATGTTTAAGGACAGTCACAAAAACCAGGTCTTATCGACCTCGATATAGATGCAGGGTGATTAGGAGTTTTCTTCCCACAGGTTTATTGCTGGTAGAGTATTTGAGCGTATGTTAGTGTAGTGAAATGGGCCCTAGCGTATGATGTATGCATGTGCGTGTAACTGTGAGTTTACTCTATCCGTGGTAGTGGGAATATTATACACACCCTGATCTCTATCAATCGCACAAGGGGTGGTGGTAGAGACAGATTCAAACATATGCAATTCACCTGTTCTTCCTATTCTTAAAAGAACTGATCCCAATACATCACCTGTCTATAGATTAGTTGTGGACCTGCGAGAATTAAACAAATGCGTGGTGCCACAGTACCTTGTGGTCCCGGACATTTCTTCATTATTGACTGCCATTGATGCAAAGGCTACGTTCTTTACAGTTATCGATCTGAAGAACGCATTTTTCAGTATCCCAATTCATCCGGACAGCCAATATCTTTTCGGTTTCAGTTTAAAAGGCCGCAGCTTCAGATTCACAAGAGCACCACAGGGCTTCACGGAAAGTCCTAGCATCTACAGCCAGGCACTAAAAAGACAACTAGACAGTATTCATATGCCTACCACTACAGCACTGATACAGTATGTTGATGACATTCTCATCACTGCACGATCGGAAACTGACTGTGAAAATGCATCACTCACTGCTTTACACTTCCTAGCTGACAAGGGGCACAAAGTGTCCCCTTCGAAGTTGCAATTCTGTGAACAGCAAGTGGCGTACCTTGGGCACTTGCTATCCAAGGAGGGTAGGCGCCTGACACCGGAACGTATTCAATTGATTTCTGGCCTTTCACAGCCCAAGACACAAAAGGAGGTACGTGCATTCATTGTCCTCACTTCATATTGCAGGCAGTGGATTCCCCAGTATGCTTACATAGCCAAGCCCCTAATACAGTTGACGACACAGGAGGTAGCTACTAATGTCCTCCCTTGGACACAAGAACACACTGTGGCATTTGAAGAATTAAAAAGAGCTTTATGTCAAGCACCAGTGTTAGCAATCCCTGATTACAACAAATCTTTTATGCTTTTTGTGACAGAGCGAGATGGAACAGCACTATCTGTCCTAACACAAGATCATGCAGGAAAACACAAGCCCTGTGCTTATTTTTCTAGTACATTGGACCCGGTAGCACAGGCTTTGCCTGCGTGCCTAAAATCTGTTGCAGCAACAGCCTTAGCCATAAGACAAAGTGACTCGATAGTGCTGGGCCACCCCCTGACAGTACAAGTACCACACGCAGTAGAGGTTCTCTTGAACCGAACACAAACCCAACACAAACCCAACACCTGACTGTAGCGAGACTGACAGGTTATGAGCTGACGTTATTTCAACCACACATAGAGATCAGACGATGCAACATACTGAATCCTGCTACTCTTTTGCCCTCTTTTGCCCTCCAGTACAGAAAACATTTCCCCACATGACTGTGTTGAAGTGATACATACCGTGACCAAACCAAGACAAGACTTGACAGATGTTGCACTCCCAGACCCTGACCTGACACTCTATGTTGACGGCTCATGTATGCGGACGGGGGCGGGAGAATTAGTGGCAGCATATGCAGTGACCACTGCTACTGAACTCAGAGACTAAAAGAATAGACATACTGTCAGCACAAGCAGCAGAGCTCATCGCTCTGACACAAGCGTGCATAAGAGCTAAGCACCTGAGAGTAAACATTTACACCGACTCACAATACGCATATGGGGTAGTTCATGACTTCGGAGTACTATGGAGAGAAAGAGGTTTCTTGACCTCTCACGGGGCCAAGATACAGCATGGCCCCCTTATACAAGCCCTTCTGGAAGCGATACATTTACCGACAGCCATAGCTATCCTGAAATGCAAAGCACATACTAAAGCCACAGATACCGTTTCTCAAGGCAATGATCTGGCAGACCGAACAGCTAAACAGACAGCTCAGACCCCACTAGACATGACAAAATCACAGGTACCATCAATGACCAAAGCCATGACAGTCAGGGATCCTTCCAAGGATGTACCTAGACATACAGACACATGCTACTCTAGACGAATTAAAGAAATGGTCGGAACAAGGAGGGGTACTGACTGATCAGGGTTGCATGACTAAGGGCAAAGAAACATGGTTTCTTCCTGATTCGATGGTACAAGTGATCATAAATACCGCACATAGTCCTGCACACCTAGGAGAGAAAGCAATGCTAGACAGCTTACAGAATATATGGTTCAACAAGCACCTGCGTGCAGCAGCGAAACAAAAGGTCAGAACATGTATGATCTGTTGCCAATTCAATCCAGGTAAAGGCATTCCGATGGAACAAGGTGGATTCCATCCACCTGACCATCCTTTTGAAGTCCTCCAAATGGATTATATCCAAATGGACAGATGTAGAGGTTACAAGTATGTCCTGGTAGTAGTATGTTCACTATCAAGATGGACAGAGGCCTATCCAGTTCCTGATTATACTGCTGTAACTACCGCCAGACAATTGATGCGAGAGTTTTTCCCACGTTATGGATTACCGCGTGTCGTATATTCCGACAACGGTCAGCCTTTCTCCTCTGAACTCATGAAACAGGTGTCCCTTCTGTTAGGGTATACCTGGAAGTTCCATTGTGTACGACATCCTGAGGCAGCAGGCTTTGTAGAAAGACACAATCAGACCTTAAAGATAAAACTAGCAAAAATGTGCGCAGACAAAGGTGTAGATTGGATGGTAGCCCTGCCGGTTGCCCTCTTTTACATGCGAATGGTAGCCCATTCTAGAACAGGTTTATCTCCCTATGAAGTGGTTTTTGGCAGACCACCGAATATGTGGGGCACTCCAATGCCTAAAAAGATCACTGATGTTGATAGTAACATGCTGACAGATTACCTGGCTTCCTTGATGTCTGCACTACTCTCTTGTCGTTCGCAGGTTGCTGCCGCCTTCCCTGACAACACCCAGGTCAAGGAACATTCCCTCGCTCCTGGGGACTATGTTTTAATAAGGAACTTTGATAGAACGAGCCCTCTTGAGCCGAGGTGGAAGACGCCCAAGTTGGTATTATTAACCACGAGGACCGCTGTTAAAGTCGAAGGACGGAAAGGATGGGTTCATCTTCATCATTGTAAACGCTACTTCGGGAATAACGATTCTTTTAAAAAGGACACAAACTTTTCAGACTTTGAGCCCCCTTTACTAGAGGAGACTCCCCAGCAGGAGTACAAAGCTAAACTTAGATCTAAAAAGTCAGAACCCGTTTGATCAATTAAGTCCACTAGGTGGTGAAGCGGTTGAACATGTATTCTGGCTTGCATAAGATCTTGGAAACTACTAATGAGAAAAAGAGCAAGATGAAAAGCAAATACTGTAAAATATTACGTGGTAGATGTATAGTGACTTTGATTTTTCTATTTTTTCTGTGCATCACGATAATATGTATCAGCTTAATACTACATGCTATTTTTCCTCCTATTGCCTCACTCTTACACTCTTCTACTAATGATACTATAATGCACACGTTTAGTGATCTGCCATCTCATGAGCTATCATATCGACTTGCCTTACGCAACAATACCTTTATTCAGATGCTGCATCATGCACATCAGACTAGCAATGCTACAGACTGCTGGGTCTGTGGCCGACTTCCCCCGTATCAGAAGGTGAAGGGAGTGTTCCCTTTTCCATTCTCCCATAATGGTTCTTGCGGAGCATGGTTTGCCTTAATGACATCCATCAACGGTGATGCCAAAGAATGTCAAGACAAGGAGTGTAGGGGCGACTGGGTATGGGGTAACTTGAATAAAGTCATGAATAAAGCATGTTTCCCAGATGAAGAAGGTCTTCTCCAAAGGAAAGGTACAGATCTAGAAAATGAAGAGTATCTGCAAGGAAATGCGACCCTCGACTTTATAGTGTTGAATGTCAAGCTCATACACAATTTAGGTCCATCCTCAATTGCAGTCCTGCCAGTAAAAGGGAACTTGTGTGTCAGAAAAGAAGGCTCAGTACATTTGGGGCACAGCGAGTGTAATACTATAATAGTGTTTAAAGACAAAGGAAAGTCCTATTTCAGAGCATCACGACACACCTATTTTATTTGTGGCCAGACAGCCTATGTGCAACTGCCCGTAGACTGGGGTGGGACGTGCTATATATCATTTCTTTTACCACCCGTTTTCTTGGCCCCATCGAATTATCATCAAAACCTCCAACTAGCACTTATCAGACACAGACGAAGGCTCGATGCCTCTGGCATTGACCAGACTGAAACAGCTTGGGAGCAGTATACAGATTTCAACAAAGGATTCTTTTTCTTTATAGGTCCCGTCCAGAATAGTAAGCTTATCCGCAGGCTAACAAGGATTCTAGAAACAGTTGCTAATGAGACTGCATCAGCCCTGGGGAACTTGACCAAGGAACAGTCTGCTATGAGAATGGTCGTTCTTCAGAATCGTCTTGTTCTTGACGTCATCCTGGCGGATAGGGGCGGGGCCTGTAGGGTCATCGGTTCCAGCTGTTGCGTTTTCATTCCTAATAACGCACCGTCTGTATACAAAGCAATAACAAGACTCCACAAGATTGCCCAAAGCATACACCAAGATCCAGGCACGTGGACTTGGTCCAGTTGGCTCTGGGGAGTAATATCGGCATGGGGATGGAAAGTGTTGACCGTCTGTGGATTAATACTACTGACGATATTCAGTTGTTGCCTATGTCTGCAGTGTGGCCCGGCCATTTGCGGCCTGTGTGCTACTGCATGTGTTCCACATCCCCATGTACAAAGCATTGACAATGGTAAAATAATGCTGCAAGAACAGATCGACTGTCTCATGAGAATAGATGTGACATGAGGGTCCACTAGGGGACAAGGAGGGAATGAGGAAATTAAAATATCATGAGGCCTATGTGTCCCCGTGTGTTCCCCGTCACTCATGTGCACATGCATGTAACCTATGCATTTCCCCTCCATGGCCTGTCTATCATGATGCTTATGCTATAACGTGGCCTGCCATCATCCAGTCTCCCATGAGAGAAGCGACAAATCTGCACTGAGGCCTACACGTTTTGCATCATGTTTTCCCGCATTTTCATGAAAGCCCATTATTGTGGCTCAGCCAGAGCCGAAAAGAGGTTTCAGGCCTCAGAACGCTCTGAGAGCTGCAGCTGCGTATCCTTGGCCTTGCACACTTGGGCCTCAGCCAAAGGTGCCCAGTCCGAGGTGCCGAGACAGTATTGAGCACGGTTATCTGCTTACTCCTACTGAAACCACATTCCTGCCTGGAGAAGGAGGAATAAACATAACCCATCTGCAAAGGAGAAAGCCTAGCCTTTCTGTCTCTTTTCATGTGATTACAAAACTCACATCAGTGAAAAGCCCATAGCCCCCATGTAAGGCAATGCAGTAAATGAGAAAATAGATGCCACATTGGTCCTTGGTGATGGGCAACCTATGTCACACATCAGTCCCTGCTCCAGACTTTAGATATCAGATAATACAAGATGTGCTGGTCGCCCTGACACTGAAGGCCTCACTTCCAGACTCCAGACTCACCGGTTGCATAGCAACCCTTTCACACGTCAATTACACGTCATGCTCGAGTTGAGCACAAGTAAGGCAAAGTTCCAGTAAAGTTCCAGCTGATCACGCAACCCCCTCCAGGCATCCACCCACCTATGACACTCACCTATTATCATCAAGTGGACGCCCACCTTCACGCCTACCTACACACCCACATGCTCTTATCTCATTCTCTCTTGCTCCGCCTGAAGCACTCCTGCTTACGTATATTATTACAATGTATATATACTGTACTCTGTGAATAAAGTTTGAGAATATTTTGAGAATCCTGGTCCTGATCCCTTGTGGTGATGGAACTATTCTCCCTATAACTCGAGTTATTTGAATAAAGCCCTTTTGAACCTGATACCACAGACTCAGCCTCTTGCTTTATGCATGATCATATTGATAATATAGAAATTCTGAGTTCGTAATACTTTATTTACGACAGCTAGATGGCGCTCTAGGACAAGTAATAGTATAATTTACTATCGAACACCTTCCCTACTGTACGTAGACTGGAGTTGGAATAGTAAATTATACTACTCGTAAGTCCAGCGCCCTCAACGCAAGTCGTTGTAACGACTTGCGATGTCAAAACCGCGATGTAATGTACCGCGATGTAAATGTATGCGTTGTAACGTCATACATTCAATAAATTCGACCTGGGCATTAAACTGGGTTCAATGGACAAGTGACTTACCTTTGGTAATGCCTTATCTGGTAGAGCTATCTACCCGCAGATTCCTTACCTTAGCATTATCCCCAGTCATCAGACTGAATCTGGAAAATTTTCAGGAGCAGTAGTCCCGTGCACCGGAAGGTGCCTTCGATCGGCTCTGCGTGGCGTCATCAACAGCATCCACGTCAGATGCGACGTGTGCCCATGCCTATATTGGCACCACCCCAGTGTGCTAACATCTGTTACTTTTTGCAACATTTCACATCAGAGTGCAGAGTCACAAAGAACACAACTGGTATGGAAAACTAGGTCCCTGAAAGGGGAATGCCCTGTCCTTAGAAATTCGTTCTCAGAGCAGGAAGGATGGGTGAGTCAGTAAGGAATCTACGGCTAGATAGTGTCTCTATCAGATAAGGCATTACCAAAGGTAAGTAACTTATCCATCTGACAGAGACTTCTAGAAGCAAATTCCTTAACTTAGAAAAGATACCCAAACATTACCTCCCCAGAGGTGAGTCTATAAAACAATTTCATACCAAAACATCCTGCAGGATTGAATGGGCAAAGCGAAAATCCAGACGGACCCTAATGTCCAGGCAGTAGTGTTTTGTGAACATGTGCAAGGAAGCCCACGTTCCAGCTTGTCAGATGTCCAGAACTTGCAGTTCGCATGTTAAGGCAGTGGTCGCAGCTTTGGCTCTGGTGGAATGAATAGGCAAACTCTCAGGGGGTTGCTTCTTGGCCAATGAGCAGCAGGTTTTAATGCAGAGCACGATACATTGGGAGATGGTCTTCTGCACAGTCTTTCCCTTCTTTGCTCCAACATATCCCACGAAGAGTTGGTAGTCCACCAGGAACTCTTTTGTGCAGTCAAGGTAGAACGACAATGC
This sequence comes from Triturus cristatus, assembly GCF_964204655.1. Classification (NCBI taxonomy): domain Eukaryota; kingdom Metazoa; phylum Chordata; class Amphibia; order Caudata; family Salamandridae; genus Triturus; species Triturus cristatus. The sequence continues at coordinate 63,691,248 of NC_140580.1, read as the reverse complement.
TCTTTTTGGGTCCAGACGGTGGAGTTGCTCCTCTTTTTTAGAGGCATGCAGCGGAGCGTAAAAAGTAGGCAGGGTTATGGACTGGCCTACATGAAAGGGAGTGATGACTTTCGGCAGAAATAAAGCCCCTGCTTGTAGAACCAGCTTGCTTGGGTAGATGTTCAGGTATGGAGGCTTCAGCTGAGTTTGTCCGCCCTGGTGCTCAAGGAGCCCGCCAGGTGCTAAAGCACCAGGGATATGCCCTGCTGTTCCAGCCATGTCCAAAGGTGCAGGGCATCTGACAAAGGGTCTATGACCCCACCCCACCCTGTTTGTCACAGTACCACATGGCGGCAGTGTCGTCCGTGAACACCTGCACTAGCCTTCGCTTGATGGTGAGTAGAAAGGCTTTTAATGCCAGCCAGATCGCACGAAGCTTAAACAGGTTGACGTAGAGTCCAGATTCTGCCGGAGAACAGAGGCCTCTGATCTCCACCTCTCACACATATCCGCCCCACCTCAGGAGTAACGCATCTGTCAATACTGTCAGATCTGGTTAGGGAAGGGAGAGGGGTCTGCTGCTCACCCAATTCAGATTGGTTAACCACCACCGCAGATCTTGCGCAGTTCTCTCTGAGATCTTGACCATGTCGGAGAGATTTCCCTGATGCTATGCCCACTGGAACTTCAGGTCCTACTGCAGACCCGCATATGCCAGTGGGCATGCGTCACAAGCAGGATGCAGGCGGTGATGAACCCAGCAGCCTCCGTGTCAGACTCACCGAAATCCAAGATAGAGGCTGAAACATCGGTATCATAGCCTGAATATTGTGGACTCGCAGTTCGGGACGATGGGCCAGAAACTGCACTGTGTCCAAAACAGCTCAGATAAAAGAGAGCGTCTGAGAGGGAGTCAGATGTGACTTCGCCACGTTGAAAGTAAACCCCAGCGCATGCAGGAGGTCTACCGCAGTCTGGAGGTGGGAGACGACAGCCTGGTGTGAGCCCACCTTCAACAGCCAGTCGTCAAGATAGGGGAATAATGGCACCCCTGATCTCTGCAGATGAACTGCTATCACCACCATCAACTTGGTGAGCACTTGAGGGGTGATGGTAAGGCCAAAAGGAAGCACAGCAAACTGATAGTGCTTGTGGCACACCATGAACCGTAGGTAAGGCCTGTGGGCAGGCAGGACAGGAATGTGGAAATATGTGTCCTGCAAGTCCAACGCTAGCATCCGAGACTCACAGTTGCAGGACGGACATGACTTGAGCGAGCGTGAGCATTTTGAACTTCTCCTTCCTGAGGAAGAAATTGAGAAGGCGCAAGTTTAGGAAAAGGAGGGTGGCCGCTGTCCTTCTTGGGCACAAGGAAGTAGCGGGAAAAGCAGCCATAACCTACTTCTGGCATTGGCACCCTTTCTATGGCTCCCTTGGCCAAGAGAGCTGCCACTTCTTGGGTGAGCAAAGATAGATGTTCTTCAGTCAACCTGTCTCAAGCAGGTGGTATGGGTGGAGGGGAATTCTCAAAGGGGAGGGAGTAGCCCCTCCAGACAATCTGCAGAACCCATTGGTCTGATGTAATAGACCACCAGTGGTGCAGGTGATGGGAGATCCTGACTACCAATGGGTGCCCATGATGATAAGGAGGCAGACTATAAGGGCTTGGAGGCTGCAGCTGCCCATGGTGGTGGACTGGCCCAAAAGCTAGCTGCCTGACCCACAAAATCTGTGGGTACCACATCCTTGGCCACATATAGGCTGTGAAGCTTGCTCGCTGCAGTGTCTACGCAGGTAAATGCAGCTGAAAGCCCCTTCAATGGCCACGAATGGAGCAAAAGGCAGACTGGAATGGTGAGAGACTATGGAAAGGCCCAAGAACCTGGCTGCAGCCCTGCTGTCCCTAAAGCAATCCAGCTCTGAATCTGCCTTCTCTCCAAAGAGATGGGAGATATTTAAGGGCATGTCCATATTAATGCTTGGACATCTACAGAAAAGCCAATCGTCCTCAACTAAGCGTGGCACAATTAAGGTCACTGTCGACGAAACCGCTCTGCCTAGTGAGTCAGTGGTGTCCAGTCCACATCAGATTGTGTACTTAGCTATGTCACCCCCGTCGGCAACAGCCTGGAAGAGTACGGCTCGGGCCGGGCCTCCACTGGGACTCTTGGCAACATCTGCGTAACTGTATCCACTGACCATGGAAATAGCGACCCAAATGGCACACGTTGTTCATGGACCACCGTGTCGGGCTTGCAAGACATATTCTTGCCTAAGTTGTCCAGCCTCTTGGATTCCCGATCAGGAGGTACAGTTGGGATTGCGCACGGATTTAAATGGGAAGTGGAGGCTTGGACCACCATGCTCTCCAGAGTAGGGGGTTGCATGAGGAAGATGGGGTCCCCTGGAGCGGGGCAAGACTGTGGTGGCAGGCAATAGTCCTGCTCAGAGGAGCCCCTCTTTAAGGCTTGGACAAAGTCCCAAGCAGGATGTATGTAACAGCCTCATAAAATGGGAGAAACGGTTCAGAAGGTGACACTATCATTTGAAGCACTTCTGTCAAGACATTCGTATTGAACACACAAAAAGGAAAAGGAGGCCATAAAATAATCAATCGTGAGTATTATGCAGGCAAAACGCAGTGTTTGTTAAAAATGCTCTCACCCACTGATAGTGACAAGCTTCATCACAGGGCTTGCTAACAACATCACTAGGCAGCCTAATGCCTGGGTTGGAACAAAGGGAAAGGGAAGACAATACATACACATATATTTGAGGGATCTAACTCCAACACAACAGTGATTAAAACTGGCTCAGGAAGATCCCTAAGTCCCTTTACTCTTGAACTCCCAGGCCAGGATAAAAAAATAAAGGACGATGATGATAAGGGGAAGTTATTACCCCTTCATCCCTTCTGTCTGTAAAAACATCAACACGTTTCGGCCGCTGTAAATTTGCTCCACTGGGTCAATCGGCCGACCTCGGGACTACAGATCCCATAATGATATTACTGCCCGACTTGGAACTTCTAGTAGGAAGAGATAACTAATTTTGATCTTTTTCTATAACCACACTGTGGATACTCCTGCAATGACACGTGACACAAATAGACAAACAGCCCCTGCAATGGTACATGACAAAGACAACCAAACAATGCGTTTTCCTCAATATGCAAAACACTCATCCTCAGTTAAAACCCTGAGATCCCATTAAATCTTGGTTTTCTTTGCAATGGTCATAGCCCTCTTATTTCAAGGCGTAACCATTCTGCTGACTCTCTTGTTTTCTTCATGCAATGATATTCATGGAAATAGATATCCCCAAACCACATTCAAGCCACACTCTAAGGTGATGATAAAATATATATATAGGGAGGGACAAATGCAATGTTAAAATACGCCTACCAAGTCTCATTTATCCATCCTCTGGAACTGGGAGCGTCTCCCTGTAGTCACACACTGTATACACACAGAGGCGATAATCACATTAAATCGGAAAAACATACCCCGTCATGTAAGATGTAAAATTGTGCATCTTCTATCACCCCTCTGGGATCACTAGTCAACTAATGAAGTATTTAAAATCAGCGGATATCTCCTCACTCCTCTCAGGCTCAATGAGATGAGGGACAATTCTCCGGCACCCATACGCCTGGTGCCCAGGCTTTAATCATCCCCCCCACACTTAGCTTTACCCTTTGTGAGCCTCTGGCTTCTTTACAGGGAAGTACTCATGTCCTCAAGGGTATGACGCTGCCTCAATATGCCGCTCTCCTCACTGTGTAGTTGCAGGCTCCTCTCTGTCTTACGGCTTCATCCACTCCTTGCCAGTCACATGATCAGGGTCTCCAGTCATATGGTCTCCATACAGTAGTGTGAGGCCTGCATCCGTCAGGGCAAAAAAGTGCCACCATCTTGGAAAGGGGCCCTGCTCCATATAAAACCCAAACGAACACCAGTCAGCAGAGGGAACCACTTGCTGGAGAAGCAAGTGGCAATTATGTACCTAGAGTGCTTAAATAAAGCAAGTAGGGTGAATTCCAAACTGTGAAATAGTTCATGTGTTTTAGTTGAATATATGACGTTACAACGCAAACAATTACAACGCATGCTTTTACATCCCAGTTTTTACAATGCAACTACCATTACATTGCACGATGTTACAACGCATACCATTACAACAATTTTTTTTAAACTACCATGACAACGCATTCCATTGCAACACATACCATTAAAATAAATAATACTTTCAGTGCAACAGTAGGGTAAGTGTTGGATAGCGTAGGGGTAAAAATTACTATTCCTCCTCCAGTTAGTGCAACAATAGGGAAAGTGTTGGATAGTGTAGGGGTAAAAATTACGATTCCCACTCCAGTGAGTGCAACAGTAGGGAAAGTGTTGGATAGCGAAGGGGTAAAAATTACTATTATCCCCGCCAGTGAGTGCAAAAGTAGGGAAAGAGTTGGATAGCGTAGGGGTAAAAATTACTATTCCCCCTCCAGTGAGTGCAACAGTCAGAAATGTGTTGGATAGCGTAGGGGTAAAAATTACTATTCCCACTCCAGTGAGTGCAACAGTAGGGAAAGTGTTGGATAGCGTAGGGGTAAAAATAACTATTCCCAACTACCCTGAAACCCATACCCACTCTAAAACTTAAAATTCTCCATTACTAACCTTATAATGCGTTGTGATGACATGCGTTGTAATGGCATGCATTGTAATGACATGCGTTGTAATGGCATGTGTTGTAATGGAATGCCATGTAAAGGCACTTGCGTTGTAAAGGCATTGCGATGTAATGCCTGCGTTGTAACGGACGTTTCCCATTTTAGTCTTTATATACTGGTCATCAGTGTGCTCTGTGTAAACCCTGATCCTGGGAAGTGCTAATACTACCAATCACCCTCCTAAATCCATTTGCTCTGGGAGTTAGCTATATTCCCATATAGGGAGATGGTCCCTCCCTTCCGAGAATGTTTCATCAAAGAAACCGTCTCCCTAAATGGGATATCCACTGGATTAAGGAGGGAGATTGGGAGTATTAGCCTGGCTGTTTTTAACATACTAAAGTATCTCCATCTGTTACTTGCTGATACGATTGACAACTTTGGCTATGCAATTTGACTTATACTGCCAGAAAAGCATTTATATATCCCACAACGATGTAGCGATAAGGACTGCTTGCAGAGCGCGGTTGCTTTTCACACTTTTTCAATCTCCCTCAACACAATATCCAAATATTCCTTCTGCTACACACACAAACTTCCAGCTCTGACTTCTGTTGTTTGTCTGGAAAGGCTGCCACTGTATAATCAGGCATAACTGTGTATTGGTCCATTAAGATTCTTAGAGAAGAGTGGGTTGTTTCTGTAAAGTCCTTCTGTAAATATTCCTTGTGTTATAAATAAAGCGGAGCTGCTGATGTATTTTGCTTGTTGTTGCTGCTACATTTTCTTCCATTCAACTCCCCTGTTACCCACCATCACCCCCATCCAATTGCCAAAGACAATACCTCACCAATAGGCGAGACCTTTTGGCGTTGCCAATGCTTGTTTTTATAAAATGGCTTAATAAAGGCTGCAGATAAAGTCAAAACTATTTTGAAAATACATTCAACAAACACACGCAAAGCCCCATTCATTCTTAGCAAAAGGCAAACGTGCTGCTTCAGATCTAAATCTATGGAATGTATATAGGTGCACTTCCAGTGTCTCTTCATACGAGAACACCTATTACAAAGAGTTACATGCATATTAAGCAAAGCCTACAACCTTGCATTCTTTATTTATTTCAGAACATTAGAAAACGATTCTAGCATAAAGGAATCCCAAATAATTCTAGTATGTATAGACCTGAGTTTAATCATACATCACTTGCCTAATTCCCAAAAAATGAAAGCACCAATGTCATGCAAAGGTAAAACAACTGTTGAAAAAAGAACCCTTGTCCTCATTATAAACAGATTCACACTGAAATTAACTAATAAATAAAATGCCCACGAGAATGGCTTTAGTATTTTTCAGGTGAAATAAGTAAATTAGGATTAATAGGTGTGATGTAAGGAGGAGAAAGGTTAGTACCCACACATTTCTTCTGCTGGTAGGTCTAATTTCCTCTTTTTGGGTACAGTGGCCTGAATATGCCCTGTATCATTGTAAATCACCAGCTTTTTCTGTTTTGGATCCGAAATGGAGTGATCGGACTGAGGCTCTTTCGCCGGAGTCTCTTTATCCTTGGTTGCCTGTTTCGGCGTCGAAGGTTTCGGCTCGAGCCTTTCGGCGCCGGAGGTATGTGCTTGGACTTGTGCTTCGGTGCTGGGGTGGCACCGAGCTGGGGTCGGTTAGAGCCCGAACCAGAAGGCTTTTCTTTATGTTTTGGAGCGGAGCCCGAAGGCGGGGCGTCGGAAACCTTTTGTTGGTGCCGACCTTGGCCAGAAGGCAGAGAAGGGACCGGAGCCTTTGACTTAGGTTGATGGGGGGGGCAAGGGGTTCTCTTTACTCACGGTACGCTGACCCGGAGTAACTTGCTCCTCTTCTTCGATATCTGACTCATCTTTGGACACGGAGAATTGTTCTTCCTCTTCTTCGGCTCCTTGGGCATGATGTTCGGAGTCGGGAACTTAGGCGAAGATGTCCGGTGCTGAGCCGTTTTGTTGTTGCATTACATGACATCGAGCCTGAAGATCGCGAAGAGTCTTTTTCGATCGGAACGATCGGCACGCATCGCAGTCTTTCTCGTCGTATTCCGGGGACAGAGATTGCACACTTCGTGCAAGTCGGTGCGTGGAAATTTAGCACAACACCCGGGACATAACTTGAATGGAGTCCGTTCCATCGACTACTAGAGCGGTTGGCGCAAGTAGACCTGACGGCCTTCCACGAGTTTTCCGATCGAAGATTTTACCGTCGAGACAATACGCGAGGAATGGGGAATCGCGGTTGATAACAATACCGTCAAGGGTATGGATTGCGCGTCGAAGGGGTCCAAGAAACGGTGCAGAACCGGAGCGCAGCAATACACATCCGAACCCGATGGCTGAAAAAAAACATCTAAGGATGGAGTCGATGTCCATGCACACTATCACCGAAAGGAGGAGTCACCTACCACCTACCTCGTACTTCTACTTCTTCTAACAAAAACAAAGTGCAAACATCCGGACCCAACACTAGATGGCGATCTATGCTTAAGCATATGATCTACAGCTCATATGCCTCGAACATAATATTTTGGATAGAGGAATCTAGTGGATCAATGTTGTTGTTGTTACAATAAACAACAAATCTTTTCCACTTTGCTGCATAACATGCTCTGGTGGTAGGCTTTCTTGTTTCTTTAAGAATAATCATACACTCTGGTGGCAAGTTTAAGTATCCAAACTTTATGACTTCAGGAGACAAATAGCTAGATTGAGCTCCCTGGGGGTTGGGTGTCTGACTTTTCCATGGAGTGAGAAGGATGGAATTGAGATGCAGCTTTTGATGAGGGACTACTGATAGTTCCAAGAGTGTGGTGAAACTCGGTTGACATGCCCAAGTTGGAGCTACTAGAATCAATGTGAGGTATGTCTGCCTGAGCCTCTGAACCAGAAATGGAAGGAGGAGAGGAGAAAAAGCGTAGGCAAATATCCCTCACCAATTCATCCGTAGGGCATTTTGAGTTGTCCACTGTGGTGAAGAGATCTATTTGTGGGAATTTCCATTCTTGAAAGTATGGAAGGAGAACTTGAGGATGAAGTTCCCACTCGTGTATTTGTTGCTGCCGCCTGCTGAGGTGGTCGGCAATTTGATTGTTCACTACTGGGAGGTGTTCTGCCAGAAGATTAATTTTCTGATAGATTGCCCAACGCCAAATGGTCTGAGAGAGGTGTGACAGTTGCAGAGAGTGTGTGCCTTCCTGTATTTGTACATAGTACATAGCTGTCGTATTGTCCGTGCGGACTAGGACAACTTTCCCTATGAGGTGAGACTGAAAATCTTTCAGTGCTAGATACACAGCTAGACACTCTAGATAGTTGATGTGAAGACTCATCCACTTGTCATCCGATAGACCTTGAATTGTCAAATTGAGGAGATTGTGGAGATGGGCACCCCAACCTGTGAGAGATGGTCTGCTGTTAGAACGATCTGTGGAACAGGGTCGATGAAGGGCCGCCCTTTTTATAAGTTTTGCGTGTTCCACCACTGCAGAGAGTTATGGGTGCGGCTGTCTACCAACACAATATCTATTAATTGACCCTGAGACTGATTCCACTGATGTGCTAAGCATTTGTGTAGAGGACGCATGTGTAACCTTGAATGAGGCACTATTGCAATGCATGATGCCATCATTCCTAACAGTTGCATGAAAGTCCTGACTGCTAAGTATTGATTGGTATGAAACTGTAGTAGCAGAGTTTGAATATTTTGAATTCTGGCTGCATTAGGATAGGCTAGAGCTGTGCAAGTGTTTATAGTCACTCCCAGATAGGATTGCATTTGTGAAGGCTGAAGATGAGACTTCAGCGCATTGACCGTGAAACCCAATTGGTGGAGTAGGTCTAATGTAGAATGAGTGTGCTGTAAAAACCTTTGGTGTGTGCTGGCTTTGATGAGCCAGTCAAGGTATGGGAATACATGAATCTGTTGTTTTCTGAGATGTGCTACTACTACTGCTAGACATTTTGGGAACACTGAGAGCAGTAGTTACTCCGAATGGGAGTACTTTGAACTGATAGTGTTTTCCTGCTATCACAAATCTCAGATATTTGTGATGTGCTGGGTGAACCGGAATGTGAAAGTATGTGTCTTTTAATTCCAGTGTGAGAAAAAAATTGCTTTGCTGTAGAAGTGAAAGCACTTGTTGAAGCGTGAACATGTGGAAGTGTTCTGACAGTATGTACAGATTTAACGTCCTTAAGTCTAAAATTGGTCTTAAGGAGCCGTGCTTTTTGGGGATTAGAAAGTACAGAGAGTAAACTCCTGAACCTTAGTACTGTAACGGTACTGGTTCTATAGCTCCTTTTTTAAAAGAGCCTGTACCTTTTGTTTGAAGAGCTGCAGGTGCTCTGACGAGAGTTTGTGACTGCTAGACTATTTGCCAGTGGAGGTGCATCGGCAGAGGTCTGTGAGTTAGTTCTCATACGAACATTAGAGACTACTAGTGAGTCTAAGGGTAGTTGTCCTCTAATAAAAATAGGATCAGATGGGGCGTGGCTGAGCGCCAACGAAGATGGCCACAACTTAGAGAGGCTCCGAGGCTCTCAGCCACTACCACCTAAAAATGTTTAAAATATCCGGAATACGGGGCAGAAACAGCGCTGTGTTACTTCTGAGAGCACCGTGACGAGCTTAAAGCAAAAGCACACGCATCTCATGTGCAGCTGGCGAGATTGGGGCGGTTCATGGACTGCGGAGGATCCTGAGCCTTGGGCTCGATTGGTGGGCCAGGCCAGAGGACAAAAAAACACTCAAGAAACTAAGATGGAAAAGTACTGTAAAAGTACTGGTTCTATAGCTCCTCTTTTTAAAAGAGCCTGTACCTCTTGTTTGAAAAGCTGCAGGTGCTCTGACAAGAGTTTGTGACTGCTAGTTGGAATATTGGGAGGATTGCTGGTGAGCTCCAGGCAATACCCATGGCAGATAATGTCTAGCACCCATAGATACGATGTTATGGATTGCCAAATGGGGAGAAATTGTTGATGTCTACCCACGACAGGTATTAAATTATCGGGGGGAAGTGTAGGCAAGCCACTGTTTATTGGGGGAACGGGAGTTACACGTTGGCGTGCTCTTACCCTTACCTTTGAAATTGTTTCCTCTGTACCCTCCTCTATAGAAGCCTCTAGAAGAAGAGGGTTGTGTGTTTGACATACATAAGAGGAAGTGTTAGGGTATGATGATGTACTTTTGGACCCTCCCCTGTAAAATTAGTGGCGAAAGGAGCCTCTGTTTGATGAGGACTAAAGCGCACCCATGGATTTTGCCACGTCTGTGTCTTTCTTCATCTTTTTTAAGGCCTCATCTACTTGAGGTCCGAAAAGCTGTTGCCTGTCAAAAGGGGTATTTAAAATAGACTGCTGGACCTCAGGTTTAAAACCTGAAATTCTAAGCCAAGCATTTCGACGTAGGAGAATGCTGGTGGTAACTTCCCTTGCTGCAGTGTCAGCCGCATCTAAAGCACATCTGATGGAGGAATTAGATATGAGTTTGCCTTCTTGAACCAACTCTTGTGCTCTTATGGGAGGTATTGAAGTAGGCCTTCCATCTCGTCCCAGTGTGCCCTGTCATACCTAGCTAGCAGGCCCTGTGTGTTGGCAATGCACCAGTGATTAGCAGCTTGAGCGGTCACCCGTTTACCCGATGCGTCGATCACTTTAGACTATTTGCCAGTGGAGGTGCATCTGCAGAGGTCTGTGAGTTAGTTCTCGTACGAACATTAGAGACTACTAGTGAGTCTAAGGGTAGTTGTCCTCTAATAAAAATAGGATCAGATGGGGCGTGGCTAAGCGCCAACGAAGATGGCCACAACTTAGAGAGGCTCCGAGGCTCTCAGCCACCACCACCTAAAAATGTTTAAAATATCCGGAATACGGGGCAGAAACAGCGCTGTGTTACTTCTGAGAGCACTGTGGCGAGCTTAAAGCAAAAGCACACGCATCTCATGTGCAGCTGGCGAGATTGGGGCGGTTCATGGACTGCGGAGGATCCTGAGCCTTGGGCTCGATTGGTGGGCCAGGCCAGAGGACAAAAAAACACTCAAGAAACTAAGCTGGAAAAGTACTGTAACGGTACTGGTTCTATAGCTCCTCTTTTTAAAAGAGCCTGTACCTCTTGTTTGAAGAGCTGCAGGTGCTCTGACAAGAGTTTGTGACTGCTAGTTGGAATATTGGGAGGATTGCTGGTGAGCTCCAGGCAATACCCATGTCAGATAATGTCTAGCACCCATAGATACGATGTTATGGATTGCCAAATGGGGAGAAATTGTTGATGTCTACCCACGACAGGTATTAAATTATCGGGGGAAGTGTAGGCAAGCCACTGTTTATTGGGGGAACGGGAGTTATACGTTGGCGTGCCCTTACCCCTCCCTCTGAAATTGTTTCCTCTGTACCCTCCTCTATAGAAGCCTCTAGAAGAAGAGGGTTGTGTGTTTGACATACATAAGCGGAAGTGTTAGGGTATGATGATGTACTTTTGGACCCTCCCCTATAAAATTAGTGGCGAAAGGAGCCTCTGTTTGATGAGGACTAAAGCGCACCCATGGATTTTGCCACGTCTGTGTCTTTCTTCATCTTTTTTAAGGCCTCATCTACTTGAGGTCCGAAAAGCTGTTGCTTGTCAAAAGGGGTATTTAAAATACACTGCTGGACCTCGGGTTTAAAACCTGAAATTCTAAGCCAAGCATTTCGACGTAGGAGAATGCTGGTGGTAACTTCCCTTGCTGCAGTGTCAGCCGCATCTAAAGCACATCTGATGGAGGAATTAGATATGAGTTTGCCTTCTTGAACCAACTCTTGTGCTCTTATGGGAGGTATTGAAGTAGGCCTTCCATCTCGTCCCAGTGTGCCCTGTCATACCTAGCTAGCAGGCCCTGTGTGTTGGCAATGCACCAGTGATTAGCAGCTTGAGCGGTCACCCGTTTACCCGATGCGTCGATCACTTTAGACTATTTGCCGGTGGAGGTGCATCTGCAGAGGTCTGTGAGTTAGTTCTCGTACGAACATTAGAGACTACTAGTGAGTCTAAGGGTAGTTGTCCTCTAATAAAAATAGGATCAGATGGGGCGTGGCTAAGCGCCAACGAAGATGGCCACAACTTAGAGAGGCTCCGAGGCTCTCAGCCACCACCACCTAAAAATGTTTAAAATATCCGGAATACGGGGCAGAAACAGCGCTGTGTTACTTCTGAGAGCACCGTGGCGAGCTTAAAGCAAAAGCACACGCATCTCATGTGCAGCTGGCGAGATTGGGGCGGTTCATGGACTGCGGAGGATCCTGAGCCTTGGGCTCGATTGGTGGGCCAGGCCAGAGGACAAAAAAACACTCAAGAAACTAAGCTGGAAAAGTACTGTAACGGTACTGGTTCTATAGCTCCTCTTTTTAAAAGAGCCTGTACCTCTTGTTTGAAGAGCTGCAGGTGCTCTGACAAGAGTTTGTGACTGCTAGTTGGAATATTGGGAGGATTGCTGGTGAGCTCCAGGCAATACCCATGTCAGATAATGTCTAGCACCCATAGATACGATGTTATGGATTGCCAAATGGGGAGAAATTGTTGATGTCTACCCACGACAGGTATTAAATTATCGGGGGAAGTGTAGGCAAGCCACTGTTTATTGGGGGAACGGGAGTTACACGTTGGCGTGCCCTTACTCCTCCCTCTGAAATTGTTTCCTCTGTACCCTCCTCTATAGAAGCCTCTAGAAGAAGAGGGTTGTGTGTTTGACATACATAAGCGGAAGTGTTAGGGTATGATGATGTACTTTTGGACCCTCCCCTATAAAATTAGTGGCGAAAGGAGCCTCTGTTTGATGAGGACTAAAGCGCACCCATGGATTTTGCCACGTCTGTGTCTTTCTTCATCTTTTTTAAGGCCTCATCTACTTGAGGTCCGAAAAGCTGTTGCTGGTCAAAAGGGGTATTTAAAATACACTGCTGGACCTCAGGTTTAAAACCTGAAATTCTAAGCCAAGCATTTCGACGTAGGAGAATGCTGGTGGTAACTTCCCTTGCTGCAGTGTCAGCCGCATCTAAAGCACATCTGATGGAGGAATTAGATATGAGTTTGCCTTCTTGAACCAACTCTTGTGCTCTTATGGGAGGTATTGAAGTAGGCCTTCCATCTCGTCCCAGTGTGCCCTGTCATACCTAGCTAGCAGGCCCTGTGTGTTGGCAATGCACCAGTGGTTAGCAGCTTGAGCGGTCACCCGTTTACCCGATGCGTCGATCACTTTAGACTATTTGCCGGTGGAGGTGCATCTGCAGAGGTCTGTGAGTTAGTTCTCGTACGAGCATTAGAGACTACTAGTGAGTCTAAGGGTAGTTGTCCTCTAATAAAAATAGGATCAGATGGGGCGTGGCTAAGCGCCAACGAAGATGGCCACAACTTAGAGAGACTCCGAGGCTCTCAAGCCACCACCACCTAAAAATGTGTTAAATATCCGGAATACGGGGCAGAAACAGCGCTGTGTTACTTCTGAGAGCACTGTGGCGAGCTTAAAGCAAAAGCACACGCATCTCATGTGCAGCTGGCGAGATTGGGGCGGTTCATGGACTGCGGAGGATCCTGAGACTTGGGCTCGATTGGTGGGCCAGGCCAGAGGACAAAAAAACACTCAAGAAACTAAGCTGGAAAAGTACATGCTTCACAGACCCACAGACACAGAGGCATCGGCCAAAGTGGACATATCGACCGGAACAGATTCAGAGGGTGGAGATCACACCCTGAAGGACATCAAGGAAGCGATAAGTGGAGTACGTACATCGCTAGAAAAAAGAATGGACTCAATCACAACAGAAGTGACGCTCATCAGAGCCGACCTCCACAAGATGAGCGACAAAATCAAATCGCTGGAAACTGTTGCATCAGACTTTCAACAGGATACAGGAACAATGCACGGAACTACAGGCCGCCAGCCAAATCATGGAGAGTAAGCTAAATGATTACGGGGGTAGATCACGTCGCAATAATGTGAGAATCCTAGGGGTCCCTGAACCAGAGGCTGACCTCTGTCAAAGAACTAATCACCAAACATCTACAACCAAGGGGGCTCTCAAACCTTTTTCAGTGGAAAGAGCACACAGGATACCTGGCGATAGGCAGAAATTAGAGCCCCCACACCTCCCGAAGCCGTTGCTGGCTAGGCTATTCAATTTTCGAGACCGAGACATTGTGTTGCAGACGGCCGGTAGCACTCCTCCAGTCAAAAATGAGAACAGCGCAATAACCTTCTTTCCCAACTTCACAGTAAAGGTCCAGAAGCAGAGACGATCCTATATGGGAGTCAAAAAAGAACTAAGGGACAAGAGATTGAAATACTCAATGCTGTTTCAAGCGAAACTGAGAATCGAAGCGGAGGGGAGGACAATGGCTGAAGATGGAGAGCAGTGGTGGGGAGGGGCCCCAGGCAGTGGCGGGAGAAACCTCCTAAAAGACAAACAGGCCCAGAAGAACGAGGAACGACGGCGACCAGATTCGTGAAACCTAGAGGTAGCTGAGGGGGGTCCCGGGCGTAACAGACGTTTGAAGTCCATCACATGGACAGTCGGTAACGAGCCAAGCATTTTTCAATGCCAGCTTGTGAGGTCCAACGCCGGCCATGTGACAATGTCCTATAATTATAAATAGTAAAGTGCAGAAACAAATGTAGCATATAGTACAGGTGGTCAGGCACTCTGCATAGTTGGGGACACGGGTAGTTTTAAGCCCGGATTTCAGGGACGCTGGGAGGGGGGAGTTTGGGTGTTTTGGGTTTAGTTTATAGTTTAGATGACCCGGATTTCAGAGATAGGTTAGCAAGGAGCAATGGACAGTGATTCAAACAATGAGTGGTCATGGACCTACCCACTCCCTTGAAGCACCACCGCACACACAAAAGAGTCAACAGGGGCAGGAAGGTGTGACTGAGTGTCTGGGTATCACCCAGACTGTTGACCACCAAGGGGGGTCTAATAACACCGGGAGAATCCTATACAAGCCAAGATGGGCCCATTTGTAGGAAAAGGATTTAGGGTATCATCCTGGAATATTAATGGCCTGGGTGACTAGCCCAAGTGGGGAATTGTACTCCAGTACATAAAACGACACTCCCTCGACCTAATTCTATTTCAATAGACACACCTAGTTGGCAATACATGTAAAGCCCTGAATCGGTGGGGTTACAAATTAGTAGTGCACTCCAGATTTACTACCAGATTCAGAGGAGTGGGGATATTGATGAGAAAGGCCTTCCTCTATCGATAGATTGCACCTGGGTTGATACACAGGGCAGATATGCCGAGGCTGCCCAGAGCTGGGAGGGCCAGACACTCGCTATAGTAACAATGTATGTCCCTCCAGTTCTCCATGTAGCAGCTCTTAAGGATTTGGGAGGCCTACTGATAAATCTCCCCGAGGGGCGACTCCTGGTTTGGGGGGGGGCTTTAATGCAGCCTTATTGGGACAGCTTGACCGCCATGCACCCTGGGGCCCACAACCTCTGCGGGCGTGTTTCCACGAAGTCCTAGGTTCAATGGGGTTGGTGGACACGTGGCAAACCCACCACCCAGAGGAGCTACAACATACATTTCACTCGGGTGCCCACAATAGCCTTTCCAGGATAGATTACATACTCACTCCAGCCAAACAAATGAGGGAAATCAAGGAGGTACCCCATTTGGCATGGGGTATCTCGGATCACCCCACGGTATGGGCTCTCGTTGTAGTAGGAGAGCAGCGAGCAGGGAAGATAGTGCCAGTGAATCCGTGGAGTCTCAAAATCCCATCAGTTAAAAAAAGGAGTGACAAGGGAATAGAGCTTTATTCCCAAGAGAATGAAGGTCCGGTGGAATCCGCCCTGACACTCTGGGAAGCTTTTAAGAAAGTAGGGAGAGGACATGCCATTTCCTTGGTAGCAGGGGTCCGAAAGGAGAAACGAGCGGCGCTTGTCAAACTAGAAGGGGACACCATGAATTTGGAGGGTGAGTTGAGAGGGGATGAAACTGGTGAGATCAAACACAAACCAGAGAGAAAATAAAGACATTGTCACCGATGCCGCAAATGCACTAATTAGAGCCACACTTAACAGGATATACGAGGTAGGGGATAAGGCAGGGAAGTTACTGCTATGGCTCAGCAAGCGTGAACAAGAGAATAGACTAGTAACAGAGCTCATGGCGGATGGCGGAGGAATACTACGTGATCTGCAATTGATATCTGAGGAATTCGCATCACACCAGGCACAAATGTATACCCCCATTAATATTGCATCGGAAGAGGAATCGTGAGCCTTATTGCCAGATATGCCCCTCCCATCCCTTGCTCCTGACGACCTAATATTACTAGAAAGTGACATAACGAATAAAGAAGTAGCGCAGGCCATCAGAGGTTTAGAGGCTGGAAAGGCGATGGGACCAAACGGCCTCTCAATAGAACTTTACAAATTGGCTCCTAATAAAATAGCCCCTTACCTGAGAGCTATGTATATAGAGAGTCGAGAAGTGGGTAGACTTCCACTGGACCAGAGACTGGCCACAATAGTAGTCATTCATAAAGACGGTAGGCCTAGAAATAAATGCTTCTCATACCAACCCAGCTCACTGCTTAATGCAGAAGTTAAAATCTTAGCAAAGTTTCTCGCTACACGCTTAGCACAGGTCATCTCGAAATTGGTACACCCTGACCAATCTGGCTTTATGTCGGAAAGAAACACGTCACTCTATCTTCGTCGACTGCATGGAGTATTAGGAAGAGTCAAAACGTTAAGGGACGATGCTGTAGTGATGTCCCTAGATGCCAAGATGGCTTTCGATGCAATCGAATGGCCCTATCTATTTGCAGTTTTGAATAAAATGGGGTTCGGCCCCAACTTTACGACCTGGATTAGACTCCTATACAATGGTCCATTAGCGTAGGTAGTAGTAAATAATAAAAATACCCAGTCTTCGCCCTAGGACGAGGGAGGGTTATCCACTGTCGCAATTGCTTTTTGCTTTACTACTTGAACCTTTAGCATCATGGATACCAAGAGATCTTTTGATAAGAGGCCTGCGATGGACGGAAGGCTGGGGAGATCGTATTTCCCTCTATGCAGACGACATATTATTGTATTTAGCATCCCCCAAATCTTCAATAAATAGAGTTTTAAACATATTTTCTAATTTTGGGAAATATTCAGGCTATACAATTAATTGGACAAAGTCAATTATTTTTGTGTTGAGAGGAGATTTCCCCCACTGCCCGGGGATGTGAGGTGGTGAGAGCGGAGGAGGGGTTTTGATACCTTGGCATACATATTACCAACGACTCAATGCGATTTTATAACCAAAATCTTCTCCCTCCACTGCAGCACCTGAAAAAAGACACATGCAACATTGTAAGTCTCTTAAGCTGTTGTTATTGGGGCATGCTGCGCTATTTAAAATTATGCCTCTCCCACTCTTCCTGTACGTACTGCACAATGCACCATATCCAGTGCCTACCTCCGATTTTAAAGCAATCAAAAGAGAACAGAGAGAACTCCTCTGGGTGGGGAAGCCGGACCGCATAGCCACACAAAAGCTGGTGAGGGGGTGGTATGAAGGAGGGATAGGACTTGCCAACATTCGTAAATACTATTGGACAGCACAACTAACGGCAATCAATCAATGTATATATAGGCCATACGATGACCCTGGATATAGAATGCACAAATGGGTTTTGCCAGGAGGGAGCCATGACAGGGCATTCTACACTAAACCAGCGCGACTGAAGCTAATGGGCTCTACCAAACATACAGTCCAACTATGGTATACAGTTAATAATGAACCTGGGATGGGAAGGGAAAATCACGCATGCCACCCCACTAAGGGATACGGAACAATTGGGAACTTTGAGAAAAATCAAGGGATTTAATAGTTGGGACATGATCGGCATCTCTCAGGTGGGAGACCTATGGACCCAAGGAGAGATGTACTCTCCTTAGGTCAAATACAACAAGATTACGACCTAGCAGACAAAGAGATGTTTAGGTATATACAAATTAAGCATGCCCTCCAGGTGGCTATACCCAGGAGAGAGATGCTCCCCGAGTGCTCCCCGTTGGAGGATAGAATTCTTGTTGATTATATGCATAGAAAGGTCATCTCCCTGACCTACCAAAAGCTAATTAATAATGTGCCTGACTCTCTCTCCCAGCTAAGAAAAAGTTGGGAAATGATATCAAGGACCTGGAGGATGAAGACTGCCAAGAAGCATTGGTCTCCTCGAAGGAGTGGCAATTTCTTCCAGGTTTAAGTTAATACAACTCAAGTTTCTACACAGAATATATCTTTTATGTCACACGCTTGTTAAAAATGGGGTATAGGGCAGATCCCAACTGCAGGAGGCAGTGTAATCAGGAGGGTACGTTTATTCACCTAATTTGGGAGTATGAACACACCGAAAGATATTGGGCAAAAGTGCTTCAATGCATGGCAGAGGTGCAAGGGACAAGAATGGAGCTAGATGTAAAATGGTGCCTTCTCAATGTCTGGGGACCAACAGATCCGCAAAGCAAGGAAAAGACCTGGGCAGCGCTGGGAATGGTAGTAGCTAAGGAAAACATAGCAAAATCATGGTCTGCCCCTGATGCGCCAACAATAAGTGCTTGGAAAGAAGACATGGATTGGTGTATGTTAACAGAAAAGACAGTATACGAATCTCGAGATTGCCCGAGGTAATGGGAACAAATATGGGGCAAGTGGAATGTATATGGAGGAGATATCTGCATGGCTCCCCGGCCCAGCTCTTCCCTCAGAATGAGTGAGTTATAGATTAGCATAGGATAGAGTAGGAATGAACAGCAAGATCATATATGATATGGTTTAAGTAGTGCTTACTGAACATGTGTGCGATCTTTGTGCTCATCTAATGGAAGTACTCCTGTAATGTGATTTCTTTTGTCATTAACAAAAATATTTAAAAATAAAAAAAATAGGATCAGATGATGGGATTTGTATTTTTTGTCAACCCTAGGTGTTAAAATGCGGGCACGAACAGGGTCCATAAATATCTTATCTGCATGTCTCATCATTCCATTTAACATGGGTAGACTCTGACTAGTCCTATGTGAAGACCCTAGTGACGCAAATAAAAAGTCTTCATCCAAAGACTCTTTATGTAATGTAACTCCATGATAAGCTGCTGCCCTTGAAATTAGCTCTTGATAAGCTACATTATCATCTGGAGGTGATGGCTTGGCAGGGTATAAATCTGGATCATTATCCATGGGGCGGTCAACATTATAGTCAGCCCATGGATCTGCTGGTAAATGACCATTGTCGTCTTCGTCATCTTCATCATCATCATCATCCCCTAAATCAGGCTGTGTATGAGGAGACCCCTGAGGTGTTATGCGCAGTGGATCTGAGCCTGGCAGTTGTGATAATGGTGAAGATGGTGGAGGTGGAGGGGATGGCGAGGTAGGATGAATTGACTTGTAGCCATGTCCTTCTTCTTGAGAGGAATCTTATAACCAGTGTCCTCTGAACTGACTTTCCTTTTGGAAGGTGTTTTAGCTAAAATGTGTCCAGTATCTGGATTAATGTATAGCTTCTTCTGTTTAGGGTCTAATCTTTCTTCCATAACATCCAGGATTGGTTCTGGAGGCTTTAGAAGATCTTCCTTCGATTTCAGCACCGAAGGTTTCGGTGCCGATCCGGAAGTGTCTTTTTTTGTCCTTCAAATCGGAACACTTCAGCTCCAAACCGGACTTATGTTAAAAAGCGGAAGGTTTCGGTTCCGAACCAGACTTGTCTTTCGGAGCAGAAGGTTACGGATCCGAAGACAATCAGTCTTTACTCGATCCCGAGCCAGAAGGCTTGACCGTTTGTTTCGGAACCGGTCCCTAAGGGCGGGGCATCGGAAACATCGTCTTGGTGCCGACCTAGACCCGAAGGCAGAGGTGGTGCCGAAGCCTTATATTTGGTGGAAGAGAGTTTATGGGGTACAGGGGCTTTAGTACTCACGGCACCCTGTCCTGGTGGAACGTCCTCAGACTCCAGTTCGATTTCCAGCTCGGAATCCAATTGTGGGACAGAGAAGGCCCCCTCATCTTCCACTGCTGTCGCTTCTTCCTGTTCGGATTCTTCTCCGAAGAATGATGGATGCTTTGGCGCTGCATTTCTCGTCGTCGAGCCAGACGATCCCAAAGAGTCTTTTTCGATCGGAATGACTGAAAAGCCTCACAATCTTCTTCTTTGAGCTCACATGAGAGGCACAAGTTGCAGACTATGTAGGCCGACGCAAGGGTACTTGGAGTGGCACCAAGGACAGAATTGAAATGGAGTCCGTTCTATCGGCAGAAGGCTGGACCGATGCGTTTAGGCCCGAAGGCCGTCTACGATGTTTTCGACAGAAGATGGAGTTTCCCAATCGAATGAATACGCGGAGAATTGGTAAACACGTACGATAGTAATACCGTTGAGGCTACAGTGAATTGCGCATCGAAGGGAACCCGAAGGATGGTTTCAAACCGGAGCGCAGCAATACATGTCTGAACCCGATGGCGGAATGAAAGCAATCTAACAATGGAATCAATGCCCATGCGCACCATCACAAAAAGGAGGAGTCAACTAACCTCCTTACTGGGAAAAACTTCTTCGAAGAAAAACAACTTGCAAACATCCGGACCCAACACTAGATGGCAGGAGTATTTAAAACATTTGTATCTACAGCACACATGCCTCAAACAGGGAGATTTTGAGACACCGGGAAGGTCAAACAACACTGAGTATGGAACACTGGCATACAGGACACATGCATGGAAGCGGGAAAAGCAATTCTTTGAGTAATCGCCAAGGTAACAGAAAATATGAGAATCATGGAGAGCACATACGTGGCTGTAAATGATGGCCAATAATAGGAGAACACAATGAACTGTTGTTCTGCAAAAGAAGAAATATGGTTGCGAATCCTGCGCACCTAACAAGTGGGTTTGTCTGGATATTGCAATGGAAAATGTAGTACTTATGATGCCTGTACCTTGTTGTTAAGTCTGACGATTATTCTGTTGAGTATTAACAAAAATAAATGATAAAAATAAGTCTGCACTTTCACTACTAATAAATTGGGTGAAAAGAAGACCAAGACCCTCATTAAGAATCACCCGATATAATCCCTGGAATTTTCCCCTTCTCTAAATTATCATTATTGAGGATTTTAGTAATCTCAGAGGGGGGAGTTAATAAGGATTGCACATTTTTGGGGAATAACATGCAACAGAATGATTTACTGTGCTGACTCATGCATCTATTACCGCAGTAGTTTATCCAGACACTTTGCCTTCTTACGGGTGAAAAACGTTTGATAGGCCCATCGGAATTAATCTACTACTTGCTTTGAAGCTCCAAATTAGTGATGTGGAAAAAAAAAGCGAAGGATTCTACCCAGGATGCATTGACTTTAGAAATAGCTCTAAAATCCACAGTGAATACAAAGGAGATCTTTTCAGCCATTCAAAATTGTGCCACCAAGTTATTCACAATGTAAATATTGTAAAGTAGAGCGGCTTAAGAAACTCCACTGGATATGGATGCTAGGGTGTAACCCCTCTGAAATAAACCTACTCTCCACCAGAGCTTACAAAGAGAGGCAGAGCATGGGCCTAATGCAGTATAGTTAAAGTGAATCAGCTCAAAGACCAGGATCGAGTATTATGGTTCAATTCTCTACAACAATAATTTGAGATTCATTTTATGGTGCAATTTCTTTAAACTTCTACTGGTCAGAAGATATTGAGCTGGTTCAAGGTCAGCTGACATAGTATCCTTTAGGTTAGCTTTCAGACAGCCACCCTCTATGGGCAGATAGCGCAAATTTATGCACAGTTGCATTCTCTCGCCAAAGTAACACAAGACAAAATCTGGGCCAGGTTAAAGATTTGAGATACCAGCTCTCAAATGCAGTAAAGAAGAGGTTGAATGTGGAAATAATACCAAATATCTTCAAATTTACAAATAACTAAATTCTACTCCAATCAGTAGGATACTCCACTCTTACAATGTGTCATACAGAAGGGAATTGGGTACAGATGTTCTGTGATTGCTCTGTCACAGAGGATTACTGGTATCAGCCTAAATATTAACCTTTACGTAACTCCCCACATTGCAATGCTCTTGTTGGTCTGCGATTTTGGGAATGCCCCTCTCCCTAAGCAACTTAGGAATGTATTTCTAGTTTTGGGTCCTGGGTGGCTTGGTTAATGATTGTCCAATAGGAAAAATCTTAGGATCTGCTAAATATACTTGCCTGGAGGAAGACGTTGATTTTAGTAGCGAAATATGAATCTCTATATTACAAGCTTCACCACCATTTGAATATGTTTAATCAACCAATTGGTGCTGCAGATGAATCAAAGCAATCTTGATGGTTAAAGCTTAATAAACTCATTTCTATATGCGAATAAAGCAAAGGGCCTTTTTATATGCATTGTGCACTAATTATTTAATATTGTTCTACCCTAAGGCATTGATTACCATTAAAAATAAGAAAGGATACAAGTTTGTTTTTCTGCCTTCCTTTTGTCAATAAACAAATTAAGGGACTGCAGACCCAAATGAGTGGAGTAGAATACGAAGCAAAGGAGACTACAAAGAATGTAGTAAGTACAGAAAGAACTCTGGAAAATTAAGTGGATACAGAACGTTTCGGTGTTTCACAATTGTGCTGTGACAACAATATGCCACGTAGGAGAAAAAATGCAATTCCTAGAGAACAGAACAAATGCATCCAACCCAAGTAGTCTGCGAATCCTGGTTGACAGCAAAGTGTGATTTCAAATAGGGCTTTAAAACCCCTTTCTGGACTATCAGAAGGACTTTTTCCGTCTCATATAGTTCCCTTAACTGGTGAGAAAAAGAGGTGGTGTAGTATTGTTAGTCCTTTATGACCGGGAGGGGGACATGGTTAACATACTGGGAACAACAGGCCGAAAAAACGCCTTCATTACTAGAGAAATCAAATATTTATAGTCTCCTGTGAAGTAGGAAAATACAACAGATGAAAGAAGATCTAGTTCAGGCTCAGCCCTCAGTGCCTCTCTCCTACAATGTGCCTGCAAACACATCTCCCTTCTGCATCCACCAATTAATAATGCTCTTAGAACACACACATATCTCTGGGGATGTAATAAGCCCCCAAACTACCACTGACTGCGCCCCCAGATCTTTAGATGTTTGGCTCAGAGTAGAATAAAGAGCTATGCAGAGGAACTGATGGAAACATCTTTTGTTCATAGTAGATTATGGATGGGGCTTTGGTTCATCTTCACTGGGTCCAAATAACAAATGTAAAGTTGGCACATCCTAACTCATTTGGGGACTTCATAGACTCTAAAGGCATCCTCCCCGTTGTCTCTTTCCAATCAGAAGCTAAATGCACTGAGGAGAGAGTGCCTCCAGCAGCAATGTGCTAGCACCACTACTTAACATAGCAGTAGTTTTGTTACTTCTGACAGATTTACAAGATGTCTTTCCATAATCTAGCATTTTTAAACCATCCCTATGACTTATCTGAAACAGCTACAATAATATGAGCTTTAGCTTGATCTAGTACAGTTAACCCATTCCTAGGATTCTTTTAAACAGCTATGAAATATGAGCACTGTCTTGCTACAGTGGTTAAAGTTCTCATTTAGCTATTTTATAATATAAGGTTTTCAATAAAAGTATTGCACGATTAACAAAAAATTCTGAATAACATAGCTAATAAAGAAAATCATACCAGTGCCATTAAATTTTACCTTCCATGTGACTTTCAAACAATACTCAATGAATTTCTGGTTTCTAAGCACAGTTAATAAACCTTGAACATTTAAGTAGTTTGAAGATCTGCCTCTTGCTTCTAGCAGTTTCTGGTTTTCCTCCTTGGGGTTCTGTAAAATAATTCCTCATCTTTAGACTAATGTTCGACTTTGGCAATAGACAATGCCTGAAGAAGATATTTTTTATAAACTAGCTTAGTTGTACATTGTAAAATTATTTTTGTTAAGGATTAAAAATGTCTGTTAAGCAAAAAAAGAAAATCCTTCACAATCCAATATATTCGCATTGTTCACAAATTTATCTCTTAAGGGCTTCAAATAGTGGCAACTGCATGGCTGTGAAGATGTCGTTTTCCAAGAATGTTGAAAGTATTCTTTATATGTGTTGAACAACAATAACCTCCTTCCTTTTTTACCATACAGAATACATCTTCTTTTAGGCTTAACATTACAGTCAGGAAACATCTATAAGTCTTTTCAGATCACATCAGCAATTCTGGTTGGACTCAAGTACACGGTGCAAATAAAGTCTAAGCCGTGATGAAAGAAAGAACCAGCCACAGACACACATTCACTAAAGTGAAACAACATTGTATTCAGATAAAACTTTCATGAAACAAAAGCAGCACACCGTTTTGCTTTAAGAAGTTGATCCAATTTGCTTGACAAATCTGCAAAGCCTGCATTTCCATAAATATGGTTTTGCTACCATAACTTATTTTTTGTTATGACTCTTGGTTTCAGAATTTTATTAGGGACTTGAGCTGATTAAGGAACTTACTGGATGGTACACGCTGCTGACTGTAAAGGTTGTAAAAAATCGACGCATCTCTCTTGAACCCAACCTCACGTTGAAGGCTCAGGCTAATCATGTGGTTTCAACTTGAACTTTTTTACTTAAGGTCTTGAGCAGATCGTTCTCTTCTTACATAAGTGGGTCGATCAGATGGTGATCCAGGCGACTATTCATAGCTGCCTGGATTACTGCAATTCCTTCTATTTGGGGGCAGGTAAGGGTCTGCTTTGGGAATCGCAAGGCATTCAGAATGCAGCTGCCAAGATGATACTGGGCCTTTCTCATTAGTCATCCTCTTCAGAGGCCCTAAAACATCTGCACTGGCTTCCAGTTGAAAAGCAAGTGAGGTTTAAATCACTACCTCGTATACAAATCAGTTCATGGAATAGGCCACCAAGTTTATCTGGCTAATAAATTTAAGAGGTATACTCTAGTTTGCTGAGCTCCTTTGACACACATCTGGCGGTTCTACCACAGGTCACTCAATGCCGTTAGAGGCAAGGCTTTCTCCAGCTGCACAACAGCAAAACTATGGAATGAACTTCCTGCTCATCTACGGAAAATTGCCTCTTTACTAAAAATCAGGAAAGCTCTAAAAACCTGGCTCTTCGGTGTCAAGTGGTTTGCATTATGCCTTTTTTGATAAAAAGTATCTCTTTAGTGACAAGAACTTTTAGTCACCCCAGGCTTTGGATGTAACCATGTGTTTTCTTGGGAATCGTTTGCTTTCGCACCAGGACACCCTTCGGGTATATGTCGTGCTCTATAAAATAATGAACATAACATTGCCTTGGAAACACAAGATGCAAACAAGCCTGGAGATATTCATAGGGTGAGAGAAAGATCTTTGGAAATGCAAGTATCCCACATTTTGTAGATTCAAGAGGGAAATATGGAGCTTTCACTGGAATGCCTACAAGCTTTGTGCTATCTTAACTTTCCAACAGAAACTGTGAATGTGGAAGCACAGTTCTCTGTTTAAGATTACCTGTATGTGTTCAAGCATTGATTTTCCTGTCACTGTACAGCTGCACATGCCCTTGTCTGCTAACACTAGGCATAGCCAAGCAATATCGTGTAAAAAGAGTCTAGACTTGCTATGTCTTCAAGAAAAGTCTATACAAATGAAAATGTTCATCACAATTACCTCAGCGGGCTAGGCTTCAAGCCTGCTCGTGCTCAGGTTCATTCTGTTGCACTTTGCACATCATCAGTCATGCATTAAGCCTCCTAAAACCAGTTTGCCAGCCCAGCCGCAGCCTCGTGGTTCCATTTTTTTCAATATATATCTAGAGCTTTCTTCTTCCAAAGAAAGTCTACGTGGAAAATCGATGGAAACCTCAGAATCAGCCACTTCTGGACGTGTTCTCTTGATTTAATTTTTCTTCCCTGAAGGTTAATTTTCAGGTTGACAAAGACATACAAAATATAAAATTAGTTCATGGACAAGATTTAGTATAATTAAATTCATAGTGCAAAGATGTCAATCGACACATTTTGGAAAGTACACACATTTGTATTAAGTTGTGCCATATATCTAAGCATATTCAGTGTTTATCTCTTGACAACTCGGTAGCACCAAACTTGTTTTTTTAGAAGGTCATAGCAAAAACTGTGCCATTTCGAGTTACCTAAAAATTACCAATTAAGCTACCTGAACACTGAACCCTTGAAAACAGAATTTAAGCTAAAGTTATTGAGAGTGGTGTTGTCTTAGGAGGTCTCCCATCATAGGTTAACTTCATTAAAGATAGGTGTTTTAAACAGAAGATGCCTCTAAATGTTTAAAATACCATTATGGCTGATGTTCTGCACGTCACACCATGTTAAGTTACTACACTCAGGCTGTGCTCGAATTGTAACACCTTTACTCTGCACCTTGACAAGTCTCTCTATTCCCTAAACGTGTCTAGGAGGTCATGACCATGTGTCAGGCCCAAAACTCATATTTCATTCCTGTAATTTTCAAAATGAGAACCAAAAGACATATGCCGAGACTCGCACTCTAGGAAAAAGTTCATCTAAACTTTGTTGATGGACGTTTTTTTGTATTTCTGATTCTCTATTGTGCAATACCACATAAACGTAGGGGTACTTGAATGTTGCTGTGAGGGAACTTTAATCCAAGGTAGTAGACCTGGCAATAGAATACATTTCTCAAAATGGTGCACACCTTTTCCGTTCTGTGATCTTGATATGGCCTGATGTTTTCATATTAACAGGGCTTATGAGCATGGACTTACATTCAATACCTTTGGGTTTACCTTTGACCAGACTATGAATAAAAAATGCTCTATTTCCT
The DNA here is from genome assembly GCF_964204655.1 of Triturus cristatus. Taxonomy (NCBI): domain Eukaryota; kingdom Metazoa; phylum Chordata; class Amphibia; order Caudata; family Salamandridae; genus Triturus; species Triturus cristatus. The sequence goes on along the minus strand of NC_140580.1, from coordinate 63,664,721 downwards.
ATGTATAGTTTGGTGTCTAGCAAGTGTTCCTTTTCGACTGAAGCTTTTTCCACACACAGCACATCCATATGGTCTCTCTCCTGTATGTATACTTAGGTGCTGATTAAGAAACTCCTTTAGCCTGAAGCTGTTTCCACATACAGTACACTTATAGGGCCTCTCTCCTGTATGTATTTTCTGGTGTCTTAAATAGATTTGTTTGTTATTAAAGCTTTTCCCACATACAGTACAAGAATATGGTCTGTCTTGGTTACATGTTCTTTCAAGTTCAAGAGGTTTTGATTCTGCAGAAATGTTTTTCTCCTGCTCAAAGTATGCATCACTTAGTTTTTCTGTATGTGGTCTCTGATGTTCAATAGGACTTTCATATGGAAGAAAGGGCTGCTCATTGCCAGCATCTGTTCGCCAGTTCAGTAGTGTGTTTGAGTTATGTGCAATAATGTTCACATTCGCCATTACGCTCTGACATTCGTTGAATGGGCCTGTTCTCTGTAGGTTTGGTGTTCGGTGATAAGACATTGAGGGCGCAGGATGATAGAAGCCACTCTGACCATATCTTCGTTTAATTTTACCTCTGCTGGGCTCCTGGTAATTTCCTGACCACACTTGTCTTGTATAATGTGATTTCTCAACAAAGTTGTGGATCAACTTTGCTTTGACCTTTCCCATCGAAGATTTGCATGGAGCTGACTTCTCATCACATTTGACTGATTGTCCAAAGCTCTTATTTATGTTCACGCTTCCAGCATCTGTTAGATCATAATTAAATACATAGTTAGTTTTTTACATGTGCAATTTTAATAATGTGATATCATGTTAGAATCTGTTGGACATTAATGTTCTGCCTTGCCATGAAGAAGTCACTGCTTTGAACTATGTGTGCTCCAACCTTAAGGGTCACAACACTGGTTCTTACTCTAGGCTGATCAACAAAAAAAGGTAAGACTCCACCCCTACCCCCGAACAACGGAGGGAAAATAGTAGTATTGTACGAAAGAAAAATCAGTTTAAGGATGTTGGAAAGAGGAAAGTTCCTGGGATGTAACCCACTAGTTTCGTCGAAATTGACATATGTTTAGATCACCTCAGCAATCACAAAGAAAGTAGTTGTGTGTATAGGTGAAAGGGGGCTTTCAGTAGTGCAACACACCATTATGCTAGTCCACAAGTGCCCTATAAGAAGCCATATACCAAGTCTGATGGTGACAGTGTGCAAAGAGCCCATCAGTGGATGTGATGAAGTTACTCGTGTTCTCACATGTAGCATCATAATCAAGTTAATCACTGAAGCTTTTCCCACATGGCCGTGCAGGTACACTCCTCTATACTGGTGAGCTCCCAAATCCCATATGTGGTATATAGATATGTTTTTAAGTACTTATGTATGTGGTATTTCTATGGCACACAACTAGCCACAGGCAGTGCAGCACTGTACAGGGTGAAAGGTATGCATACAGTTAACGTATGAGTTACTTACCTTCGGTAACGATGTATCTGGTAGAGACGATTCTAGCCGCAGATTCCTTCACGTAGAATTATCCCCAGGCGTGAGACTGGATACGGAAACTTTTTGCCACAGCATCCCTGCGCGCCGGGGGCGGGGCGACATCACGTGACTCCGCCCAGGCGTCATCCGCGTACGTGACGTCAGCGAGGTCACATAAGACCCGCCCCGGCGCGCCCACATCAGTTTTCTTCTGAGAACTTTTCTGCACCACAACGCGGAATCACCAGATAAAAAACTGTGGAAGCATGGAACAGTGTGCGAAGAGCAGAAAAAAATTGGAAAGAAACAGTGAAAGAAAACAACACCTCCAGAGTAGTGCCAACACCGCAGAACCCAAGGGCAGGGATAGAAGAAGCAGGAACCTGCACAGCCACCTTGCCAGCACAGACAACCTTCCATCCCTGTGCCCCGGAGGCAAGAGCATTCGTAAAAGTCATGGCACTTGTAGGCAACCCACCCCCCCATCCTGAGCAAGGAATGGGACCAGTCCCAAGACAGACAGGGACAACAAACTTCCAAGCCACCCCAACCTAGAGGGCAACCACCCACAAGGACAAGGGCAAGAAATGGCCAGAGGACCCTCAAACCAGAGGATAGCAATGGAAGGAAGGGAGGGGAGGGAGGACAAAGATAGAAGCAATCCCCCCCAAACCTGGAGTAGCCAGAGCAGCAGGGCACCGGCGCACCAAAACCCCATCCTCCAAAGAACCAAGGGAGGAATGAACCACCTCCAGACGGAGCAATCCTTCAAGAAAAAGGAAGACACTCACAGGAGACACAGCCCCCCACCAGGAGGCGAGTACCAAAGACCAACCCAAGGGTCCTTGCAGAGTAGGGGAGGAAGCGCGGGCCGTGAAGGAATCTGCGGCTAGAATCGTCTCTACCAGATACATCGTTACGGAAGGTAAGTAACTCGTACATCTGATAGAGACTATTAGCCGCAGATTCCTTCATGCAGAATAGATACCCTAGCAATACCCCCTGGGAAGGAGGGTCTGCGAAAGGACCCCACCAGCCAATGCAGAACAGATGGCCCCACAGGGGACCAGATCTGTGGACCAGGTAGAACCTTGCCCCTGCCAGGCTAAGGGAACCCCCACAAGCAGGACCCCACTGACCCTAAGGTGATGTAGGAGGGAAAGAAGGCTGAAGAGGTTCGTACACTCACAGCAGAGGAACCAAGGGCAAGGACTGAGAGGCCGAAGCACCCCACTCCCCTCACAAGGCAACATAGCTTCCGCCCAATGCCAATGCCAAGACAGGAAAGCGGAAGAAGAAGAAGCCTAGAGGACCCAAGGAAACTAGGGGAAAGAAGGCGAACCTACTCCAGATGGAAAGCAGCCTGCCAGCCAGAACAGTGCCGGCAGTCAAAGCCAGAAGAAAGAAAAACAGCCCGAGGCCTCAGGAAGGCCGAGTAGGCGACGCCTGGCAAAGGAGAACACAGGATCATCCCAGACCTCAGGACAGCAGCAGGGAGAAGAGGAGATGCCCGGGCCACCACTACGAGTGGCCACGCACACGACCTCAGGAAGCAAACACAACTTACCTAAACGCCATGAAGAACAGGCACCCGAAGGCAACCAGAACCCTCTAGCAGAGCGCAAGCCATATGACAGCTACCACTACCCCACATAGGGTACGTTAAGTCCCAAGATATGGGAACCCTCTTTGGAAGAACTTCCGCAGCAGAGGAAAAAACAAAAGAGCCACGGGGAAAAAAACACCCCCGCTGAAGGCTTGACAAGAAGCCCAAGCAAAGCAGAAGGCCCAATCTCAGGGCCAAGTCTGTGCAACAACTCCTGCAAAACCACACACAATCAACACAAGGGCCGTCCAGCAGCCAACAATGCCAAAGTCCCAAGGAAGGACGTAAACGGCTCGAAAACACACTGCACCAGCAGAACAGCCGGTCTAAGAAGGCCCAGAATCCACCCAACTCAGAAGTCACTGAGGAGGGGACGGAGGAGGAGGAGAACAAGGCGGAGGAGGAGGGCGGAACCCTGCCATGAGCCTCTGGATGGTGGAGTCGGCCGGGGCATGGAACAACAGACTGCCATCAAATGGGAGATCAATGATCCTCTCCTGAATATTTTCGGGGAAGACGCCGTCCCGAAGCCAAGCATGGCGATGGAGAGCGACTGAGGAAGCCATGGCCCAGCCCAGCGCCTCAGAGATGTCCAGAGGGGAGCGGAGAATAAACACCGCAAGCTCCCAGCCATCAGAGGCATGATGCCGCAAATCCACCTGCGCAGACTCCTGGAATGATGCAGACCCCAGAGACTCAGCCGAGTCCCACAAACAGAAGGAGGCCTGAGCCAGCACATACAAGGTGTTAAGGGCCCGCAGGGCCGCGCTGGTCGAGGCGAAGATGTTGCGTCCCCAAGTGTCCAGCCAGCGGGCCTCTCTGGACGGCGGAGCCAACAGGGGCAGCGGGGAGGGAAAAGCAGTCCGTAAAAGGGGGCTGGCGGCTGAGGGGTGAATGGTCAGGCACACCAGGACACGCGGCGTCGGAAGGTGCCGATGCAGAAGATGCAGAGGCACCGGGTCCCCGGAGGCAGGACTCCTCCAAGCCCCCGTCAAGGCAGAAAGGAGCGAACCTTCAAAGGGAAGCAAGATTTCCCTCCCACCAGAGCTCTGGTGGAGGACCTCCAACAGATGGTCCGCCGGAAAGTGAAGTGCGTAGGATGCCCACAGCCGTGGACACCGCGTGAGCGAAGGCCGCACCCGCATCCATAGGGCCCCGCAGTGGAGAAAGCAGCTCCTCCGTGGGCGGCGGCTGCAAACTAAGGCGGCCGTCCCTGAGGCCAAGCGGGGCGGGCAAGGGCCAGACCTAGAAGTCAGGAGGAGCCAAAGAATGAGGGACCTGCAGCTCTTCCAACGAACACCTCTGCCTCAGGAAGGGTGGGGAGCCGCCCTTCGACGCCGGTGAAAAGGACACCACACGGCGACCAGTCTCCGGGGAGGACGATACCAATATGCAGCCTGCCTCCGGAGAAGAAGGAGCGTCTGAAGACGAATCCGCGGTACGACCCCTGCGCGGAGGCGTAGAGTCCGCTGCTTGAGGCAGGACACCGGCGTCACCGGGCAAGGGACCTTCAAGTCACCCCGCACCAGAGACCCGGAGCGGGGACCGGAGTAGAACTGGAGCCGACCCGACTCCTGCTGAGGCAACCACCTGCATGGGGGAACGGGACGGGCCCGGGGAGGAGCCCGAAGCCCTCCACCGGCCGCGGCCCAGAAGGAGGCGAAGGTCACCCGGCAACCCCTGTGGCGGCGCCAGTGACGATACAACCTCCGACTTGCCCTCCAACGAGGCAGCCACCTGTGAGGAGGTACGAGAGGGGCCCAGAGAGGTACAAGGGGTCTGCCTTGACCCGGAGTGAGACGAGGAGAATCCACCAACCACTGTGGCTCCGCACGGTCCAGCTGCTGCCGGCGCCGTAGCGGCGCCACCTCGGCCTTAGACAGGACCACCCTGCCAAGGGGCCGAGAGGGGCTCGGGAATGCGACGCGAGCCTCGGCGACCTCCCGCAACACCACAGGGACCCCCGTGGGAGTCTGCGGCAAGGTAGAGACGCCGTGGCCTGAAGGAGGTGCCCCAGAGGAGCTGCACTCCAACAGCACCACATCCTCCAAGCCTGGATCCGACCCAGTTGGCGCCCGGGGCCGGAGCCACCGGCGGGCCCTGCGCAGGGCGAGGGATCCGCCGACACCCCAGGAGGGGAAGGAGGAGGAGACGCTAGCGAGGCCTGCAAAGCCGCCGCATAAGTCTCCATCTGGACTCTCGATGCCCCAACACCAGGAAACGGTGGATAGGACAACACGCGGGGCTGCATCACCCGCGGAGAGTCCACACCCCCAGTAGGCCGTAAACCAGCCCCCGGGGACCAACTGCCACACTTACCCATCGGGGAGCGACGCTCACGTGACATCGGAGAAAGGCGAGGACGACGATCACAGCCGGACCTGAAGCCGTCTGCCGAAGCAGACCGAGGGGAGGACGTCGACCTGGAGAGACGCGCCGAGAGAAGTTTCATTTGGCGCTCCCGCCGCGACTTCGGCTTCAACTTTTGGCACGCCGCACAATCTGTGGTGCCGTGATCTTCCCCCAAACACCACATGCAAATGAGGTGAGGGTCCGTCTCCGACATAAGACGCCCACAAAACGTGCAAGTTTTAAAGCCCGGAGGCATTCGCACACTGTTCCACCAAAAAGAATGGAAGAAAGGGGGTCCTAAACAGGCCCGTAGCAAGGAACGGATCCGCATTGCACGCAGAAAAGGAAAAAACTGATGTGGGCACGCCGGGGCCTGGGCGGAGTCGCGTGATGTCACCCCGCCCCTGGCGCGCAGGGATGCTGGGGCAAAAAGTTTCAGGATCCACTCTTACGCCTGGGGATAATTCTACGTGAAGGAATCTGCGGCTAGTAGTCTCTATCAGATAAGTGATTCCAGTGAGAGGTCTTTGGTTTGTGAAAAGGCACTGCAGCATGATGTAGTGTTCTTTAAAAGGTGTGTCTTCAACCTTTTTCTGAGTTGCATCAGGATTGTGGAGGTCCTGACAGATAAAGGGATGTTGTTCCACTGCCTGGTTGCACAGATGGAAAAAGGTCCGGTGGCTTGTGTTTTTTTCGTTTAACACTTCTTGACAGAAGGTAGCCTAACTGAAAATGCCTGTTTAGCTGGGTCCTTGAGGGCCTTCCTCAAAAGGGCATTTGTGCTCCATTTTTAACGACTATGAACCGATAAATAATTCATGTGTTTGGCGTACTTTATACTTTTGTATTTCTTAGAAACAGTTTTATTAAGAGAGGGTTGTATCATAAAGACAAAGAATAAGATGTTTTAAACAAGTGAACACGTTTGATTCTAACAAACTAAATGTTTATGCATATTTAGAAAGTCCCTTATCTAAGGGGGAATCAGAAGCTTACAATTGGTCACTCTGGGGAGATACATGAGTGAATTCCAGTAACATAACAACATACTAATGGTGGAATATGTACAAGAACTAGAAAAAGTTAAAGTTACAAATTATAAATTATATAAGGCTTAGTTATTACTTCAAAATGTGGCTAATAATTAGGCACATTATGTGTCTCTTGTGGAACTAATAACCAGCTGTACTATCAGCGTTGAACTACTGTCACAGAAGACAATTTAAGCACACAAAGATGACTAAAATAAAAATAATAAACAAGACTTTCAAAGTCAATCGGCCCCAACCATAATGGTTCATTTGAATGCATTTTTTAACAATTTTAAGATGGCTGCCATGCTGGCGTACATAAGGCAGCCATCTTCTAATGCGTTTTACACAGAAGCCTGGATGCACACACAAGCATACACAGTAACCATCTTGCAATATCCTTTTTTTAAGTGAACTAAAACATATTGGTGAACCGTGCATGCACTCACAGGGACAGTGGCTATTTTAGAACATGTTTTGATTTATTTTTAGGAAAATAAGTCCCAAAACGGATGCTATGAGTGGGTACACAAGACAGCCACCTTGTAATATGTGTTCTAAAAATAAACATTAGAACACGTTCAAAGATGGCTGCTGTGCCTGTGCACACCCATACAGCAATGGTAAACAAATTACTTTGGTCACTATCTTTCCGATGGATCCGCTAGCTAACTGCAGATTCCTCACTTTAGAATACTACCCAGGAGCCAGACTGCATCTGGACAAACTTTCTCCATCGCAAAGCTCCTGTGTACGGTAAGCTGGCACAGCGCTGACTCCACACAAACCCTGGAAGTGACAGAGGGGAACCGCATATAAAGCGCCATCCCTTTCTTGTCTTTTCCCTTTCTGTGCCCTGAGACGTTAGGTACGGACAACTGAAGGTACAAGTGGGCTGAATACTAACTTTGGACCTATTAAGATGTTAGCAAAGGCCACTCCACAGAATGTGTCGATGGAATGGAGGTAAGGAATCTGCGGTTGGATGCAGTATACACCACGAAGAGCATTATTGATGGTAAGAAACTTGTTCTCCGGATGGATACTTCTAACTGCAGTCTCACCATCTTAGAATAGATACCACAGCAGTGGAGGGTCTGCAGAGTGGACTCAGACAAAAGGTTCCTACAGGATGGCGTGATCTTCCTGTCTGGCCTGGCTGGCAAGGCAGAAGTGCTTTGTGAACATGTACACTGACACCCGTTTGTGACCTGGCAGATGTCAAGGTTAAGGCATTCTGTGTGTGAAAGCAGTGACAGCAGCCTTAGCCCTTCTGGAAAGGCCCTCAGACCTTTCAGAAGCCGATTCTTATTTACTACATAGTCAATCTTAATGCAGAGGACTATCCACCTCAACAGGGTCCTCTTCAGCACAGGCTTCGCTTTCTCTGCTCTGGGGAACCCCACAAACAGTTGATTGTCCCATTTGATGTTAGTGGTTTGATCAATGTAAATGTATAAAGCCCTTTTGAGGTTAAGTTGATGGAGACTCTCCTCCTCTTTCACGAGGTTAGGGAGAGCAAAGAACACTGTCAGAATGACGGACTGCCCTACAAGAAAGAAAGTCATGACTTATGGCAAGAATGCCGCTCGAGTCCTCAGCACCAAGTTGTCCGGGGAAAAGGTGGTGTAGAGCAGATGCACTTAAAGTGCCTGAAGTTAACTCGGTCAATGAGCTCACGTAATCACAACAAGGAACACAATCTTTAAATAATAATAATAAAAATAATATTCCATATTTGTAAAGCGCAGACATATCACCCATTAAGGTTTCAAGGAGCTGGGGGCCATTGGGGAGATTAAGTGAGCTATTGCCCAGAGTCACATGATGCTGAGCTGCCGCCGGGGATCGAACCGTGAGCCCTGTGCTCCAGAATCAGACACTCTGGACACTACCCACACCTCACCCTTTTCAGGAGTCAGGAGAGGCAGTGAGCAGCTATGCATCAGTTCAAAGGAAGTGCACATGAGAAATGTCATGATCAAGTTAAAATCCCACTGTGGAATAACAAACTGGGAGGAAGCATGAGTCAAACCCTTAATAAAGCTCATCACAACAGGTGATTTAAACAAGGACGGTTGGTCCAGCAAACATAGGGTTGACAAATATCCTTTAATAGCACCCACTGCAAGACCTGGATGTGCCAAAAAAACAACAAACAAAGGACATTTGACAGCTTTGCTTGTAAAGGCTAAGTCTTGCAAATGCTATAAAAAGGCTACAAATTTGTCCCAGCTCTTTGCATAAATGGATTTCTGTGGAAGCGTACTTGGCAGCAAGGATAACTACCACCACTTCAGGTGGCAGTCAGTTGCTGCCGCTCAATCTCCAAGCATGTTGGTGTAGATTGTAGAGATTCAGGTGGAGGACTCTGCCCTGTTACTAAGGCAGGAGTTCCTTGCAAAGTGGTAAATTAATCAGAGGGCAGAAGCTCAGATGCAGAAGGTCCGGGTACTCTCCTTTTCCAATCCAGAGGCACTAAAATGACCTGGGCCCGATTGTTCCTGATCTGCTTTTTAGAACTCAGCAGGTGAGTCAAAGGCCAAAAAGAGTATAGCAGTCCTGAGTTCCATTGCAGCAGGGATGCATGTCCTAACAAATATTTTTGCGGAGACTCCATAGTGCAAAAAGATCTAGCCTTGGTTCTCCCCAGTGGTGGAAGATGTCCTGCGCCACCTTAGGATGTAGACACCACTTGTGAACCTGTACCAGCCTCCCCTTGATGGATGGCAGAAAGGCATTTAGAGCAAAAAGAATGGCCTGCTATACATGCCGGCCCTCTGCCAGAGACCAGAGTCCCCTGATCCCCAACTTTCCCAGATAACCTTCCTAGCCCAGCAGGGATGCATCCATAACCACTGCCAGCAGTGGGTGTGAAATGGAGGGGCATGTCGCTGGACCAACGCATTCATGCAGACACCACTGCAGATCCCGAGCCGTCCCCTCAGAGACGTGAATGGAGATGATCAGACTGCCTTGATACTGGGCCAATTATGCTTCAAATTCCATTGCAGAGCCTGCATGTGCCCTCTAGCATAGCGGACAAGGAGAATGCAGGAGGCTAAAAGGCCAAGAAGGCTCATGAGTTACTGTGGGAGGGATGGGAGGAAATAGAAGCTATGAGGCTTGATGTGTTTATCAATTTTTACGATTTATTTGAAACTTGAGTTGTAATAAGGTGTTCTTCTTGAGTTGGAGTTCTGGTATTGATTCCACTGTTTCTTCTTTACTGGGTTCCTGTAATCCCTCCTTTGCTGTCCGTCCCCCAAGTAGCTCAAAGGAAAAAGAAAGGAAAGTGAGACTATTGGATTCGACAAATTAGTTATCAGGAGATTGGATAGTATTCGTCACCACACCAAGAGAGGGGGGGAAAAGGTTCCTATCTGTCGCTATGGCCAAGTGCCCAAAAGGAAGAACAGCAACAAATAAAAAGCAGGAACAACCAAAAACAAAAAACTTCTGGATTTTCTTGGTCTATTCCCTGACTTCTTTTCAGGACTCTACCTTGCTACAGGTAGAGAATTGATCAACCAAACTCTATGTCCCAAAACGTGGGTATTTCTAACCTCCTAGAAGAGAGCTACGTACACTTACTTCAGTGCCGATATGTCTCTAAGGAGTGATCTGACCAACAGAACACTATGGGTGGGCTTCTTCAATTAGACCCACACACACGTGGGTTAGGTGCGTTACAGTCCTTGCACAATGCGAAATGAACACACCAACCAAATAGCCAGTTACACTTGGGGAAGTCACCAGGCACAACAAGGACAAGATGCGGCTTACACACATGCAGGGGAATACTCCCACTACCCCTCGCTTCCCTCCACGCACCTTCACTGTTACTGTTTCACACTCCCGCACCCTCGAGGCACCCTTCTCTTTGATTTGGGGTCCACCGGCCCGGCCCAGTTCACTCACTGTCAGAAGAGTTGCGGTGGCTTTCTCGCACCTCCTGGGGGAGGGTGGGATCCACCAATCTTCGCACCACTCTTCTGCTTCGTCCTGGGCGTCTCCAGCGTCGCGACCTGTCTTCCTTGCGTTTCCTCCGGTTTCTCTCCTTCAGCATGCTATCGTCTTTCCTCGTTCCATTGCCCGGCTCCTTCCTCACTTTTCTCTGCATCTACGGGGTCCGCCTTTTCTCTTCCTCCCGGCGTCCCCGATTGGTTCTCCTCCTGGTAGCCACTTCCTTCTTCCTGCAGGGAAGAGGTCGGGAGCAACGGCTTAACCCTTGCTGTCCCCTGATGTTCCCCGAATCATGGTGCTTTCGCTTCATGTGTTTCCATCCCTGGTAGGTAACGGGGGTTCTGTGAAGCGATCTCGTGTCACTCGTCAAATCCCCATTCCCTAACTCTCTTGTTTACACGAAAAGGGTCAAGGGGATACCTGGAGAGATAATCAGCATAACTTTGCTCTTTCCCTTTCCTGTGGTGAGTAGTGAATCTAAAGGGTTGTAAGACCAGAAACCACCTTAGGATTCGGTAGTTATGTCCTTTGTTTCGTGAGAGCCACTCAAGTGGGGCAAGGTCCATATATAGAGTGAATTCCCGTCCATCAAGGTAGTATCTCAGAGAATCTATGGACCATTTGATGGCCAGAGCCTCTTTTTCGATCACAGCTTAATTTTTTTCTCTGGGAAATAGTTACCTACTGATGTAAATGATTGGTCTTTCGTTCCCCTGTGAATCCTGTTGGACAGGACTATTCCTATGCGTACTCCGAGGCATCTGTTTGCAGTATAAAGAGTTTGGTGAAATCCAGACTAAGAAGTACTGGTTTGGCTGTCAGGGCCTGTTTTATCTTAAGAAAAGACTGTATGGCCTTGGTGGATGGGTGTCTGAGCTCTTTCTCGGTTCTAACTTCCTTTTTAAGGAGATCCATTAAAGGGGCAGCTAACTGAGAAAAAGAGGGTATAAATCTCCTATAATTCCCCAGGATGCCCAAGAAGGCCCGTAGGATTTTTATTGTGACAGGAAAGGACAATTATAGTGTTAGCCTCTATTTTTACTTCTTGTGGCTTAATTTATCCCTAACCCAAGAGATATCCAGGATATTTCACTGATCGACCAGCTAGATGACTTTTAGCTTGCATCATACTGCAGAGATGACTCAAGTGTTCCTCCCAAGAATCACTATAGATGATTATATCATCTATGTAGGCAGCAGAAAACATGTTACATGGCTTGAATATCTGGTCCATCAGCCTTTGAAATGTAGCCGGGGCTCCATGTAACCTGAAGGGGAGCATAGTAAAATTTACATAGGTCAGGGGTACTTATATACTGGGCCTTCCCTAACCTCTCAAGGCAAAGGCAAAGGATAGGCATCGAATTGGGATATTTTAATGAACTCTCTGAAGTCTATACAAAGCCTGATAAAACCTTCAGTTTGGGTAATATCACAATGGGCGAGCACCATTCGCTGTTAGAGGGTTCAATTATCCCCATTTTTAGCATCTGCTGTACCTCATTTTCAATAGCTTCTCGTCGGGACTCGGGTATACGATAAGGTCGTAGTCGTACCCTTTTCCCTGGGGAGGTGTGGATGACATGTTGAATCAGGGAGGTTTTCCCTGGTGTCAATGAGAACACATCATGCAAAGGGAATAATCTTTTGCTTAATTCCTGCTGGAGGGGTATAGGTAAGTCTGGATCAATACTTTGTTGGAATAACGGTATGTGGTTCTCTACCTTCCCTATCAGGGTAGGTCTGGTACCTTTCCATTTCATTAATAGGTTAATGTGATAGATTTGGGTATTCTTTTTATTCTGGGGATCTAATTCCAGGCGGTATGCGACTGGAGTTATTTTCTCAAGGACTTTAAAGGGACCCTGCCAGTGTCCTATTCATTTATGGTCAGAAGTTGGCATCATTAAGAGAGCCAGGTCCCCTACATTCAGGGTCCATTCTGTGGTCCTCCTATCGTATTGTGCCTCCTGCGCCTGCTCTAGGTGAGTCTTGACTATACTCCTAATCTGATGTAAATGAGCTTTCAGGTTCCATACATACTCAGGGAGGGGTTTAGCTCCCTCCGCTTCTTCCTCCCATTCCTCTTTTACCATATTCAGCAGAGTATGAGGTTGTCATCCATACAAAAGTTCAAAAGGGGAATAACCTGTGCTCTTTTGTTGCGTACACTGGATGGCAAAGAGGGCTAAGGGCAACATGTCCTCCCACTTACGGGTCTCTAATTCTAGTAACTTCTTTGGAATTGTCTTAATGGTGGCGTTATACCTCTGTACCAATCCATATATTTGAGAATGGTAAGCGGTGGTGCGTATTTGCCTTTACTCAATTGCAGACACACTTGCTTCATTAGGTGGGAGACAAAAGGTGTTACCTGATCCGTTATGATTTTCTTTAAGAATCCTACTCTAGAGAATACGTTAATCATGGGCATCGCTTTCTGGGTTATGTTAGGTTGCCGTAAAGAGATTGCTTCTGGAAACCGGGTGGCATAATCAACCAAAACATACCGATACCCACTACGTGAGGGAAGTAGGGGCCCAATCAGGTCCATTCCTACCCTTGAAAAAGGTTCTTCGATGATTGGAAGAGGGTGTAAAGGCGCTTTTGGGGGAATGTATCGGCTGTTCTTTTGGCAAGTCGGGCATTCCTGGCAATATTTGCGAACTTGATGATAAATTCCCAGCCAATAGAACTGCTCTAGGATGTTTTTTTGCAGTGTTTTCCCCTCCAAAGTGTCCCCCTAGAAGATGGCTATGTGCCAAGAATAGGACATTTTCCCTGAATGCCTGTGGAATTAAAAGTTGTGCCTTATGATATCTTCCCCTTTTTCGGTATAATAACCCCTTTGTAAAAAAAAAATTGGGGACCTACTTGTTGGGGATCTTTATTTTCTCCGGCTCTTTTCCAGGCTTCTTGGAGTGAAGAGTCCTCCCTTTGAGCCGTGTGGAAACTTCAGTTGTTTTCCCACATAGAGGTCCAGTTAGTATGAGTTACTGCAATGCGGGTCCATTTCTTTTTCTCTCTCTTTTTCTGTCCCTTGCTTTTCTTGTGTTTGGCTGGCGGCCATTCTTGGTCTGCTACTTGGGAAAAGGGGGCTGTCTTTCTCCAGTAATCCTCGTCAGACCTGCTTGCTTTTATCAAATCTTCCATATAGGGATAATCATTGCCTAAAACCAGGGCTTCCGGTAACTTAGGAATAAGTCCTATATTAAGGGTCACTGGTTTGGTGGTTGGTTCATATTGAACGCTTACTTCCGTGGTGGGGTAGGATTTATTGTCCAAGTGTACACACTGAATGTTCACAAACCCAGTGGTATGTTGCACTCCTCCTGGTATGGCCTGGGGTCGCATTACGCATTGAAGGCATCCTATGTCTAGTCGGGCCTCACTGGGCTATCCATTGATTGATATTTGACGGTGATAGGGTGGAGCTCAATGTCCTTCTAGGGTACAGAGAAAGGTCTTGGTTACCCCCACTTCCATGGGCTCTTCTTTCAGGGGCATATCCGGGCAATATGGCCAAACATTCCACAGTGAAAGCATTGTGGTCCCAGGTTTGGTGGGGGTTGCAGGATTGCGGGTACTGATCCTAGTAAGAGGGTCACAGTTTCTGCTTTCTTTGGGGTGGGGTGTCTAAGGTTTCTGGGAGCGATCCCCCTTTCTTGCTGCCTCCAATGAGCTTCTTCCCTTTCTGTATCTCTTGAGCTCTGCTAAATGCGCCAGCTATCTCCACAGCCCGTTCCAGTGTTAGTTGAGTGTGTTGTAGCACCCATTTCTGGATGGGAGGGTGTAAAGAGGATAAATATTGTTTTAAGTACACCTTCTCCATTATCTCCTCCTTGGTAAAAGTGATGGGCTTCAACCACCAACCCGTCATGTCTCTAACTCTGTAATAAAGTGCTCTAGGAGTTTCCTGGGGACCCTCTCGTATTTGTCTCAAACGGATACTCTAGGTCTCTTCGTCTACTCCGAGGCGTTCTAGGATGCTTCTTTTTACTTTGTCATATGGGGTTACCCCAAGCGGATTGGCTGCCTGACACCCTGCTTGTAGATCCCCCAATAGGAGGGGCCCAAAATATTGCTCCATTTATCTAGAGGCCAGGCCGCGGCCCTCGCCATTCTCTCAAAGTATGAGGGAAAAAAACCTGGGTCTTCCCCACTGACATATTTTTGCATGACTACTGAGGGGTGGTGGTGTGAGCCCTCTGTTGTCCGAGGGTATCGGCCAGTTTACTAATTACAGTCTCTTGGGTATGACCTTGCTCAGTAAGAGTCTTATGCAATTTCTCTCTATCTTCCTCCGCTACGGCCAGGAATTTTGCCATTATTTTTCCCAGTTTCTCCTGGTTCTCGGCCATCTTATGCATGACTGCCTCCATTTCCTTGGATCCCACTTCTGACACCAACTGTGGGAGGGATGGGGGAAATAGAAGCTAGGAGGCTTGATGTGTTTATCGATTTTTACGATTTATTTGAAACTTGAGTTGTAATAAGGTGTTCTTCTTGAGTTGGAGTTCTGGTATTGATTCCAAAGTTTCTTCTTTCCTGGGTTCCCGGTATCCCTCCTCTGCTGTCCGTCCTCCAGGTAGCTCAAAAGAAAGGACGGTGAGACTCTTGGATTCGACAAATTAGTTATCAGGAGACTGGATAGTATCCATCACCACACCAAGAGTGGGGGGGGGGGGGGGGGGGTTGAATAGGTTTTGTTGCTATGACTAAGTGCTCAAAAGGAAGAACAACAGCAACAAATAAAAATCAAGAACAACAAAAAACAAATCTGGAATTCCTTGGTCTATTCCCTGACTTCTTTTCAGGGCTCTTACTTGCTACAGGTAGAGAACTGATCAACCAAACTCTATGTCCCAAAACTGAGGGTATTTCTAATCTCCTAGATAAGCTCTGTACACTTACTTCAGTGCCGATATGTCTCTAAGGAGTGATTTGACCAACAGAACACTATGGGTGTGCTTAATTAGACCCACACACACGTTGGTTAGGTGCGTTACCATCCTTGCACAATGCGAAATGAACACACCAACAATATAGGCAGGTACACTTGGGGAGGTCACCCGGCGCAAGGAGGACAATATACGGCTTACACACATGCAGGGGAATACTCCCACTAGCTCTTGCTTACCTCCCCGCACCTTCACTGTTACTGTTTCACGCTCCCCGCACCCTCGAGGCACCCTCCTCTTTGATTTGGGGTCCACCCGCCTGGCCCAGTTCACTCACTATTCTGGCCACAACTCTCCTGAGTTGTGGTGGCTTTCTTGCACCTCCTGGGGGAAGAGGGGATCCACCAATCTTCACACCACTCTTCTCCTTCGTCCTGGGCATCTCCAGCGTCGCCGTCCCGTCTTCGCTGCGTTTCCTCCGGTTTCTCTCCTTCAGCGTGCTGTCGTCTCTCCTCATTCCACCGTCCGGCTTCTTCCTCACTTTTCTCCATGTCTTCCGGGTCCGCCTTTTCTCCTCCTCCCGACGTCCCTGATTGGTTCTCCTCCTGGTAGCCACTTACTTCTTCCTGCAGGGGAGAGGCCGGGAGCAACAGGTTTACCCTTGCTATACCCTGATGTTTCTTGAATCGCGGTGCTTCCGCTTCCTGTGTTTCCATCATTGGTAGGTAACGGGGATTCGGAGCAGCAGTCTCGGGTCCCTCCTCAAAGTTACTCTCTCCATGATCCAAGATCGAGCCTGAAACATCGGGATCATAGCCTAAACTTCCAGGATTTGCTGAAGCAGAGGAAAAGCCCTGAACTCCACAGTATCCAGGATTGCAACAATGATTAGAAGCCTCTGTGAAGGAGTCAGGTGAGACTTCTGCTCGTTGATAGAAAGCCCCAATTATGTCAACAGACTCGCTGTCATTCAGCGGTAGTCCACAACTAACTGTGGCAAGCCAACCTTTGACAGCCCGTCGTTGAGGTATGGTAATACTGATACCCCCCACCTACAAAGAGAAGACCTGACAACTGGCATCACTTTCATGAACACCAGAGGGGCACTGGTGAGGCCAAAAGGAAGCATAGCAAACTGGAAACAATGCTAGCCTTCCTTGAACTGCAAATGTTTATGGTACCACACATGAAAATACAAGTCCTGCAGGTCCAAGAACTCCATCCAATTGCCTGCATACAGAGGATTTGCAATTTGATTTTTGGGAAGAAGCCATTCAGAGGCCAGCAGCCCAAAATAAGCCTGAGGCCCCTGTCCTTCTTCAGGGACAAGGAAATAAGGAGAATAACAACCTCTCCTCTTTCCTAAACCGGAGCCCTCTCTATGGCACATTTGGAGAGCCACAGCCGCACCTAACAGGATGGACAGGTGTTGATCTGAAATTCAATCAATCAATCAATATGGGGAATTATAAGCGCACTACTCACCCGTGAGGGACTCAAGGAGCTGGGGAAGGGGGGGTCAATAGTTCTGTTTCAGTCGAAGAGCCAGGTCTTCAGAGTCTTCCTGAAGGTGTTCAGGGAGGGGGCACGTCTGATGTCTGTGGGGAGCTTGTTCCAGGTCTTGGCCGCGATGTAGGAGAAGGCTCTTCCCCCTGCTCTGCGGATGCACGGGGTTTGGCGAGAAGGAGGTTGGTGGAGCGGAGGTTTCGTATGGGCACGTGGAGGGTGATCCTGTCGTTGAGGTATTGGGGTCCGGTGTTGTGTAGGCATAGGTGAGTATCTTGAAGGTGACTCTTTTCTCGACGGGGAGCCAGTGGAGCTTGCGTAGGTGTTGGCTGATGTGTTCGTGTCGAGGGACCCAGAGGACGAGTCTGGCGGCAGTGTTCTGTATTGCTGGAGCTTGCAGAGTAGAGACTTGTTGATGCCGGCGTAGAGGGCATTTCCATAGTCCAGCCTGCTGGTTATGAGTGCATGGGTGACTGTCTTCCTTGCCTAGGAGGGGATCCATTTGAAGGTCATACGGAGGATGTGGAGGATAAAAATATCGGCACATCACCTCGCTATTTAGCGAGATAACAAGAGACTCCATTAGTTTAGCGCCATCCACCGAGCGCCATCTTGGTTAGCGCTCTAGTGGCTGGCTCTATTTAGGTGGGGGGAATGCAAGTGCACAGCGAGGGCGCGTAGCGGGCGTGCCAATGCCGCGCCAGAGGCAAGCCCGTCTGCGCCTGTCCGCGCACCGGCGGCTCCCAGCGCCAGCAATGCTGCCCGAACACACACTGGTAGGATTTGCTATTCCAGGGAGACACTGTTTAATATCAGTAAGGGGGGTCGGGGAGTACCAAATGGTCTTAACATGTGGCCTGATTAACAGCAGGTCCCTGATAAAACACCATCAAGAGATCTCCAGTCTGCACTACTACCCATTACACTTCCAAGGCAATGTGTGTTATCCAGACCAGTTTAGATATCATATTTGGTTGTGTCCTGACAATCATGAATCGTTTGAGCCAAAGAGGCTCTAAGGGCTTCTGGGACTGCCAGTAAGATACTGCTGGTCGTGTCCCCTCAGGGCATATGTAAAACACACAGTAAGCCAGTAACATTCATGGATCGTAATGCTAGGCTGGGGAAAAAAACATGTGCTTGCCAAAATCTTCAGTTCTCAAGAATTCTCTGTCTGGAGGAGTGGTTGGAAAAGAGTTAGAATTCACTTTATAGGTGGTGGGATGCTTGGTGATAAAATCTGGTTCACAAGACACTGGTTTGTGGTGTTTAGCCACCTGCCTAATCATAGATGAGCAAGAACATGGCTTCAACCAAGTAGTCATTGACGTATCAGTGAGAGCAGTGTTAAAGGTAAGCAAAGGCTCAGAAGTAGCTGACCCAGACTTTTTTTTTTTTTTTTTTTGAAACCGTTTATTGCAGTCTGTAAAAATTTACAGGTATGGGCCTACAACCACCCGGCCGGCCGCTAGAGTGACAAAAGCATATTGCATACATACAGTAAGAGTCTCTTGGCAGTGCAGAGTAGCGAAACAGGAGATAGCAATGTTGCAGGCCACATAGCTCCATGCCCACAGTACGGTTCCCTTTTCTCAAAACAAAACAACACGAAAAACCACACCCGCAAGGCAACCCGCGATCCAAGTGACAGCATGTGCTCCATAAGTGGGGGATCCAAACCAGCAGCAGAACTCTGACGAGGGGAATGGGAGTATATCAGGGACTGGGGGACCGCGTGCCCACGGCCGAGGGAGGGGGGCCATCTAGGGAGACGGAGCAGGCGAGGCAGCCGGTAGCAGTGGCGGCTCACAAATACCCCCGCGGTAAGCGTTCCAGGGGCCCCAGATTTTCACCCACGCCCCAGGCTTACCCCTCGCCACATACACCACCTTTTCACGAAACATACACCAATCCATATGTTCTTTCCAAGCCAACACCGCAGGGGGCCTCTGGGATCCCCACAATTGAGCAATATCACGCTTAGCTATCATGTATCCCAGAGTCACCCACCGCGTCTGCGGGACCGAATAGTCATTTGGTTCCCACACATTCAGCAGGCATCTTCTCGCTTCGGGCAACAGCGCGACACGCGTAACCACACGCAGGACCTCATGCACACCACGCCAGAATCGCTCCACCTTTGGGCACTCCCACAGTATATGCATGAAAGTTGCCAACGCACCACAGCCACGCTTACACATTCCGTCACCAGCAAAGCCCATACGTAAAAGCCTTGGCCCCGTCACGTAAACCCGGTGAAGGATCTTAAGCTGGACGAAACGAAGGCGAGCCGGGATGGCCACCTCTTTTGGAGAGGCCACCGCGGAAATCCAATCCTCGTCGTCCAGCTCTAGCCCATCGGCGACCCAGGCCTCGCGGAGACTAGTCAGCAGGCACGATCTGTCGTTGATCAGTTTTTTATATACGAGGGAGATCGTGCTGTCTGGGACATGGCCATCCAGCACTCTGTCCTCCAGGGGGGAAGACTCCGGAATGGACGCGACATCCGGGAAGACGGAGCCCAGCGCATGGCGGACTTGTAGGTACCGAAAGTACTCACTGCCCTGCAGCTGAAACTCCGTCTGCAGCGCCGCAAAAGTCTTGAATCCCCCCCTCGTCCAGAGATCTCCCACCGTGCTGATTCCGATCGTGTCCCACTTCTCGAAGCCCTTCGACGTCCACAGGGAGCCCAACCTCTCAGACGCGTACAGCGGTGACGCTCGGGTCAAACGGTCCTTCCACCCCATGGCTGCATTAGCCGCGTGCCAGACACGCACCATGACACGCGTCGGTCCCGTCAGACGGGAGTCAGGCGCGGCAGAGTAGAGCGCTCGATTGTAGTCGCCACCGGGGAGGAGCATCTTGTCCATCTCAAACGCCGGGTTCAAGGCGGGCCCGTAAAGGCCATGATTAATTGCAGCCAGTTGGGAGGCCCAGTAATACCGTGTAATGTCCGGGAGGGCGACCCCCCCATCGTACCACGGGAGCGTCAATTTAGCTAGAGCAATGCGCGGCCTCCCGTCCCAGAACAGGCGCCGCTGGAGGCCCTCCACCTCACGGAAATAGCGTGCTGGAACCAAGTCCATAGTATTCTGGAGGGCGTAGAGGAAGCGCGGCAAGGACATCATTTTAAACAAGGCCGCTCGGCCGAGCGGCGAAAGCGGCAGACGCCGCCAGCGCACCACGTCCTCCTTCAAGCGCTGGAGGGGGGGCAACAAATTCCGCTCATAGCGGGCCTCCGGGTCAAGAGTGATATATATACCCAGGTACCGAAACCCCTGGGAGGCAATCTGGATCGGACAGTCCCGTGGCAGGACCGGAGCCTCCCCGGAAAGCACGTATACACAGGATTTCGCCCAGTTGATGACAAGTCCTGAGTTGCGACCGAATGAGCGCAAAACATCAACCAGGACGATCAGTGATTTACGCGGGGAGGCGAGATACAGGAGGATATCATCAGCATAGAGGGACACACGGTCCTCATACTCGGGGGTCCAGCGGAGACCACGGATGGAAGGGTGCCACCGCAGCCACTCCGCCAGGGGCTCCAGGGCCAGTGCAAACAGGAGAGGTGACAAGGGGCAACCCTGTTGCGTGCCCCGCCCCAGCGCGAATGGGACCGAGACTCGCCCATTCACCACCACCTGCGCCAATGGGCCCGAGTACAACAATTTGACCCAGCTGATAAAGCCCGGTCCAAATCCAAATTTCGCCAGCATCGCCCAGATGTATGGCCACTCCAGCGTGTCAAACGCCATGGTGGCGTCCAAGGACGCCAAGATGGCCGGCTCCCGCACAAATGGGACACGCGCGAGCACCCCGTGCAAGCGCCGCAGATTGAGCGCCGTGTTGCGGTGTGGTATAAAGCCAGATTGGTCCTGGTGGACCAAATCGCCCACCACGCCAACCAACCGGTTGGCCAACACCTTGGCGAGGATTTTGGGCTCCGCGTTCAGGAGCGAGATCGGCCTATAGGATGTGACCCGTTCACGGGGCCTCCCCTCCTTGTGGATCACCACAATTGTGGCCAGACGCTGGTCCGGCGGGAGGGAACCCTGCGAGTGGGCCGCCAGGAACATCGCGCGCAGGTGGGGCGCCAACACATCCGGGCGTAGCTTGTATAGCTCAATGGGAATACCATTGGGGCCCATGGCCTTGCCGGATGCAACCGAGCGAATAGCCAAGGCGATTTCGTCCGAGGTGGGAGGAGCGTCCAGCGAATCCCTGTCCTCCACCGTAAGGGAGGGCAGTGCGATGTCTCGAAGCAGGGCATGGGAATCTTCCTCCGAGCAGGGGGAAACCGGGGAGTAGACTTCGCGGAAATGGTCCGCAAAGCAGGCGACAATGGCTTCCGGCTCGGTGACACACGCACCATCCACACTCTCAATCAAAGGAACCACGCGGCTCGCTCTCTCCCTCTTATCCAACCACGCAATCAATTTGCCAGCCTTATCACCCACATCATACAATCGCCCCTGCTGCTCTCTACTGAGGCCCCTGGCCGCCTCCGTGACGAGGGCCCGATAGGCCGCCTGCTTTAGGTGTAGAACATGCAGCTTGGCGCCTGTTACCCCGCTCCCCAGGTCACCCTCCAGTTCTGCAATCTCGGCCTCTACCCGGGTCACCTCCTCCCGCTCGCGCCGCCGGGCATGGGAGATAAAGGAGAGGGCCTCCCCTCTTAGAACTACCTTGAAAGCCTCCCACAGGGAGATGGCCGAAGGGACCGACCCCACATTCTCGTCGAAATATCGCAGTAAGGATTTGATCAAATCGGCACGAATGGTGGGGTCGCGCAAATACCATGCATTGATTGGAGCCACCCTGCCATCCCCCCTCGGGAAGACATCGAAATGTAACAGCAATGGGGAGTGGTCTGAGATACCCCGCGCCAGATGGCGCACCTCCCCCACCCTCCCTGCATGGGCCGCCGGGACAAGGATGTAATCAAGCCGCGAGAGGCTACCATGGGCGCCCGAGTGGAAGGTGTACTGCCGCTGTGCGGGATGTTTTAATCGCCAGCAATCCACCAGGCCCAGCGTGTCTAAAAGGCCGGGCAGCCACGCCTGTGCCCGGGGGAGGTCCCTAGGGGGATGGCGATCCATAGACCCAGAAGCTACCGCATTAAAGTCCCCTCCAACCACCAGCAGGCCACTCGGAAGGTCCAGAAGGAGGTGCCCCAGATCCGCAAATGTGGTGGCTTGTAACCCAGGCGGGACGTACACTGATATAAAAATAAACACTCTACCCTCCATTCTTCCCACCAGAACAGTGTAGCGTCCCCTCTCATCATGGCGCACCTCATCAATCTCCAACGGGAGCGAGTTCTTGATCATAATGCCCACCCCCCGCGAGCCCGAAGTGAAGCCAGAATGGGCCGCCAAATGATATCCCCGCCGATTCATTGCATGAAAGGAGTTACCTATAAGGTGCGTCTCCTGCAGGAAGACAACATCTGGTGAAATACGTTTTAAGTATTGCAGGACCACACCACGCTTAATCCTATCCCCCAGGCCGTTAACATTCCATGACAACACAGTCAAATCCCTACCCCCCATCATACGTCGAAACAATCGGTCGTCCCCCACCGAGCATCTTAAGAACAACAACACAATAGCGGGTTTGCCTTGCGGTGCAAACAAACAACACACCCCCCCCACCCCCCCATCCCCACAGAACTCCCCCCTCCCTGCACCCCTGCATGAGCCCAGACAGCCCCCCCAAAGTGCAGTGTGCCTGTCGCCCCATAGCTAAAACTAACTAGTCCCCCAGAGGAGGAGGGAAGCCCCCAACAGACCCCGCATGACCTCCGTAGGAGGGGAACATATGCAATCAATAAATGGTGAAGGAACATCGTCCAGAGCAAGGCCTATTCAGTCACCCCTCAATTCTGATCCGGCGGGCCCTCCTCGCCAGCCGCGCCCCCCCCGCCCCCCCGGCCCCGATCTCCAGGCAGTGTGTCCAACCAGTCCCCAGCCGCCTCGGGCCGGTCGAAGAAGTGCGTGCGACCATCCACCTCCACCCTCAGCTTAGCTGGAAAAAGCATTGAGTACTTGAGGTTCAGGTCCCGTAGGCGACGTTTAACACCAAGAAAACTCTGTCTCTGCTTCTGAACCGCCGGAGTAAAGTCTGGGTAGAAATGCACATCCATGTTGTCAAGCTTGACCGGTCCCTGTTGCCTGGAGGTCTGGAGGATAGCATCTCTGTCCCAAAAATTAAAAATCCGGGCAATGAGAGGCCGCGGCGGGGCACCGGTCTTAGGTCTGCCCCCAGGGACCCGATGAGCACGCTCCACCGCAAAAAGCTTACTCAGCCCCCGGGGCTGGAGATGGGTCAGGATCAATTCTTCCACAAAAAGATCTGCCGCCTCCGCCTCTCGTCCCTCCGGCACCCCCACAATACGGACATTATTCCTCCGGGCCCGACCCTCGGAATCCTCCAGTCGCCGGTCCATCAGGGCGCTCGCCTGGCCA
This sequence comes from Triturus cristatus, assembly GCF_964204655.1. Taxonomy (NCBI): domain Eukaryota; kingdom Metazoa; phylum Chordata; class Amphibia; order Caudata; family Salamandridae; genus Triturus; species Triturus cristatus. The sequence goes on along the minus strand of NC_140580.1, from coordinate 63,641,403 downwards.
AGCCGGCGCACCTCCTTCTGAAGGGCCACCACGTCCGTCGTGAGGCTCGTTGTGGTGTGGGCCAGGGAATCGACCCGGTCGTTCGTTTTGGACAAGTCTGCCCTCACAAGGCTCACATCCACCAGGACCGAGTCTATTTTTTGCGCTAGGGTGTCAAAACGCTGGTCCACCGAGGCCTTCATCTCTGCAATGGCGCCCATGACGTCCCGGAGGGTCAAATCCACCGGATGAGCAGATGCCTCCGTCGGGCCCACCGGGGATGCGCGCAATGTCTCCGGAGAACCCTTCTGGAGCGTGTAGCGGTCCATACTGTTAGCTTGGTGCGCCGTGCCACGGCGGGTTGTCTTCACCTTCGCCCGGTCGCCATCTTGTTTGGTGGACATGCTTGCTCTCCCACCGCCGTGCCAATCTCCTCAAACGGGCCGCTATACCAATTCACGGGCTCCGGGGGGGGGCGGGGGCGACCACCGAACCGCAGGTCAACCCACCGCCGGCGGGTCGGCCGGGCTCCTGGACAAGACCACACCACCCCACCCGGCTCCGCAACCCAGCCTCGCTTGAGTGCAAGGAGGGCGCAAAAGCGAAAGTGAAAGTGCGGGGTACGCGAGTCACCCAGCCCTGCCCGCCGCTGTTGTTCAATATGTCCCCGGATCGCCCCACTACTCCAATCCGGGGGGCCGGCGAGGAGAAGGCCGCAACCTTCGATCGGTGCTCCCACCGGTGTCCGGGGTCCGATTCGAGCCCGAAAAACGGGTGGCGCCTCTGCTCGGGTTCCCCAACACAGTCCCCTCAACAAGGACAGGATATCGCCAGGATTAATTCAGGAGGTCGCGGCGGTCCTCGGGAGCCTCGCACCTACGCGGCCATCTTGGTTGCGCGCTAGGCTCCTCCCCGCTGACCCAGACTTAAGACCTTTGAAATGACATTTGCTTTGGCCTCAACAGTGGGTAGCTGTAGTTCTAGTGCCTCAATTGTCCTCCGGATCACTCCGCAAACATAGGACTCTCCTCCGTTAGTAGCCCAGTGGTGAGTCAAGCTCTCACTCAAGCGAGGTGTCAGGCCACTGCCATTCTGTAAATCAATGTATAAGGCATCAACAGTATAAAGAGGAGGGAGCAAACCATCCCCATTACCATCATCATCATCATCAACACCTTGGGGTGCTGCCCCTTGTCTGGCATAGGATTACAGTCAGAACCAAAAAGATAATAGAGCATTTGCTAATAGGTATGACATGGCAGTGGCACTGGGTTAGAGAAAGGATACATGATGACCCGTTGCGCTCTTGTAATTTCGTAGCATGACATCAGTCAGGCTTGAGCCGAAGTCAGCTCTGGGCCTGACAGAGTCAAGATCAGGTCTTTTTCCAGCACCGGTGGGTTTGACACCGGCGCCGGTATAGCAGGGATCAACATGGATCTTGGGGCTAGAGTAGAAGTCTGTAGTGGATTTGGTAAAAGCCTGGTAAGGGTTCCCATGGGGAAAGATGGCACCAGGGAAGAACCGACCGATGGTAAGTCGATAGTGGGCCCCTGTGGTTGTTCCGGAGGGCAGGAAACTGCATCAGAGGGAGCCAGAACACACTGGATATTTGAAGCATGGCCTCCTTGGAGGTACCTATCTGCTACTAATTCGACAATAGCTAAGGAAGCATGGGGCAAGTCGGGGACCAGCCGAAGAATAGGTTCCAAGGGCAGAGACCTCAAGGGGTATGACTAACATCATTACACCCTTGCGCTTTCTCTCTGTGTCAGAGAGTGGCGTGATGGGTCTAGTCCTGTTTCCCTTTTTTTGTCTGCTTGGACTGGTACTTACTGGAGGACTTCAAGGGCGAAGTAGTGAGGCCTTGAGACTGGCTTTGGGACCGGGTGCATGACTTTGATCAGTAGCGAGACCTACGTGGAAGCCGTGTGTTTCTTTTTGTGTTTGGTAACATACAGCTTTACTTCCCGGTCTCCGATCACCTTCGGGTGCAATTATCCAGCAAATTTGAGTCACAACCTCTGCTCAGACATCAAAGACGCCACTTGTGGGACTGTGACTGACATCTGCTTTCGGCCGATTCAGCATGGCTTAATCATGTAATTTTGTGTGGGTACATCGTTCCCTAGCATACTGGTGAAATAGTTAAAAAGTTGTCAGTAAAATTAACAAAGCTGGGAGTGGAGCTCCCTATTTGTATCAAGAGGCGCTGAAACAAAGAAACTGACTTGGGTGAAGCTTATAGGCAGCTCTGCTACCTCACTTTCCGTGCAGTGTGGAGTCAGTGTGTAGGAGCACAGCACCACCTTAGCAGTGAGCAAGAGCATTACTGTGGAGAAACGTTTTCCATATCTAGTCTGGCTCCTGGGGAGTATTCTTAGGGGAGGAATCTGTGGTTAGAAGTACTCATCACAAGGACTGGGCTTTGTTTGTATTAAAATAAAAAGCATTTTAAGAAAGAGGGGAAACTAGAGGGAAAGGAAAGAGGGACACAAAAGTTAAACACAGAAAATAATCAATATATATTATTGTGGAAGGATACAACACAACCAATCGAAACACTTTGAGAAGGAAATGACCCTGGGCAGGACAAACACGACAACAGGAAGGAAAACCAATTAATCAGGTGCAGATAATTGAGGCAGACAGGAACTCTATTCATAACCATAAGCAAGGCACAGGCCCACAGTCCACTCTGTCTAAATACCAATGGCAATAAACTATTGACGCTGTCAGCAGGCAAGGCCTAAATCAGATAAAGAATGGACAGAAAAAACATTGGCAAAGTAAAGTATTGGCCCACTAACCCTGGTACTGAAATTCTCTTCCTTTTAGAGAGATGTGCCCATATGGACAAGCAAAACCCTTTCACGCACAGTGTAATCGAGCCAATGGCTGACCAACTGCCCAATTCTCTATACTATGGTAGGTGTAAGGAAAATGTGAACGTCAGGTGAATAGACCAATGGATGATAAAGGCTAATCCACACCCCATCTATGTTTACATGTATGAATTTTATTATAATGTTTTTAACTACAAGAGACCAGCAAAACATATCAAGCTATTTCTAAGCCACACCTAATAATGCATACACTACAGTAAGAACAAGGGGTATAAACGGGGGTGCATGTGAGTGCACCACAAGCAATAAGGCCAAAAACTTGTAGTTCTAGTCATTTAAACCAGGATTCAGTCCCTGGGTGGCACAGACCAGACAGGCAAAAAATAATACAATAAAAATCCCACCACCAATTTCCAAAAATAGAGAAAAATGTAATGAGCAAAGAGCAGAGATATTAATTTTTAAAGTTCTACAGTAAAAAGGGCCACAAAAAGTAAAGCACCTATTAGAAGTCACTGTTCGCGGTTGTCTTAAACCTAGATATGATATCAGGCCCACCCAGATACACCAAGCAGGTTGTCCCGCTCAAAGATTTTATCTTCTGAATTAGTCTCTGAAATGTAAGTCGAAATTCTCCAGCGGCACAAGGTTGCAGGCTGTATCCAAATTAGTCCTCTCAAGGCTGGACAGTCATTGGGTGAGGTCCCGCTGAAGCCGTTGGTTTTGGTGGGAAAAGTGACAAGAACTAGAAACTTAAATGTTGCGGCCAGCTAAATCCATGAGTCGGTGGGTACTTTTCATAACTCCGCCTGCCGAACATCAGAACAAGCCTGAAGCAAAGTCCACTCAAAATCGGACCCTCTGAACAAAGGTCCTGCTGAAACTCTGTAGGCCTTGGAAGTCTAAACATTTTCTAAGCCCCAACTTTTCAGACTTTCTAGAGCAGTTCCTCTACATCACTTCTAAGGCTCTCTGGTATCGCACTTAGGGACCAGGATTCACTTCACAGCACACAGGGGCGTGATCCAATAAAAACCTAGCCAAGTGGGTCACCTCAGCGCCCAGAAAGGCGGGCATCTCAGTCACTAAGACCCTGTCAAGCTTGCTATGCATGTTGTGTGTAGGTAAGAAACATGTAAAGAGCCTCCGAGTCAGGTGACGTACCCGCCAGACGTCCTGCAGTCCAAATTCCCTCATTGTTGACTGCAATTGTTTTGTCATACGAGGCTTAGTTCCTGTTCAGGGGGGATATCTGTCCAGAGCGGGATCAAGAACTCAGTTAAAGTCACCCAGCCCTATGAGCGGAACACTCTCTGCGGCTATGAGATACTGTACTGCTTGGTAAAAGGCGGGTTCGCCTGTATTCGGAGCATAAGTGCTTAAAATAGCGATGTCACGGCCATCTAGTTGGCCACGCAGGAGCACATAGCGGCCCCCCACGTCTGCTTCGGTATAATAAAGAGTGAATGGAGTTCCCGGGGCCACCCAGAATCAGGGTGCCCCAGGCATATGTAGAATAGGAGGAGTGGAATACCTGGCCCGCCACTTTTTCGCTACTCTTGCAGCCCCGGTGTCGTCCAGATGTGTTTCCTGCAAGCAGGCAAACGCGACATTATGTATTTACAGGGAGTAGAGCACCCTGTGTCGCTTTGCGCATGTGCCCAATCCCCTGACATTCCAACTAAGAAACCTAACCCCCTGTGTCATGGAAATGCCAGCACCCTGTGGGCATTCTCAATTGCGAACAGATTAGAAAGCCCCTTGGGGCGCAGCTGTTTGCGAATCCAGTTTTCTTGAAATTGCTTGGCCGATCCCTGTTTCACCCTTTTAGGGATTCCCAGCACATGGATGCTGATGCGTCTGGCACGCCCCTCAGTGTCTTCAGCTCGTTGCTCTAGTGCCCTCATGGCCATCGTCATCTGGGCCACTTGCTTCTTATGGGATGTCACTTCACCCCGCAGATCCACTAGATCTTCCTCCGCCGCGTGTCCTGGTCTGCCACCATCCGCAAATCTGCCTGGAGTAGAATGATGTCTATCGAGACTGTCTCGATGCGGTCTTCTAGGGCCTTCCAAGCCCCTGTGTAGCGGCCAGGAGCTCCGCCCGGAATGATTACCCCCTCTCATCTGCCTCGCTAGCCCCCATTTGTCTGGTTATACGCTGGGGAGAATGTCTCGGCGTGGTATATTGCATTATTAGCCAAAATCACAGAATCTCATATGAACACCATCCTGACTCAGTACCTGGAATTTCATTCCATACTAGACCTTTCCCAAAATGACTTCAGACCCCATCATAGTCCTTGTATTTTTTGTCGGTCACTGAGCAACTTAGAGCCTCCCTGGATGTGGGCAGAACCACGGCAATGATTCTACTCGATCTCAGTGCTGCTTTTGATATGGTCTTCCACAACTTCCTGCTTTATCAGCTGCGGGAAATCAGTATCACTGACAAAGCCCTCGCCTGGTTCACATCAGTAACAGGACCTTTCAAGTCATTGCCCCCCCTTTCCACTCCCTCACACATTCCCTACGCTGCAGCCTCCCCCAGGGCTCAGCATTGAGTCCTACCTTGTTCAATGTCTACATAAGGAAGCTGGCTCTGTTGGCCAGAGCTCGAAACATTTCCTTGGTGTCATATGCGGACGACACGCAGCTGGTGCTTTCCTTTACCAATGGCCCCAGTCAAGATGCCGCAAAATTTCTGGAGGACCTGACCGCCATTTCTGTCTTCATGGCAGACTATTGCCTTCAACTGAACTCTACTAAATCTGAGATCCTTCTCTTAAGCAGAGACCCCCATCTCTGGGGCAGCAAATGGTGGCCCCCTGAGCTCGGCGCAGCCTCGCTGCTGAAAACTGTTGTAAAAAATCTAGGTGTTTGGGTGGACAGCGCCATCACCTTTGAAGATCATGCCAAACCTGTAACAGGTACCTGTTTTGGCTTGCTCTGGGGCCTAAAACAAATACTTGGATTCTTTGATCCTCACCCACGTCAGCTGATTGTTCAAGCCATTGTCCTAGCCAGGCTGGACTATTAAAATGCGCTGCTCCTGGGCTCTAATAAGTCTGTGACCAAAAGGCTACCACGCACCCAGCCTGTACGATGTTGGCCACCCCCAGGCACTACTCGGTCTCCGGCCTCCTGCGCCAACTTTACTGGCTGCCTAAAGAGCAGAGAATCCAATTTGAGGCATTCTGCTTCACCATACAAGATTCTCTCTGGCACGAACCCAGAGATCTTGAGTGATCTATGCCTTCCTTACATCCCAAAGCGTGCTCTACGCTCGGCTGATCTCTATCTGGCGCGGGTCCCCCCGGGTTTCGTAGAATCAGAGCCGGAGGGCGTTCTTTCAAGGTGCAAGCGTTGGCCCTCTGGGACCCCGTGCTTTTGTTCATCAGAAGCATCTCCAATCACCTGGCCTTCAGAAGGTCGGTGAAGACTTGGCTCTTTTGCTGACTGTTTCCTCCCTCAACCACTTCTCACTGCTGCCAGCACTGGAACGTCCCATTTCCGGGACAGGCCTTACAAATCTTATAACATAGCATAACATTACATATGGTGTTTGGCCCGGCTGCTCTTGTGGCTTTGGCTTTGCCCATGACCGCAGTAGTGTGACAGGTTGGACTCGCAAGCCCCTTTGAATCCAGCAGTTCAGGGAGCCCCAGCACAGAACCCAACTAGTGCTCCGCCGGGGGGGAGGGAGCAGTGCCCGTCAGCCCTCCGGGGCAGACCCCACAGCCACCCTGTCAGCCAACTGCGACCTTCACCGTGGTGGGAGGCCCACCTCTCCAGGAGATCCTCCAGCTGTGTCACACCCGGGTGGGTAGTGTGGCACCCAGAAGCAGGCAGGTGGAGCAGTGGTATAAGGATGTCCTGAGATGACCACGCTTCTGATGTTAGTCTGCTTCTGTTGGGGGGGTGGGCAATGAACCGGGGCCACAACAGATACCCGCCTGTCCCCCAACAGTTCTCAGGATACCTCTGGACCAAGCCATGGTTCACTTCAGTCCTCAAGTAGGCAGTCTCCCATGGCTCCAAACCACCAGGCCTGAGTGCCCCAATGCTACATCGAGCCTCACCAGTCCAGCCAGGCACCTGTCATCACTCTGCAGGCTACAACGGGCAGGGAGGCGGAGGGCAGGGTGACCGCCGCAGGCAGCACCCCCAAGCAGCAGCCCTACCCGTCTCCAGGAGTATTCAATTGCACCCGCACTTCCCAGCATGGGGGGAGCTATCGGGCCACAGCTACACATTTGCATCTTAAACATTTACAAAAGGGTTATGAAGATAAGAAGCATTGTGTGCCTCAATATAACTAGGGAATGAAGCCACTGTCACACTTTATGATCGTGCATTGAAGTGGCTGCCAAGGACCGCTGCCATCTTGGTAAAGGTTGTGCTTGAGTTGAATAAACTTTCCAGTTTTCGGGGGGAATAAATTTGCGCTAAATCAGGTGCCTGCAGTACTTTTTTATGAATTGAGTGTGGAGTGCAACGTTTACCCAAAGCAAGTGTGCCATTTGTCACCCTCATGTGGATGCTCTGGTTGTTCTGGCTGCCAAATGCTAAGTTAGAGCTGCCATTTTAGGGGGGGTGGCTTGTTTTCCAAACATCTCGATGCTAAATTGGTGGTCAGTTCAGCTTTAAAATATATCCATTGACTTTAGGGCATCTTCCGATTGTAGGTGATATGTTATGATATCGGCTAACTTAAAATTGGGTTGCTTATGATCATCTTAAAGTTGCCTCTGGGACGGAGCTGCCAAATCAAGCAGGCATCTTTCTCCGCATCACAGCCACAACCCAATCAGTAAACATACTTGAGAACTGTTTACAAACCTAGAACTAACAAAAAAATCTTACTGCCCGGCCAGCCCCTTCTTTACCTTTGATCAACCAGTGTACATTTTAACTCCTATCTTTACTTGTACATTTAGCAGAAATAAAGTAGAACTATACTTTTTTTTAATTGTGAGAAAGTCATACAAAGCATTCAAAGCAACATCAAAATTTGGAGTACATTGTCCCTGATCAGCGAATTTGACTCCACCATCTGATGCATTCTGATGCAGTGGCTATTAAGAGACTTCACTTTGCCAGTTAGCCATTAGATACATCCACAGACACATTTATTGTTGTTGAACATACAATGGCACGTTGTAATGCTGCTGGCTTAACTGTGTAAAATGAAGTGACCTGGGTGTCTTGTTAGCTGACAGCATTGACTGCACTGATAAAAACAATAAATCCAACAGCAACATCAACAGATCTGACACTTGTGTGTCAGTATGCAGGGTCTTTAAAGTTTCAGGATAAAATGTTGACAGATCTTTCTGGTGTGAAAATTTAGTTTGAAGTCATCTAGCCACCAACCCAAGGGTCCACAAAGGCAAGAGCATTATAAATGATTCATTTTGCAAGTATAATTGTAGAGCCTCTATTCTGAAGGTTACACTAGACACACGGAGTACTTTATGCTTTTCTCACAGAAGCCTATGGGGCTCCAACAAAACAGACTGAAAAACAGCAAACGAGCCTTATCACACTTGAAGCGCTCAGTACAGCCATAGATTCTCAGGTTAATTATCTGCTTAAGGTGATTCACTGTGAAAAGATATCTGTTACAGAAGATATGATTCTAAGTCAAGTTAATAGAAAAGGGTAGAAGGCAGTCATGAGGACGACTGCTGACAGGAATGCCATCAGGAAAGAATGGCCCTTGAGAGCACTCCTTTTTAGGTCTCGCCTGACCCAGCGCCAGACTTTAAGTAAGGGCTTCAAAAAATGCTACCGTCGGCCACAGCTTGCAGTGCATGTGCGCGGGCACGTGCTTGAGCAGAGGCGCCATATGGCGTGATTACTGCTGCGCGTGCACCACTCGCGTGCTTCCCCCGCGATCACTTTCGCTTTGGCCCCGCGGCTAATGCTTGTTATTTACGGCGCTCTTATGTTTCTTTTATTCTTGTATAACTAAATTGTTCATTACATCTGGCAAGCACGATATTGTGATAAAACCAAATTAACAGTTCTCTAGACCGCTACCACAACACTTCGAAAAAAAGAGCGGATCGTACCCTCAGAATGACAGCAGAGGTATTTTAACCAATTTACAAAAATAAGACTGCAGTGCAACGGACTCTAAATCTGGTTGAGATGTAAACCGATGCCCCAATGGCTGCTATTTCTGTTTTGTCTTTCAGTGTACTCCATTGATTGGTTGAGAGTGTAGTCAGCCCCATCTGTAGTTATTTCAGTTACGGAAATGGAGGAAGCGAACAAACTTTGCAAATGTCTTCTTCACACAGGCAATGTCAGCAGTCTTTTTAGTTGCAACACGTAAACTTGGCTGTAAACGGGAAAGTACCATTATTAGATCAGTTTGTGCATAACAGGGCATTTTAATATTTCTGTTGAGTAGTATTTTGTGTCCGATGGAAATCTTGTATCTGCATGTTTGTGTTCAAGCTTGCATGCTTTCCCTTTGAAACGTACTGTGCTGTTAGTGGTGTTTTTTTTCCCTATTTTAGATTACTATGAGCAACAGATTTTGTACTCAGTTCGTTGTTCTTATTCAGGTCAGTGTAATTTTTTTATTAAAACCAACAAACTGCTAAAGTTTTTTTAAATAAGGCATCCTGCAGTCATAGACTCAATTGGCTCCGCCGTGTTTCCGATGTTACAGAGTTTGAGTCATTAGCATAGTATGCAAGTTATTTAATCCAATGAAAAAGCTATCATTGCGCCTTGAAGGAAATGGTTATTATTGTTACTGAAAGCAAAAATTAACATGCACTTCATCAATCTGAAATTTCTCACAGTTCAGATGGACAATGAAGTGCATGTCAATTTGTGTTTTTCAGTAACGATACCTATTTTCCTCAAAGCACGATACACCGTCCTTCTGTGGTAACTGCAGTCGTCTCAACCCCAATGTTGTTCTTTGCACGACATTTAAAAGTCTTCACACCAGCAACAGCTAGGGGTTTCTTTTTTTCTATTTTTAGTCGTTCAATTAGCTTTACATGTTTTTTTGCAACTTTCTTGAGTGTCCAATGAAAGCTTGGTGGCGTACAATAGTTTAGCTTAGGGGCATTCATATAAAAATTGTTACCTCTGCTGTGAATGTATGTCACACACATCCTTGTTAACCTTTTCTGCTTTCTTCCACTAGCCACTCTTTCCACATTCTTCTTTTTCAACTTTATTTTTCTATGCTGACCCCCGACAGTCTTCTCACTGCTCAATAGTTTGAAGTTTCTTCTTAATTTAGCTTTTTCAATGTCACTCTCAGTTTCACTCATTTGCAGTTGAATGCCACTCAGAAGTGCATTGAAACAATGGAAATGTCATACATAACCGATCTGAAAACGTGGCAGCGATGGTGTAAGTCAAGATCTCGTACTGTTCCACTGACTCCTATGCTATGTTAGAATGTGATTTTCCTGGCGCAGTCACATTGCACGAATGGGTGTAATTTGTGATAATTTGTTTTTTGTTTCCCTCGTCTTCATTGCTTGATTTTGCTCATAGGTGCTGAAATGCCACTCACAATTACACTTAAATGATGCAAATATCACACATAGCAATCTCAAACCTTGGCAGCTATACATGATATATAGTACTTTTCCCGCGCCCTCAAACCGTATCCTACTATAAATACAAGATTAGACTGAGATAAGTAAGCAAACAATGAGCGTGCACGCGTTTCCCCAGGGCACAAGCCGGGACCTCCTTGAGGGCTCCCGTGCTCTTTGTGCACTCTCTGGTGCCCCCGGTGCCAAACCATCCACATCCATGTGCCTTGTTTCTTTTTCAATCTTTGAACACATGCAGTAAGCAGAGAAGGGTGTGTTTTCTTGGGCAGCATACCTTTCACACCTTGGACTGCAGTTCAGAAAAGCAATTAACTGGCACATGCATCAAGCAAAAATCCATTCGGTAAAATAGCGAATCGGTAAAATCAGCCGTTAGCGAGTGTCAAAAACCGAATCCCAATGCATCAACACGAATCTGGAAAAAATAAAGAATCGCTAAATAATTTACCGGAAAAATAAAAAATCGCTAATAACCAACCCGCAAAACGAAAATTCGCAAAATACCGAACTCGCTATCACCGAAACAACCATTAGCTACCGGCAAGTGCCAATGGCTAATAACGAATCGCTACTCAATGCATCAAAAATCGCAAATAGCGAAAAACCCAAAAATCGCTATTTTGCAAGAGCAGATTAAGGGGAATCAGAACCTGGAGGTAAAGTTACAAAAAAATAAAAAAAGGAGAGAATTTTTTTTTTTTTTGCCACAGATGGCACCAATCAGTAAGCCCTTAAAAGTGGCCCTGGAGACCCTGTTGGCTTGCACAAAATGGCAGCCCTCTACGTGCTAGCAAGGAGGATGCGAATCAATGCAGCAGGACAGCGCAGGAGAAGGGTCCAGGAGTGAGTCTTCAGAGTGCGTATCACATTGCTAGGACAGAATGAGGATGAGGTGTACGACAAGTACTGACTGAATCGTGCCATGATCATGCGCCTAATTGCAGACCTCCAGCCACTACTGCAGCACCAGACACATCGGACCAATGCAATACCTGCGCACGTCCAGGTCCTATGCAGCCTGCACCTACTGGCCTCAGGAAGTTTCCAGGGGGTCATCGCCGTAGCCGGAGGTGTATCGCAAAGCGCACTCTCACGCTTCTTCCACAAATTCATAGATGCCATGCTGACAATGATCCACACGCACATCAGCTTCCCCACAACCCCACGGCAGTTGGACCGCAACAAACAGGCATTCTACCAGGTGGCCCATTTCCCCCATGTCATTGAATGCATCGGCTGCACGCATGTCCCCATCTGTCCACCCTCTGCCAATGAGTACATATTCCGTAACCGGAAGTCATACCACTCAATCAACGTGCAGGTTGTGTGCGATGCCAAGCACATCATAACGGACCTAGTGGCCCAATTTCCGGGGAGCACACACGACTCCTACATATTCCGGCACAGTGGCATCCACAGGCGCCTACAAAACAGAGAATTTGGAGAGGGACTTCTGCTTGGTACGTATACATACCTCTTCCAAACATGATCACCACACATGTATATACATCACCGTTGCTAAGCCTTAACTTCCATCTTTTAGGTGACAGTGCATACGCCCTGCGGGAATACATACTCACGCCCTACATCAATCCAGCAACACCACAGGAGCAACGATACAACGCGGCCCACATAAGCGCCAGGAATGTAATTGAGAGGACCTTTGGGATTCTGAAGAGTCGCTTTAGAATCTTACACAAGAGGTGGAGGCAAGATGGCGGTCGCTTAGGTGACCGGGTGAAAACACTAGCGGGCTACGTGGGTCTAAACGCTAATCAAAGCCCCCATCTGGTATATTGTTACTGCAAAACTTGACCCCCTCCTATGTTTGCGATACGGACGCTCACTAAGAGAGCTTTGGCGCCTCTGTTCAGTTTCAACTCCCGATCAACTGAACGCCGCATCTTAAAGTACCTGCTTCAGCGGCTTCGTGAAGTCGGTGTAATGGCTCCAAAGAACGCTCCGAAGAATGCGAGTGCATCCGGATCAAAGGCAGTGGCAGCGGCAACGGCAACGGCAGCAACGGCTCGAGGGACACGGGGAGATCCATCGATGTGCCTGGATATCTCTGATATCTCCAAACGGTCGATTAATGGTAAGCGCCAGCTCACTGCATCGGACCCGCCGAGGAGAGGGAAGGGCGGAGCTTCAGGGAAGAATCGTCCTGCCGGCCCCTCCGTTGCAGATCTGTTGATGCGGGGAAAGGAATCACGGGCAGAGGCGGAGACAGCCACAGTAAAGGCAACAGCGATTGCAACAAAAGCAACAATGGAGAAAGCTGCTACAAGACAGAAGCGGTGTAAGGAGGTGAGCCCAGTAAGGGTCTCTGGAACCTTTAGGAGTACCTTAATGATCCCAAGCACAAAGATTATGGGGGGTGATGGAGAGATTCAAGGTGGTGAACCCGAAGGTGAGGGCCCCTGTATCAATAGTGATGCTGATGCTGAGGTTTGCTTGGAAACTGTAATTTCGACTCCCCCCCCAGCCTCCCTCCCCCAAGACTTGACAGAAGCTATGGCTATCGTCAGGAATCAGGAGATTAAAGAGAGCAGCAAAATCATGCAGGAGGAAGCTCCCATACCCAAAGGAGAAGAGGACGGGGGAAAGGGGTCCTGGCATTCCCCTTCGACATCTGAGCTGCATAATTTGTCTCTAGCAAAAGATCCGGGGGCAGGGAGTAAGAATGGAACTGACACTGATAAGGAGCCAAGCGATGCTTTTTTTTCTGTTTCAGAAGGGGCAGAGTGGTCAGACGATGGGTTAAGCTCATCGCCAGAGTCAGAGCTTGAGGATAGTGACCCAGAACCCCCGGTAACGGAAAAAAAGTTAAAGCAGCCTTCCGGAAATCAGAGGTGTGAGAAAAAAGATCTAAGCTGGGACTATTCATCGGCTACCCCATTATCGGGTACTGGTACACCACCGACAGATACCGATACAATCTCCCCCACTCTGGAGGTAATACACCAGGCCATTCTCTCCCATAGAGAGGAGACACGTCAAGACAGCCGAAAGGCACAGGCCGCAATGAGAAAGATGCAGGGGGTTGTCAGAAAACTTTCCAAAGCATGTACTAACATGGGTGATAGAATGACAAATCTTGAATAAAGAATAGTATCAACAGAAGCGGAAGCAACCAGCGCACTAGCTCAGACGGTGGCCCAAGGCGCTCAAATAAAGGATATTCAGTGGAAGCTGGAAGATTTTGAGAACAGGCAAAGGAGGAATAATCTCAGGGTGCTGGGGATTCCAGAGGGGGAAGAGAGACAGGATACGAGGGCATATATAATTGACCTTTTTAAATCAGCTTTCCCGGAGCTGTCAGAGTGGAGTTGGGCTTTAGAGATCCAGAGAGCACACCGAACTCCGTTCAAACCTCGTGTCCGATCTACGGAGGGGGACAAACCAAGGGCAATCCTTGTTTACTTTGGTAATTTTCTCTTGCGCCAGGTAATATCGGAAAAGGCTAGGCCAGAGGCAAGGAGATCAGTGGGAGAGGTCTCCTTCTTTGTACGGCCGGACTTCTGTCACTCAACTGTAGAGAGACGCTGGCGTTTGAGACAACTAATAAAGCCATTTCAAGAGAAAAATATTCAAGTCTATCTAATAAATCCGGCACAACTCAAGATTATTCATGACGGGCATACAAGATTTTTTGCATCGGAAATAAAAGCCAGAGAATACCTGGATGCTTTGGACTTATAAAAGACCTATAAAGTCGCAGTAATACTGGTTTTGGGATGGCTTTGAAAGCCAAAGGAAGAGATATTCCGGTATTTGGGCTATAGGTTGTATTTGATTTATGGGGGTGATTTAAAAATATTTTGTTTAATTTGGATTGACCCAAGCCGCTAGTGCTTCACACACACATCACATGCACAGACAAAGGTCTGAGCGCTTCTACAGGGTGGAGGGAGTGGTGGGTGTTGGGGAGGGAGATGATTGGGTGGGGGGGCTCGGGGGGGATTGGGTGGGGGGGCTCGGGTGGGGTGGGGGGGTTCTGTTGGAGGGGAGAAAAAGAAATACCTGGTACTGTATGGTAACTTTGAAACAGATTCGATTTATAAAACTGAGGTTGGTTGTATTAATTGGGTGTGACTACTTAGAAGAAGAAAATGGGGAGGCTTAGAGTAGGCACGATGAATATTGGTGGTCTGAATGATTGGAGGAAAAGGCAACGGCTAGGACAGTTCGTAAGGTCAAATCATTTAGACGTAGTTTGTCTTCAGGAAACCCATATTCCTTGGGCAAAAAGATCTCTTTTAAATATTAGAGGATTTGATTTGTTGGCGTGCTCCACCCAGACATCCAACATTAGAGGGGTTGCAATTTTGGCTAAATCATTTGTAGGAGGGGCAAAACGGCAATTAGCAGATGCCCTCGGTAGATGGGCATTAGTAGAACTTGATTTGGGATATACAGTTTGCACAATATATGGCTCGAATCAGGACGATCCCGAATTATTTGAACAGCTGGAGATAGAATTAGTCAACTGGACAAGACCCCTGATAGTATGTGGGGATTTCAATATCTCGGTCGATTTTGGCAAAAATAATATATATACAGGCCGTAAACCTAAGGTATATCGCGCATTAAAAGCACTAAGGGATTCACACGAGCTGATAGATGTTTGGGGGAATAAGAAACCAAATGAACCTGGGTTTACATATTTTTCCCATCCATTTAATAAATATACTAAATTAGACTATTTTTTGATTTCTAGCTCTGAAATTAAGAATGTTATAATTGAGAAGCTTCCAAAAATTTTGTCGGACCATAGCCCATTAATTATGGAGATTCTGGTAGATAGCCCGAATAGGAAACAAACAAAATGGACATTTGAGAGGAAGCTTCTAGCTAATCCCAGTTTTGTTGAGCATATTAGGGAGTGGACCCAGGAGTATTTTAATATGAATCGCTATAGTGCATCCCGAAACACTGTTTGGGATGCATTTAAGGCAGCTCTTAGAGGGGAAACAATAAGCTTTTCAGCTAAAGGGAAGAAAGAAGAGCGTGAGAATAATAATAGATTAATGGGTCAGTTAGCTGAAGCTGAGGAGCAACATATTAAATGTATTAGCCAGGGTGGTGAGATCTCGGGGATTAAGCAGAAGATTATATGTATTAGAGCAGAAATACTTAAAGGGATAGCACAAAAATCTGCTGATGAATACCGGACCCAGAGGGGTAAACTCTATGAGACGGGAGAACAGGCAGGAAAACTGTTAGCCCTACGGATCAGACAGGAAAATATAAAGAATAAAATAACTAATATAGCAGAGGGGGAAAGGTCTTATACTGAACCAGAAGATATAATAAATGTGTTTAAATGCTTCTATCAGCATCTATATAAGGAAGTGAACCTGTCAGATGATGACAGTCATGAATTTTTAGATTTAGGCCCACGTCTAGGTAGTCAAGATTTAGAGGTCCTGGAGAAAGATTTTGAAAAAGGGGAGGTTACAGAAGCAATACAAGATTTACGTACTGGGAAGGCTGCTGGGCCTGATAGCATCACGCTAGAGGTATACAAATATATACAGAATGAGATCGTTAGTATACTACTGGATTTATTTAACGGTATAATGAGCTCCGGGGTAATCCCGGATTCATGGAAAGAAACCAACATAATAGTCTTTCATAAAAATGGGAAGCCCCCAGAGAACCCGGCTTCATATCGCCCTATATCCCTCATTAATAGTGACACCAAGATCTACGCAAAGGTTGTGGCCAAAAGGCTCGGAAGGATCATAGGCGGACTTGTCTCCCCGTGGCAGCATGGGTTTATTCCGGGTCGTGGGACCACAGAACATATCAGGCGGGTTATTTCACTCTTTGATATGCAGGCTGCTACGGGTGGACGGATGGCCTTGATCCTTCTCGATGCAGAAAAGGCCTTTGATCGTGTCACATGGAAATATCTTTGGGGGATATTGGAATATAGAGGTTTTGGGCCTAAAATAATAAGCTCTATTAAGGCCATGTACTCTGAACCGACGGCTAGAATTCAATTAATGGGCATAAGTTCGGAAAGAATATTTATATCCAGGGGGACACGTCAGGGATGCCCCTGTTCACCTATTCTTTTCGCTCTATACATAGACCCATTAATTCAAAGATTAATAGGATGTGATAATATTAGACCAATGGTTAGTAATGGATTTGAGACCAAACTATTGGCCTATGCTAATGATCTTGCAATATTAACCCCTGAACCAGGCCGGGCTATGAATAGTATAAAAGAGATCGCTAATGAATTTGGACGAGGCTCCGGATATTTGTTAAATGATAGTAAGACACAGATAGTGTGTACGAGTAATATTATAATGAACGACGAAAGACGAATTGATTCTGCAGTATACTTGGGGGTTAGAGTGAGCCCGGTACCGGAAGCAATTATTAAAGATAATTTTGATCCGTTATTAGCAAATATGACGGTGGATTTAAATAGAATAGACGCTTTACATCTGACAATAATAGGTAGAGTCAATGTATTGAAGATGACTATGCTCCCAAAATTACTCTATCTCTTTCGATCTATTCCCTATATGATTGATGAAGGTTTAATGAAATTAATAGAGGCAACATTTATGAACTTTATCTGGCAGTACGGCAAAATAAGACGATCTATGAAATATCTCTCGCAGCCGCAGGAAAAGGGGGGACTTGCTATGCCTAACATCAGATTCTATCATTATTCGTGTCTAATTAGTCAAATGGCAACACTAATTGAACCGGCCAAACATCATTCAGACAACTTATATGGTAGCTCAGAATTGCCATCTATATATGAATTAATGTTGGGCAGGGAAGCCATAGGATTCCTGTTACGGAGAACGGATAAAAGATATTATAAAAAATCATGATATAAATTGATGGATAGTGCCTGGAGGGTCTGGAATCGGTTCTATAGCTTAATAGGAATACCTAAAATAAACTATTATACCCCCCTTTGGAATTCAAGTCCTTTTCCCCAACTTAGCTATGATAGAATGGGGCAAGTCTGGGAACAACAAGGAGTGACAAGAATAGGGGATATCTGGGAAGGGGGGCAAATGTTAGACTTCGGCACTATTCAACAGAAATTTGGTATACAAGATAATCAAGGCTTTAAATATTTACAAATACGTAATACTTTAATGGGTATCAGACCAAGGATATGTCCAGGCGGTAGAATCAAGGAGTTTGACTATATGTTAGGTGGGGGGACTAAAATTAAAGTGGTATATAACATCTTGTTATTAAGCCTACAAGATGACATTGAAAAGGTTGAGGCTTCCTGGATGGAGAAACTAGATGATCCGGATGTTGATGTGGACAAAGCATTGCAAATGGCAGGGAAAAACTTTCGCTCCACAAATTTAAAGTCACAACATTACAAAACCATATTTAACTTATATTATACACCCTCCAAACTATATGAGTGGAATAAAAGGGAAGATGATAAATGCCCAAGGTGTGTGGAGGGACCCGCCAATCTGATCCACATGTTTTATCAATGTAATAAATTGAGTATAATTTGTGAAGAGATTGAAAAGTTTTTGGAGGGGCTGCTAGGTAGAAAGATCAACCTATCCCCAACCCTAATGATAACAGGTATTGACAGTAACCTGGGGCTGAAGACGGAGGAGGAAGCCTTTGTGTTTTTATGTCTGGCTGTCTTGCGTTTAATGTTAGCAGGAAGTTGGAAAGACGCCTTGGCCCCTACGTTTCAACTGTGGCTATCTAGACTACTTGGGATACATAATATTGAAGCTGCTCTATACAGTCGTAGGGGAAGGAAGTTGAGGGAGTTGGGGTTAGAAATATGGGCTCCTCTGAAGAGGTGGAGGAACTCCCAATGGTAGGGCAGAGCTGCATACAGATTGTATTTAGATTTTTCTAAATGTTAGTTTAACATTTATGAACTAACTGCCTTCTTAATATATATATTCTTGTATTTTATATTTAATGGAATCACGAAACACCTGATTATGTATTATGTATTATTTATGACCTTCAATGTAAAGATCAAGCTATGTCAGATTGTCTATTATATAAATGTATATATTGTTATCAAACCAGGTATTTAATAATAAAAAAAAAAAAAGGAAAAAAGAATCTTACACAAGACTGGCGGTGCCATGCAATACAAACCTGACACCTGCTGCAGGATTGTAGCTGTATGTGCCATGCTGCACAACATCGCTACCAGAAGGGGGATACCCATAGAGGTGGACAGGAATGATGGCTACCGGGATGACCAACCACACCGCACAACACCGACAGGCCCACGTCCCTAACACAGCTGAGGGGCAAAGGAGGCGGACATACATCACGCAACATCATTTCTGATCCAGGTAACAATGAACCATGACGATTGCATTTGTGGTGCTACTGTTTAATGCACAGGAGCACTGAGGCATGTGCGGGCAGACATGATACAAAATAAGAGCTCCCCAAAACAAGTGTAACAAAACATGCCCGTTGTAGTCACGGGTGTGCAAGTGTCAAATAGGAGAGGACCCTGGTTACCCCACCATGGTCAGTCTAGTGGCGCTTGCCAGCCTCCTTTCAGGTGTCTCCTCTACCTCACCACGGCCTGTCCCTGTGGCTGTGGAGCAGCGCAAACTGCGCCTCCTGGTACTGGCCTCTGCCACGGAAACACTGCTCACACTTGAGGCAGCCTCACTGCCGTCCTCCCCTCCCAATGCGCTAGCACTGAAAGTACCGCTCTGCAGGTGTTCCACTGCAGCGGTCACCTGGCCTAGGGCCTTGGCAACATCACCGCAATAATGGCACAGGTCCACCTGCAGTGACACTGAGCGGCGTGACAAAACAGCTGTGCTGTTGCAGAGCCTAGTGATGGCCTTTGTAGAGGCTGCGGACCGGAGCAAGTTCTGCCGGTGCCTCCTTCTCTCGCTGTCATGCCCTGCTCTCATGGCACGGGTGAGTTCCTGTATGTCCTCCCTCAGGTTCCCATTACCCTCTGCCACCACAGTGGTCATGTCCCTCACTGCCGCAGTCAGGGTGCGCATTTCTTTTGCCAGGCGCGCTATGTGACTGCTGATGGTAGCCATGTGTCTCCCCTGTAGGCGCTGGACCCGCAGCATCTGTTCTTCAATGCCACCATTTGGGGAGCTTGCATCTTCGCCTACATATGGCGTACTGCGCAGAGACCTGCGGCGCAATGGGAGTCGGACACGTGCTGGTGGTGCTGCAGGCGGTGTGACGAATGCTGGACTTTGGCCCGATGGTGTAGCAGGTGTCTGACATGCATCCATCACCTGCATGGGTGGGACTTGTGACCTGCGTCTCTGCTGTCTCGTTACAGTTGGCGCATCAGCAGGTGGTGGTGGTGGTGGTGGTGGTGGTGGAGGTGGTGAATGCGGCTCTGCCGGAGTATCGTCGTCCGAATCAGCTGGTGTCTCTGATATGATGAGATGCATCTGTGTGTGAAACAGTGCATGGTTAGTGGGATTGTTACTACTAAGGTGTTTTTTGCTACATACATGTCCTACTATGATTCACTTAATTAAAGTCTATTTCTAGCTTCTACGGATTTCTTGACTAAAGTATGTTTTTTCTCCCTGTACATGCACACCGGCCTGACATGACTACGACTCCCATGATGCACTATTGTTATGAGTGAAGATGTGTGGGGCAATTCTGCATGCACACTGTGATCGTGCTGGGGGTTTGGGAATGGTTGTACGCAATGCTGAGTATGGGCACAGACATGCATCTTACCTTGGGCACTTGTGGCTGCGCCGGAGGTGTCCATCTGTGTGACTCCCACGACGGCCTCTGGCTCAATGGTCCCTTCTACCAGCTCCTCCAGGGCAGTGTTTTCTGGCACTGTAGATGGTCCCCCTCCTGTTCTGCCAGCCTCCCGGAGCCTTTCAGCGATCCTCTCCTTGGCCCGCTTCCTGAGGTCGTACCACCTCTTTTTTAAATCGTCGATGCTGCGTGGCGTCACACCCACCGCATTGACCCTCTCTCTGATGCACAGCCATATGCGACGCTTTTCAGCCTCTGGCACCTTTAGGGACAGCTTCCCGAACAGCCGATCATGTTTGCTGATCACCCCCTCGATCAGGTGCTCCAGTTCCCGGTCGGAGAACTTGCGCTTTCTCTTTCTGGCAGATTCTGCGCTGGCTGGTGCTTCTTTCTCCATCCTGGTTGGGTTGGGTGGTAGTCCTGTCAGTGGTGTATCACTGGGCTCAGGCTGTCTCCAGTTCCTGCTCCTGTTTGCTCCTCTGCCGAGTGAATGAGGGTGGGGCTGCTGTACTTCCTGGTTGTGATGTCATTAGATCGTTCCCAGAGCGACCCGTTTTTTGCGAAATCGCTATTTGCGATTTCGCTATTACCGATTTCGCTATTACCGGGATCGGTATTAGCGATTTCGCTATTACCGATATCGCTAATAGCTATTTCGGTGTTTGCTGTACTCGCTATTGTTGATTCGGTAAATATTTGCGATTTTTAAGGAATTGCTAATTTTTGCCGAATCTGTTGATGTATCCTGAAAAGCGATTCCTTAATAACGATTCCTTATTTATCGCTATTAAGGAATCGCTATTGGATTTGTTGATGCATGTGCACCTAAGTTTCTGTTTTACATTGGCTTTGAACTTCAGGGCCGCAAAGTAAGTGGGAAAGTGGATTTAGTACATTAAATCAGTGTGATCCCTGCCACTGACAGCTTCACGGGTGCTATATCATGACAAATCAATCCACTCTCTTTATTTTCACTCTCATCCGTTCATGGTCGTACCGACAGACAGTTTCAGTAGCTCTTTATTTTTCAATTTTTAACTTTTTTTGTTCCTCTTGAGAATGGCATGTAATGTATGCTGCAAAAGGTCATTATTCGTGATAATGATTTTATTCATGTGTATTGTGCAACGCTTTTCTTGGTTTTAAAGTCTCTGCTTGTTAAGTTTACTTGTTTCACAGGTGCCTGGTACATAAATTCCCCTGTGGAGTAAAAAACGGTGCGTTCCATTCTGTAATGCAGAGGCCTCAACAATGCTGAAAATGGTACTGCCCTATTTTTTGTTACCAGTAAAAAACAAGCATTTGCAATGCAATAGGTCTCGCATTCACTAGAGTTTAAGCTATTGGCATTGTAAATAGCAATGCATTTTATTTATGTTTTAAACATCAGCAAGTAAATAAAAGGCCTTGTCATTTAGAATGCCAATAGCTCAAACTCTAGTAAATGCGAGACCTATTGCATTGCAAATGCTTGTTTCAATTCTGCTGCACCATTGGGCAAAGAGAAAAGCAAGCAAAACAATATTATGAATCCGAGATCATGCAGACTTCCCTTAAATTTAATTTTACAGCGCTACAAACTAAAACACCCATTTTAAAGTGGTTGCAATGTAAAGGAGAAGAAACAGAAGACCAAAAAAAAATATGAACAAATAAACGTGCACTACCAGTCAAAGGCCACATTTAGATCATCATCTATTCTTTTTGCATCTTATTGAAATCTGCAAAATCATATCTTTGCAAACAAATAAGTTGCAATGTACAAAGCACACACTGAAAAGCACAAAATACTAGCAAATGCCCTTTGCAACTGACTGCGAATCACAAAGAGGAGGGGGCATATGAATGGGCTGTCCCCTCTTCCTTCCGAGTCCATAGGGATGTATCAATGTTTTGTGATCTCAATTATGGTCACAAATCACTGACAGAATACCAACTTGTCAAAGAAGATGGTACCATTCACAAAAAGGAAGATATCTTTATAGACAGCTTCCAATTTGTGAGTGTCAGCTGTGGGCACTGGGAGAGCAGACAGTGGTACACGGAGAACTACATGCTCCCTCCCTATATGGTGCTCCACGTTCACTAACAACTTTTATTTTTGCAACTAAAGAAAGGGGATGCTTAAAAAAAATTGCAGACATTCAATGAATGTGAATTAAGTAATTGAGGTCTGCTGTCCCTTACAGCCCTCTATCCAAGCATTCACAACTGTATGCAAAAAGGACTTCTGACTCATAAATATTGATGAGGCAGGATTTTTTGGTACTCCCTCTGGACGGCCGTTTGGTGCTATGACTGATTAGCACATCGCTCTTAGAACAAGGTAGGGTTGCAAAGTAGTCAGAGTGTAAAGACACTAACTGCATTACAATCCCGTCTTTGTGAATCGGGCTCTTAGATAAAATCAGTTTCACTTAAGGTAAGTAGAACTAAAGGAAATGAAAACGCTGGAAACAAATGGCCAACGAAAAAAATTCCAAGAGGTTACAGAATCACTGCATTTTAGTGACAAAATATTTCATGAAATTTGAAGCTAATAATTTCAAAAGTCAATCAATTATGCGGTTCACTATTGACCCAGCTGTAAAGGTCAACTCCATCCAACCTTCTACTCAGACTGTACTATGCTTGTAGCCACTCGGCTGATCCGATACAAGCTCAAGGTGTCCATGCTGGTCTCACAGATCACTCCCTTGCCTTGGAGTGAAGAAATAAAACCAACAGTTTGATGTTAATTCGACCGATGTGATGAGATATCCTGTCTTGACCAGCTCATTAATTTTCTCAAGGTATGTTTCACATTACCAAAAAAGAGGGAGAGCTTTATTCAAGGATCCCAGAGTCTGGAAATTATGAATTTACTGGGTAATCTAACTTACAGAGGTGAACTCACAAGATATAAATTTGGTGTTGGAATTGATTACCATCCTCCACATTTATAGTCACCCCGAGTAAAATTATCATCCTTATCCGCCTGCAAGTTTGTATGGTTGGTTTGCGACAGGATCCAAATGATGGGCTATATTTCGACATTATGATGTTCATTATTCACTGGGAAAGCCCTAGTAGAATAACAATTGACAGAAATTTCAATTGAAAGGAAGAATGCTATCGAGCTGCTATTCACCACAGAGGAAACTTCAATTTAAGGATGTTTCCCTGTACCTGTATAGGGGAGACAGCCAGACTCCTACAGGACGTTGCACTACAATGGGGAAACCCAAAAATCCACCGGACCTGGGTCAATAACAGTACGAAACAAGGTGGTCACTGTGGATGAAGAATCACAATAATCACATCTCCCATAAAAAACACACATTATTCAATCAATTTTGCGAATTCAATATCAGCATTAGAGTCATGCAAATAATCTATACATTTGTAAATAGGTGCTCCAGGGGGAAAGCGTGTTCAAGGAAGAGCTCTTGTGAGGGTTTTGGAAGTGTGAAACAGGGGTGTTTATACAGATTTAGCAATGTGTCTTTTTAAAAGTTGACCTGTCCAGGTGATCTAAGCAACTGGTTCTTCTTGCTTCAACGATTGCAGGGTTAATCACACATTTACACTAAAAGGTTTCATAAGTGTATGGACCAATATTATGTAGATTTATTTCACCAAAGCTCTGAATTATGGTATCGAAAATTCTTCCACTGATTCATCAACTAAAAGCAAGGGCATGGTGATGATTACCCTCTATAACACGAAATACACCATTTGAAATTGTGACTGAGAGCTAGGTTTTAAGAGTCGGCAGGATTATTGCATTAACTGCTAAACAATGCTGCCTTTTCTAAATTAAGTAGAGCACTACCGATATGCCGCTTATCTTGGACTTGGTTGAAACTTTTTGAGACCTAAAACAAACTGTATTCGCCATACGTCTAGTAGTACTATTAGCGTACTACAAAATATTATTCACTAACCTATACGTGGAGGTCTACACCTCTGCATCGCCTAACTTTTATGTGTGAAGATATCCGCCTGAGATTTCAGCACACATTAGTAGTAAATATGAGAGGTCTTAAAAATCCCACAACAGTTGTAAACGTAGAGATGAAGTAGGTTCAACACCACCCATGGCTAATCAGTTGAACTGCAAGACCATCCCATTGCAAATTATGGGGTAATGTACTTAGAATAGGCCCAGTAGGAAATAATGTCAAAAAATAAAATTGTTTATTTTGCCTTTTTAAACATATATATCAATTTAGATTAATGTAAAAAAAAAAATATATATATATATATATATATATATATATGCACAATAAATATATTTTATTTAAAAAAAGAAGTGAATTACCTTTTTCAAATCTAAAAAATAGATGCAATAAAAGTACATGCCTAAAAAAAAGTTATCCGATTCATTAAAATCAATTCCGTGCATACATTTTAGTAATTAATTTTCAATACATAATAAATAAGTATAAAGTTCTACTTTAAGTGGTTTGTTTTTAGATAAATCTGTAAAAAATAATTTTAATTTAATTACATAATTCAAAATTAAGTTAATAGTGATGTAGCAATTTTATTAGTGGGTCCTACTTTTAAAATGAATGTACATTAACATTTAATAAACCTATTCAAATTTTCCTCTATTTTACCAATGGGAGAACTTTGCCCCCATAGCAGAGGTTTAAGTCAAGTGTGCAGTACAACAAATACAGTCATAAACTCACTACTAGTAGTAATGCTATCGTTATATCTCACTTTTTACTGACTCATACTGGGGTGAGGACACGGAGGACTACACTTTTGAGTAACTTTATACGTGTAAATGGCGAATAGCCAAAAGAGGTACATTTACTCAAAAGTGGTACCTTACAAGTGTAGATTCACTCACTTGTAAGTGTACCTTTGTGAAGAGTCTCTTTTGTGCCATACTGCAGGGAGTATAGAGAGCTTTCACTAACTGTATGATTTTACCTATATCAGTGTTTTGATGTTAATGTTTCAAGTCAGACTCAATGATCAATCACTGACTACAGACAGGAATGAATTCAGAACCTACAATGTATGCTATAGTGGTCTTCCCTATTTGATCAATCACAACAAATTCAATTATACTTTGATGAAATGACACCACTTAGGTTGTTTATTGTTATACCTTATTCCTGAAAACGACCTGAATTTCCTAAAGGATGCTACATACTATGAATTTATATCATTCTTATTAATTAATTGGTTGACCGTATTGTAACTGTCAATTTTTATAATCTTCAAAGGAGAAAGCTGCTTTTGTCATACATGGCTACTCTGAATGTTGATAGCCAAAAATGACATGTGCACATGAATAGGAACTGGGAGAAATGCCATAAGATGTTGCAGTTGACTAAATTCTCGTATTTATTAAGTACATCAAGATTTTATTACCTTTTCATTTTAGTAAGTTTATCTTCTTAGTCTAAAAGTTAAATTTAAATAAAAAAATACCTTAGCAAATACCCATAGAAAATCTAATAAATAATACAGAAATTATACCAAAAGGCCCAGGCCTGTAAAGTAGCAACAATACAATGTGGGACACAGAATTTAAACAGTTTTTAGAAGGCTCAGAGAAGATCAGCACAGAACCTTGGATCGCAATCTAGGGCCAGTAAACGCACATTCATGTTCATTATCTAGTAGAAGGGACTAATCCTGTTCTCCCAAAAGACAACTGTCAAAGCAGAGAACAGTAATGGAAAGCCTTAAGAACTCATATACCACTATATTTGCACATATCACTTCTTTATAAGTCAAGTCAAGTCAGAGAAACTTATATAGCGCACATGTCACCGATAGGTCTCGTGGCGCTTGCGGAGACTCCAAAGACTAAGGGTCATATCCAGTTCCATTATTTCTGGTCAAATAGCTATGTTTTCAATTCTTTGCGGAAACGCTGGTTATTCGTGATAGACAGTAGGTGAGACAGCAGCTTGTTCCAGAGATGAGGAGCGAGAAAGGAAAAGGATCGACCCCCATTCCGTACGGTGCGGACTCGTAATGGGGTAAGAAGAGATTTTGAACTGGACCTTAGTGTTCTTCCTGGCTGAAACCTTTTAAGTTTTTTTGCTAAATAACCAGGCCCAGTGCCATGGATACTTCTATGTGTTAGGCACAGGATTTTAAAATTACCTCTTTTTCTAACTGGAAGCCTGTGAAGAAGCCTCAGACTAGGGACAGAGGGGGATCTTGGAGGTAGATTTAGGATCAATCTGGCTGCAGTATTCTGCAAAATTTGCAGTTTGGAAATGAGGTCTTCATTTAAGGAGGCTAATAAGGCATTCCCGTAATCCATGCGGCTTACAATTAGGCCCTGGACCAATGGCTTCCTGGTTTCAATAGGTAGCCATTTAATCTCTTCTGTGCCCATGACGAGATAGTCTCGTCATGGAGCACGGTCGCGCTGTGCCCATGACGAGACTATCTCGTCATGAACCCCACCCACTAATGAAACGCCCGGCACAGGAGGGGGAAAGGGCGTGACACAGAAGGGGTTAAAGATCTTCCAAAAGATACCATAACAGGTACCCAGCACAAAATTGACATGGTTTTTCATGGAAAGCTTATTGTTGATCGTTATCCCAAGGTTACAGACTGCTTGTTTTGGAGACGGGCATGAACCCAATGCCTGAGGCCACCAGCAGTTAGAGCAATACTCTTCGGCCCTGCCGAACAGAATGATCTCGGTTTTACTGCCATTTAGCTGTAGTTTGTTATTACCCATCCAGCTGTTAATGTGGGTCAGACAGTTTTTAAACCGGATCATAGTATCTGTAGGGTCAGGACCAAATGTGTTTAACAGCTGGGTGTCATCAGCATATAACACTACCTCGAACCCATAGGACCTGATTATCCTGGCCAACGGTGTTACATAAAGATTAAAAAGCATAGGGCTCAGGATTGATCCCTGAGGAACTCCAGTGCTAACTGGTCTGCTACATAAGGCCAAGGAACCTAAATGCACAGTAGTGGAACGGTCCTTTAGATAGTTTTTAAACCAGTCCTGAGCTTTCTCTCGGACCCCCATCTCCCAGAGCCGGTGTTTTAAAATGTCATGGGAGATGGTGTCGAAAGCGGCTGACAGGTCCAAGAGAACCAGCATAGCTGATTCTCTTTTATCCAGGGTCAGCCTTATGTTATCGACCATCTCTACTACTGCCGTTTAGGTGCTATGCGCTGACCGGAATCCTGATTGTGATGGATCGAGAAGTCCATGACTTTCCAAATGAATAGTAAATTGTTTGTTAACCAAGGATTCAAGCGCATTCCCGAAATAGGGCAGTAGCGAGATGGGACGGTAATTGCCTGGTTCACTGGAATCTAGGGTCGGCTTTATCAGAATAGGTCTGACTTGAGCTGCTTGCCACTGGAATCAAGCTATCCTGGCTGAAGAGGGGCAAAACCCCGAAACCGGTCCTAGGATGCTTGTTTCCAGTCCAGGGAGGACCTGGCTTGGCAGTTCGGGCTGGACTGTTCCCATGAGGCACAGGGTCAAGACTGATTTGCATATGGCTGGGTTCAAACTGGAATGGCATGGTGAGCAAAAAAACAATGGATTTGGGCCCAGATCTCTGTACTGGGGTGAATGTATGACATTGTTCTACATTCTGTCCAACAATTGTTGTTTTTGCATTTGTCACCCCGAGTGGGGCGGGTATGCTCAGACGTGAGTCCCGTGCTCTCCATGCCACTGGAATCAAGCTATCCTGGCTGAAGAGGGGTGAAACCCCGAAACCGGTCCTAGGATGCTTGTTTCCAGTCCAGGGAGGACCTGGCCTGGCAGTTCGGGCTGGACTGTTCCCATGAGGCACAGGGTCAAGACTGATTTGCATATGGCTGGGTTCAAACTGGAATGGCATGGTGAGCAAAAAAACTATGGATTTGGGCCCAGATCTCTGTACTGGGGTGAATGTATGACATTGTTCTACATTCTGTCCATCAATTGTTGTTTTTGCATTTGTCACCCCGAGTGGCGCGGGTATGCTCAGACGTGAGTCCCGTGCTCTCCATGCCACTGGAATCAAGCTATCCTGGCTGAAGAGGGGTGAAACCCCGAAACCGGTCCTAGGATGCTTGTTTCCAGTCCAGGGAGGACCTGGCCTGGCAGTTCGGGCTGGACTGTTCCCATGAGGCACAGGGTCAAGACTGATTTGCATATGGCTGGGATCAAACTGGAATGGCATGGTGAGCAAAAAAACTATGGATGTGGGCCCAGATCTCTGTACTGGGGTGAATGTATGACATTGTTCTACATTCTGTCCATCAATTGTTGTTTTTGCATTTGTCACCCCGAGTGGCGCGGGTATGCTCAGACGTGAGTCCCGTGCTCTCCATGCCACTGGAATCAAGCTATCCTGGCTGAAGAGGGGTGAAACCCCGAAACCGGTCCTAGGATGCTTGTTTCCAGTCCAGGGAGGACCTGGCCTGGCAGTTCGGGCTGGACTGTTCCCATGAGGCACAGGGTCAAGACTGATTTGCATATGGCTGGGTTCAAACTGGAATGGCATGGTGAGCAAAAAAACAATGGATTTGGGCCCAGATCTCTGTATTGGGGTGAATGTATGACATTGTTTTACATTCTGTCCATCAATTATTGTTTTTGCATTTGTCACCCCGAGTGGGGCGGGTATGCTCAGATGTGAGTCCCGTGCTCTCCATGCCACTGGAATCAAGCTATCCTGGCTGAAGAGGGGTGAAACCCCGAAACCAGTCCTAGGATGCTTGTTTCCAGTCCAGGGAGGACCTGGCTTGGCAGTTCGGGCTGGACTGTTCCCATGAGGCACAGGGTCAAGACTGATTTGCATATGGCTGGGTTCAAACTGGAATGGCATGGTGAGCAAAAAAACGATGGATTTGGGCCCAGATCTCTGTACTGGGGTGAATGTATGACATTGTTCTACATTCTGTCCATCAATTGTTATTTTTGCATTTGTCACCCCGAGTGGGGCGGTTATGCTCAGACGTGAGTCCCGTGCTCTCCATGCCACTGGAATCAAGCTATCCTGGCTGAAGAGGGGTGAAACCCCGAAACCGGTCCTAGGGTGCTTGTTTCCAGTCCAGGGAGGACCAGGCTTGGCAGTTCGGGCTGGACTGTTCCCATGAGGCACTGGGTCAAGACTGATTTGCATATGGCTGGGTTCAAGCTGGAATGGCATGGTGAGCAAAAAACATTGGATTTGGGCCCAGATCTCTGTACTGGGGTGAATGTATGACATTGTTCTACATTCTGTCCATCAATTGTTGTTTTTGCATTTGTCACCCCGAGTGGGGCGGGTATGCTCAGACGTGAGTCCCGTGCTCTCCATGCCACTGGAATCAAGCTATCCTGGCTGAAGAGGGGTGAAACCCCGAAACCGGTCCTAGGATGCTTGTTTCCAGTCCAGGGAGGACCTGGCTTGGCAGTTCGGGCTGGACTGTTCCCATGAGGCACAGGGTCAAGACTGATTTGCATATGGCTGGGTTCAAACTGGAATGGCATGGTGAGCACAAAAACGATGGATTTGGGCCCAGATCTCTGTACTGGGGTGAATGTATGACATTGTTCTACATTCTGTCCATCAATTGTTGTTTTTGCATTTGTCACCCCGAGTGGGGCGGGTATGCTCAGACGCGAGTCCCGTGCTCTCCTTGCCACTGGAATCAAGCTATCCTGGCTGAAGAGGGGTGAAACCCCGAAACCGGTCCTAGGATGCTTGTTTCCAGTGCAGGGAGGACCTGGCTTGGCAGTTCGGGCTGGACTGTTCCCATGAGGCACAGGGTCAAGACTGATTTGCAAATGGCTGGGTTCAAACTGGAATGGCATGGTGAGCAAAAAAACGATGGATGTGGGCCCAGACCTCTGTACTGGGGTGAATGTATGACATTGTTCTACATCCTGTCCATCAATTGTTGTCTTTGCATTTGTCACCCCGAGTGGGGCGGGTATGCTCAGACGTGAGTCCCGTGCTCTCCATGCCACTGGAATCAAGCTATCCTGGCTGAAGAGGGGTGAAACCCCGAAACCGGTCCTAGGATGCTTGTTTCCAGTCCAGGGAGGACCTGGCTTGGCAGTTCGGGCTGGACTGTTCCCATGAGGCACAGAGTCAAGACTGATTTGCATATGGCTGGGTTCAAACTGGAATGGCATGGTGAGCAAAAAAACGATGGATTTGGGCCCAGATCTCTGTACTGGGGGGAATGTATGACATTGTTCTACATTCTGTCCATCAATTGTTGTTTTTGCATTTGTCACCCCGAGTGGGGCGGGTATGCTCAGACGTGAGTCCCGTGCTCTCCATGCCACTGGAATCAAGCTATCCTGGCTGAAGAGGGGTGAAACCCCGAAACCGGTCCTAGGATGCTTGTTTCCTGTCCAGGAAGGACCTGGCTTGGCAGTTCGGGATGGACTGTTCCCATGAGGCACAGGGTCAAGACTGATTTGCATATGGCTGGGTTCAAACTGGAATGGCATGGTGAGCAAAAAAACAATGGATTTGGGCCCAGATCTCTGTACTGGGGTGAATGTATGACATTGTTCTACATTCTGTCCATCAATTGTTGTTTTTGCATTTGTCACCCCGAGTGGGGCGGGTATGCTCAGACGTGAGTCCCGTGCTCTCCATGCCACTGGAATCAAGCTATCCTGGCTGAAGAGGGGTGAAACCCCGAAACCGGTCCTAGGATGCTTGTTTCCAGTCCAGGGAGGACCTGGCCTGGCAGTTCGGGCTGGACTGTTCCCATGAGGCACAGGATCAAGACTGATTTGCATATGGCTGGGTTCAAACTGGAATGGCATGGTGAGCAAAAAAACAATGGATTTGGGCCCAGATCTCTGTACTGGGGTGAATGTATGACATTGTTCTACATTCTGTCCATCAATTGTTGTTTTTGCATTTGTCACCCCGAGTGGGGCGGGTATGCTCAGACGTGAGTCCTGTGCTCTCCATGCCACTGGAATCAAGCTATCCTGGCTGAAGAGGAGTGAAACCCCGAAACCGGTCCTAGGATGCTTGTTTCCAGTCCAGGGAGGACCTGGCCTGGCAGTTCGGGCTGGACTGTTCCCATGAGGCACAGGGTCAAGACTGATTTGCATATGGCTGGGTTCAAACTGGAATGGCATGGTGAGCACAAAAACGATGGATTTGGGCCCAGATCTCTGTACTGGGGTGAATGTATGACATTGTTCTACATTCTGTCCATCAATTGTTGTTTTTCCATCTTACCGGCACCGTTGCTTGGTCCAGAGACAAATTAAAAATCTCTGTTGATTTATTTATCAACTGGGGTGCTAGTTACATGAAAAAACGAGGGGGAAGAGGGTCGGCTGGCGAGCCAGATTTGATCTTGGCAATAGCTTCTGATACCTGTTCGCAGATCACAGTTTTAAATTCGACCAGCATAGGCACCAATGGTTGGCTCTTCCCAGCTGGGTGCTCGACGGTATTATTGGCATTGTCCTGGGGGAAGGATCTATAAATAGCTTTAACTTTTTCATTGAAAAAGAAAGATATTCTATCGACACATTCTTGCATGGGGAGAAGAGTGAGCTGGTTATCCTGAGGAGTAGTAAACTCCTTCAGGATTTTATATAGCTCTTTGCTGGAATTAGCAGCATTATTAATCCTCTCTGTTAAATAGGATTTTTTGGCCTGTTTAATATCATTTAAATAAGTACGATGGATTTCTTTGTATAACACATGGAAAAGATGTTTGGATAAATACAGAAAAGCATCAGAAGAAAGATATAACCAGGGAAAGATCACTTTCGTAATGGTGGACCAATTGGAGATGACACAAAAAGCCATGAATAAGAATTTCTAGTGAAGTTTAGAGAAAAAGGAACTAGAGTGATGCCAGAAAAGGGAGTGAGTGACTGATAAGATCAAGTTTACGTGGTCATGAGAGAGGAGACCTTGTACAGATATAATATTATAGATAACGTTAGGACTAGCAGTGAGTGGAAAGGGCTCTTTCTGGGCCAGTGAAAATACCTTTTCTGGATTAGGAGAAATAAAGATTAATTCCTGATGTACTAACTCTCTTTCTGCAAACTATTTACAAAATATCTGAGGCCTGAGCCAATATTTCCACTTCTGAATTCAAACACAATGCTCTGAAAATGAATTCATTTGCCCTGCATCTTTTTAGATCATTTAGTTTGAGCATTTATAAATGTCATAAGACCAAAGCCTTTCAATAAATCTTCACAAATTTGAACTTCATAACAATCTTAACTTTTTTTAAAGACCCATATATTCTAAGCACCCATAAACATTTAGTAGCTATTTAAATCCTTTCTAAATCTCTGCAATTTAATGTCATAGTGAAAACTGTCAATTACACAAACTTCAATCAGAAGGAAAATAACTTTACACATTAGGAAAAACCAGAAAGGAGAAGTGGACACCTACAGACCATAATACCTTCAGTAACCAGTATACAGAATCATTTAAATGAAAGAATATGATCAACCAAACTTGCCTCCATCTTAGTACTGACTAAATGCATCTCCTGTTGGATAAGATCAAAATAGCTTCATGTGCTACAGTGCAACCCTGCCAAGTACCACGCATCAGGCGTTAGACTAAAGCATTTTAATATGGTGGTGTGTATTACAATGCATTTATCACGCATTTTTAGGCACCTTGACCACATGCGAGCTGTGGGTGTCAAGCTGCAATCAGGTAGAGTGACCGCAACCATCGGACCAGAGCTGGCTGCATTTACAGCAATGCTGCGTCCAAGTGCTCAATGAGGGCCCGGGCTGGGGGCTGCCTTGGGGACTGCACATCCAGCTCCTGTGGCAGGTGGCTCTGATAGAAGCATGATTGTTAGCGGCCCTGGAGCTGGCCTCCGGAGCCGCGGCACAGCCTGACCTGTGTATTAACTTGGTCAGTGCAGGTGACGTACTGAGAGAAACAGCAGACTTTAAACCACTAAAGGAGCATAAGCTGCAATGCTACCTCTTATCTCAGCCTCGCTCTTCTCTATGCCAATTATGGAGAAAATGTGCTATTTAAGGGCCAATCTGGGATGTCACATGTTGTATTTCATGTACAGAAAGCAGCATGTAGGTCCAGAAAACACGGGGTAGTACACATTGAGGCACTTCCAATATCCTCCCGTTAAATTGTCAGCATGCTTCTTAATCCTGGGGCCAAGGTAATGGATTATGAATTGATCATTTGTATGATCAGTCGTCATTAATGTCACAGGCTGAGCTGATAACGCTCGCTAATGCTCTCTACTCTTGGTGCCTGCAGTTGTTCATGATGGAGGTTGAGCAGACCAAGCTCTGACGTCCGCAGACAGTGTGTAATTGGATGGTATGTGGCCACGTGTGCTGTGCATGCTGCTGACTCCTCCCCTGGCTTCACAGGGTCGAAGTGAAGAGCAGCTCACAGTGTGCGTGGGAAAATCCCCTTGGGTGAACTCAGAGAATGCTACAAGAAACAAGCATTTGCAATGCAATCGGTCCTGCCTTGAGGACCTTATATGTATTTAGCTATGCAGCACATTAGCCTGGGTGCTGAAACATCTAATGTTCTTTAACATGGAGGGAAAGTAAGCACCAAACTGCATGACACACCAGGTATGGGAACACGTGAAGAGAAATATTGCCTTTCAGCAGGAAATGGTATAGTCCGAAGCTCTGTTTTTAATATAAACTCAGGGCCTTCGGTGGTCATATCGCTGAAAAAACAAAATTAAAAAAATATTATTGTCTACAGGTGCTCGTGGAAGAAAATGTTTATGGACTGGAATCTAGAGAATGCTAAAGTGATTCTGGTACTTTACTGACCTTTGCTGGTCGTTTTCTATCAAGAAAGTTAAATAGAGGCAGTTGCCAGAAAAATTAAAAAAAGAAAGTCCCTCAGCAGAAAATAATTCTGGTATTTTACTGACCTCTACTGGTCGCTTTCTGTCAAGACAGTTAAATAGAGGCAATTAAACAAGCAGAAAGCAATTCTGGTATTTTACTGACCCCTACTGGTCGTTTTCTATCAAGACAGTTAAATAGAGGCAGTTGAACAGAAAGAAAAAGTCCCTAAGCGGAAGCAGACAAGTCCTAGGGCTGATCTCCAGAGCCCACAAAGTACATACACATGTAAGTATGTACTAAAGTATATACAAGAGGTCTCGAATGCTCGACCTAAACAAGTAAAGTACACCAAATATTTAAAGATAGGCTGGAATAGTAATTAACTTGTTTTCCATGCTGCTCCAGAAGCCCGTGACCTGCTAAGCAGCCGGTGATCCGAATTTGAATTTCCTGTTATTAACTCCATTTAAAGTCCAAGATTTGTCCAGCAGTGAATATGTTCCCAACACATGAAATGTTCACCTTACGTTATTGCACTTAGTCTTTGTTGAATATGACTCGATTGGCTGAGATTTAAATACATACAATTTAGGCCATGAAGTTCACTCACAGTTGTGTAAACAAAGTATCTGAGAAGAAAGAATAATGTTAAGGCCCGTCCCTCTTTATAGCTGCAGCTGTCGCAAGTAGGTGTGTCAGTCATACTTGGCTATGCCATATAAACTTTCAAGCGATTGCGAATTAGGCTGTGTATTTAATCTTAAGGCCATAAACTGACGTACTCTGCAATGTGGAAAATGACTCACACTTTAGAACTCATTTTTTATTGAGTGAATTCTAGCTCATGACTTCCATTTCTAAGCAGTGTAGATTTCTTCTCAAACTGTCACCCCACACCTCAATGTTTTCCATCATAAAGCAAAGGAATAGAAACTATGTATTTCAGTGGGGTAACCAGTGGGATTGTTGGGAAAATCCAGCTACAACTTTTCTCACCATACTTGCATAACTAACTGTAGTCCTGAAAAAAAGTTGCAGTAAGTGTGCAAACACGGTGGGAATGTTGTTCAAATCACCCTAATATTTCAGGTGTGTAGGGAAAAAATGTTAAATATTCACTTGCCCCTTTCAATATATCTTGTGGATATTTGGTATGGTGAGAAATCCCAAGAAGTATGTGTTGCGGAGTAAGAATACACTTGGAAAACTACAACTACTCACCTCTAGGATCACTAATGTGTTCCATGGTCTCATCCTGGCCAATATACTCAGTGTCTCCCTCTTCTTTGATGATGATCGATACAATGGGTTCTGTAGACTCATGCTCTGCAATTAATTAAACATTTAACTGATCACAAAAGTTATGAACAGCAGGACCATCTGTAGATTTATTTTCCTTATAAAATGCAATGATAAAATATATTGCTGATCTGCATTTGTAATTGAATAGCATCTAAATGGATTAAAATAAAGAGGCAACAATCATAAAAAATCAGAAACAGCAGGTTAAAAAAACCTCTTTATTCTTTCTAAAACTACAACAATGTTGTCTAATCGCATAGTTAAAGAGACGGCTTATGTCTTAGTGTGGCAGTAAGAACGAGTAACAACACCTTTCTGTACAAATCTGGGCATGGACAGCTTAATAGCATGGAACAGATGAAATCTTCCTCCAAATACTGACAAGTGAAACCATAAAGGAACTGAAATCTAAGGCTCAAGCTCTAACATGTCACTCTTGCATTAAACATTAACATGTAGTCTGTTTACACCTTGAAGTAAAGTTTTTCTTAGCCTAGCAACAAGACAATTGCTTTCCTTATGGACATGCATTAGCTTCTAAGTAGCACAGCTTAAAATATATTGGCATAACATTAACAATTTGTCAGAGATACCAACTAGCAGCACATACTTCTCTATGATTCAACAGCAGTATTGTACTGAGGATTTCAAGCTAATGAAATGAGAACTTGCTTCAATGTGGGAATCCAAGGAAAACCCCCACCCCAACATATACCCACTTTCTATATGTGGCTTTTATTGTGTTTTGTGTGATAAAACACATGTGCGGTGCAATCTCATCTGTGAATTTCATCACCTGACCTCTCGCAGTTAACATTCATCAAAACTAAATGACACCACCTCCACATTTGTTTGTTCCAAACCAGCCAGGGTATGCTGCAGATGCTGATACCATGGCTCTGGGGCAGATCCATGACAAATGTAAAACAAGGGAGGAGACAAAGGGAATCCCTGAGAAATGCCATGAAGAACCGACCCTTTTAGCGATGCAGAGCGTCCCGGTTTCGTTCTCATTCATTCTTCATTCATTCGTCCCCTAACACACCTTTCATCTTTAGCTCATTCGGCCGAATAATACATTGAAAAGTGCTGAAGTCAGTGGACAGCTTGAGCAAACCACTATCACCATCAGTATTGGTCTCCTCTCCTTCTACCAAGTAGAAAAGATATTGTGATTGCTCGTCCAATGCAGGGGATATTGCCTAGAGTTGGAGGCAATCAGCGGAGAGTGAGTCTGTTGTGCTATGCAATCCTACCTGTGCTATCTCTGGCACTACCCTCAAATCGACACCTGGCCCAGGTCTGTAGAGATTTGTTGTGTGGATTGGACTCTAATCGCCCCTCCGAGGAATCCATATATATTATACTTCAGTAATTTGAAGCTGCATCTTCCTATGAGTTACTGCTCCTTGGCTCCGGGTGGACTAAATGGAGGATAAACTAGGTTTTACTGGTCTGCAACACAGTTTCTTTTCTGACGCTATACAGAGCCTAATGCATATGCACAGCTACCAATTCACTATACCATGATTGAAAGCATCTTTGATCAACACAAACCATACCCAATACCTTCCATAAAGGCTAAACTATGATCAACACCCCGTTAACATTCACTATAGAAAAGCTATCAGGAACCCAATGCAGCTGGAATACCTCAGAAACTCACTGGAATTCTGAAGTACTACTTAAATTCTACAATACAATACAATGGACTGAGAATCTAAGTCCACAAAAGTAAGCAGGTCATTACACACAATGACCAAAGCCGATTCTGTCACACAACCCAGTCCAAAACAAGACTGATGGCTTGCTTTGCCTTTATACAAGAATCAGTAGTTCCTTTGTATTATACATATGATTAACTTCCAAAGTGTTAGGAAAAGGGAGAAGCAGGAATAGCACCCTGTGCAGTCTCAGATGGGTCCTCCTATCCTTGAATATTTGGCAAGGGTGGATTTCTCATTTGTTTCTCTTTCTGAATGCCAGAGGGCTGCAAGCATGCCAAGTGCGGTCAGGTGGAGAGTTCAAGGCTCTGGTGACTGCACAGGTGCACTCTTAGTTTAAGAGTTTAAATCTTATCTTTAAGGATGACTAGGCTATAAAGTGGTGAACTTGTCATTCCTGAAAATAAAGTTTGTGAGAGGCATAAGATTGATATTTGAGATTTATCAATTTGTGAAAAAAACAGCAAATCTTGACATTTGGTGTGTTCCTCAAACAGTAGCCAGTGTAGATACACAAGAGGTGGCAGATGTAATCAGGGACCATATCATGAATGGCGGTACTGGCTAATCACAGAGCTGACCGCTTGTTTTTATGAACCTAAGTTGTGTAGACTGAATTATTTTAACCCAATATTTCCCTGTTTAAGTGGCACATAAACACTGTTTCCGAGCTGTACTATTTGAAAACCAAAATGTATCTCTGAGAAATATCAGGTTAAATGTAATTCAGCTTAAGCACTGCAAGCACATAAACACAGGAGCTCAACTCTGCGATGTGCTAGCGCAGTCCATCATGATACAGCCACATATGTTTTCGCTCCCACCATAAGACATACTGCTGCTTGTAGAGGCTCTTAACGGGGCATGGAGCAAAGTTACGCATGCCATGGAGTACAGCGGACCCTCCCCCTACAAGGGAAACTACAAGACTCAAGAAAGCTGTAAGAAAGTTTGAATGGAAACCTAATTACCTGATATAAGGGGAAAAGGTACAGATCCAAGAAGCATCTCTTATTTTCTTGAGAGTGAAAGAGATAAAATTAAGTTTGCTGCCAAAGAATGAACACTGCTGTCATCACTTGAGGAGATCAATTAAACATAGCTATCTCACTTCAGCATAATGTTGAATAATGACTTTCAGCTCAGATACCCACACACTCAGCATCTCCAAGTAAACAGGTCTGCAGCAACGGGTAGGAGAGGAAATCTGGAGAATCCAATCTGTACAAATGATGGTCTCCCCACTAGAAAGAAATAAGAGCACTTTTGTCACTTCGCCTGATAACTCATCCTGGAGGGCAAACTGGTAAGTATCAATAAACCAACAATGATCATTTCCTCTGACAACCCATGCTGGAGGGCTTATTGGTAAATGTCACTAACAGTTGATGCTCCGGCAAGAATGGTAAGAACTTTTACGACCACCTGAAAGGTTAGTCTTTATGCTGCTTTTTTGTAAAGAGCGGGATTGGGAAGGGCAGAGAAAATGTTTGGTGTTGATATGATTTTGTGATTCTGAGAGTTTGGTTGCAGATTTGAAATTATTAACAACAGTAGAGTCAAGGTGCTTGTTTTATTGTCCAACCTGTGACTTTGCTCCTTGCTGGAGTTGGTCGCCCAATTCAGGCCGGAGTAGTCAAGCACAATTTTATAAAAAGTTTTTTAGGTAACTGCTAACCACTTGACAAAGTTGTTTTTTTGAGTGAAAAGCAGTTAGCTACGATTTACTTACAAATTCATATCTCCAGAACCCTCCAGTGGATTTTGTTTTCTTTAGTCTCTAAAAATTCAGAAAAATAAGATCGATATTTATACATTGGTGTCCATTTCCCTTGTCTCGGTTTTCTTTCTTATTAAATTGTATTGGTACTTCTAAATGTTTGCCACTTGTTCTTCTGATAAAGCCTGATTGTTCAAAGCCAGCTACACAGGGTTGCATTTTACAAACAAGCCTGGCTGATTAGTGAGTTTATTATACTCTGAGGTTGCAGAACTACATCCTATAATAAACTGCATTACCTCACACTGGTGGCGGTGGTGGGATCCAGGACCTGAGGCTAGCAGTGCAATGCAGTTATTAAATAGGAGAAAGCTAAAAAAATCCACCAAGTCGGCACCTAGAAGGAAGATCTTGTAATTTTCAACCAAGATGCCAAGTTCAGGAGTCTCCTTAATACTGACTCTAAGAGTTTGCAAGCTTAAAAGAACGTTTTGAGAACTTTTGAAAAGGTTGTTAAAGTTTTTGCAAAAGTCCTTACAAGGTGCAAAAAGGGCTAGGAAATATGGACTTTATGCCCACCCTGAAATTCAATGAAATGAAGGCACTGTGTAAAGACAGGAAGAACAGGGTGAAATCTTCAACTAAGAACGAGGACCTAGAGAAAGTCCTCCAGGCTTGGGAAGAGGTTCACCAAGCCCAAACACTGTTACATTAAAAAAAAAAACATTCCTGACAGTGGGGAAGACGATGATGACAGAGGAGTCATCAAGGAGAAGGATGAAGGGGAAAATGACAGCCTGGCCGCCCACCATCTGAAGGAGGCACTCCTCCTCATCTGATAGTGAAAGGAACACTACCTCTGAAAGGGGCAAAGAACCTTGAGGCCCAAGTTAGCCCCCTGGAATTGGAGGAATGAAGACTGGCCCTTGAGGAGAGACGGGTTAAGCTGGGCTTGAAGTCCCAAGAGAATAGTGGCAGCAATAAAGACATGCAAGTAATTGCGGGGGATGAATATGATCACAAATTGCCCAAGGGCATCATTCCTACGTAGGGGAGGATGTTGGCATTGATAAGTGGCTGGCATCCTATAAGAGGGCTCCTAGGATGAGGAAAATGGGCCAGGAAACTATCCCTACGGATAGGGGAGATGCTTTATGAACTGTGCATTTGAAGGTGGGACGTTGTCTCCTGAGTCTGGATGATGGAGTGCAGTGTTAAAAAGGCCAGGAGGTAAGACTGGGTACAATGACCTGGTGAGCCTCTACTATGGAGTGCACATGCACCTGGAGAACATTTTATTGGCTTTTGCCCATAGGGCGCTGGTGCCGATGCCCCTGCCTGGAGCCCCCATGAGAGCTTTGAGAGAGCTTTGATTGATAGAATCATGAACCGCAAAGATCACAACTGTATTCTGAGGGTTTTCAAAGGTGCATTCTGCTTATCTACCTGCCCAGACTACACCATAATGGTGCAAGCACGCTGGAAAACCTACATAGAGGTGAAAACAAAGCACAGGAAGCTAGGACTCCAATATATATTGGTGTGCCAGGAAGTACTCGCACATGGCAAGAGTCACTTCTTTGATAACCCAGAGGAGGTCTGGGCTTGCCTTGAAGTTTGAGATAAGGCAGGGACATACAGGCCTGACAGCAGACCTGAACAGCGTTCGGAGGCTACCCTGGATAGGTGGGGAGAGACGGTGCAGACCCTGTCGCCAGTCGAGAGTCTGAACAATGGAGCAGAGTTTGACTCCCAGAATTACTGTCAAAGAGGAGTGGACTATGCCAAGGGAAAGAGAAGTTACATCTGATAAGCTGGAGACACAGGGAAGGGGAGATGCTCCATGAACTGTGCTTTTGCAAGTGGTATGTTGTCTCCTGAGTCTGGATGAGGGAGTGCAGTATTATAAAGGCCGGGAGGTAAGACTTGGTACAATAACCTGGAGAGCATGTACTATGGAGTTTATATGCACCTGGAGAACTTTTTATTTGGTTTTATATTCCCACTCTTGTTCACGAACAGACTGGGTTGCAATGGAGTGAGTGATGGAATCCCACGCTTGGTGGGGAGATTTGCTAGTCTGGTCATGCCCAAAGGATTCTACCTGGTGGGCTTGCATCGGCCGGGGGTATCCTGTTTAGGGAGGACATAGGTGGATTGTAGGGATATGAGATGCTGGGATGGGAGATTGGGCGAGGTCGTCAGCAGGGACTGACTTGCTGGGAAGATCACACATGCAAATTAGATGACTATGGAAAGTGTACTAGTGTTTTGGAATGTGCGGGGTCTCAATCGGTATCCGAAAAAATATAAAGTGTTATCCTATCTTAAATGGTATAAGGCCTGCATAGTTATGTTGCAGAAAACACACCTAATTCAAAACGAGGTCGCGAAACTAGGCAAATGGTATAGAGGCCACATGTATGCTGGTGGATATTCTAACTACATTGCAGGACTGGTGGCACGAATACTGCCAGGACAATTGATCTACACATGCTGACCACAAAGGTAGATATCTAATAGTGGTGAGGGTGTTGGATGGCTTTGAGACCTGCCTGGTACACATGTATGCCTCTTAACGCGGATGATAGTTTATTCTTCACAGAGGTGGCGTGGGCAGTAGCCCCATACATGGTAATGTGAGTTATTTGGGCAGGAGACTTTAATTGTGTACAAGACTGCCAGCTCGATATATCTCTGCCAAGAGAGGGTCGGAGGCCCCGTATGGAGCTGACATTGAGACACCTCCACCTGGGGACAAGTTATCCTCATACAATTTGCCTTACACTGGGATTAGTGGCATAGTGTATGCGTTGAGGAGGAGGGAGGATTTGGACTTGTACATGCCCTAGGCTTATTCAAATAGATATCTGTCTGATCACTCACCACTACTCCTGGCTCAGCTCCGGGTAGACGAGACCCAAAGGATAAGTACTACTTACTTTTGGTAACGCCTTATCTGCTAGAGACTATATAAAGCCGCAGATCCAATAACTTAGAATTATCCCCAGGCATCAGACTGGATCAGGATGTGTTTTTCAAGCAGTATACCTGCTTACCGGGTGGTGGAGCCGTTCGGCTCCAAGTGGTGTCGTCGTCGGTGCCTGCTCTGGAAGTGACATGTGTATGCCCATACAGACGCAACCCCAGCGTGCTGTCCTCCTGACTCCTTTCACCGACTTTCTGCACTAGAAGCACGAAGAAGCACGAAGCTACAGACCACTGACCACTGATGTGCAAAATTAGGGCCCTGAAAGGGGAAAGTCCATGTCCCTAGAAATCTATTCGCAGAGCGGGGAGGATGGGTGGGTTGGCAAGGAATTTGCAGCTAGACACAGTCTCTACCTGATAAGGCACTATTGAAGGTAAGTAACGTGTTCATCTGATAGAATTATGTTGTGTACTTCCTATAGTACCCATGCAGGACCTGTGCGTTTGGATAACATAAACTGTGGGATTGGTGGCAGACTGGTTCCGTACACCCCCGCTGAGAAATGTTAGACGATTTACATTTAGCTAGCTCACAGTGCCACTAGTGTCGCCTCTTATCGGGGAGAGATTAGTTTCTGGCAACCTTTAGAACATGACAACCCTGATCCCTCAAGATCGTGGAAACAATGTACTACTTTTCGCTCAGTCACTCGTGCTCATTTAGTTTATCTCAGAGATACACAGAATAAACAGTCTGGGCGTTTCAATAAGGGTTTATTGAACAGTTGCTATTCTCGTGTAGAATATATGAGCTGTAACAACCATTAGACAGTAGCAGAGATATATGATTAAAATCATTTTGAAAACAGTTTAAAAAGGGGAAAAATGTAAAACATTTACTACGAATATCAGTTGTTTAGAATTGTCACTTAAGCAACAGTCCAAATTGAGTTTGTTTATATAAGTTGAATTTCTACAAGGGTCAAAAAAGCCATGCTTTTCAGCGAGAAAGTGTCAATTTTTAGGAAGTATTCCAAATCTAGTTAAGTTTAGAAGAAAGGAAAATCCGAATTCTTTCCCAGCACACGATGAGCCAAATATAGATAAAATGTCCTGGCTGGGAGACGCAACATCATCGCTGCTTGCTGCTGCAGGGGACGGTCCCTGTAACACCGTGCAGAGTACGTCAATGGAGCATAGATGATATTCAGTACTGCAAATACCTGGCGTAGAGGCAGCCGGTGCTGTAGTCGATACCTGGGTGCTAGTGGTGGAGCTGAGGCTCACCCCAGTTGTAAAAGGCACCTGCAGATTCTCAAGGAATGCGGTCATTAGTATAGGAATACGCTAGGGACATTGCCGAGCATGAGACCACAAGGGTTCTAGCCTCGTATTCAATTCTGCAGGCGTGTCCGTTGCAAGTGTCAGATAGAGGTCCAACACGCATTCGTTACCGCAAGACAAGCATCGAAGAACAGGTAAGATGCAGTCCATCCAGAATGGTCTAAACTATAGGAATCAAGAGGCGCTCAGTTCCAGTAGGCGAAGTGTGCCCAGATGCTGTACCATGCGTTCACGGTATTTCCGCTCCAGGAGCACTTTTGCCATCTCGATGGTGATTGGGCCGTCCATTGCGTAGCAGTAAATGACTATCAGGATTCCCGCTATTGATAGCAGGATTAGAGGTAGACCTCCAAAAATGCTTCCAAATACAGAGTTTATAAAGTTTGGAATAACTCAGAGGGTTGTCTAAAAGGA
This sequence comes from Triturus cristatus, assembly GCF_964204655.1. Taxonomy (NCBI): domain Eukaryota; kingdom Metazoa; phylum Chordata; class Amphibia; order Caudata; family Salamandridae; genus Triturus; species Triturus cristatus. The sequence continues at coordinate 63,598,004 of NC_140580.1, read as the reverse complement.
GCTAAGAAATCCTGACCCTATGGTCTTAAATAGGTGTACAATACCACTCGTATCAGACATATTAAAGATACGACCCACCATTTCTGCTAAATGAATGGGGTAGTTTGTACGTATAAGTGCCTGTATCTCAGAAGAGGTCCTTGCAATTTGAAGATCAAAGGTCTCTCGAGCGGAGGTTAAGGGTACGGTTTGCTGTAAAAGCATGGCTTTCAGTCTGCTCAAAGTATCAAACTGTATACAAGAAACATTCAACGAAGGCCATAATGGCGCCCCCCTGACTGTGCTTGTTGGGGAAAACAATACTTGCATACAGCAAGTAACCCTGGAGTTCACAGTGACCAGATAGGCAATGGCCGGAAGCATACCACAGCAACCTTGATTTGATCGTTCAGCATCAAGTAACTCCCATTCGAGAGCAACTCGAACACCGGCTTAATCACAGCAGCTGGAGTCCCTTTCATGTGGCAGGACAAGTTTGATACCAACCCATTACAAGCTCCGTGCAATGTAATGTCCTGGCACATGAGAGAACTGCTCAAAGCGTTCTTGCAGTTTGTACCACTTAGAAACACTTCTCGATCCCCACTCCGGCATCGAAATCTATATGGTAAATCTCAGTATTCCTTAATGTAATCCTTACCCATTTTTTCGCCTGCCTCTGTTCAAGGCAATATTGAAACTGAAAAGTAGTGACTGGTAGAGTTATGTGGCCATGGATAAGCCATTCAGTAGACGGAGCTTCTGCTACTGTAAATGGTAGTTTTTCAATACGCAGCATTGTATATTTAGCTCCCCCTTGTGCCATTTCAACCTGTTTATCTGTTAGATTATATTCAGAAAACAAAGACGTACTGTTTATAAAACGCCACGGTACATAGCTTGCACGCAAAGACTGCAGTGTCTAGCTCAATAACATGATAGAACGTAATTGAGATTGCCTGTGTTGTAATATGGCCAAATCTTGTTCTAGGATGTCTATCACAGAAGATACAATGTTGCCTAAGGAACACATTCTGCTAACGATTTTTCTAAGTTAATACGGTCTATTTCCCGTATTGTCTCTGCGGCCTCTTGTTTGGATATTTTCCAGATTTCATTGTAGGCAGCGTAAATGCCAGCATATATGAAACGTTTCTGACGTGTCTTTCTGGAACCTAGTAAAAAATCCCTAAGATCCCTGTCTTGTGGGAGTAAGGCTAAGTGTTGTTTCACTTCTGTGAGTGTTGAGGTTTCTGGCCAATCAAGGCACAACTTGCCAACACTGTAGGATGTCACTACCCCTGGGTGTTCTCTTTGTACATAACGTGGGTCAGGCCTGTGGATACTGTAACCTTCAGTAATACCCAAGAATCTTTTATAACATATGTTTGTGCCTAAGGGCCAAACCATCCATTCTTTCCAATTAGGGTCTGATCTATTGTACTGTAAAATGTCATCTACCGCTGCCACATCCTGTGAAGTCGAATTTTGCCACCCCTGTGATGGTGTTGGAAACCGAGGTGTATTAAAGTCCTTTATCTTGGCTAATCCAAGACAGGATGTCTGTTGCACTGTTTCATTTAGAAATATTATCTGCTGTGGAATGAGGCATGCTCTAAATAGCACTTCTGTTCCCTGGACTTGCCAGTCCCTAGATCCCCAGACTGATTTTAAGTCTATTGTGTCCTTCTATAGGTCAAACCCCTGTTCAGACAATTGGGACATAAAGCAAGCTGTTTGGTGTTAGTCAGCATAATTTTCAGTGCCGATGTCGGTATAACCTTATAATAATATGAGGTCGGGTCAGTAGTGTTAAACTCTGAAAAATATGAAAATGTCTGTGCAAACTACTTTTTGGTGGTGTAGGGCAATAATCCCTTTGATGATTGTATTCAAAAACAATTCTAGGTGAAATAGATTTGTGCAAGAAATGATGACCATAATATTGGTAACAGTACAATGCGTCATAGTCTGTAATACCTTCTAACATTTCAGTGTTCGGAAATGCAGCAGTTTGTTCTGAATCAGACAACATGTTATTAACAGTTTCAGTGTCCCAATCATCAGAAAAAGTAGTGGAGGTAATGATATCACTCAATGAAATTTTAAATAAATGAGAAATTTTTAAAAGTTCGGTCAGGCTGAATATTTCAAAATCAACCTTGTCCCAAACAATACCGTCCGGTATAGGAACTGCTGTAATGTTCACTGATGACGAGTCTCTTTGTTCACGATGTGATGATTGATGTGGATTTAAAATCAAGTTGACCTTTTGGGTTGTAGAGCTTTGCTGAAGGTATCTTCCATTAATAAGCATGCTAAACGTTATAACTAAGCCTAGCCAGAAAAGAAACAAGCATTGGCATAGCCAACAGGTCTCGCCTTTGGGACCTTATAAGTGTTTAGCCATGCAACAGTTGCATAACTAAATACTTATAAGGTCCCAAAAGCGAGACCTATTGGCTATGCCAAGCGGCCGCGAAAGTGATCGCGATCAAACATCAAAGCGGCCGCGAAAGTGAAAGTAATCGCGGTCAAGCGGGGCGCGCGCGCCCGCGCACGTGCACTGTAGCTCTAGACTGGCCTGGTAGCACTTTTTGGAGCCCTCACAAAATGTCTCGCCACCTAAAAACAGTATCCCAGTAATTAGCCAGAGTTCTACCCAAGGCGATACCAGGTATGTCTTTTGAAGAAAGTGCAGAAAGTTCTTTATTAGTTGCTTGTGTGATTGTTAGGCTGGCGTTGTTTCCGGTTCACTTGGATCCAAGGGAAACGTATCAAAGTTCATGAAGTAGCCAGAAGCAGTTTGTTTAATTGTTGGAATTGCATCGGGATTTGTTGAAATCGCATTTTGCTCTCGTCGAGGCATGTTGATGTAGACACCTGTATTAGGTCTAATTGCAACCTGGTTATTATTTTGATTTTGAAGTTGAACTTCGGGTTCAAGAGCAACGAGTTCCATAGCATTGTTGCATAGTCCTTCATTCCTTACAGGAGGCTCTTCAAACGTGATGAGTCTTTCTGTTTGAACTTCTTGGATTATAGCTATAAGAGGGCGGAGTCCACGAGGCCTACTGTTCAGTATTGGCCACATAGTGTGGTTCGATTAAGTCAATTGAGGCAAATCTTTTCTCCTTTTTTCCGGCAAGAGGTGGCAAAAGCACAGTTCTTGTTCCTTGTACTGTTAGGACCGATACAGGCTTTCTGTAGAATGGCCCGAATTCTTTCTTGTCTGCTATTTTTTCTCTGACCAGATCCCCGACATTTGGGATCCAGACAGGTCTTGCCGTGACTGCCTTGACTTCCCCAGTGGTGGTCTGTTTTAAGTGGACGTTGCTTTGCTGTGTCCTGGATTCATTTAGATCCTGTAAAACAGTCAAACGATCATGGATTTCAAATGGTTTCCAATCCGCTACTGTGCCTTCACAATCAAGATCAGGTCCCAACATTCTCATCCCAAATAGTACCTCATATGGAGTGACACCCCCTAGAGAACTTCTTGGCTGGTTGTTGAGGGCTCTCTGTACCCCATATAAGTGACTGACCCAACTACCGCCCTTGCCTAATACCCTAGCTGTTAGAGATTGCTTTAAGTCCCAGTTTTTCCTCACCACAACCGAATTTCCCTCAGTGTGGTATGGAGAGGAGTACCACAATGCTATGCCCATACTTTCCATGGCCTCTTTGTAAGCCCGAGAGCTAAACGCCGGGCCACAGTCAGAATGTAATGTGCCAACTGCGTATGTTCCTATAAAGACTCTCAAATCTTTGATAACAGTTTGAGCGTCAGCCGAGCGCTGAGGCCATACCCATAGGAATCTTGAGCATGAATCCACTACCACCAAGATATACATCTATGCCCCATCAGACTGTAAGGGGCCGCAGTGGTCCAAATATACACAAGCAAGAGGTTTGTCTGATTTTAATAATGGTGTCTGTGCCGGGCATGTTATGGTGGAGCCTTTCATCTGTTGGCAGATGTCCCACTTCAAGACGTAGTCTTTCGTTTGTTTGGTCAATCCTGGCCACCAATAGCGCTGTTTTAATAAAGAAATAGTCGCTACAACACCTGTGTGCGCAGAGCCCAAACCCTTGTGTTCTGCAACAATCAAACCTTGTCTACAATCCATATTTGGTATTACTCTATCCCCCACTCCAGGAATATGAGCATATGGAATGTTGTGTGCACCTAACTTGTAGGAGTATTTGAGTGGAATTTTTTTAGGTACTGCTGAGCTGCCCTTGCATGAAACAATGACAGCCACCATTATCTCGCCATCTATTCTCATTTTAGAGTGAGTGATTGCAGCTAAAGAAGCCGTGCATACAGCCCCTTCGCGGCTTCATCAGCCAATGAATTCCCTTCAACGTGAACGCCATCACGTTGATGACTCAGTGTGTGTATCACGTGAGCCCGTGGTAGTTCGTTTTTCAAGTCAACTACTTGTTCCCATAGCATTTTATGCTTAATTGTGCCACATTTCGTATCTTTAAACCTGTTTAGTTCCCAATGATGTAAGTACTCATTGTACGACTGTACACAGTAAAAGAAATCACACACAATTAGTGTGGGGAATTCGTGATCCGTATTTACAAGTGCCAGTATTAGTGCTTTTACTTCTGCCAACTGAGCCGTGCAGTCTCCTAGAGATTTCGTTTTAGTGCAACTTGGATGGAACTTTCCATCCTGCATGCAACCTTTAACGATAGCACATGCCACGCTGTATTGTTGCTTACTCCCTATAGCCGGTTGAGCAAATCCGTCAGTGTAAATAATATATTCATACTGATGTAGAGGCAAGAGTTCATTTGGTAGAGGATAATCTTGTTCGTATTGCAGGAATGCTTGTGTTTTTAGGATTAAATCAGTTTTTATTAGCAGATTACGCAACAGAATAATACAATGTATCGTTGCCTACAACCATGCTTGCGCTTTTAGACTTGGATCTAATCTGTATTCAACGTCCGTTGCAGTAAGAGAATTAGCCCAGTGTATCCATCTCGGATGTAAGGCTTTTGCATTTGGAATGCTAGCCTTGTAACAGCTTCTAAAGCTAGTACTGGGGTTACGACGATTATGCGCTTCCCCTGAGCCAGTGCTCTTTCTCTTGCTACAGCGGTCGAACGGCTGTCAGGATTTTCTCTGTTGAAGTGAAACGCATTTCTGCGTTTTTGTAACCATGTGATTTGTATGGGATTGGTACCGTTTTGCCTTCATTGAAGGTTAAGTAAGTGTACCCGTATTGACCCGCTATTACACGGATCACCAAGTTGCGTACATTTACGCATGTCTGTAAGTGTTTGGAAGCAATCATGTCTTCTTGTAATGAACGTAGGATATTTGAATGTTCCTGTGTCCAATGTCTAAATGAAAAGTCAGGTTTTATTAAGTCGTAGAAAGGTTTTACTCTCTCTGCGTAATCTAAAATGTATGTTCTGCCGAAATTTAGGAATCCCAGAATGGATTGTAGATGTTTTAATGTTTTAGGAGTTTGGAACAGTGCACACTTTTCTAAAAAGTTAGCTGTCAGGCTTTTCCTTTCACTTCAAAGCTCATATCCTAAAAATAGGACACTGAGGTGCGAAATTTTAGATTTTTTTAAAGTTAAATTTGTAGCCCTCAGAGGCGAATCTCATAATAATTGTGCTCACCCTGGTCAAGAGCCTCTTTAAGTCATCATCCGTCAGATAAATAGCATCCACATAGGACAATGCTACCCCATAAAAATTTTGGAGTAACTCAGTTACCCTTGCTGAGAATACCCCGGGGCTGTTCTTATACCCCTGGGGGAGACAACAAAATTGCCGCTGAGACCCTATCGCTGAGAATGCGGTCAAATACCTGCTTTCAGGCGCTATATTTTGGCAGAAAAATCCATTTGAGATATCAAGTGCTGTTTTTTTTTCTGCACAATGTTATTCATTAATGCGGCACTGTGTGCATTCTGAACTGCAAATGACTTTGTGCAAGTGTTTAAATGTCTGTAATCTAAAACTAGACAATATGAATTATCTGGTTTTGATACGGGAAACAAACGATTGTTCATTGGTGAGGTGCAATTTTCGATCACCCCTTGGTATTCAAGTTGGTCTAAGACCTCCCTGACCTGTTTTTTAGCTTCTTGCCTTATAGGGTATTGCCTCTGTGCATTTGGTGAAACTTTTAACGGGATAACATGGTGGGTTGACTCCTCATCCACCCTGCATGATTTTTTTACAGTTCTGGATCTGTGCTCTGTAGACTCATCTGGGCAGAGGGACAACCCGCAATAGGATGGGAACAACTGAAACTACCACTGGTATGGGTGGGCTAGTGATGCTCCAACCGAGCTATATTAGCAGGCTGCTCAGGCCTACTTTACAATTTAATTGTATTGTATTGTATTGTAATTTGTAAAGCGCGATTGCTGCCCAAGGGCGTCCAAGCGCTAGAGTGCAGAGAACAGAGCTAGGGGGGTAACAGAGAATAAGATTTAGGTGGGCCTGGCAAATAGATAGGTCTTCAGTTGTTTACGGAATGAGAGTAGGCTAGAATTGGACCTGATTTGTAGCGGGAGTGTGTTCCACATCTTTGCGGCATTTAAGGAAAACGACCTTCCTCCGGTCCTGGCTCTCCTTACTCTCGGGACTACGGCCAGGAAGGCCTCCGTAGACCGAAGGGTTCTGTTGGGATGGTATTGAGTAACCAATTTGTTAATGAGCGCTGGACCTGACTTCCAGAAAGCTCGGTGCGTGATACATAGTGCCTTAAAAGCCACTCTCTGTTTCACTGGAAGCCAGTGTAGGCTGCTTAGTGCGGATTTAGCAGACTGCGTCCTTGGGGTCTGTAGCAGGATGCGGGCTGCACAGTTCTGGACCACCTGTAATTTTCGCATGGACATCTCGGGAGCCCCTACATACAGGGCGTTGTTTGAGTCCAACCGGGACTGAATGAGGCATTCTCAGAAGGCCAAAGCAGATGGCGGATAATTTAGTAGCCTGGGTGGAGAAAGAAAGGTTTTTATCCAGCCATACTCCTAGGCTTTTAACGCTCTCCTTGGGGGTGGGAGGGGAGCCCAGACATCCAGGCCACATGGAAGGAATTAATGTGGGTATTGCGGGGCCTAAGAGCATAAGCTCTACCTCAGCCACCCATGCCCTACATCTTGGTGGAATCTGAGAATGTTGCCTCGGGCACCTTACAAAGATTTCTCTTCTCAAAGACGTCATGTCTAAGGGAAACTGTGGACACAGTGGTGGCGACAGTGGTTGAATACCATAAGTTAAGTAGTATGGTGGACTGTCCTTTCCATACTCTTACAGGGAGCCAGCCATCGATAAAACTGTTATACCTAGAACTAATGAAATGTTGGTTGAATCAGTACTTTGTAAACATAACCACAGGGAACGAGGGCACCTGTTTCACTGTGTAACCTGTGTAACATCCAATCAATATTGTAACAGACCATCCACAAACACTTTAGATATTTTCATATCACAGACTTCGCCATGCACTCAGGGGTTCACACATCCATAAACTCACAGTGCGTGTATGCCAACTGACCCGAGTTCCTGCCATGCTATAACGGGAGACAGACATGGGAGACCTGTGGGACATCCGTAAATGGATGTACTGTTGTGTCCAACTGGAAGGATCTCCATGAACTATAAACACAATTTTTTATGCTTTAAGTTCTTGCACAGACTGTACCCCTGCAAAATGACATGGCCTAGATGCCACCAAATAACAAACCTGTCCTCGCTTCCACCAACCACATGGTACCTTTCAGCACGTGCGGTGGGAGTGTGGTCATACTGCTGCTTACTGGGCAGCGGTCCAGGGTGAGCTCTCCTGAAATATTTTGTATTGGGTCCCTAACACTCTGATCTCATGTAAATGGGGTATCAAAACTACCAAAGCCTACTCGGCAGTTGGTGGCGCCACTCCTATAGTAGCTGAAACAGAAGTGGTCCTCACTGGATGAGGGGACTACTCCCCACAATGGGGGAAAGCTCCGCTATGTATTAACTTGTAATACCAATGCGGAGCTTTATGCCACTATATTACGTGCTACATCCAGACCTAAGGATATATGGGCGCAACTAAGCTTCTACCTTGCCAAAGAACAAGCTCAGGCAAGCACTCGCTGGCTCCCAGACAAGGTTACACTTAACATACCCTGATCAAACGTCAACATCCCCTCATGATATTACTGGCAATGATTAATAGGCATAAATTACTCTATTGCTCCATAGACAATGGTTGTAATCCAGGCTGTTAGGAATGATTAATCAAGCGTTACAATGCCATTTAAATTATGTTACAAGATCCCTGGACTCTCATACAGCTGGCCGAGTTGATATATCTTTCGTTTGAAGTTTCAATGCTGGATACTTAAGTTACAATAAAAAACCTTTTACAAAATTTAAAAATCTCATTGTACCAACCTCTTGAGTTTTTGAACTAAGAAAATAAAATATTGGGCAAGGTGCTAGCATATAGATTGGCCTGCTGATGCCATCAGAGGAGAACCCAGATCAAAACAGGTTTATTCCCGATAGAAACACTAAATGTGAATTTAGGCTGCCTTTTTCACATCTTAAATCGATCGCACTGTCTACCAGAAAGTGCTATATTGGCATCCTTTGACATATAGAAGGCATCTGATACCCTCTTATGGCCCTATTTAGTTGAAGTCCTCAGGAAGCTGGGTCAAGGAATTCAGACCCACCCATTAGGTTCAAGACTGGGAGTATTATATTAGAACAGTGGTCAGTTCAAAGAGGGATGGGGCAGGGGTGCCCCCTGTTGCCTCCGATACTCATTCTGGCAATCAAACCACTGATAATCTCATTGAATGCGGATGACACATTGTTATACCTCAAACACCCAAGCCATGACTGATCCTCTGACCTTACTGTTTGGCTTCCGGGCGGTTTCCAGGTTACGAGTCAACTGGGATAAGTCGTTCTTATATCCCGTGGGCGTGTAGGGCTCTGCGGGTCAGGCTTAAGGCTAAGAACCATCAACAGTTGTTGAACATGACACCTTCAAATATTTAGGGCTTTGGTTGTATTGTGACGATGCACAGTTGGTTAAGGGTAACTCGGGCAGAGAGGTGGCATCAGAGTGAGCGATTCAGCTATTCTGGCACAAATTGCCATTATCTCCGCTCTGCAGAGTCGCTATAACTAGTACTACCAGGGCCACTGTACTTTTCTCAAAGGCATACCCATGATTTTAAAACAAACTTTTTTCTGAGAAATAAACAGTCTGCTTTCTGATCTGAGCTGAGTGGGAGAAAGGAAAAGACTGGCTACAAAAAAGATGACGCTTCCATTGCCCAACTTTAAAACATTATCTTGGAGCACAATTGACCTGGCCATTGCGTTGGATTGAAGACCCTCTTAATTGAGACTTGTTGTTGTTCGTTGATGTCTACAGATTCACTGTGTAAATGCATATCAGATGTAATGTTATGTGAGTAGTTTCTCAGTACATAACAAACCGTTACACATAAATCTATAAAAAAGAACAATTTAAAAAAACAAAAATATCAAATTACTACTTAATTAATGATCCTTTGACTACGACTGCAAAAGAGTGACTGATATGTATGTTATGCCTGACACACTGGTGTGTCTTTTATTAAGAACAATGCTTCACTCCATACTCTCAGACACCCTAGCACAATCTGGCTTTCTCTGCACTTAAAACGTATACAGTCATATATGGACCGGAGCAGTCGTGAAGCCTACATATTGTTATAAATTAAATATTTTTAATTTTCAGTCAATGCCTACTGACCTGTGGTGAGACAGTTACTGCTTTCTCTTGGGTCTGAGTGCGGAGGCTCATGCAAGTATTGTTTATTCTCTTGATTTATTCTGAATATCACATCAGGATTAGAATCTATCGGACCTACTGAATAAAAGAAAACAATTATCAAGCAATGGACAACTGCAAGAGCTAGCTTTTACAATAAATATTCTAATAAGTACCACATGTTCAGATGAGGCATTAATAAAGAATAAGAAGGTAGCTGCCCTACATCAGGTAACTGAAGGGTCTGATAGATTTGATTTTTTCCGACAATCAGAAGCTGTAGTCAAAATGCTGGCTGATATGTACTGCATTCAGATAATCTTTCTAATAAACAACTTGCAATGGAGGAGTGAGAGTGGTTAGAAGCTTCAAATTCTTTAGCATTGATCCCCAAAAAATCCAGCAATGCAAAGACCCCCTTGTTTATATCATGGCTGATCTATTCATCTCACTTTTAGACAGTGCAGCTCAAGCTCAAAACTTTCTCTTTAGAAGTCGCGGAGGTGCAGCAATTAGTATACTCAATTTCATAATAAGAGCAAAAAAAAGATCTAAATTGTGGTTCCAATGAATGTCTATGGTATACTTATTCCACGATGCTCCAGCGAAAGTCCAGAGCAATCTAGTCCTAATAATAACCAAACAAATATAAGAAAACACAAAATTGTCTTAGGCACTTCTGAGAGGAACCGGCACCCAGAGGCAAGCTGTGCTGCTAGTGGACTACGCAACACCCTCCCAGAACCTCTGCAACAAGCTAGGCTCCTACTTCCATCTGAAAATCAAGGCCCTCTACGACAACTTCAGCGAACAGACTCCAGAAACCACCCCTTCCTCCAGCGACGACAGCCAGCCTACCAACACTGCCTGGACCGCGGTCACCACCGAAGATACCTCCACGACTATAAAGAGCACTCACTCAGGAGCCCCCACGGACCCCAGCCCGCCACACATCTTCAACAGAGCTGCCGCCGCTATAGCACCCGAGCTACGACGCACCATCAACACCACCTTCGAATCCGGCACATTCCCTGACGACTGGAAACGCGCAGATGTCAAGCCCCTACTCAAGAAACCCTCGGCAGACCCAACGGAACTGAAAAACTACCAACCCATCTCTCCCTTCGTGGCTAAAGTCACAGAGAAAGCCCAACTGACTAACTTCATCGAGAAGATTGCCATCCTCGACCCTTCCCAATCCAGAATCCGCAGCAACCACAGCATGAGTTCGCCCTCCTCGTCGCCACAGACGACATCCTCACACTCCTCGACCAAGGCCACACCGCGGCCCTCATCCTACTAGACCTCTCCGCAGCCTTTGACAACGTCTTCCACTGCACTCTCACAGCCAGACTCCACGATGCCGGCATACAAGGAACCGTCCTCAACTGACTCCGCTCCTTCCTCACCGGAAAAACCCAAAGGATCAGACTCCCGTCCTTCCACTCCGAACCCATAGAGATCAACTGCGGAGTACCCCAAGGATCGTCGCTGAGTTCCACGGTCTTCAACATCTACATGGCCCCCCTCGCCGCCATTGTAAGACAGCATGGACTCAGCATAGTATCCTACGACAACGACACCCAGCTCATCCTCTCCCTCACGAAGGAACCCAACGCCACCCGACTCTGCTTCCAGGAAGGAATGAAAGACGTTGCATCCTGGATGAGCAGCAGCTGTCTGAAGCTCAACTCGGAGAAGACAGAAGTCCTCGGACCCACCCCCTCAGCCTGGGACTACACCTGGTGGCTCACCACCCTCGGCAACCCACCCACATTCGGAACCTCGCCATCATACTCGACTCCTCCCTCACCATGACCCACCAAATCAACGCCGTCGCCTCCACCTGTTTCAACACCCTCCACACCCTTCACAAGACCTTCAAATGGATCCCCGCCGAATCCAGGAAGACTGTCACACACGCACTCATAACAAGCAGACTGGACTACGGAAACACTACGTTGGAATCAACAAATCCCTGCTATACAGACTCCAGACCATCCAGAACACCGTGGGCAGACTCGTCCTTGGCATCCCACGACATTAACACATCAACCAACACCTGCGAGACCTCCACTGGCTCCCCAGCGAGAGTAGTTTTCAAGCTACTCACCGATGCCTACACATCCCTCCACAACACCGGACCCAAATACCTCAATGAAAGATACATACCCAGGAGAAACCTCCACTCCACCAACCTCACCCTCGCAGAAACCCATGCATCCGCAGAACCAGAGCGGGTGGAAGAGCCTTCTCCTACATCACAGCGTAGAACGAACTCCCGATCAACGTCAGACGGTACCCCACTCTGCACACCTTCAGGAAGAGCCTCAAGACCTGGCTCTTTGGCTGACCCGGAACTGCACCCCCCCCCCTCCCCCCTTCACAGTTCCCGGATTGAATGATTGCTTCTTAGGCGTTCCAGAGGTCTCTGGTGTTTAGCTTGTCCATGTGAGCTCCCCTTTACATGTGGGCGGCATCTGTTGTGATGGTCACTGAGGGACTTGGTGGTTTGAATGGTTTTCATGGTTTTACCAATGTGAGATTTTGTAGGTTCCACCACTGCATTTGACTCTGACCCTTGTCCATAACAACCACTAGACTGTCCCATCTCCCAGTTGCTTGTGCCCATTGTCGTTAGACCTATTCCTGTATTGGTCTCATATGTAGTCTAGCATGTGGTACTGTAGGGGGCCCTCATGCCCATCATTTTCACCACTGTTCTCATCGTCAAGACGGTGCCCCCTGCGGTAGAGGAGACTCTGCTCCAATATCAATTTGACTCTTTTGTACACTGATATAACCTTTGTGGTCAGTGAGTTCAGGGGAGGGGGAGAGGGAGAGAGAGAGAGAGAGAGAGAGAGAGAGAGAGAGAGAGAGAGAGAGAGAGAGAGAGAGAGAGAGAGAGAGAGAGAGAGAGAGAGAGAGAGAGAGGGGGAGGGAGGGAGGGAGGGAGGGAGAGAGAGAGAGAGAGAGATTGTGTGTGTTTGTCTGTCTGTCTGTGTTATCTGTATGGCCTAGTTGATATTTTACCTGCACTGGGTTCTCAGCTTTGCTTTCACTAGCCAGTTGTTCACATAAAGGTAGATGTGTATTCCCTTTTGTCTAAAGGGCTGTGCCATAGCTAATGCAAAAAAACTAATGATGGGCAGAGTGCTGAACAATATCAAACACACCAGTAAATAGATCTGGGACTAATCCATTATTTTTTTGCTCACCAGGCCATTCCAGTTTCAACCCATCCATATCCAAATCAGTCTTGACCCTACGACCTATAGGAATAGTCCAGCCCAAACTGACAGGCCAGGTCCTCTCCGGACCAGAACCAACCATCCTCACACCAGTTTTGGGGTATAGATGGACCACGGTGGCCTGGTGAGCACGGGACCCGCATCTGAGCATACCCGTCCCACTTAGGGCGACAAATGCTAAAAAAGAAATGATGTATGGAATGCTGAAAAATGTCAAACATCACCCCCCCGTACAGAGATCTGGGCCTAATCCATACTTTTTTTGCTCACCATGCCATTCCAGTTTAGACGCAGACATTTACAAATCAGCCTTGAACCTACTCCCCATGGGAAAAGTCCAGACCAAACTGCCAGGCCAGGTCCTCCCCAGACAAGAAACATGCATCCTAGCACCAGTTTTTGGGTATCACCCTCATCAAAAACCAAAGGAAATGATGGACGGAGTGTTGAACATTGCAAGCACTCACCCCCAGTCAACTGATCTGGGTTTAATCCATCACCGTTCTTTAGCCCACTCTGCCATCCCAGTTCAGACATGGCCATATGCAAATCAGTCTGACCCTGTGCCTCATGGGAACAGTCCAGCCCGAACTGCCAAACCATGTCTTCCATGGACCGTAAACAAGCTTCCTAGGACCGGTTTCTGGCATTTCAGCCGTCTTCAGCCAGGCTTGCTTGAATCCAGTGGCAAAGCGAGCAAGGGACTCACGTCTGAGCATACCCTGCCAACTTATGGCGAACAAAGCAAAAACCAAAGGAAATGATGGATGGAGTGAGCACACTTTGCCACTGGATTCAAGCAAGCCTGGCTGAAGACGGCTGAAATACCATAAACCGGTCCTAGGAAGCTTGTTTCCGGTCCAGGGAAGACATGGCTTGGCAGTTCGGGCTGGACTGTTCCCATGAGGCACAGGGTCAGACTGATTTGCATATGGCCATGTCTGAACTGGGGTGGCAGAGTGGGCTAAAGAACAGTGATGGATTAAACCCATATCAGTTGACTGGGGGTGAGTGATTGCAATGTTCGACACTCCGTCCATCATTTCCTTTGGTTTTTGCTTTGTTCGCCATAAGTTGGCAGGGTATGCTCAGACGTGAGTCTCTTGCTCACTTTGCCACTGGATTCAAGCAAGCCTGGCTGAAGACGGCTGAAATGCCAGAAACCGGTCCTAGGAAGCTTGTTTCCGGTCCAGGGAAGACATGGCTTGGCAGTTCGGGCTGGACTGTTCCCATGAGGCTAAGTCTAATTGGTCGCACACTGCTCCACCTACCAAGCGTGTTACCCCAATGAAAAATGGTCCCTGAGGTCAGCGTCGGCGAGTACACCTATGCCCGTGTAATGCATGCAAGTATGAGTAGCGTTAGCCATCCCTGGACACGTGTTTCGAGGTAGTGGCCTCTCGTCAGCAGGGAGTAGGAAAGTGTGTAGGGTTGCTGTGTAAGCTGCTAAAATCGTTATCAGGTCAAGTACCTCTCGTAGCGCGCAGGTGCGTAACCATGAGCCCGTTGGCTCCAACGGCTCAAGGGAGCCTGAAATAAAGTTAAGTCTAATTGGTCGCACACTGCTCCACCTACCAAGCGTGTTACCCCAATGAAAAATGGTCCCTGAGGTCAGCGTCGGCGAGTACGCCTATGCCCGTGTAATGCATGCAAGTATGAGTAGCGTTAGCCATCCCTGGACACGTGTTTCGAGGTAGTTGCCTCTCGTCAGCAGGGAGTAGGAAAGTGTGTAGGGTTGCTGTGTAAGCTGCTAAAATCGTTATCAGGTCAGGCCCATGAGGCACAGGGTCAGACTGATTTGCATATGGCCATGTCTGAACTGGGGTGGCAGAGTGGGCTAAAGAACGGTGATGGATTAAACCCAGATCAGTTGACTGGGGGTGAGTGCTTGCAATGTTCAAAACTCCGTCCATCATTTTCTTTGTTTTTTGCTTTTATCACCCTCATCAGCCAGGATAGCTTGACCCGGTGGCATGGTGAGAAATACACCCCATCTAGCCACCGCCACCCCTGAGGATGTAAGGCTACGATCCTGCAATCTTCCCGGGCCAATCTTCTGTTTTCACCGATAGAGATGAAGCAGGCTACAGCAGTAAACAATACCAAGTAAGACTGTCGCCAGTGGAACCCTAGGAAGATGGCCGAATGCTCGGTTGAGCTGCTAAAAGCAGCTGAGAGGAGATGGGCTCAGGATCACCCCTCCGGTGTTATCCTCGGCCGTCACCTACCTTCCGTGCATGGCCACGGTTTGCTCTGCGTCCTGCTGTGACTGCCTCTCACTGCACTTCTTGTGGCGGCTGCCTTGACGCCCGGGACGCTTTCCCCAGACGAAGTGGTGGGAGAGTACAGAGATGCGGCCGCCTCTGTGTCCCTGAGCGATTCCTGGACAAGGCTGGGGAGAGCGGTGAGTACCCGTTCTGCCACCCTCTCAACCCCGTGATTGCCCCTCCCTGTAATCCAGCACCCTGAAGTTCGGCTTCCTCCCCTGATTTGTGATTGGGGTTTTAAGGATCTACAAGCCATCATCTTAATTGTTTTAGAGTTCTATGGGACTGAGACTGGAGTCCTTCATCTTAGCGGGAAAAACTGGTTGCAGGAATCACCGCATGCAGCCTATCTTTGTTATGGATCGGCAGCCTGATTTTCTCCTCTTAATGGACTCCCCCTTTGGGAACACCTTCGGAGCCCTCTCCGGCTCAGAGAGCGAAACCGGCCCCTGGTGCTGCAACTACCATGACCTGGATTAAGGGTTTATCGTCATGTCTTGCAAGGGACCCCTGGAGTTTTTCCTTTTTAGTAGCCGGTTTGCGGGACTTGAATCTAATTCCAGACACAGGTTCTATTCCCCTTAACCTTCCACTCTCCATGTTCACCTTTTTTATGTATTTTATGTTTTTTTTACCTGATGTAACTAATGCAACTATTTATCTACTACATCTATTTAAAGCGCTCTGATACCTCCGGGTCTAGCTAGCGCTATATAAAACTATACAAATAAATAAATAAACACAAGAAATCTACTGTTAAATTTCAGGAGCCACCACGTAACTGGGTTGAGATTTATTGGGATCTCGTCTCTTGTAAAAGATGGGAAGACACAGGGTCAAGAGACTCGCTGTTCGGTAATTATTATGCTTGAATTCTACGACAATCACAGGAATGAGTATGCTTACATAGCTGGACTGTTCCCATGAGTCCGTAACTAACACCTTGTCCACTCCTCTGACTGATCTCTTGAACCTCTCACTCGCTCAGGGCACAGTGCCCCAGAGATGGAAAAAGGCTGTGGTGACAGCCCTATTGAAAAAACCAGGACTTGATCCATCCAATCTGACCAACTTCAGGCCTATCTCACTTCTGCCTGGTTTTTCGAAAATTGCAGAAAAGTTGGTCAACCGTCAGCTCTCTCACCATCTTGAGTCTAACCACCTGCTAGGAGACTCCCAGACTGGTTTCCGCCCCGGCCATGGAACAGACACCGCCCTGCTGGCAGTAGTGGAGGAGGCAAGGAGCACTCTGGATACAGGAGGGTCAGTGGCAGTGATCCTCTTGGACTTGAGTGCTGCCTTTGACACCGTGAGTCATCAGGTGCTCCTCCAACGTCTGTCAGAGGTAGGTGTCTCAGGGACGGCCCTGAAATGGTTGGAATCTTTTCTTTCTGACCGTTTCTACCAAGTCTGGGAAGGGTCAGAGCAATCTGCCCTAATCCCTCTTCAATGTGGAGTCCCGCAGGGCTCATCACTGAGCCCTACCTTATTTAATATATATATGACTCCACTTAAAAGAGTGGTCGCCCCCTCGGGGGTGAAGATCATCAGCTATGCTGATGATACTCAGCTGGTGGTGGGCCTCACTCAGCTGGCGGAACATCCTGAGGTGTTACACGACTGCCTTGCCAATGTTCTTCGTTGGATGTCTATCTCCGCTCTCAAGCTTAATGGAGGTAAAACCGAGCTGATGCTCCTGGGCAACTCCAGCCCCTCCATTATTGCTAGCTGCTGGCCCCGGTCTCTTGGCGACCCACCATCCCCCAAGAAGGAGATCAAGTCCTTGGGAGTATGGTTGGAAGAAGACCTGTCCTTCAGGACTCATGCCAGGAAGACTGCAGGGGTTTGCTTTGGCTTACTGAGATCAGCCCGAAAGGTGCTACCTCTGCTTCCTGATTCAGCAAGGAAGCTACTGATACGTGGCCTGATTCTATCGAGGCTCGATTATGGGAATGCGTTGTTTCTCGGTGCTCCTGAAGCGACCTTCAAAATCCTCCAACAGGTGCAAAACGCAGCTGCGAGAGTCCTTATGGATGTTTCCAGGAGGCAGTCTGCTGCCCCGGCCCTCAAAGCGCTTCACTGGCTCCCCGTGAAAGAGCGGGTGAGATTTAAAGCGCTATGTACAGCCCACAAAATTCTACATGGCAAAGGCCCCCCCATCCTTGCTAATATGGCCCGTCCTTACAAACCCCCACGTCTGCTTCGCTCGGACCAAAAACACCTTTTGCAGTCAGCGAGAGTAAGAAGAGCTCGTTCTGGGGGCAGGCGCTTCTCTGTGCAAGTGGCCTCCCTCTGGAACTCTCTCCCCCTCAAGATTCGCTCAGAGCCTAAGATCCTATCTTTTAGGAAACTTCTTAAGACTCATTTGTTTCCTTAGCAGGGATTAGCTGTGTCTTTCCTTCTGATCTTTTGCGCCGGGATGCCCCCGGGTAAGCTGAGCGCATTACAAATTTCATATTATTATTATTATGAGGAGCAGGGTCAAGACTGATTTGCATATGGCTGGGTCTGATTTGGGGTGGCGAAGTGAGTTAAAGAATGATGATAGATTTAAACCCAGCTCTATTAGTGACTGGGGGTGAGTGTCTGAGAAGATTCAGCGCTCCGTCCATCATTTTATTGTGTTTGCTATGCTTACATAGTGCCATGCTGTGTGTTCGCATACTTGTGACAAACTGGAGATTGTGGGGTAACATACTCTCCCTGTATGTAAACCAGGGATGTGTATATGGCACACCACTAGGTTTGCGAATGGTGTTTAATTAGCAGTGTAATCTATATCATAATAAGTTACATCGCAAATTGTCCATCTGTATGCTTTCGCATCCAGCTACATTTTAGGACCCCCTGTGAACAGCAGATGGCTATCCTCTCATTTGTTTTCCCACATGGATTATTTTTTTAAAGCAGCTAGTATCCATTAAATGAACAGGTTCTTCTTTAAAAGAAAATGCTTCCTGTTTGGGAACATACTGAAGTGAGTCGGTAGGTGAGCTGGACCACTGCCTCCTCCCTCCAGAGGCCATCAAATAGGACTCCTAAGGGGAAGAACTCCTATGGGACAGCCATATGTGATCACAGTTATGACACATAAAGTGACTGTGGCACTATGAGATGAAGTGCTCTGCCAAAGAATTATACAATGTCAAATGAGGAATGTCACACTGGGGGTGGTCAAGCTATGAAGGGAAGGCCCCCCTAAATTAACTAAAGGTCCAAGAGGAGGGGGGAAAGTTAAAGAAAGCAGTAAAAACCTCTATCAAGACCTGTCTTGCTTTACAAAGACCTATTCAGGTTCTATCTTGCCACCAAAACATCTAAAGTTACAAACACATTACATACAAAATAATTTTTACAGTTATTTTATTTTTTCAATTCTTAAATTCGTCTTAAATAGTAGCATCAGTTAATTTATACACAAAAAACATATATAACATATGATCCACAAATCATAAATATATTATTCAAAATTATAGATAGACCCCACTCTAAACACAAGTAAACATTCTCCTCATACTCATTCCTTCAAACATACTTCAGTCATTCACATACTCTTAAAATAACAAGAGAAAACTGTACAAGGTCCAACATAATCAATTGGAGAGAAACATAATAATTGTTTCTGATGATATTGTATCTCCTGGGACCATTCCTCTATAATGATGGTAGTTTTGAGGTCTTGGCCTACGCGCGTTTCGGTGGAGAACCACCTTCCTCAGGACCAGAAATAGAGGGATTTGAAACCCATAAAATGGAGTGGGGTTATCTGTAGAAAATTAAATACAATAATTTAGAAAATGGCAAGAAAATGTATGAATACATTTGAAAATACGTTCGACTTCATATACCCCAGAAGGAACACCAGTTCGCATTAATCGATTTACCAGTGAGATATAACACACCCAACGTGTTTAGAAAAATGAAGTAAGTATGTATAGACTGTGAAGGAAGAACCCTACACCTTGTGTATAGAAATGAAATGTATGTCATAGTAGATCTCAAAGTGATAGAAGGCCATTCTTATATAATTCAATATAGAGTCTACCTGCAATAAGGCATCAAATTGTCTCAAGTTCAGATTATAGTCATCTTCTTTATTAAAGGTATCAGAAACTCTCTTGTCTATCAGGTTCCTGATTTTGCCAATCTGTTACCAAATGTAAAGGCATTGAATTAATGGTCTAATTTGGATAAAGGTATAATTTCAAACTGGGAATCACAAAGACATGCTTACCCTATTTATATAGGTGTTACTTATAATTCCAAGTCTACAATATGGCAGAGATGGCATCTGTTATCCATTCTCAAAAGGAATAACCTAATAGGCTGTATGTGTAGCGATTCTTTCACATACAGCTATATGAAAGGAAAGAAAAACAACTAATCAATATTTCTAATGTTTATAATGTTAGCTCCAAAGGAAAACAACATAGAAAATGCAGAGTTGAGAAAATTTCCACCCAAACCTATTCTGATCATAGCCAACACCCGGGCAGGAATAAAACCATCCACACCGGCCGAGAAACGCTACAAAAAGATTATGTGCGAAACGGCTATGCAGACACACCTACAGGGCAACCCTAAGTTAGCCAGAAAATGTGTGTGAGTCCGCTAGAGAAAATAAGTTCAACATGATAACTGGAATATCATGTCCATGCAGTAACATATTTAATTCAGAAAGAACAGAACTGCATGCGTATGTCAGGAACCGACTATGTCGGAAACTAGATAAATTGCTGTTTCTTATTGTAAAGCACTGACTCGCAAAAGACTAAAGGGAGTTAGTTCGAAGCTTCTACCAAGAGGTTGCTGTCTAAAGTCTTACCCGATTCCAGCAGTTTATCGACAAAGTCAAACACCTCGCGGGACGGGGCTTCCGCAGAAGGAAATAGTAGAAAGCGAGCGGACGTCGGTTCTTGAAGCCAGAACTGTGATTTGATTGGCCAAAAGAACTCGCGAGATTTCAAAAGGAGGTCATGTGTGTGGACACTGACACATACTAGAAAGTGAATGGAAACATGGGCGCCATATTGCAATGTAAATCACTGCCTAGGTGCTAGATAAAAAAGCAAGCAGCACGATGTGAGGGTCTCATATTAGTTTAAGAGCTCTCAAAGTAAGCAATATTATGACAAGGCGCTGCTTTAATAAAAAATATATAATTGTTTGCCTAAGTGATTCTCATGTTTGATTTTACACGAAACTAATAGTATTCCACACATAATAATAAATATGCAAGACCTGATTATGTAGTAAAGCAATACCGCAACATATCCAAAGTATTGCACCATGAAACGTATTACATCTCAATACAAACAAGTTTACGAAATCTCACAAGATTTGTATATGCAAGGTTACTCTTGCAGACAAAAACATGAAATAAACCCGCCATATTAGAATGAATGGCAGTAGGCTAGAGATACCCAAAGAGTGGTCTTGGCAGTAAGGAAAGCCTAATCTATGACTTGTACTACGGACAAATAAAGAGTCAAAGGAGAACGAGACCCATAGGATAAGAAATTTATGTAATTGCCTGTACCATGCTTGACGAGAAGATTGGCTAGAATAGAGATACATTGGGGACAATGCATCTCATACTAAAAACAACAGATCATCACAACACAATTACAGAGATCTATTTAGTAAACCATTCCATGTCTAGTGGAAAGAATTACCAGACATATGATACATTGAAAAAATCAGTACGTATAATAAGCCATAAAGAGCAGGCGAAAAGGTCATCTCATAAATTAAGGTAATGGATACATCTAATGTGCCATTCTAGATGGTAGATAGAACCTTATCATAATTGTGTGTGAATAACACATACATATGAAACTATAGCAACACTAAAGGTATATACTACGCCCTGGGATTATGTGACTAACCATATGATTTCTTCATTTAGACCTCTCCGGACAGTATCACAATGGAAAATCCAAAAGGATTCTCTGTTTTTTCTAACTTTCTCTGTATCTTGTCCTGCTTTAGAGATGATTTTCACTAATATGAGCCATTTAAGCTCTATTTCACTGTGCTGGAAGTCCAAAAAATGTGCTACCATGGGTGCTTGTCTCTTGCCTGTTCTAATGGCTGATTTGTGTTCAGATAGTCTAGTTCTGAATTCTCTCCCTGTCTCACCTATATAACCTAATCCACAAGGACAAAGTATAAGGTAGACTATGTTGCTGCTTCTACAGTTGGTGTGGCTTTTCAATTTTCCTGTCTTGATACCATAGGTCCATGTCTGAGTGTCAATAGCTGAAGAACATGCATGGCAATTACCACATCTATGATTACCTAGTATGGGAGGGAGTCCATCGATGGTCAGTTGGTCTTCTTTCTTATGTACAACTGGTCTACTGTGTACCAATTTGTCTCTTAAGTTGGGATTTCTCCTAAATGCTACCATAGGTTGAGTCAAACTGTCATCTTCTCCGTTAACATTAAGGATTTTCCAATTTCTGTGCAGTACTTTTTGAATTTTGTTGTTAAGGCTTGGATGGTTGACTACGCAGACAATTTTATCAAGTGATTGTTTTTCTCGCCCTGAGATCAGCGCCTCTCTGTTATAATATTTGGAGCGTTTCATAGATTGTCTCACTAATCGTCTAGGATATCCTCTAAGAAGCAGTCTTTTTTTAAGTTCTTCTGCATGGAAAGTGAATTCATTTAGGTTAGTACAGTTTCGCCTGATTCTCAGAAATTCCCTAAAGGGGATAGAGTCCTTTTGACAGCTCGGATGAAAGCTGCTATGCTGTAAAATGGTATTTTTAGCCGTAGGTTTTCCAAAAAGACTTACTTCGATGTTGCCTTTACCATTTTTGATCCAGATATCTAAAAACTCCACTTTCTCCGCCGAATATTTGGCAGTAAACTTGAGATTCTTATCGCTCAAGTTAAGCCACTCAATGAATTGTAGTAGATCTTGTTCTTCACCTGACCAGATGAAAAAAATGTCATCTATGAACCTGTGCCATACATGTATATTTTCATAAAAAGGGGCTACTTCATTGAAGATATGTTTTAATTCAAACTCCCCCATGTAGATGTTCGCTACACTAGGAGCACATGAAGCGCCCATACTGGTACCTTTAATCTGATGGAATAGATCATTTCTGAATTCAAAATAGTTGTTATGTAGCACAATATCAAGGCTCTCAAGAATGAATGCATTGGGTCTGTCACCCGGGATTCTGGCTAGTAGGGTTGCCACTGCCTCCACTGCTTGATCTTGGGGGATATTAGTATATAATGATTCTATATCCAGAGTGACTAGATATTGTGTCTCATTATTAAAAGGTAAATGTTCTACAGTCGCTATCATGTGTCTTTAATGTAGGATGCATAGAGTTTGGTAAGAGGACAGAGCAAAGAGTCTACATATTGAGAGAGTGGCTCAGTACAGGAGTTAATGGATGAGACAATAGGTCTAATGGGAGGGTCTGTGATGTTTTTGTGTGTTTTTGGAACTCCATATAGAGCAGGAACAACTGTATGATTTTTATTGAGAAAATCCAACTCTTTTTGACAGATATATCCATCGCTAAAGGCTTTAGCTGTACTGATATTAATAAGCTTTTTTAAGTCTAGCAAAGCCGATCTCTGCGTTTTACGATAATGTTCTGGTATCGATAGCATGGATTTCATCTTCTCTGTGTAGGTGTCACTATCCATAATGACTATCCCTCCTGCCTTATCACAGGGTTTGATGGTAATAGAAGAATTGTTTTGTAACTCATTAAGGGCAGTCTTCTCAGAGATTGGAACATGTTTAGTGATTCTTTCAATTTCCTTTATAACTGTTTTCTCAAAAATTGCCACTTCTGGTCCTACCATGTCTAAAGCTGGAGTAAATTTAGAAGGCGGTTTGCAACCAGAGTAGTTGATCTCTTGTTCCAATGAATTAACATCAGACATGTATTTCTTTAATCTTATTTTCCGGAAGAAAGAAAAAAGATCTTTGTGGAGTTTAAAAATCTCAGGCTGTGTGCTAGGTACAAATGATAGCCCTTTGCTCCAGACATTTATTTCTGATGAGGAAAGTAAGTGATTGGACAAGTTAAAGATAGGGATGTTGTTATATTTAGAATTATTCTAAATTATTGTATTTAATTTTCTACAGATAACCCCACTCCATTTTATGGGTTTCAAAACCCTCTATTTCTGGTCCTGAGGAAGGTGGTTCTCCACCGAAAAGCGCGTAGGTCAAGACCTCAAAACTACCATCATCATTATAGAGGAGTGGTCCCAGGAGATACAATACCATCAGAAACAATTATTATTATGTTTCTCTCCAATTGATTATGTTGGACCTTGTACAGTTTTCTCTTGTTATTTTAAGAGTATGTGGATGACTGAAGTATGTTTGAAGGAGTGAGTATGAGGAGAATGTTTTCTTGTGTTTAGAGTGGGGTCTATCTATAATTTTGAATAATATATTTATGATTTGTGGATCATATGTTATATATGTTTTTTGTGTATAAATTAACTGATGCTACTATTTAAGACGAATTTAAGAAATGAAAAAATAAAATAACTGTAAAAATTATTTTGTATGTAATGTGTTTGTAACTTTAGATGTTTTGGTGGCAAGATAGAACCTGAATAGGTCTTTGTAAAGCAAGACAGGTCTTGATAGAGGTTTTTACTGGTTTCTGGACACTGGGGGTGGTCACCTTGAGCCTTAGTTGACAACCAAAATGGAACACAAGTAGAATCTGAGATTCTTTACAGTAACATTTTGTGAAACTAGGTTATTACCTAAAAAGAAATTGGCCAAAGCAATAAACAAGAATTTCCTCACAAACTAAACTAAGATGGAGCAATGATATATCCTGAACTCTGCTTTAAGCACTCTGAAACAATAAAAGTTCCAGCATACTATACTCAGAGCACGGAACGTTAGTCAAAACTGAGCCCCTTGAAAAACACAGCCGTTGCATATGCAGGGCCTGGAATAGTCAAAGATTTGAGCATAATAATTACCCAACAGAGAGTCTTTTGACCTTGTGTCTTCTCAACTTTTACAAGAGAAGAGATACCAATAACGATGAAGCCAGTTACACAGTGACTCCTGAAATTTAACAGTAAATTTCTTGTGTAGTCAAGTTGGCTAGTTAATTCGTTACTGGCATGCAGCATGACACGACATTTTCAAATTCTGGTAATTTATGACACTCAAAGAATGCTCCATCATTATATTGAAATACACGCAGAAGGATGTAAGCATACAGGTGATTTTATTTTGAAAGCAAACAACATACTCCAAACATAAAAAACAATGGACAAAGGTCCAGAGCCCGGTACAATCAGAAAAGTGTATAATCACAACCTTGCTAGAGCCTAAACCCTGAGCTAATATGAGAGCTGGCATATTCGGAAAAGGCTGTTATCTTAGCCCTGATACAATGAGAATGTTGCCAAAACCTGTATCCTCATTACATGGCACCAAATGTGGCAAGTGAATCGAGAAAACAATTTCTGAAACATGTAGTCCCTTTGGCAAGTAGATGTTTTCTAAAATTCCACACTTGTGAATTCCTCGTATGCACGGTGTTTGCCGCTCCCATACATCCCATGTTGGGATAACTGGGTATAGTGACAGTTCTCTCTTTTGCTGGTGAGCTCCCCTCATATAAAATGATCCTTAGCTGAGTTTGCAAGTGGCATTAGAGGGGATGGCTTCTGTTGACCTGATCAAGCAAACATATGCGCAACCTTGTTTCCTCTCTTTAAGTGGACAACTATCACATCCCAGTGATAATAAAGAGCACTAAGGCTTTGCTGGACTTCCTAAAGGACAGGTCAGCTTACATTGGGCATTTTCAGATGACCAATAAGCATTTCAATATAAGTTCTGGATAAAAGGACCTTATTTCTACTACTTCAGAACTGAGTTCCGGAAATTAAGTTTGTAAAAAATCAGGTACCAAATTATGCATTTTATCAAAGTGTCTGCCTGTGATCTAGCGTTGGTGTAGGCAGACCTTTTGCTCCCACCATTTGTGCCAATGCAAGTTTAATGGCAGATAATGAAATTAACAGCACAACATGAAGTTTTACATATTGTACACTTCGTTTTGCCAAGGGAGCCCAAATAAAACCGCTTACAAATATAAAAGAAGGGAATATAAAAAATATTAAAGTAGCGAAAAACAAGTCTTCCATGTTGCTTACAAAGAATGCTACTTTGTTTTTGTAGTACAATCCTAACAGAGAAATACAATACAGTATGCACTGACTGTATATTATGAGGTCCCTTCTACTCGCAAGCCACATGACATAATGCATTCTCATGTCACTTTACATGGAAGACTTTTAAAAATGTTGTGAAACATGCACTTTTCCAAGCTGCCAAAGCGCTTAGAAGCAAAAGTAAAATAAAATGGGTGTAAACACATAAAAAGAACTGTGGACTACACAGGGGGCAGATGGACCACTTACAATGCTGCACGGAACTTACCGTTGTATGTAGAACCCACCCCAACACAATATAGATTACTTGTCAGAATTTCGTTTTCAATCAGTGTCTGCTTCATCAGCCCTAACACACCAGGGCCTGAATGGGCACAGTCCTGGACAAGAATTAAAACATTTCAGAATTCTATCAGCGAGCAATATCAAACCATGAAGTTGTCCTTTTGGGTACATTAGTTCACTTCTACATACATTAGAGGATTCATTTTTTTGGACCAATCTAGCGTCTCGATCTCAAAAGCTTTTGATTCAGGTATGGCATGCATAATTTCTCCCATCTTGAAGAATTAAAAATATTCATACCATGTTTCTTTTATTTTACAAACTATTGTTGGCCCCATACTCTCCAGAACGCCATCCTTTTTCTTTACATGTCATGAAAGATTTCCGAGTAAAGCACATGATAAGTCTCAAAGTTAGACATTGTTTAAACAGTAAACAGGTCTCCCTTCTATGCTTTCTGACCTGTGACAAGACAATTGTTGCTTTCCCTTCTGCCCGAGTCCACAGGTCCCAGCAGGTATTGGGTTTTATCTTGGTTTAGTAAGAAGGACACATCTGAATTCGAATGTATATCACCTGCAAATAAATACACATAACCACAATTTAGAATATTACAGGATATAATTAAATACTATCTTTTTATTTCCATAGTAAACATGCTACACTTATGGACTCTGCTTAGCAGTGATTTCACATGAACCATACGTAGATTTGTTAATCAAAGTTGTTAGACCTGGCACCTTGGCGTGGGTCTCCCTTCCATTTTTTCGCTGTTGCCTCATGTATTTTTGCTGGTGTTAGTTGCTCAGGGCACTGTGCCACTGCTGTCCAGTGCCACAGTGCAAGGGCTCTCTATTGTAAATTAATGTATGATTTGTGATTCCATGATTGGTTGGTTTGGTTTACCTGTCAGACCCTAGTACAGTGCACCAGGAGTGCCCCGGGCTTGTAAATCCAATTGCTGCTGGTGGGCTTGCAGCACTGGTTGTGCCACCCAGAGAAGCAGCCTGTAAAAATGTGTCTAAGGTCTGAAATTGCAGAGCCTGCGTGCAGTCTGGTACTGTCATGCTGACTGGGCAAGTGCACCCACTTGCCAGTCCCTAAACCTTCCCTTTTCTTCATATCAGACACCCCTATGGTAGGCTCAAGGGCAGGGTGCATTGTAAGGATAAGGTAGGACATGCCCTGGTGTGTGTGGCATGTTCTAATAGTGAATTACAGCCATCTTCATTTTTCACTATTGCAAGGCTACCTGTTCTCCATAGGCAAGAATGGGCAGTTTGGTTATTACATCTTATAATCTTAACTGACTCAGGGAACATGGTAGAAATTCAAATTTAGTATGCCTGAACTCAGAATGATAAAATACATCTTTTAGTTAAGTTGGTTTTAACATTCTGTGTTTGAAAATGCCACTTTTAGAAAGTAGAAGACTGCAACTAGAGCGCTGTGATCTAGACAGGATATGCACTACCATAAAAACTCATTAAAGGAGTGTAATTAATGCTTCATCATTGTTAATGTGTGCTTAACTGGTTCAAACATATTACAAACACTTAATGAAAACAAAACAATTTTCACATTATAATCACTGATTATCTAAAGGAGATCCGAAGAATCCAAAATGAAAAATGCTTCAACAAATGCTTCTTGTTGATGTGTTGTCTTTTATTGACACATCTGTCTTTTGCAACAAGTCCTTTTCAGAAATCCAATAAATTCTTTAGAGGAAATTAAATCAATCCCAATGCATTTCGGGTGTTACCATCACCCTTCTTCGGGGGATATCTACAAATAACAAAAGAATTCGCATTTACAATACATTACACGATTGTTTAAATTCAAATAGAAAATCTTAGTGCTTGTTGAAAACAAGTTCGAAGAATGATGAGAATAAAGAGAAGAATGGTATGTCATCTGGCAGGAGGAAAATGAATTATAAAGAGTTGTTAATGGAGCTTTCAAGATGGTTGTGAAGAAAAATAGTTGTGAAAAGAAATAGTAGAGAACCACAGAGCCCACAATGCACCAGCATGCCGCGTGCCTAGATGCGTAAAAAAGGGATCACTGTGTGAAAAGCTATATCAACTACCTTGAATTGAGTCTGTGGTGAAATAAGATATCAGTGTTGAACCGCTGATTCGAAAGTCTGACTCGCGACCTGTTTAGATGAAAATCGGTATAAATGTAGGCTACTCCTACGTACGTGGATTTAGGTATTAGTCATGTGACCTTAACGATGGAGACGCACCATTAATTTCCTCGTGTAAATTCAATAAAGCGTAATGCTTAT
Source organism: Triturus cristatus (assembly GCF_964204655.1). Lineage (NCBI taxonomy): Eukaryota > Metazoa > Chordata > Amphibia > Caudata > Salamandridae > Triturus > Triturus cristatus. The sequence goes on along the minus strand of NC_140580.1, from coordinate 63,569,927 downwards.
TGAGGGGCAAAAACCCCAAAACAGCGTACTAGTTTCTTCGTTTAAATACGATAAAGCATGATGCCTCTTGAAGGGGTATAAATCCAGTAACCATGTGCTCGTAACTCAAGCGGTTTTCATGCCTTGTATCTCAAAGCTTGAGGGTAGGTGCCAAGGATCACTGTAAATACAATAAACGAACAAAGGTATAGAAACCTCGTTTGGTAAAAAAAGCGACGTTGTTGAAATAATGCAACCCTCGGAAGGAGGTTCCTTACCTACAACCTAGGAAACGTGACTGTGTTTTCGGGAAAGACACTCTGGTGAGGAGAGATCCCAGGTGTAATAGACAGAGTGAGAGCTCAAGCATATATTATCGTGGGAGTTTAGTAAAAGTCACGTGCAAATTAGTAAAAAGAGATGATGGGCAGAAAAACTGGAGTAGAGGAATTTAGTTTCGGCCATGTTGAAACAGTGACAATATGGTTGTATGATTTAAATAAAAAGAAAGACATGATATCTTAGCTGAAAAACAGAGAAACAAGCATCTGAATAAATGGAATAATTGTTACACGTGTCGAATACGGTTATTCTCATATTGATTGCCATTCGCTCTGCATGAATGAATTCTGGCTTATTGAACAGTATACTATGTGTGAGTTACACACCTTAATGAAAATTTGAGTTAAATCAATACATGCAAAAAGGAAGACCAAAGATATAGTACATTGTTATAGTATGCTGTGTATGAGTTGAACACCTTAATGAAAATTTGCGTTCAATCAATAAATGCAAAAAAGAAGAAAGACCACAGATATAGTACATTATAATACACTGTTGTGTAGACAAAAACAAATTGTTAACATGTGTCAACATGACTTGAATGCATAAACAAGAATAATAGGAAATAATACCGTATTCTTGCGATTTACAAACAATGCGATCGTGATGAATCCATGTGTTAAAGTTTTTAAGCAATAACGTGTAGACTATGTTGATGTTGCTAACTTGGTTATGTAAAACAATCTATACAAAGACAATAAATTGACCCATTTAGAAGAAGCTTGATGCTCAATATGCATAAAGTAGTAGAATGCATCTACTGCGCTGTTAAGCAAAGTGATGATTTCCACTATAAACAAGTGTGTGTGTGACCTGCTGTGTGGTGCTTAAGTTTAAACTTATGCATACTCAATCTCTTAATTACTTGTAGTTTGAAAAAGTTCAAGTTTATTTGTCTGAGCTAAATTGTTGTTAAGCGTAACCCAGAATATTTGATTCTGAACATGTAAGGTAGCTTGTACATGTGACCATCGTGTGAGCAGCTGGTGGTGACTAAAGTGGGCCTGCACTTTGTGGTTCCATGGGGTTAAACTGGATATTCTAACTTGTAGGCTGGTACTCATAAGAAACAGGAAAATTCAATGCGATCATTCAAACCCTTCGGGTGCATGGTGTTCAAAGTCCTGATCCAGAAAGTTTCTCTTTGAGTGATGTGTTTTGATATATCCTTGTCTTTACTGTCATAAACTACTTCCAGGACACTGAATTTGAGTTACGCGATGGGGTGGTGTGCTTCTTCCCAATGGTTAGCTAAAGGTGAATTGGGATTCTTGGTGCGAATTCTGCTTTTATGTTCTGTGATGCGGATACGCAAAGTTCTTTCCGTCTTGCCCACATAATGCAAGCCACATGGGCATCGTATTACATAAACGACATTTTGAGTATTGCAAATGGCCGTGAAATTGAGTTTGATGGGATGTTACAATTGTTCACACTGCAACAATGTCATTTTAGGTACCCACATAGCACACCCGTGGTCAGGCAAACCCATCAAACTCAATTTCACGGCCAATTGCAATACTCAAAATGTCGTTTATGTAATGCGGCTTGCATTATGTGGGCAAGACGGAAAGAACTTTGCGTATCCGCATCACAGAACATAAAAGCAGAATTCGCACCAAGAATCCCAATTCACCTTTAGCTAACCATTGGGAAGAAGCACACCACACCATCGCGCAACTCAAATTCAGTGTCCTGGAAGTAGTTTAAATGTAAATGTAAATGTGCAGATATTTATATAGCGCAAATCACCAACCGGTCTCTAAGCGCTTGCTTAGGGAACCCGTCCTGGTATTCCCCTGTGAGATAACCCAGCAGGGAATCCACAAGGTGAAAGCCAGGCATCCCGCCGCGAGGGGCCATTGTGGAGATTAAGCAAGCTATTGCCCAGAGTCGCAGAGTGTGAACCCATGAATCGAGTATGCACTGGAGCGAGAATTATCGAGTCCATGGACAATTTATGGACTCAAGACCCAGCCGAGCCGGGAATTGAACCCTGGTCCCGGGCTGACCTCTGCTTCCAGGTCTGCCTACTCTAACCAGTGAGCCACACTTCTCCACAGTTTATGACAGTAAAGACAAGGATATATCAAAACACATCACCCAAAGAGAAACTTTCTGGATCAGGACTTTGAACACCATGCACCCGAAGGGTTTGAATGATCGCATAGAATTTTCCTGTTTCTTATGAGTACCAGCCTACAAGTTAGAATATCCAGTTTAACCCCATGGAACCACAAAGTTCAGGCCCACTTTAGTCACCACCAGCTGCTCACACGATGGTCACATGTACAAGCTACCTTACATGTTCAGAATCATATATTCTGGGTTACGCTTAACAACAATATAGCTCAGACAAATAATCTTGAACTTTTTCTAACTACAAGTAATTAAGAGATTGAGTATGCATAAGTTGAAACTTAAGCACCACACAGCAGGTCACACACACTTGTTTATAGTGGAAATCATCACTTTGCTTAACAGCGCAGTAGATGCATTCTACTACTTTATGCATATTGAGCATCAAGCTTCTTCTAAATGGGTCAATTTATTGTCTTTGTATAGATTGTTTTACATAACCAAGTTAGCAACATCAACATAGTCTACACGTTATTGCTTAAAAACTTTAACACATGGATTCATCACGGTCGCATTGTTTGTAAATCGCAAGAATACGGTATTATTTCTTATTATTCTTTTTTATGCATTCAAGTCATGTTGACACATGTTAACAATTTGTTTTTGTCTACACAACAGTGTATTATAGTGTACTATATCTGTGGTCTTTCTTCTTTTTTGCATTTATTGATTGAACGCAAATTTTCATTAAGGTGTTCAACTCATACACAGCATACTATAACAATGTACTATATCTTTGGTCTTCCTTTTTGCATGTATTGATTTAACTCAAATTTTCATTAAGGTGTGTAACTCACACATAGTATACTGTTCAATAAGCCAGAATTCATTCATGCAGAGCGAATGGCAATCAATATGAGAATAACCGTATTCGACACGTGTAACAATTATTCCCTTTATTCAGATGCTTGTTTCTCTGTTTTTCAGCTAAGATATCATGTCTTTCTTTTTATTTAAATCATACAACCATATTGTCACTGTTTCAACATGGCCGACACTAAATTCCTCTACTCCAGTTTTTCTGCCCATCATCTCTTTTTACTAATTTGCACGTGACTTTTACTAAACTCCCACAAGAATATATGCTCGAGCTCTCACTCTGTCTATTACACCTGGGATCTCTCCTCGCCAGAGTGTCTTTCCCGAAAACACAGTCACGTTTCCTAGGTTGTAGGTAAGGAACCTCCTTCCGAGGGTTGCATTATTTCAACAACGTCGTTTTTTTTACCAAACGAGGTTTCTATCCCTTTGTTCGTTTATTGTATTTACAGTGATCCTTGGCACCGACCCTCAAGCTTTGAGATACAAGGCATGAAAACCGCTTGAGTTACGAGCACACGGTTAGTGGATTTATGCCCCTTCAAGAGGCATCATGCTTTATCGTATTTAAACGAGGAAACTAGTACGCTGTTTTGGGGTTTTTGCCCCTCAATAAGCATTGCGCTTTATTGAATTTACACAAGGAAATTAATGGTGAGTCTCCATCGTTAAGGTCACATGACTAATACCTAAATCCACGTACGTAGGAGTAGCCTACATTTATACCGATTTTCATCTTAATAGGTCGTGAGTCAGACTTTCGAATCAGCGGTTCAACACTGATATCTTATTTCACCACAGACTCAATTCAAGGTAGTTGATATAGCTTTTCACACAGTGATCCCTTTTTTACGCATCTAGGCACGCGGCATGCTGGTGCATTGTGGGCTCTGTGGTTCTCTACTATTTCTTTTCACAACTATTTTTCTTCACAACCATCTTGAAAGCTCCATTAACAACTCTTTATAATTCATTTTCCTTCTGCCAGATGACATACCATTCTTCTCTTTATTCTCATCATTCTTCGAACTTATTTTCAACAAGCACTAAGATTTTCTATTTGAATTTAAACAATCATGTAATGTATTGTAAATGCGAATTCTTTTGTTATTTGTAGATATCCCCCGAAGAAGGGTGATGGTAACACCCGAAATGCATTGGGATTGATTTAATTTCCTCTAAAGAATTTATTGGATTTCTGAAAAGGACTTGTTGCAAAAAACAGATGTGTCAATAAAAGACAACACATCAACAAGAAGCATTTGTTGAAGCATTTTTCATTTTGGATTCTTCGGATCTCCTTTAGATAATCAGTGATTATAATGTGAAAATTGTTTTGTTTTCATTAAGTGTTTGTAATATGTTTGAACCAGTTAAGCACACATTAACAATGATGAAGCATTAATTACACTCCTTTAATGAGTGTTTATGGTAGTGCATATCCTGTCTAGATCACAGCGCTCTAGTTGCAGTCTTCATTAACAGGTGGCAGGGTAGAACCACCTCAGGCATTGCACACAAAACCAGCATAACGCGAATACGAATAGACTAACAGTTTCTTTTGAACAAATTGAGTGCGCACTTAGCTGTTATATTTTCTACTTTTAGAAAGTAGGCATTTTCTTGTCTAACCATTCAAACCTGCCTCTGCTAGGCTGTGTATTCCCTGTCTGGAGTTTTGAGTGACAGGGCTGGGGAATTCCAGGAGACAGGGTGAGGTGTCCCAGTGGCGAATAGAGAGATCTGCATCTAGATGGGCGGGAGAAGTTGTACCTGGGACCTGAATAGGGCTGTGCCTTCCCTCCACAATGCTAGCTCCACCTCCTGTGGTGCATTTGATGTCTCTGTCCTGCACTCTGCAAGGAAAGAAGGAGTCAGGTAAACATAGTGCTCCAGGACTGACCAGAACTGGTTTGAACAAGGCAAAGGCCCTCAGAGGACAAAGGATTTTTGGGTATAAGTATTGGGACCCTGATCCCAAGAATTTAGATCACTTTGGGAAACAAGAAGAAACTCTGCTGAGGAGAGGAACCAAGAAAAAACTGAGGAGAGACTATCCCTGAAACTGGGGGATTGGCCTGCAGGGGTTGCCTACTACCAAAGAGAGGAGAAAGTAACTTTGTCTGTACTTTTGCTCAACTTGTGAAGGATCTCCAAGGGCTTGGAAAAGAGCTTTCCTGCTGAAGACTTCACCCCCCAGCTCCCCAGAGTTCTTTGGAAGTGCCTGCTGCTGTTGTTGGGCCTTCTGAGGGACTGCGTGTCGCAAGGAGCTGGGAGCGCGACTCAAGAAGGAGAAGTGTGCCGCTGTCGGAGCTGTTGTCGTCGCATCTCGTAAAGTGTGTCGCCGCTGCAGCATCGCATCGAGCGGAAGCATCTCGCATCATCCAGGAAGTGTCTCGCAACGCCGAAGAAGTGTGTCGGCATCGCAGCCATCGTAGCTGACGCATTGCACCGCATCAAGAGAAGAGTCTTGCATCGAGGAAGAAGCGTGTCGCCATCACAGTCATCGTAGTTGTTGCATTGCACCGCATCAATAAAAGCACCTCGCATCCACGGAGAAGCGCCGCCGTCGGAGCTGCTGTCGTTGCATCGCGTAAAGTGTGTCGCCACTGCAGCATCGAGTTGAGTCTTCTCGCAACATCAGAGAAGCGTGCCGCATCTGGATGATCTTCACGTCTTTATTTCTTTGCACCAAAAACTTCATCGCATCAACATCGTTGCAACACTTTCGTTGCCCTGCGTGTCGCATCTAAAAGGTACATTGACTTAAAGTCTTGCATCTAAGAACTTAAGAGAACTAAGCAAAATTCTGACATCTAAAGTAACAGTATTGTGTGTTTTTGTCGCTTAATGGTGTTGTGGTAAATCTATATAAAGAATACTTATTTTTGAACCTGTGTGGTGTCCATCTGTAGTGTTGTCACTTGGTTACTGTATGTGTTCACAAATGCTTTACGCACTGCCTCTGAGATAAGCCTGTCTGCTTGTGCCAAGCTACCAAGGGGGTGAGCAGGGGTTATTTTAGGAGTGTACCCCCTTTCCCTGACTAGAGGCGAGGGTCCCTATTTGTCACAAGTGCATGCCTGTGTCAACTAGAGACTCCCAAGTCTAAAAAAAGTCATTGAGAGTAAATATAGTGTAGGTTTCATTCTGCAATCTATTATTAGAAGGGTGGCCTGTTTTTGCAGCTGACTGACTGTACTGACCAATACAGATCTTTTCCTTCAATTGCTTTTAAGGAACAATCTAATTCAATTGGTGAGTGAAGAGGAGGGCACATAGAATACCAATCACCATTCAGACTTAAACCTCAGTATGTGGGGGAGCATACAGCATACCCATCACCAATCCTGACATAAACATCAGTATATGACGAATACAGAGAGCGCACCTTTAACCAGGCTGACTTGGGCCTTAATATATGTGGCATGCTATCAGCATGGCCAGTCATTCCAATCTGACTTAGAACCTTGCACGGATGGAGATTGGCACAAACCATTTACCATTTTGAAGTAGATCTCTATGCAGAAAGCATGGGCCAAACACTCACCATTTTCAGTTGGGCCTTGGTTTGAAAAGACTAACCATGAAAACTTACAATCATGTAACTTAGGTCTCTGTGTCATGGTGCTCTGACTTAGGCTTCTGACTGACTGAGTGTGGTGATCACACAGTGCCACTTTCAATCATGCCTCCATATGAAGGGAGGATGAGGTCCATACATAAACATGTTGAATGGGTCCTCTGTATGCAGGAAGCAGGGTGTTCAACCATCACTATCACTTAAGCCTCATTATAGATATAATTTGGAGGTCACCCATTACCACTCTGACTGAAGACCTAGAGGGTGATTTAAAGTTTGGTGGAGTGGGAGCTCTGCCATAAATTGGTGGACTCCTGTCCTTGATATTGCAGATCCACTGCCCCATTTTGAGGTGGAGGAATCCCCAGGTTTCTGTCAATGGAGCCTCAACTGGATCTAGATCAGCATATCACCACACTAAGGAGCTTCAAACTGCAGTAAGGTATCCCAGTGCTATTTAGGCAATAGCTACAGCCACTGATTATCCCGGCCTTGGTCTGTCAAGTGAGGCATGGTGGACCAGTGCAGGGGAAATCAACAATGGGCATGACATGCAAGTAGAAAACTCCTTGTAAGCTGATGCCACAGATTTTCTTAAACATGCTTTCACTTGTAGAGTTTGTTTGAGAAACACCCTCCCCCCCAATAAAAGAATGCAGAGCAGCCCGAAAATATTGTGCATGTTCAGCATTCAGCTCTGCCTACTTAGATTAGGGGGAGCGGGAGAGAGAGCATTGTGCTCAGAATGTCAGGCCCTCAGTATGCCCAGAACCACAGAGTCAAACCACCATTCTGATGAATTCCTCATTTTAGCCACAGCACAGTGCCCGTCCATCTCTACTCTGAGGCAGGCCTACATATGGAAGCAGCTCATCCCCAAGAGCACAGTTCTTGAGAAGTGCAGATTGTCCCTATAATCATTCTTTGCACAACGTATACACAAACATCCTTGAGCTGTGAAGATGCACCACAACCACCACCTTGACCTTCGTGAAGAAACATGAGGCCGAAGTTAGGCCGAAAGGGAGGACCAAAACTTGACAGTGCGTGGAGCCCATTACCGAACACATGTATTTCTATGTGATTGCAGGACCGTGTATGAAAATACATGTCCCACACGTTGATGAACACGTCCAGTCTTCCAGCTACCGTCCCAAAATAAAGTTATGTCAGGGAAAGCACATTTAACTCATGCTTGCAAAGGGAGTTCGTAAAGCCAAGAACCTGCATTCGAAAAAGACTCCATCTTTCTTGGAAACAAGAAAATAAAAGTAGAAGTACCCCTGCCTGATCTCATTTTTCCTTCTCTGCTAAAAGGAGCAAGAACCTCATGATGTGGTATGCGGACACGGCTGGCCGAAGTGGCAAAGGGAACTAGTGGAGCGGGAGGTGGCAAATCCTACAAAGGAAAGGCCTGGACTCATTTGCCAATCCTGGGGATCCAACGGTTCGTACTGCCAGTTTACAAAAAGATTCTGCGCCCCTATACAGGCCACACATGCACACTGAGGGTGAACAAAATCAGTTCGGCATGACGAGCCAGACAGGAGGAGTAAGAGGTCTGCTGCTGCTGTCTTCGAAGACCTTTGACGCTACTACGCTCGCTGCACATGAGAAAAACTTGTCAGGTTGCTGCAAATGGTGCAAGGAATGGCACCACCTTAAAAAAGACCACTGTCCTTTTGCAGGTCTAAATAGTCACCTGTATGTGTACCAGTACGGGGGAGAAGACTGTCTCTCACGGTCATGGTGCACTAGATTTTGCATTTGCGTGGGGGCCGATTTTGAGCCTAAGAGCTCCTTAAGATGACCAAAGTAGTCATAATGAGGAAAACGTCTGTAAAGAAATTCCTCTGCAATCTACTGCTGCGCCTTACATCTATAACCAATCAAAAGGGTCTTCAACATCGGAAAGTTTGTCACTTTCTGTAATGGATCCCACGAAGGTGGGAGAGACTCCGAGGACAGATCCATCATCGAGGCCACTGCTGGAGCACCTAGCAAGGCCTTTAACACTGGAAGTGGTACTCCGCAGGACAGCTATTTAAACTTTTGAAATCCAGTCTGGCGCCTAGAGGAGACTCAAAGGGCGAGGAATGTGTAGGTAGAAGTATCCATACGAATATACAATTCCAATGCAAGTTACAATGCAAGGAATGGTACAGGTTATTCACCGTAGTGTGATAAATCCACATTTAGCCACTAGTATCATTTCGTTCTACAGACTTGTGGGATGTCCATACTTCATCTATGATACTGGAGATCATAATTCACAGCAAAGAAATGATTAACATTGGAACTATGGGAGGGGACCACCATTCTCCCGCCCATATACCCCGCAACACACGTCATGTTTTTACCTCCATCATTTTTTCTGACTCACAAACATATAACCAGCAAAATGGTGCAAGTGATAGTCTCTTTGGCTCCATCATATTAGGAGAATTGAATTGCACCCTAGAACAATTAGGGAAAGTTAGAAATTTGCCCTTTGTGCAGGATCACCCCGAATTGTATGCCTTTTTGCTGAACCTTATTTTTGCTAGCTATAGAATTGTGTGCTCTTTACCCCTGCTAACTAGTTGTAGAGTGTGTGTGCTCCTCCTTTCAACATGGCACAATTGGTATACTCCTGATTAGCATATTTAACCTACCTATACGTTACTGGTATATAGTACTTACAGGGTACCAAGGGCCTATAATTTAAATGTCACCAATGGGTGCAGCACTAAATGTGCCACCCAATGCAGTATTAGGGCAAACATAACTCCATGCCTGCCACAAGTAGCCTGGTTTAAACTGCAAATTTGACCGGTCAAAATAACCCCCTTTGACAGGCCTATAACCCTCCTTTTAGAAGTTGCCCATAAGTAAGCCTTACTGCTCAATAAGGCTGGGTGCATGGAACTTTAGTAGGGCATGTAAAGGTCAATGTTAAACATGCCCTTACCAATGTTCCCTCTAAATTCTTCCCTCTGTGTGCGGCAGTGCAAGGTCTCTGTGCGCTGCAGCGAGGGCTATGTGCTCCAGGAACCCGACTGCGCATGTGGGTGCAGCGACAAATATCAGTGCAGATTGGGTGAGTATTTATGTTAATTGCAGCGCCAGTCATGCGCTGCAATTAACATGAATACTTTCTCAGAGGTACACAATATGCCCCACACAGGGCTGGCCTTAGCGTTGGTGGCGCCCTGTGCGACAAGGTTTGTTGACGCCCCACAATGACCACCTAAGCCAGTGATTCCCTCACTATTACCCTTTAACAGTGCCCCTCAAGTTTCCATTACCACTCTCTCTGAAATGCATTTAATTTGTTTTATAGCGCCACTCATACCAGTGTAGGGTGTACTTTACAATGCACACACATTAAACAGAGACAATCAATCATAGATATGTAAATCAGTGTATAAGAATTGTTACATATGACAGAGGACTGCAAGGTGTAGGAGTGACATGTCATTCATACTGATAGTCAGTATAGATTAAGAGTGCTTTGTCTGGAGAGGCACAAACTCGGAATTTAAAATATTACACCATGGTTAGGGTTTCTCTTTAATAAGAATCACTTTGTATCCAAATGAACCCTTTTTGCAACATTAGGATAATGAATGGCTGGGGAAAAATCATAAGGCTCTAATTTATACCCTGCAGTACGCGTGAAGTTCTTTTATGACAGTTAATAGTTTACTGTTCGATATTAGAATTTTAACTAATAAACTACAAGTAACAAAATTACATCTCTGACATTTTTTCATTCTATGCACTTTGTGATCTGCATGGTACACGTTTTTTGCAGCAGGCATATTAACTTCCACTAGAGAAAATTCTGATCTCTCTTCAGGCAGAACATTAATCACCAGAGTTATCTTGACATTTGTATTATTGCCTGAAGATTGCTGGAGGCAAGGAACTTCGCAGCTGGTCCTTTTAAAACAATAATATACCTGCAAACACGGTGTCCCCACCCGAAGTCCGCACCCGGTGCAGTGGCACAGGTTGCATCGCCATAGAGACGGCCTTGGCGCCGTAGCCGCGCCCTATTAACAAAAGAAATGCAGCAAGTCTACAAGCACGACGTGTGCTTTCAGGTGATTCTGAAAGCACACGTTGTGCTTGTAGACTTGCTGCATTTCTTTTTTTTAAATGGTGTGGCTGCAGGGCGGATTGTGTGCATTTGTGAAAGTATTCATGTTAATTGCAGAGCATGACCATATTACCAATAGTGATCACCAGAGTGCTTCAAGTGGGGTTACCACTAATAAAGTCTTAAACGATTTGTCAGAATAAAATGCCTCTGGATGAGTAATGAAATAACAGCCATAGCAACAAGTGCTCCTTAGGTGCCAAGGAGATTGGATCAGCAGTAAGACTTCCAAATTACTCTTGAATCTGCACAGCCTAAGAATACTGGGTATAATTGATGCGCCGTTGCGCTCTTTGTTATGCTGTCTAGTTGTAACATGCTAAATCCTCATATAGGTTTGGGCAGGGCTTTAAGTAGGATGAAAAAACTGGGGGGTCTCTCAAAGGGACGTGGCCTATGTAATGAAGGGTGTGGCTGAAAACCACATAAGCTAAAAATCTGTATTGTGCATCCCCACTGGTATTATGCTGCTTCAGTCATTGCATCCAGACATTTAATACCACAGGTAACATTACACCTACAACAAGCCAGGACTGCTGGCTTTGTGAATGGCTCTTGGTTGCATATGATAAATAAGCACCAACTACACCTTTGTTGTATATAACATTGAAAATGCTTCAGTTCTGACATGATGAGACTGAAAGAACTATAACGAGTCTCTTTGAAGTCACATCAAAGACAGTGAAGGGTGGTACTGCAGCAGAGTTCAGATTTGTTTTTTTCACCCTGAGTGTGAGGGCAAAAGTGGAGAGCCCAAAAGAAATGCAGCAAGTCTACAAGCACATCGTATGCTTTCAGGTGTTTCTGAAAGCACACGTTGTGCTTGTAGACTTGCTAAATTTATTTTGTTGATAAAGCACAGCACACAATCTGCCCACTCTATTAACAAAAGAAATGCAGCAAATCTACAAGCACGACGTGTGCTTTCAGGTGATTCTGAAAGCACATGTCCTGCTTGTAGACTTGCTACATTTCTTTTTTTAATAGAGCACAGCACACAATCTGCCCCACTCTATTAACAAAAGAAATGGAGCAAATCTACAAGCATGACAAGTGCTTTCAGAATCACTTGAAAGCACACGTCGTGCATGTAGACTTGCTGCATTTTTTTTGTTAAAACGGTGCGGCTGCGGGGCAGATTGTTTGCCTTTGTGAAAGTATTCATGTTAATTGTAGCGCAAGACGGGCACTGCGATTAACATGAATACTTTCACAAAGGTACACAATTTGCCCCGCAGCCGCGCCCTTTTAACAAAAGACATGCAGCAAGTGCAGGAGGCACTTGCTGCTGAACTTACCTACCTTCACACATCACACTGTGAACTCGAGGTGACATAGGTGCGTGCGCGCACCTTACAGGGAACAGTGGTCCTTACAGTGACTCACCTCAAAGCTATTTTCACTGTAGTAGGGTTCCATTGAAAAGCAATGGGATACAATATTAAGTTTAATAAATGTTATCTCAACCTAATAAACTGTTAAATAAATATTTCAAGGACTATTTTTAAAAGTTAAACAAAATCCAACTTAATGGTAAAGTCTACTTTTGTCTATTACAGAAACTGTACTTAAGAAAAGTTACCTTTTGCCTGCCTAAAGCCTCTGGATGCCTTTCCATAAGCATTCCACTGTTACCAGGCAGCTTGATGACCACCCTTCAGGAGTAAACAAAAGATTGCCGTAAATGGGCAAAGATAACCTAACCAATCTGAACCTGATAGAATATGCAGTGGAAGCTGGGAGGATCATCTTGACAATAATGTGCCATCTCCTGCTTGAATGTCACATCCTGCCTGGCAGGTCTGCTGGACTTTCATATGACACTTGGGGAGCACTTCAAAGAGGTCTCCCCGGTCAGTGGCCAGGCGCTCTTCAAAGACGCCTCCCCTGTAAGTGGCCAATGTTAGATGACTCTTGGGCAAAGCCTTCAGGCTCCATTTACAGTGGGTCTCTTTTGACATTACAAAGTCAGAGCCTGTTTGACAAGTCTCCTGGGTTTACATATGACATTTGGGGCGCACTTTAAAGGTGGGAAACAGGATGCCAAAACACTTTGTGTCTATCCACTGTCGTGCTGCTGAAAGCTCAGCTTTATTTTTTCCAGACTTTGGTCTCTGAGGTTTGTTGGGAAAACAGGGACTGCCTAAGACTGGATTTTAGTGTTAGATGTGGCAGGGCAGCAGGATTACCACAGTACATTCCGAACACAAACACTCATAGCCCAAGTTTAGTGTGGCCGAAGACTTTGGGAATCTTGAAAATGCCCAAAGCAAGTATGGCTTTACCGCCATTGATTAGGGCATCCCAAGGTGTCACTCCCACCCAATAGCTCATTCCAGGCATAAATATTGTACCTTTATGCACCCATTTCAGAACAATCCTGGGCCTGTGGAAGATCAGAAGATCAAATCTGCTGTCTGAGAGCATAGAAGACTTGGCCTGTATCCCTCTAGTACAAATGACAAAGAAGTAGACTTCAAGGGCCATAAGGCTGACCCCCTGTTAAAATTACAGGGACACAACAAGAAACAAGAGGCCTTTACCAGCAATTACTCTGCTGACCATGGGCAACTGGACCTGAACTCTCCTGTTGGCCTCTGCCTGCCACCCTGCGAGTCTATAAGTGCCTCCCCTAAGGTCTTGGGGGCTTTAGAAGTGCTGTCCTGAGGTGTATTGAGACTTAAAGGACTAAAGTCAGAAGATAAAATCTTTGACCAGGACAAAACTGGGCACTGTATCCAACATGCTCTCCATCGATGTCAGCTGCAAATTGCACCTAGGTCCTGTTCTACCGCGACCATCGACTAGCACTGGCCCTTTTGGTCCTGTTTCAACATAAAATGTTAAATATTAATTTTTCTGGCTCACTATATCGGATTTTTGCCATTTTGGTGTCATTTTCTTTATTACATATTACTCTTGGTTTCCAAATCATTTTTGGATTTTTACTGTTTTTTATTTTGACTTCAGTACAGTTTTAGTACTACATAAATACTTTACACATTGTCTATAAAGTTAAACCCGTCAACTCTGTGCCATAGCTACCAGGGAGCTGAGCTCAGGTCAATATAGTGACTTTCAAGGGTTCACTGTGACATGGACTGTGATTATTACCAGAGGTAGGTACTTAACCGGCTCAACTAATAACCCAGTTTCTTATAGAGAAACACCAGCATCTTGAATAAATCATTGGGTTGTGCCACATGCTAATACCATCTAAATCAAAGAACAGCCAAGAGCCGCAAGAAGGGTATTCCACTTAAAGTGACAATCAAGGTATGAGAATACTAACAATACAATCAGAAGCAGGAAGTTGAATTTACTTTTCCTGTCTAGAGTCCTTGAAAGCAAGACTTACAAAACCACAGCTTATTCTGTTTTGCAAGACTAACATTTGTAAAGCACATAGACAGCAGAGAAATTGCTGGCTAAGGAACAGCCAAAAATTTAGTATGGAAGGCAATGTTTTTCATCCAAGAAAACCATCGGGATCCATAAAAAATCTAAATTGATTTAAACACGACTTATATTACTCAACATGTCATTAGACTTTTGTCCATCAATTACCTTAGGTGGAAACATTGAATCTCTAAGAAATGACCACCGTAGAGTTGGACCATAAAGTAACAACCCTCTAATCTGCATTACTGAATTCTAGTGTCATTGTCAAAGGGCCAAATCTAGGAAAATATTTGGAGGGGATTGAGCAGGAAAAACACTGGTCGACAACTAAAGTAGCAACATTCCTAAGAATGATATGTTCCAAGAAGAGATTGGATAAAGGACAAGGTGATCAGCACAAACCAAGTAATCATGCAAGGCAAAGAAAAAGCAATTCAGACCCTAGATACTGATAACATTAAATGGTTATGTGACGAAACAATGAAAGCCTAAATACTGACGGCTTTTATAACGAAAGTATCACAACGATGCTGGCATTATCACACCAGTTTCTACGTGGAATACTGTTATTACGCTGGCACATACATAAGTATTGCACATACATTAACAACGAACACCATATTTCCGCGTGCATTTATGCCGATTACCATTACAACGATAAATGGTATTAAACAGCTTTAATTGTTAAAAAGCAATGTGCAGTTTTAAAAAACATTTTACTAACCATTCCGCATATGAGAAGTTTCTGAATGCACTAAACACCATATCCGCTTTGGGGAAACGTAAAAAATATCACGCAGCTTTGTCCTACCTTACTGTTTAGTTCGGTTCTCTAATGCTCCCCAAAACAAAATGTCTTTGCAAACAAAATAACTTTGAGAGAAGTGTCTGGGATTAGGATGGGCCGATCCAGTTTCAGACTCCCACAGAGTAAGAATATGAAATAAAATCAAAAATGATATTACAATAATGTAAACTGTAGCCTACATTTGCTTACAGATTGATGTGGCGTAACAGCCAGGCTGCCTAATTTGAAGCTGGGGAACTAGGTTCGAGCCTCGGCGTGGGCTCATTATCCAGAGATCATGGGCAATATAATGTAAATGGTGCTCAAGTAAAGACCTCCAATACAATTTGGTGGAGTTTGCGCTATATAACACTGTAACAAAATATATATACCTTGCTACAACCTATGTGACTGGGCTACTGATTTACAGGCGAGAATGTATTATTGGCCATCATGATACAGATCCAGCATTAAAAAACTACAACTGAAAAAAGCCATGCTTTGCTAAACCTTTCGTAGAAGTGCAAGTTGTGGCATAATCACAGGCGTAGTAATGACGCCGTTGTGGTTCCACTTTCGTTGTAAAAGCTATTTGTGCTAAAGACTTCAGTAAAACCGGCGATAAACAATGACAAGAATGAAAAGAAAGGGAGCAAATAAGAAAGGGCTGGAAGGAAGTCCACTTTTTAAAAATGAAGCGGATATGTAAAAGGCACCCTAATCTCTAGGCTAGACTCGTTTACTACCAACTTGGGTGGAAAGCGATGGGGAGAGATAGACAACCACACCTAACAAGCATTTGTAATTCAATAGGTCTCGCAATGACATTGTTTTGAGCTATTGGCATTGAAAATGTTATTGTTTTTTTTTCCCTTCATGAAGCATTAATCAATGGGGACGGCCGGTTACTTTTTCCTTGCCTGACGCACCTTGTGACTCTGCTACCGCCACAGGACCACAAGCCCCAGGGGGCATAGCGGAAACGTGGCAGGAGCCGCGCATTACCTTCGCGCCAGCCGGCGCATAAAGCCTTGTCAGGCCTCACGCGGCACAGGACACGCGTGGGCGAAGCCCGGGCCAAGAGCGAGCCTGTCACTGCCAGGAAAAGGCAGGGCAGGGCCACCCCCCTTTTTTTGGATTTCTCCCTGACTTTGATCTCCCCTCATATCTGTATTTATTGCACCCCTGGACTCCCTGTACTCCCAATGGATTGAAGGTACTGAAAAAACAGTTTTACCTGGTGGTCCAGAAAGTACCCAGGCTTATTCCACAAGGCATTGATTATCCTAAGGCATTGTTAAACTGGCATGTGTGGGAGGTAACAGGGGTTTGTAGAGCTCTAACTGATGTTATGGGATCTAAAATTATCTGATTTGTCTATACAGCACTCATCTCTGCATTGGGGTGTGGGGAGAACGCTTGAGATAGATACAGACTGTCTGAGATAGACAAATTCTATTACTTATAAGGTCCAACTACCTCTATCCTACTTTCCCCCCTCTATATTCGAGTGTGTTAGTGAGTAATTTAAAAACATTTTTTTATTTATAATCCTGCCTGTCATTCAGAGCTTGAGGGTAAAAGGAAGGGTCACGAAAGGGTCCAGGGCCTAGAAAATACAAAAAAGAAGAAGAAATCCCTAGGTGCTGTCTGCCATGAGACACTGGACCGCATTGAGGAAATTCTATCAGACTGCCATGAGATAGCTGACAGTCAACCAAACTCCCCTATCTTGGCAGAAAATTATGTTAGTCTAATGGCAAGTAGAATTACTGTAATAGATCCCATTGCCTTAGTCCCTGATTTCCCCATCCCCCTATAAATTCCGGGAAAAGTTGTTCAGGCCAAGAAAATCCCATGTATGTTTAAGCTAAATTCTAATGGTAAGCCTCCTGGTCATTCACGACTGGTTTGGAGGGGGTTGGTCCGACCCGGCCTACAGGGTTGAACTTAACGGCTTGGGTTTTGCCGATATCCAAGATCGCCTGTACGGCGCCCCCATCCCTGCTTCTTGCCCGGACATCACCAGGGCTGTATTCCTGTCCTGGCGTGCGGCGCTCCGCCTCACCCGATGGACGGGACGGTTGACCCGGGTCACCCCCCTGTGGCACGGGACGTGGTTGCGGGACGTCACGAAGCTGGAAGGCTTCAAATCATGGGACCTCATCGGCATTTCCCAACTGGGGGACGTCTGGCGGGGAGGGCGGATGTGTTCCTTTTCGGAGCTGCAGGCGCGTTTTTCCCTTCACTCCTCTCAGTTTTATAGGTACCTCCAGCTGCGCCACGCCATACGCACCTACACCCCACTGGACGTCAGGCTGCCAGACCACAGCCCCCCGGAGGCTCAGGTCCTGCTGGGCAACTTGGGGAGGGGGGGCATTTCCAGGATTTACCGTTCCCTTGTCAATTGCACCCCTACATCCCTCGCGGGTCTTAGGGAGCGCTGGGAGGGGTGGGTGGGTCCCCTGGATGAGGCCGACTGGCGGGACGCCCTTATGGCCCCCCGCTTGGTGACGGCCTCCGCTAAACTACGACTCATCCAAATTTATTATCTCCATGCGGCATACCTCACACCGGCTCGTCTTCACCGTGCGGGCCTCTCCGGGGACGCGGCCTGCCCCCGCTGTGGTTCCGAGCCGGCAGACTTCCTGCACATGGTGTGGTCCTGCCCGGCCCTGGAGGGGTTCTGGAGAGGCATTGAAGCCGAGCTTACGGAGGTCCTGGGGTGGGAGGTGCCACATGACCCCCGACACTCGCTGCTGGGCATCACGGATGGCTTGGATGGCACACGTTCAGAGCAGCTGTTTCTCATGACGGCCTTGATGGTGGCCAAGCGCGACATTGCAGCGGCATGGAAGCAGCCGCTGCCGCCAAGCGTGGCTAAATGGGGAGCGGGGGTGGACTGGTGCGCGGCGCAGGAGCGGACTCTATATCGGGCACGCGGATGCCCCAAGAAATACCGGAAAGTTTGGGGGAAATGGCTAGGCAATATACTTTAGTAGGATGGTTCGGGGGGTGGGGGGGGGGCTTCCGGGGGCGGGGTGGAGCGGGGGGTGTTTCCTAATGTATTGCTGTGTGGAACTGCTTCGGAATACCAGACTGTTTCTGTTGTTGTACCGTGTAAAACAATAAAAACTTGTTTATCAAAAAAAATTCTAATGGTAAGAAAAAGGGCTTGTCCACAGCTAAGGGATCTGATCTTCAAAAAATCCCATGTGAGTCCTCTACCGTTCCCTATGCCACCCAGGTTGCCTGCCGAAATAGGTTTGACTGCTTAATACGTGACGATCCTGGGGCTGGAGAGGTTACCCCTAGCGAACCCAGAAATGTTTATGCAAACGAAATGGCTGTACTGAAATCTGTCATAGAGTCTGTTGGACTTGGCCCTTCTGGCAGGTTCACCCCTAAACTTTTTGCCTTTTAATGTGACCTGATGTTAGTTGTTTTAGGCCTCTAGGCACTTTTACACTGTGTCCCAGTGTAAAGTGTGTGCGCTCTGTGTTACATTTAGTGAGACTGGCCTGCCCACCCATAGGAATGCATGGGGGATATGTGTGTCCATGGTAGTTCCTGATGTGAGAAGAGTGCAGGGTCAAGTTTAGTATGTGCGAACTCGTAAGGATAAATGCTGCGCAATGATGTTCGCGGATTTATTATAACTATAGGAGAAGTGCCACTTCTAGAAGTTGGCACTTCTGTGTGCTGTGTGTCTGCCAGCCTGATGTGGAGTGCATGTCTGGCTTGTGATTGACAGGTGCTGGATGGTGTGGGGAATTCCAGGAGCCAGGGTGAGTCAGCCCAGTGGTGAATAGGGAGATCAGCAGCTAGATGGGAGGGAGGAGTTACACCTGGGACCTGAATAGGGCTGTGCCTTCCCTCCACAATGCTGACTCCGCCCCCTGTGGTGCGCCTGATGTCCCTAGCCTGTCTTGTGAATAGGGAGAGGGGCTGAGCAAAACAAAGTGCTCCAGAACCAGTTGCATCTGGTTTTTCCCTTGCCCTGCACCTTGGTGACAAAGGAAATCTGTGTATAAAAGAAGGGGCTGTGACCCCATGAAAATGTTCTCTCTCTGTGTTCCTAACTTGAGGGGGGCCTGCTGCTGCTGGGCGCCAGGAGATACCGCCACTAGGGACTGCCTCCCTGCTGGAGGGCCCTGTGAACTGGCCCCTGGGCCCAGCCATTACCCCCCTGCATCCTGAAGACTTTCCCTGAGCTTTGCCTTTTTATTGGGAGAAGTGCTCCGCTTGTTGATCCTGGACTTTGGACTTCCCCTCTAGTGCTTGGGGAGCGTTCTGCTTCTATTCTGAAGAGTGCTTTATTTGTAAGTGGGAAAAGCGCTTTATTCCTGTCCTGAGCTGTTCTGAGGAGCACTTCCGTCGTTGGGCGGGCAGCGCGATCGATGCTGAGGGAATCCCGAGCGTAGGGATTCCCCCCCCCCCTCTGTGCTACCGACCAGTGGGAGCCCATCCCGCGTTACTGCCGCCTTAAGGATTTCCTTTTCTTAAAGCGGGTGCCCACCCCGCATTGCGGTGCTCGTTGGCGGGTGCCCACCCTGCTTATGACATAGTTGCAACGGGAGCCTACCACGTATTGCCCCCGCCGCCGCCGAGAACACGGGGCCGCCGCGCTGCCCGCGGCGACCCGGAAGTAAGGGAAGTCCTGCCTGGTGGTGGGCGGAGTATCGACGCAAGGCTTGCCCGGAGCCTCGCGGGCTCCCTTTCCGCCTTCCCCCGTAGCTGGAGAGAGGGGGAAGGCAAACCCTGAACAAAGTCCCGGTCCCGAGGAGGGGGGACCGGGTGAAGCAAGGCTCAAGTGCGGTGCAGGGCTCCAATACTTGCAGAGAGCCCCGCGAGTGGTGCCGCTGACCGAGAAGCAAACGAAGTCCCGCAAGGACCGGAGAGCGTAAGAGCGCCCTTCCTTGGATCAGAGGGGCTTCTCTTCTTGCTGACTAAGCGGTCCCGCACCCGGCAGCGGGCCGCTCCACGGTGCCGGCAGAGATCTCCAGAGCCTGGCGGCAGCGGACGGCTGCTGACTACGTGCTCAGCCCCAAGGAGTGGTGAGTGGGGCTGAGCCTCTCTTCTTTCCCTACTTTAGTTGTGTTCACCCGGCACAACAGCGCCAGTGCCATTTTCAACGGGGGCATTTTCATTTAGACTCCCAGACCGGGGCTCAGGGGGCACGCTGGTGCCCAGGCTCATTGTCACAGCTGCCCAGCACTTAGTGGGCAGCTGCAACGTTTAGGATTGTGGCCCTGCGCGCTTTTGCTTTGCTGCACGAGCAGCCAGCCCAGACATTCCGGACATTGGGCACTTCAGCCCCTGTGAGAGGCCAGTTGGCCTGGGGTCAGATTCAGTGTGTTGTGCCCCCGATTGGGGCACACTGTTTTTTATGTCCATTTATTTCCCAAGGGTTTTACACTTGTGATACCTACTGTAATGCCTATTGCGTGATATGTGATGCTAGTGAGGTTTTGGGCATAATATAGTTTTATGCCTAAGGAGGTTTATGCGCAAAGTGATTTATGCCTCCACTGTTTTGCATTGCAGGATCTCATGCTAAGTTCCTAACGTTACCAGTAGTTACTGGTTGTGCGCTACATTTATTAGTTGTTCTACATTTACAATTGGTGATTTGTGATGATTCTGACGGTGGTCCATTGGCCCTGTCTTGTGTAAATAGTCCCCTGTAAATTCTGCCTAGTGCCAGTTGGTACGGTGTAAATTGTGTGGTTATTATCTAATGTACTTATTATAATACAAAGGCTATTTTTATATATACCCTTGTGTGGAGTTTCTTTTGTGGTGGGCCTAGGGTGTTGTTGCTGTGTGCGCGCACAAACGCTTTACACATTGCCTCCGGGATAAGCCTGACTGCTCGTGCCAAGCTACCAAGGGGTGAGCAGGGGTTATCTTTGGCGTGTAACTTCCTTGCCCTGACTAGAGTGGTGGCTTCTGCCTGGCTTTGGCGCACACCTTAGCCAACCAGTAATCCAATTTCTAACAGAGTCCCTGAGAGAAGAAGTGGTCGCTCTCATGCGGGAGGTTAGGACTCTGTCACAGAGGGCTATCTGTGGGAATAAAGTACCGCATGATCCCCCCAAAGTGCCCATTCCTGTAGTTCAACCCTTAGCTAAAGGCACGGGCCCGAGGCAACAACATCAACATGGATTGGTTGAACCATCGTACCGGGCTCTACCGTCAAGCAGCCCATGCCAACTCCAAGATCTTGTGTGTAATTTCTCTGCTAGTAATAGGGATTCAAGAGCAGCAGGACCTACTTTACAAGGAGATAGCTTGGGGGTATCAGGATTCAGGCACATGGACAGAGAGAAGGTGATTCTAGATGAGGGGTATATCCCCAGGCTGAGGAATGGGGTGCCACTAGGGATAGGAACAGTCAGGAATGGAGTGTATAGGAAGTTGAACCCTAAAGGTAACTGTAATACAGTTTACCTCACAGACGTCCCTAAACTTCATAGGGGAAGGCGCGAGGACCCTCACTCCTTAAAGAACAAGGTGACCCATTGGTTTAGATCAACCCGGCACTGCTATTCCATCATCAGAGATGATATAAAATATGTTGGTAGGCTGAACACTCCGGGGGCAGTAAATGATACTATTTTAGTTAGATTTGTTGATGAGGCCATAGTATCAGGGCTCTTGTCAATTGATTCTCGTACTTTTCCCCCGGCAAACACCTCTATCTCTATCAGGTACCCGCATCCATTAGAAGAAGGGGCAGTCCTGCAGAGAACATCTTGGGAGGATCCACTTAATGGCCCGTGTGGGTCAAATATTTCCCAGCAGTGACTGAAGAAGGATGGCGCTTCGTCGCATAGATGCAGACAGGACCACTCCACTCCCCCACAGTATTCCTTGCCAGAAACTAATTTATCGCTAACTACTACAACGTGTGGCGTGTTTAATGCTACAAATGTAACTTCCGGCAGAACCCTGAATGCCTGCTCAGTTGAAGCTGGGTGTTTTACTTCTTTATCATTCAGGATTCTGGTCTGGAATGTGGCTGGAGTTTCTAAACTATTGTCAGACCCAGACTGGTGCACATTCATTGATACCTTTGACATAATTTTGCTACAGGAAACCTGGAGTTTGTCCGCTCCTTATAGAAGCGGCTTTTCCACTCTCGATATTCCTGCCATTAAGAAAAAGCAGGGTAGACCCTCGGGAGGCTTACTGGTCTGGGTGAGGAATGCTACTGGGTCCAAAATTAAGCACCTGCGTGTAGATTCACAGGATATTTTGGCGCTGGAGTGGACTATCTAGTGGTTGGAAAGGCACATTTTTTAATGTATGTAATAGGGTGGACACTGCTACGGAAGAAACAACTACTTTACGCATACTGGACTATGCATTGTCCAAGTATCTGGATAACACCCCCGCCATAGTGGCTGGCGACTTTAATTGTACGTTTGAACCTCTTGCTTTGACTGCCCCAGATCTGACCGAGGACTGGGATCGGGAGTGGTCAATTCCACCACTTAACTTGCCGAAGGTAAGATGGACGAAGAGAAGTGGTCAGTTGCTTGCCCTTACGCTGCAGCATGATTTAAGAGCAACTAATGGAAGAACAAGGTCAGACTTAAATGGGGAGCACACCTTTAACAGACCAAACCATTCAAGCAGAATAGATTACTGTTTAATTACCTCCAATTTATGGCCCACAGTAGATGACATGGCCGTGGTGAAAAGATTTGAAAGTGATCATAACGCTCTTGCTCTTACTCTTCTTATGCAAGGCAATGTTCAGTCCGACATAAGGGGGTGTTCTGATCCAGGAGCCTTGTCCCTTACTAATAATGAGGTCAGTAAAATGGAGCTGGGTAGAAAAACATCCGGAAACGCTAGACAAAGTTAAGAGCAAAACTAGGGACCTAATTAGGCACCTAGGTAAAATCCCTAGCTCTGAAGTGGTAATGAGTTTAGGCCCCTGGCATGAGTAGCTCTATAGGGAAGCTAGAGAACTGCTCAATCGGCCAGCTAAGACACGGGGAAGCGGTTGCTTTTCTGCTGGTTTGAAGCAAAACCCCAAAAGTTCCTGGTTTAACCGGAAGTGTAGTAAGTCCAAGGGGGAACTTATTAGTGCTGTAAAGCGAAATGTCCACTCTGAGATTGTGCTCTGTAGAGCCAAGTACAGGCAGGTTATTGCCAGTGCTAAAAAAGAGTGGGAGGGCTTATTATGGTCAACCTTACATACAGCACTTGTAGATAAAGATCCCAAGACATTTTGGAGAGAGGCCACTCACTGGCTAAAAGGGGAAAGACCAGTGGTAGAATATAATATACAGCCTGAAGACTGGATGACATATTTTGGGGCCCTTTATGCTAATGACAGCTATATAAGTGGCAAGACTAGCGAGGCCGTGGATGAGGAGCTGATTGATTGGGGAATATGAACCCCTGGTCTTTTCAATTGAGGAAACCCAACTGGCAATTTTATCATGTGCAATGGCCCGTGCCCCAGGCCCTGACAAAATTCCAAACGATTTGTACAAAGAAGATAATTTGTTATGGGGCACGTACATTAATAAGCTATCCAATCTGGTTCTGACGGGAGCACCTGTACCGCCATCTTGGCTGATTGCAGACATTGTCCCTATCTTTAAGAAAGGCGATACAACTAAGCCTTCGAGTTATAGGCCGATAAGCCTCATTGACTCTCTTCAAAAAAATGTTTGTAAACAGGTCTTAGGGAGGCTCCAAGAATGGATGACAGAGTTCCAAATTTTAAGTGACTTTCAAGCTGGTTTTCGTAGTAAAGTTAGCACTTTGGACCAGGTTTTCCGTTTTATTTGTATTTATTGGAAAGAAGTGGATGTCAAAGATAGGAAATTATATGTGGCATTTGTTGATCTGCACACAGCTTTTGATTCAGTGCCTCCTGCAAAGCTGTGGGGTGTCCTTAAAAAGATGGGCCTGCAGACAAACATTTTAGACATCTTAATCAGCCTTCACTCCTCTAATACAGCACAGGATCGGTGGGGTCCAAAAAATGAAGTTAAAGATACCTTTCCTGTACAACGTGGTGTACGACAGGGTTATGTGCTTGCGCCCACCCTTTTTTACTCTTTTTATTAATGGTGTTATCAATTTCTTGGACAGGGACGGCTGTGATGCGCCAAAAATAGGCACTAAAAGAGTTCCCGCTTTATTATTTGCGGATGATACCCTTCTAATTTCAAAGTCACCCCAGGGTCTCCAGCAACTTTTAAATGATTTTATACATTTTTGTAATGATAGGGGGTTGTTTTTAAACGAGGGGAAAACTAAGTATATGATTTTTAACAAAATGGGAAAGAAACTATCAAGTAGACGGATATGTGCTGGCAATACTAGACTAGAACAAGTAGATGTATTTGACTACTTGAGTATTCGAGTGTCCCCATCAGTACACTGGGATGCTCACATGGAGAAGGCAAAATTACACCAAATTGTCCAGTGTAACCACATTAGCAAGACCCATAGAAAAACAGTCTCACGCCAGATTGCTCCAGCACTCGAAATCTATAACACTAAGGTATTGGGGAGCATAATGAATGGTGTAGAGTTGTGGGGGACAGGAAATATAGCGCCGCTAATTGTTGTTGAAAACCGCTTTTTAAGATCATTAGTGGATTTACCCCAAAGCTCCCCAATGAAACCTTTGTGCATGGATCTGGCACATAGAGAACTGATACACAAGGCGAATTATAGCTTGCTAATGTTCTGGTTTAGACTATGGACTGTGGAGGAGCTTGAACCATACCGAGAGACTCTGCTAGATCTCTTGAGATTAGTCAAAAATCAACTGGTTTATTGCCGTACAGAAAATCTTGGGGAAGTTGGGCATGGATGTTTTTGAAACAAACCCGGGAAGTATGAGACGAATCTCAAGAGCAAGAATGAAGGAAGTATTCTGGGAAACTATCTTAGCAGAGGATGTCATAGTCTCGGAATCTAGCCTGACCAAAGACTTTTTTACATTTAAATGCTTCCTATCCTTCTAACCAAGTATTGATGAAATCGCTCCCTCTTTTGCACGGAAGCTTTTTGTGCAATTCCGTTATAAAACACTTCCTACCAAACTGTTTTGTTCAAAATGGTTGAGCAGTTCTACTCTTGATGATCTCTGTCCGACATGCCGAGGAAGTCCTGAATCTATTGTCCATTTACTTTTTTTTTTGCCCCTCCTACTGGCTACTAAGGAAAAAATGGGTTCTCCCGTTATGTACTCTAGTAGAACATGGTCATTACTTAGAAGTGTTAAAAGCTCTGTGCACTGATACTAGACAACCCATTGTGTTTGGTCTTTCTAAATTTTGGCATGCACTTTGGATCAAGCGAAGGAAACTATGTTTTTGAAGCTTTCTGTTGCCCATAAGGAATGGCTTTTTGTAATTGTTTAAGATCTTGTATTTATTGGCTCTGTAACCCAGCACATTAAGAACTTTAATTCTGATCAATCAGACTTGTTATTGGCTGCTATCGCACGTTGCACTTTTTTCCTATGGAGTTTTAAAATGTGTAAATTGTGTAATTGTCTTAGTAACTTTTTATATTGTTATCTCATTATTGTTGTACATTTTGGTTTCTGTTGTGCTGTATTCTTTTCAGGATCCTTGTGATCGTAATAAAGTTACTGACTGACTGACTGATAGACAACCACACTTAACAAGCATTTGCAATTTAATAGGTCTCGCAATGACATTGTTTTGAGCTATTGGCATTGAAAATGTTATTGTTTTTTTTTCCCTTCGTGAAGCATTAATCAAGTAATGGCGTTGTAAATGACAATGTCTTTCCCCCTGTTGACCCCCCACATACAGACATACATAGAATCCGCACAACAAACTGGCACACATGCATAAACGTGCTGAGAAACACACGCACCCCGTGAGACAGACACACTAATACATAGAGGCACACGGGTGCACCGAAGCACGTGATTTCACACGCAGGCACACTGAGTCAAAGGCACACTGAAGCTTTGGGTCTGGTAGACTAGCCGACACACCAGACACTTTTACACTGAGTAGGGCAGTGCTTTAAATGGGCCGGTACTGTCCGGTATGGAGTACCGGCACTTTTTTATTTTGAGAGGGAGAGTACCCGCACTTCTCAAGAGAAATGCAATACTTTTAATTGGAGAGTACCAGCACTTTTCAGAAACAAGCAGGTACTCTGTTACAGAGTACCTGCACTTTTTTTTTTCCATTTCAAGCACTGGAGTAGGGGTTCACACATGCTGAGAGGGATGTTTTGATAATCAAGCTCAAGGTGTTCACTGAAAAAGTCAAGAGGAGTGAAAGACTGACGTGACATTATAAAGTTGAAACTGAGGAGTTACACACGCCTGCAACACAAGCTCAGCCTCCTGGGCTAATTTTGTGTCAAGAACACATATACCGGAGACCTTGACCCGATGCACTTCCATTGTGAGCCTGGGGATGCTGATGGTAAGTGCTGCACTTTCCAACATCATCCTCAGGCCCAGTGTGGGTGTTGGTAATGATGATATATAGACTCACCATCTGAACTAAGCTGTAAGTGCCCTGGGGAGGTTGTGTAAATCCCAGAATGCCAGGTACCAGTGGCTATTGTTACACCACTGGTACCACACCGGCCACACACATGTATCACATACACTTAGATGCTGATACTAAGTACCTTTTGGTTGTACCGTTCCTCCGCTGTGCCAAAGTAACAACCTAGAATGGTTAAGGCAACAAAACAAGGTATACCTCTGAATGTGCATAGCTGGGATGCTCTCAGCTAGTGCCAAATAAATCATTTTAGTGAACGAGAAACGCCCTCTACTACAGACTAGTGAGGGAAGATCATTAATGAAACTTTCCTTTTTCTGCACCACTTTGGCTTGTGCTGCATACAGACCCTGTCCCACGGTTGGGATACACCAGTCTGTGCTGCAAAGGGCCTTCCTCGCAGGGGTCTGATTTCATTCTTTCTCCTCCTCCGGTCTCGAACTTCTAGTGGAACAATACATACATTGACTCACTTAATATAATAATATACCAATCATAAAATATATTGGGGTAAGAATAAATGTAATAGCAATATTATTCATCACAACCTGTCCTGGAGTAACATATATAGGGTTGTTAAAACAAACCGCCCCTTTATTTTCGAGGCATCCTTGGCGGACTTGAAGTAATTACTACTCGCGCTCCCCTGGGGCCAGGATTTCTACAAGTCACGGGTGCCGCCATTTTCCGTCCGCGCTGCATTTCCTTGGATTGCGCATGTTATTTGCTCTCTCGCTTGTTCCCTGGAGCCCTCTGCTGTGAGCACTATTAAAATTCACGGACTTGGCATCGATACCGTCTAAAATGTGTTTTGAAACCTCTGTTGTTTAGGCGACAACAAAAGCCAAACACATAATAGCGATAACAAAAATAACAATAATGACAGGGTGTTGATATAAACTGTGAAGAGGTGCAGCGTTCAAGGGGGAGAAGCCGTGGCGTAACGACCAGAGCTGCCGACCTTAGAAACGTTTTTTTAAATTAAAAAAAATGGGGGGGGGGGTTGTGTTATTACATTAAGTGTCGCTCGCTGGAGGAGAATCACGCACGTGGAATGTGCATGAAGCACAGCGACGTGCTCGCTTTACGCCATGCACGTGCAAGCACGTCCAGGGCCTGGTGAGCTCCAGCCTGCGCGGTTAGTTAGCTTCTTCCGCCAGGGGGCACACTGGCTTACTCCAGTGCCAGCCAGGCCACGGAGTGGACCCAGGCTGCAAGAGCAGTTACATAAAACGAATGCCCCCGCTTCTCTCTGCTGCCCAAAGAAATGTTCCTCCGAAACTATTAAAGTATCTTCCACAAATCATGGCTATCACCGAGTAATATCGACCAATGAGAAGCAAAGAAATTGGGATAGTGTACAGCGATTTGGATAATACACCGTTCCTCCTTAGTTAACCCCTATATTGTTATGAATACGTCTTTGATGTTCCTCCTTGTTAAAGATGCCTTTGTCTAACGTCTACAGTGGCAAGGCTTGCTTCCACCTCTACAGGGAGGCCAACTTCACAGTAAATAAGAAGGCTGCTCTTGTGCAACGGTTATTTCAAGTTCCAACACACAGGTCTCAATCTCTATTGGCAGGTATGGGAGAAAAGTGATTTTTTTTCTTTTTTAATTAACAAGCACTCTGCCAAGAGCATTACGTTTCCTTACATGAGCACCAAATTACATTACACAAGGTCAGATTCATATTTTAGAAGTATGGGGAGATATAGTGATCTGCACAGAATCACAGGATGTGGAGCACGCGCCGGGACTCAAGCCGGGTTCGCCAGTTCCTAAGTCGCCAGCTCTGCATCTCCTCTCCAAGTGCATTCTGTTGAGGTTGGTGCTCCAATATTTTTACTATGATGAATCAATAACTACAATATAAAAAAAAACCGGTACCATCCATCTCTTAAAATACAATATATTTTTTGCAAGTCTTCGTGCTTCTGAATACCTGCCTTCTGTCTCAATTCAATGAACTCAAACTACGGCCTGGCTGCATCTGAAAAAGGCTGAACTCTATTGTCTCTAAGTAAGAGGCAAGAAAGTCCAAAGTGGTTATGAGGTCCGCATGTCCCTTCTCTCACCACCTGTCAAAGGAGGCTTTGAGATTAATTTGCGAAACAACATAAGGAGAGAGGATCAACGTTTGGGCTGCCTAGTCTTAATTCTACTTTGTGTTTCTTTCTCCCCCCAACTTACATTTCTTGTCACTCTAGCAGGCTCTTTTTCATTTTCATTTTCTCTTTGTCACTGTTTCCTGTATTCCTCTTCATTATTCTTTCTCTCTTTATGTCTTTCACTTTTTGCTCTGGGTCAAAACTCTGAAGAAGAACAATAAGATTTAAGAATTCTGGGCCAACCCATCAGGTTTAAAAGTACAAGTCGAGCTTACTTATGGTGAACAGGGATAGAACTCGCGCTCAAGACTTGAGATGCAAAGGTATGCAGATTTTTTTAAAGGAAAATTGCATCACAGAATATCCTTTCTCTATCCAAAATGATGTGGCAAACCAGTATTTTCTAGAAGTATCTAGGCTTGACTGCAGGTCTCGGTGGTATACCCTGTGTGCTATGGGTCCTAATAGTAGTAGGGATAATTGACCACCTCAAGCTTTCATCCTGAGATGTTAATTAATTGACTTCCTCTAATAGGGTAATAGAAACGCATGTTTATTACTACTATATCCCATTTATATGTAGTTAAAGATAGGCATAGGTATGATGCCGTAGGACCTTCCTACCCATGTGCCTGGTGCGACTCACCCGCTACTCTATTGACTACTGATAGCTACGTCACTGGCATCATGCGTTGCACTGTTTGCCTTGCCTTTCGTTCATCTGTATGATTCTATATTCTACAAATCAACACCGTTTTTTTAGTCAGTTTTTAAATTGTTTGACTAGGGAAATCGGCACACCCTTGCCAAATGGCACCAACAGCGGTTGGAAAAAGTCCACACACATCTCACTACAAGGCCCAGGATTACGCAGTTTGTCAGCTGCTCAGCGGGGGCAGCATCTGGGGATTGGCCAAGCAATTCCGTCCCACACCCAGGTGACTAATCCAGTGCTGGCAACACTGGCCACGGGCATCAGCAGGTGGCAACTGTTGTGCCAGGACAGTAACTACAGCAGAAAGGTGGAAAATACGCTGCTTTCCTCTTTGTTTGCAGCTCATCACGCTCCCTCCCCTAGAGACCCTGGGAGTGGAGGGGCTTTAAAATAATGCCCGTGCGTCCCCCAAGCGCACGCACTCTTAGCTTCCAGTGTGAAAGCAGCCTGACAGGCAGGAGGCAATGCCTCATCTTTTATGGTTCATGGTGTGCCCGGAAGGCTGTCTTCTCTTGAAGCCACCCCTACGGCTCCCCTAATGAGCCGTTGAAAGTGGCCGTTCCTCGGGAGCACCTGGCTAGGCCTGAGGAGGGGGTGAGGGTGGGGTGCGGGCGTGCAGGCAGATTGGACATCCGCGGTGCCCTCGACTACTACTCCCTCCCTCCACCATTCATTTAATAAATTAGCGGCACGTTCCAGTCGAGCGCGAGCCCACCAATCACCACAAAGAGCGGCGCTGGACGGCCTTTAAAACAAACACTCGCTATAGCGCTGTTTATATTTGCATCATGCTATCACTTTCAGTGAAAGCGAAAGCGCGATGCAAAAATGAACACGGCGCCCTGTCTCCTTTTGGGAGGCCCATCAGGACTGGATCTCAGAGGCTTGTTCACATAACACGCCTCTGAGATAAGAAATTGCTTCACGGCAGCCGTGAAGCAGGAGACCCAGTCCGGATGGGCCGTCCCATAAGGAGAAAGGGCGGTAACAGAGAAGTCTCATTTTCAATGGCAGGCCACCGTTTAGCATAAATGGTGACGTCTGCCAATGAAAATGAGGGGCGGGTCTTCAAGGCCCCTTCTCAAACATACTCCTCCACAATATGTCTCGCAGAGCGAGCTGCGCTGGCGCGCAGCAACGCAGGTCTGTGAGACCTAGAAAGTAGGTGTGCATTCCTCCCAATGATCTGTGAGACAATGAAGGGAATGGGAGAGAAACTTAGAGCACTCTTGGATTATCTAAAGTCTGTGCCTCGTAAGAAGATGAAAAACATCTGCACTCACATAACATCCCAATTGAAAACTTCCAAAAGCATGATTGACATGGCAGAGCTGTATTGCCATGAATCTGTGTAGTTTTATTGGACGTCTCCATTCCTAGGAGCTTTCATATCCACATTTTGTCCACTCTTGGATGAGAAACAAGTTACTTACCAGTACACTGTGGTTCTCCGGTATTGATATCTTTCATAGATTCACATGCTTGTATCTTCCGTCGTCGAGGTGGGAGTCCTACTGTAATTTTAAGTAGTAGTGTAAGAGTCTTTCATCTATGTCTATTATAATTGTATTTCCCAAATAGGATTCAGTAGCAATCCACATCATTTTGTGTATGACCAAAATCTAACCAATCAGAGCTGGGCTTTCACCCTTCCCTCCTGTGCAGTGGCTTCATACCTCAGCTTTCTGAGTACAAGTGGAAACATTTCTCATGCTACCAGTTAAGCAGAGCGCAATGAAGTGAGCGACTGACAGGAAGGTGAGTGGGTCGCATGTGAATCACTGAATGATATCAATACTAGAGAACCACAGTGTACAGGTAAGTAACTTGTTTCTTCTCCTGAACTAAATCTTTCATAGATTCACAAGCTTGTATCGGAAAAAGCAAGCAGTATGCCATGAAGAGAGAACATTAAGAAATCAATAACAATATCAAGGAGCTCACCTTATTGGAAAACGGTTCTAAGTACCGCCTGACCCACTCTGCATCTTTGTTGTTTGTGGTGTCTAGGCAATAATGTTTGGTAAGAATTATGTTAATTACTCTGTAAGCATCTGTTCTTGGCATGTAAAGCTGTATATTCACATGCTTTGCATACTCCTGCCATATAGTGTTGGGTCCAGATGTTTGCAAGTTGCTTTTCTTCAAAGAAGTCTTTTCCAGTCATGAGGTAAGAAGACTCCTCCTTTCGGTGATAGAGCGCATGGGCATCGACTCCAATTTTAGTTGTTTTCCCGCAAGAGGGTGAGAATGGGGTAAGTAAATGTAGTACAGAGATGTCCATGCGTATGTAATGTGAAAAATAAGAACTGTAACAACGACAGGTGTCCGGGCAGGAGGGAGGGTGCATTTGAATATACAGCTCTACATGACAAGAACAGACGATTACAGGGTAAGTAACATAATGCGTTCGAGGCATGTGTACTGTAGATACACATGCTTTGCATAGATTGTATAGCAGTATTCTCCCAAAGCGGTGGCTTACAAGTGGGTGTTTGAAAAAGTGTTTTTAGCACTGCTTGTCCTACATTAGCTTGTTGACGTGTTAATACATCCACACAATAATGTTTGGTAAATGTGTGTGGTGTAGACCATGTATATGCCTTACATATGTCAGCTAAGAGAATATTATCGAAAAAGACCATAGATCGGATGCTCCTATTTTGTGAGTAGAATGTGCTCTAGGACGTATAGTTAAAGTTCTTTTAGCCTTAACATAGCAACATTTAACAATCCATCTAGAAATACCGGATTTAGAGACAGGATTTCCTTAATGAGGTGGAGCAAATTCGACAAAAAGTAGTTTTGTTTTGCAAAAATCTTTTGTTCTATCAATATAGTACAATAGTGCTCTTTTGACATCAAGTGTGTGTAGAGCCCTTTCTGCTACTGAATCAGGTTGAGGGAAGAACACAGGTAACTCAACTTCTTGTTTAATATGAAAAGCAGAAACTACTTTTGGAAGGAATTTTGGGTTTGTAAGAAGAACCACTATCTTTATGAAGTTGAAAGAAAGGTTCTTCTAAGGTTAATGCATGTAGCTCACCAACACGTCTTAATGAAGTGATAGCAATTAGAAAGGCAACCTTCCATGAAAGAAATTGTAATGAACAATTTTGTAAAGGTTCAAACGGTGGACCCATAAGCCTTGTGAGAACAACCCATAAGCCTTGTGAGAACAATGTTTTTTTGTTTTTTTCAAACTCTTTTATTAAAACAAAACAACAAAATCACAGCAGTATATTTAGTCATTAGCTAGTGTCTATACACAGTATAAATACATTTCTTCTGCAGAGCGGCAATTCTAAACATATTCTACCATCTTGTCTCTAACCCTCTTCGTTTGATAGATCTTGCAGCCCTTCCACCCTACTGCGAAGTTCGACTGTAGGGGACAGGCATATCTCGCCTCTGTGTTTATTCCATGCCGCCCACTTTCGATCCCATTTTCTGTAGCACCCTCTATTTTTGAAAGCGTCCTTCTCTGCTATCACGGCCCTATCCATACCGCTTACCCATCCGTGCAGTAACAATGGTTCCCCGATTCCCCATTTTTGTGCTATATTATGCTTCGCTAGCGCCCACCCCAGTGAAGCCATGATTGTTCAGTTTGGTTTAAGTCCGTGGCCTCCCATATATTTAATTGGCAAAGTTTCGGGGTGGGATTCAGCATTACCCCCCTACGTTCTCCATTTGTGTTGTGACCGCATCTCAGTATGTTAGGATGATTGGGCATTACCATATTATGTGGAAGAAGGTACCCTCCAGCGCGCATCGTCTGAGACAGTAAGTATCTGCCCTTCTTCCCATCTTCACCAGAACTCTCGTGGCAAGAGAGGGGTCTTAAGCTGGATCAGCCTCAGCCTCATAGGGATGGAAATTCCCTGGGGGGAAGCCAAAGCATTGCACCAATCGTCATCCTCTAATTCACCCACATCTACCTCCCATTGCTGTCTAAGCAGTGTCAATTGATCCGGCAGGATGTTAATCAGTTTTTTATATGTTAGGGAGATGGCTTTCTTGGGCATGGAATCTAATATCAACCTGTCTTCGAGTGGGGACGCTTCTGGTAATGGGCCTCCCTCGGGCACCACTGCTCTGAGGGCATGGCTAATCTGCAGGTACCTGAAAGTTTCAGATTCTGCAAGTTGATATTCATTCTGGGGGTCCGCAAATGTAACCAATCCTTTTTTATTCCACATATTTCCTACTGATGAAATGCCTATTAGGTCCCATTTATCGAACCAGGGCAGATACTCAATCAGCCCAGCCTTTCGGGTTCCCAGATGGGGGGTTGCTAGTGTAATTTTCTTTTTTTTATCCCAGCCAAGTTTCTTATTGAATGTATGCCAAATTTCTATTGTTCGGGTCGTGGGTCCCGTTAGACCTAATCGTTTAGGGTTTGTTTAAAGCACTCTGTGATATCCTCCGAGCCCCAATAGCCACCAGTCCGTACGAATGTTCGGCTGGCCTCGTGAACCATACACCAAATGATTAATCACTGTTAATTGCGATGCCCAGTAATAAAGTTTAAGGTCTGGCAGTGCAATACCGCCGTCGTACCATCCTGTGGTTAACTTCTGCATCGCAATACGCGGTGCCCGCCCGTCCCATAGTAAAGTACGCACTTCTCTCTCAATGTTTGAGGAATAGGAATCTGGGATCCTATGGGGGTATTTTGCAGTGCGTATAGGAAGTGGGGCAGCACTAGCATTTTAAAGAGAGCTGCCCGACCCAGCAAAGTCAGCGGGAGGCATCGCCAGTGTCTGACATCGGTTTGCAGGCGTGTCAAGGGACCAAGTAAGTCGGTTTCATAGAAGTTCGCCGGGTCCATGGTTCTAAATATTCCCAAATAGCGGAATACGTCTGTTGCAATGGGTATGTCATAGCCTTTCGGTAATTTGGGCCTAGGACCATGTACTGGAAATAACTGAGACTTGGACAAATTTATTGCATATCCCGAGTGGTTACCGAATATGCAGGAGATATGAAGGATGCGGTGGATTGAGGATGCTGGGGATACCATATATAATAAAATGTTGTCTGCATATAGGGATATTCTTTCTTCGTGATGTTCCTTCCATTTCAATCCCGGTATTAAAGGGTCACCCCAGACCCATATTGCCAGGGGTTCCAACACTAGTGCAAAAATCAGAGGCGAAGGTGGGCACCCCTATCTGGCTCCTCTGCTCAACCGGATCTGTCGTGATGTGCGACCATTTACTACGATTTGCGCTATTGGGTCCGTGTATAGGAGCTCAATCCACTTTATGACCTTGGGTCCGAAACCCATTCGCTCCAACACAACAAAGAAGTATGGCCACTCAATGGTATCAAAGGACATTTTGGCATCTAAGGATAGTAGGGCTACATCCTCTCCTAATATGTCTTTCCTACCCAGAACGCCGTGCAGGCGACATAGGTTTAGAGCAGTGTTTCGGAGGGGCATGAAGCCCGATTGATCCGGGTGCAACAATTTAATGATCAGTGGGATGAGTCTATTCGCTAATACTTTTGCGAGTATTTTCTGGCATTTTTCCGATACCTGGAAACATGCCATACTCCTTCCCCTTAGGAAAAACCCATTGTAGATCTAGGGGATTTGAGGAATTATCAACCGATTTCTGTTACCTGCTCCAGCAAAAATGCTGGAAAAAATTGTGCAGCAACAACTGGCCAATGTTATTGAGAATCACGGTATTTTGCATGATACTCAGTCTGGATTCAGGCCCGGTTTTAGTACTGAGACGGCTCTATTAGAGGTGGCAAAGTCGGTGAGAATGTCGGTGGACTCAGGGGCATCAGCGATGCTGGTGCTCCTGGATTTATCCGCAGTATATGAAAGAAAACAATGCCTTGGGACTAATAATGTAACATAAATTTTGGCGAAAAGATAAGTAAATTATCTCCTCCTTTGAGTAATATTCTTTCTCCAACACAACCTTTGTTGCTATATTTTGTGACCACGTCAACGGATTTATCCGCGGCGTTTGAAACGGTAGACCATTTTATGCTGGTTCAGAGACTCCAGAACATTGGTATTGGAGGGGCGGAGTTGGTTTGTCTGAAGTCTTTTCTTACCAATCGCACACAGAAGGTGGCCCTGCAACCCCATCAGTCGGAACCCAAATGTCTTTGGTGTGGAGTACCTCAGGGGTCGGCGCTGAACCAGCTTCTTTTCAATATATATATGGCGCCATTGTTCTCATTGATAGCCAACTGGGGTGAGAAGGCGATATTGCACACCGACGATACCAAGCTGGTGTTTTCTTTTAAAGAGCAGTCGCAGGACTCCTTCAAGAGTTTTAAGGGCTGTCTGAAAGACATTGCCCTTTGAATAATTAACAACAAACTCAAACTCAACGCTCATGAAAACGGAAGTGTTTAGTTCTTGGGCAAGGACCCGCTGCCGGCATCAGACTTGTGGTGGCCGGTGGAAATGGGATCCTCCCCCCACCCCAGCAGCCACGGCAAAAAATCTGTGGGAGGCCGACCTTTCTTTTTCTGAACACATTCGGCAGGTGCAAAAAGAACAATTGATGGACAGGATGCAGAACAATGTCATACATTCACCCCAGTACAGAGATCTGGGCCTAAATCCATAGTTTTTTTGCTCACCATGCCATTCCAGTTTGGACCCAGCCATATGCAAATCAGTCTTGACCCTGCACCCCAATGGGAACAGTCCAGCCCGAACTGCCAGGCCAGGTCCTCCCTGGACTGGAAACAAGCATCCTAGGATCGGTTTCAGGCTTTCAGCCCTCATCAGCCAGGATAGCTTGACTCCAGTGGCATGGAGAGCACGGGACCCACGTCTGGGCATACCCGTCCCACTCGGGTGACAAATGCAAAAAGAACAATTGATCGACAGAATGCTTTCAATTCAATGCCACTGGATTCAAGCTAGCCTGGCTGATGAAGGGTAATACCCAGAAACAGGTCCCAGATGCTTGTTCCCATGAGGCACAGGGTCAATACTGATTTGCATATGGCTGGCTCTAAACTGGGGAAGCATGGTGAGCAAAAGAACGATGGATTTAACCCAGATCTCTTGACTGGGGTGAATGTAGGATTTGTTCAGCATTCCGTCTATCAATTGTTTGCGTAGCACTTTTCACCCTAAGTGGGATGGGTATGCCCAGACGTGGGTCCCTTGCTCACTGTGCCACTGGATTCAAGCTAGCCTGGCTGATGAAGGGTAATACCCAGAAACAGGTCCCAGGATGCTTGCTTCCGGTCCAGGGAGAACCTGGCTTGGCAGTTCGGTCTGGACTGTTCCCATGAGGACCAGGGTCAAGATTGATTTGCATATGGCTGACTCTAAACCGGGGTGGCATGGTAAGCAAAAGAACGATGGATTTAACCCAGATCTCTTGACTGGGGTGAATGTAGGATTTGTTCAGCATTCCGTCCATCATTTTTTTGCGTAGCAAATTTAGCAGGTGACAGCCTCCTGTTTTAGCAAATTGAGAAATCTGCGGAAATGTTTACATCTGTTGTCGGAGGACTGCCGCCGAGTCATAGTCCATGCCACTGAGACATCTAGGCTGGACTATGCTACTGGCCTCTATTTGGGCCTGCCGGGGTACCTAGTCAGAAGACTGCAGATGGTACAGAATGCAGCTGCGAGACGGATTAGGCATGTACCATTTTGTCACCATGCCTTTCCGCATATTAAAGAACTCCATTGGCTGCCGGTGGCAAAAAGAGTTGAGTTTAAGGCTTTGACGCTGGCATTCCGGTCAATCCATGGGAACTGTCCTAGCTACTTGAAACAATGGCTATGTAGCTATAAACAGAACCATTTATTGAGATCTAACTCTCAAAAAATCATCTGCTCTGAACCCCACGATTTAGGAGAGCCCGGCTTGGTGACAGATCTTTTACGGTCGGAGCCTCCAGACTTTGGAACTCTTTGCCAAACTATATCCGGCACATTGAATCAGAGTCACTATTTAGGAAAGTGGTGAAAAAGTGGCTCTTTGGCCTAGGCTAGTGTTCTCAGGGCTTTATGTTCGGGCCTTCTCCGCTTGCTGCCTTTCGCTAGAGCGCCGGGACACCTCTGTTTGAGGTAGCTGTTCAAGCTTTATAAATGTCGGTATTATTATTATTATTATTTTAGCCTCCACTGTGAGGAGGAAAATGGGTCTACATGCCCCCCCCAGCCATTTGCTGGTTTGCCCTGTTTGTGTATTACCACTATTGTGGCTAATCGAATCTCTGCTGGCAGAAGACCTTTTTCGTAACTCTCCAGGTACATTTGGTGGTGATTGGGTGTCAACTTAATTGCTGCCAACTTGAAGAACTAGATCGGGAGCCCATTTGGTCCCATTGCTTCGCCCGAGCTTATGTCTTGGATATACTCTGGGGTCTCCCTCGAGGGAAACTTTCTCCTTAGGTGATAGGCCTGTGATCTGAATGGTAGCTAGGAGATTTTGGTTGTCTATGAATGTTGCTCCAGCTGCGGAAGTGTAGATTGTTTCGAAGTGGGTTGCAAATGTCTCTGCAATGTCTTGTGGATGGACTATGTGTTCTCCCGCAGAACCCCTGAGTCGGTGAACCCACCTACTTATCTACTCCCTTCTCTCAAGCCATGCCAATAGCTTGCCTGTTCTCTCCCTATGTTCATATATCCTATGGTATATATTATTTTGTCTGGCTCTAGCTGACTCTGTGAGTAGCTGTCTGTAATCTAGTCTCTTGGCCGCTAGCGCTTGTTGGGCTACTTCGTCAGTGGTTTGGGTCAGGTTATTCTCATCTAATAAGATCTATTACTCCAATTGTTCAATGCGCTTTACCAGTTTTTTTTTGTGCTACATCATTAGTGCCAGCGCTTGTCCTTTGATGACGGCACCGAATGCTCCCCATAGGATCTGGGAT
The DNA here is from genome assembly GCF_964204655.1 of Triturus cristatus. Lineage (NCBI taxonomy): Eukaryota > Metazoa > Chordata > Amphibia > Caudata > Salamandridae > Triturus > Triturus cristatus. Next base: position 63,531,486 of record NC_140580.1, on the reverse strand, counting down.
GAAGCAACCGAGCCAACGTTTTCCTGAAAATATAGGTTTACGTTCTGTAACAGGTCTGTTTTGATGTGTGGGATTTGTAACGCCCATGGTGTGATGGTGAGTGTGGTGTGTCTGGATTGAAGACCCACAGTCATTCTGGTCAGTACTGGGGAGTGGTCCGAAATACCCCTAGCCAAGCAACGGGCTTAAGTGAAATCGGGAATATTGGCCGCGTGAGTGAGTATGTTGTCGATACGAGATTGACTTTTGTGGGCTCCCGAGAGTACAATATTAAGGTTCCAGACAGATGCAGGTGGTACTCTGGCCGGTATTATTCTTTTAAGGCCTTCCATAAAAGCTTAAATTACTGATACTTTGAATAAGGATAAATGTTGTCTGTTTTGCAGATATGCAGCCACTGCCGCAAGGTGTAGTCGAATAGATGCACAAGATAACAAATAATATTTTCTATAGATTTATCTAGCGGATCAATTGTGTTATTAATACAATATATACCAAACCTTTTCCACTTAGCTGCATAATCTACTCTAGTGGCAGGTTTTCTTACTTCTTTAATAATTGTCATACAATCTGGTGGTAGATTTAAGTATGAGAACTCTATGACTTCAGTAGACATATCGCTAGGTTGAGCGCCTTGGGTTTTGGATATCTGAATTCTCCATGGTTCTGTGTGAGAAGATTGGAAGTGAGGTGCAGCTTTTGGTGTGGAATCATTGACAGTTCTAGTAGTGTGGTGAACCATGGTTGACGAGCCCATGTGGGAGCCATTAGAATCAGTGTGAGTGATGTCTGCCAGAGTTTCTGAACCAGAAATAGAAGGAGAGGGAGAGGCGGAAAAGTGTAAGCAAATATCCCTGACCAGATCATCCATAGGGCATTTCCCTTGGATATATGGTGTGGGATTCTGGAGGCGAAGTTTGGGCTTTTTGAGTTCTCTGCTGTGGGAAATAGGTCTTTCAGTGGAAATCCCTATTTTTGGAAGTATGGAAGGAGAACCTTGGAAGTTCCCATGTGTATACTTGTTGTTGCATCATGCTGAGGAGGTTGGCAAATTGGTTGTGCATGCCTGGAAGGTGTTCTGCTAGAAGATACATTTTGTGATGTATTGCCCAACGCCAAATGGTCTGAGAGAGGAGTAACAACTGTAGAGTGTGCGTCTCCCCACTGTTTCTGTACATAGCTGTCATATTGTCCGTCCGGACTAGCACAACTTTCCCTATTAGGTGAGGCTGAAAAGCTTTTAGTGCTAGATAAACAGTTAGAAGCTCCAAGTAATTGATGTGGAGACTCTTGTGTTTGGTGTCCCATAAACCCTGAATTGTTCGTTGCTGGAGATGGGCACCTAAACCTATGAGAGATGCATCTGCTGTAAGTACGATTTGTGGAACTGGGTTGATGAAGGGCTGCCCTTTTGATAGGTTTTGTGTGTTCCACCACTGCAGAGAGCGATGAGTGTGGCTGTCTACCAAAACTAGATCTCTTAATTGACCCTGTGATTGATTCCACTGATGTGCTAAGCATGGTAATCTTGCATGAGGCACTACTGCAATGTATGATGCCATCATCCCTAATAGCTGCATGAAAGTTTTGACTGTTAGGCATTGGTTGTTTTGAAACTGTAGTAATAAAGTTTTGAATTCTGGCTGCATTGGGAGAGGCTAGAGCTGCATGAGTGTTTAGCGTTGCTCCCAGGTATGTTTGCAGTTGTGAGGGTTGAAGATGGGACTTTTGTGCATTGACTGTAAATCCCAATTGATGGAGAAGGTTTATGGTAGCTTGAGTGTGTTGTAAACACTTTTGCTGTGTGTTGGATTTGATGAGCCAATCATCCAGATATGGAAAGACTTTGTTGTCTTCTTAGATGAGCTGCTACTACTGCTAGACAATTTGTGAATACTCTGGGTGCAGTAGTTACTCCGAATGGGAGTACTTTGAATTGATAGTGATTTCCTGCTATCACAAATCTGAGATTTTTGCAATGTGCTGGGTGGACAGGAATATGGAAGTATGCATCCTTCAAGTCTAGTGTGGACATAAAGTCGCCTTGTTGTAGAAGTGGAAGCACTTGTTTAAGGGTAACCATATGGAAGTGTTCTGACAGTATGTAGGTTTAATGGTCTGAGATCTAAGATTGGTCGTAGAGACCTGTCCTTCTTGGGGATTAGGAAGTAAAGTGAGTAAACTCCTGATCCTTGGTGTTGTAATGGAACTGGTTCTATAGCTCCTTTTGTTAGAAGAGCTTGCACTTCTTGTTTGAGGATCTGTTGGCGTTGTAGCATGAGTTTGTGAGTGCGAGTTGAATACTGGAAGGATTTCTGGTAAGCTCCAGGCAATAACCATGTTGGATAATGTCTAATACCCATTTGTCTGATGTTACTGATGGGAAAGAATTGTTGTAGTCTTCACCTGACAGGTGTAAAATGGTCGGGGGAATTGTAGGCAAGTCACTGTTTGTTGGGAGATGGAGAGGTACGTGTTGGTGTGCCTTTACCTCTGCCTTTGAAATTGTTTCCTCTGCACCCACCTTTATAGAAACCTCTTGATGGTATGGGTTGTGTGTTTGACCTGTATGAGAACACACTGGGATCTGAGGAATTACCTTTGGATCCTCATCTATAAAAGGAGCGGCGAAAGGAGCCTCTATTGAATGGTGACTGAAGGGCTCTCATTGATTTTGCCACTTCTGTGTTCTTTTTAATTTTCTAAAGTGACTCATCTACTTGAGGTCCAAAATTATTCTGTTTGTCAAAGGGGGCATTAAGAATAGTTTTTTGAACCTCCGGTTTAAACCCAGAGATTCTCAGCCATGCATGGCTTCTAAGAAGAATGCTGGTGTTAATACCCCTTGCTGCAGCATCCGCAGTATCTAGTGCACATCTGATAGAGGAAGATATGTCCCCTTCTGCACTAATTCTTGTCCTTTTTTGTGTTCTTCTGGGAGATATTGGAGTAACTGCTCCATTTCATCCCAGTGGGCCCTGTCATATCTTGCTATTAGGCCTTGTATGTTGGCTATACGTCAATGGTTGGCGGATGGTGCAGATACCCGTTTCACGGATGCATCTATCAACTTAGACTCTTTGTCTGGAGGCAGTGCATCTGCTGAAGTTTGGGAATTTGCCCTTTTCCGAGCACTGGACACAACTAAGGAATTTAATGACAACTCTCCTCTAATAAAAATTGGATCAGTTGAAGGAGGTTTGTATTTCTTGTCAATCCTGAATGTTAAAATACGAGCCCGTAGAGGGTCTTTAAAAATATCAGCAGCATGTTGCATTATGCCTTTTAACATAGGGAAAGATTGTGCTGTACTATGTGATGTTGCAAAAATTTCAAATACAAAATCCTCCTATAAGGATTCATTATGTAGTGTGACCCCCATGGTATGATGCTGCACTGGACATAAACTCCTTGTATGCTGTGGTGTCATCAGGAGGTGATGGCTTTGTAGGGTACAGGTCAGGATCATTATCTATTGAAGGAACAATGTTCTAATTATTACATGAATCCATTGTTGGTGGACTAGCATCACCCCTATAATCAATATCAGGGAGTGTGTGTGTGTAGATCCCTGTGGTGTAATGTCTAAAGCGTTTGGGCCTGGTGGTGGTGAAGATGGTGGAGTTTTTTGAGGAACTGGGTGGATAGGGTTTGTAACCATGTCTTTTTTCTTCTTTAAAGGAATTTTGTTAATTATATCCTGTGGAGGAATGTTCCTTTTGGAAGGTGTGACATGTTTCGCTATTATGTGCCCAGTGTCTGGATTAATGTAGATTTTCTTCTGCTTAGGATCCAGTTTTTCCTGCATAATCTCCAGGATTGGTTCCAGAGGCTTTCGATGAGCATCCTTCGTTTTCAGTGCCAAAATTTTCAGTGACGAACTGGACCTGTCCTTTTTAGGTCTCGTGACGTAAGCAGCGCATGCGCTGCTCTCGTCTTACGAGGCTTCTTGGAATCTATACGATTCCAGAAGCCTCGTCCCAGCTCTGCCTTCAGTTCTCATTTGTGCGCGTCTTTTGGCGTCACAAATTATGCGAAAGGCAGTGCAATGATTGCACATAAGGCATGCCAATCGCTGCTTGTTGCCACCCTGTCTCCTTTAAGCCACGCCCAGCGGGATTGGATCTTTTACCCGTAGTGTGACACAGTAGGTTTATTATTAGCTTGCCGCACTTTATTACTTTGATTCGGAGCACGGTGCCCGCTTCAGGGACACCGCGCTCCGTTTATTTACTTTTTTTAATTGCTTTGTTTCTATTATTAGCTTGCCACACTTTATTACTTTGATTTGGAGCGTGGTGCCCGCTTCAGGGACACCGCGGTCCATTTATTTTTTATGGTGCTGGTGGCTGTGCGGTTGTGGTCAGCGTTGCTTCACCAGGGGAAGTGTCTCTGTTTGCTTCTTCTCTTTGTCAGACATTAGAAGTGGAACTCTTAAGAGATACCCATTTAAACAAGTCCAAGCGATTTCTCAGAGTGAGAGAAATACTTTGCCATCAAATGTTTGTTTTCGGTTTAGGGATGCTTGAAAGTCATTTGAGAGAGTTTCTTTGCTGTTTGCTCTCCCCGATGTAATATTTAATTAACAGTGGAGCATAGCAGCAGCGAGGCTACTGTAGAGAGACGGGAGTCCTGTTTGCCAACTTCAGTCTGTAATTTGAAAATGTCGATAGCAGAACAGTAAAGCAGTGTACTCATTTAGCTGCCCACGCGCCGCGCTTTCTCTCAGAGCTGCTTGGCAATTCGGGTCCGTATTTGTTCATATTAATTAAGTTAATTGGAAAATGATGTGCTTCGTATTTGTTTATATTAATTAAGTTAATTGGAAAATGATGTGCTTCATGTGTTGAATTGCGAAACATCCAGCCTGTGAATTGGAGCGTCCTGGCTCAGCAAAAATACTCTGCTTGTCTCCCAGTGATATCCGTTCATCCCGGGGTGCTGCAACCAGACTAGTCACGGGCTAATCGTTTCTTTTTCTGGTACGTCGAGCAACAAAACATCCCAGGCAACAATAGTACACCTTCTGGAAGCATCAATGGAGGAATTAACGAGGAAAGTAGATGTATGCAAGTTTGGAGTACATATCTCAGGGCTTTCAGTGGGTTGAAAAACTGGTAGGTCTCTCGAAGAGGCGTGGCCCATGTAATTAAGGGCGTGGTTTAAAAACACCTGAGCTAAAAACCTGTGCTTAGCATCGTGTGTCGCCCAACTAGTATTTTGCTGTTTTTGTAATTGCATCCAGAAATATAATAGAACAAATAACATTATACCTACAAGAAGCAAGGACTATTGGCTTTGCCAATGGTGGTTGGTTACATAAGTCATATAAGCAACAACTACGGCTTCTTTGTACATCATATTGAAAACGCGTCAGTTTTGAAATGATGAGGCTGTGAAAGAACTATAATGAGTTTCTTTAAAGTTGTAATAAAATGCAGTTAAGGGTGGTACTGCTGCAGTGTTAAGATTTTTTTCTCCAGCCTGAGGGTGCGGGCAAAAATAGAGGGCCCGATACGGACCGGTCTCAGCACCTGCTTTATAGAACTGCCAGTGCTGAGCACCGGCAGGACCCGGCCCACTGGTATCGTATTACGCAGTGATGCTAACAAGTGAGTGAAGTTGCGGAGGATTTGCAAAATCTGGTTTGAAATTTATTCCAACTGTCATGTTGCAGATGGTTTCTAATGGATCTAGTGCTGGCGCATTGGCTGATCCCTTGCACTACCATGCAATGGAAGGAGTGTGCTAAATGGCCATCGATTGGGACAATGCCCTGCCTCCTCACGGTCAGGAGAAACTTTGAAAATATGTTTTCGATGTCTTCACGTCCTTAGTAGTGGCACTTGAGGTAAAAACATCCCTGTTATATTGTTTCACACAGCGTGCACTTGATGAAACAAATTGTTATTCGATTTACTTGAACTTTGCAGAGAACCACCAACAACTGTACAAAAATAAGTATTCTCCAAGTAGTGGTTAATTTGTTAAAAAATTAAGTGCCGGGGATCTCGTCAGGAGGGGTTTTGCACCCGCCCATTTCTCTCGTTAGCGCCGCCTAACACAAAACCAACTACTCGCCATGAAAGTGGGGAGAGGATGTAACCTAATGGCCAGAGCTGCCGACTTTGGAGTAGGGGAGCAGGTTCGAGTCTCAGCGTTCAGCTTAACATCATGTGATCTGTGTAAATCACTTAATCTCCACTGCCTACCCTAAGTAAATGTGCCCTTAACTGGTGCTCAGGAAAAGTGCTGCTTTGATGTTTAAGTGACATCAAACGGCGGGCTCAAATTAAGCACTCAAGATATATGCTGCAGTTGAGTCCCTGGCAAACATCGCAGAGCACTGATTTGTCTAGTGCACTTGCCTAGTCTATTCCTGTAATACTTGAGCTAGAGTTGTGGGCAGTAGCTGCCTGTAATTTCACATTTAGAATTTTGTAGGACATAGTGCCTTAGTAATTGCTAAAAAACACTTTTGTCCTGATCATAAAAAAGCAGTAAATTGGAACCCATAGATTTATGTTTGTTTTTCGGGTGCAAATTACTGCTTTTGATATTCACTATTATCCCAAGAGAAAACATGCAAGGCTGCTCCGGGGTTTGTGAGTGAGTCCAAAAAAGGAGGTGGGTTAGTAAAGACAGCACAGTATTAATAGATGTAACAGCAAGTCTTGTCTAGACTATCTCTGAGTTTTGGGACAGATATTTAACTTGACTCTCCTGAAGTCCACTACCCGAGACCACTAGTAGGAAATTTAAACGAGTCAGCTGCATATTGATAGAAAAGGCACCTTTTTTGTGGTTTGCGATACATGCCACTGCATACCACTTAACAAAATACATCTAAACAAGCATTTGCAATGCAATAGGTCTCGCATTTACGCGCATTTGAGCTATTAGCATTGTAAATGACAATGCGTTTTATTTATGTTTTGGTTTTTAAAACATAAATAAAAGGTATTGTCATTTATAATGCCAAACTCGCGTAAATGCGAGACCTAATGTATTGCAAATGCTTGTTAAACCCGCCCTGAATTATATCGGCCACGCCCCTATGAGAGACCCGCCAGTTTTTTCATCCCACTTAAAGCCCTGATGTTAATGCAAAGTCTCTGACTGCAGTGCCTTTGGGCTGATTTACTGTTTCACCCTGAGAGCCGACTTCAAAGCAGGAATGTCGCTCTTCAGTTGAGCTGATTTTCTTTTCCCCTTGGGAACTGCGAAGGCTGGCCTTGAATTGCCGAGATAAATCAAGCACAGAGGGTGGAACGAAAAGAAAAAAAATGTGAAATGTAAAATTAACACAACACTGGAGCCCCCGGCACTGAAGAAACAGGACAGGAAGGAATTTTTTTCATAATTCAATATGTATGGAGTTAAATTAAGAGAAAAGGGAGAGTAAGAACGAAACTGAAAGGCAGAGGGAGGAAGTATTAAATATGCCAGAAGGAAGAACGAACGGCCCGTGCAGCGATTGAAGAAAAGCCAAGTGGGCCTGCTGGAGGAAATAAGGCTACGACAGCGTGCTGAGAGGAGGAGCGCGAGAGACCTCAGGCAGATGCTGTCCTTATAGTGTGAAGATAGGAGACACGCTGTGGAAATAGGAGATCAGCTTGGATGCTGGTGCATTTTTGATTGAAAAAAATATTTAACAAACAAACAAAAAATTATCATGTGCCCAGAAAAGGGAGAGAGGAGGGACGAAGGAGAGAGGAGGGACGGGGGATGGGGCGGGAGCAAAGGTAAGACGGACGGGTACTGCTCGCGCACGGAGCACATTAATGATATTTATAAAGGGAATGAGCAACAGCGGGTAAGCAAGAAACTAGTTTTATATAGCGCAAACTACACCTGAAGGTATCTGTGTGCTTATATGAGCACTAGTTGCGTTATCGACACGTTGGACGGCCCCGGCAGTGCCTGAGGGAGATGGCGACAGGACGACGCGGCACCGCGCATGGGGTACGTAAACAAGCTGTCGCCATTGTGAAACAAGCAGGAAGTGGGATAAGGGAGGGGGTGGCAAATGGTGTGCACTTTCGCCGCCGCTTTGATGTTCTCAGTGGCCGCACGGCTCACTGAGAACATCAAAGCGGCCGCAAAATGATCACGCAGGCTGCCAAATGGTGCGCGCGCCCGGCGCACATGCACTGTAGTTGGCGGCATGAAAGCACTAGTTTGCACTTTCAAATCCCCCGTTTACAAAAGCTCTCGCGAGAGCAGCGTTAAAGCGCTGGCTCAGGCGAGACCTAAAAAGGGTGATAATATTTCAGCAATGGCAACAAGCACTGCCCCTTTCTCTGTGCAGAGAATGAAGCATTTGTATGCATGCGTTTAAGGTATTCTTGCAAATAACATTTTCATGAGTAAAAAACTATCTTTTAGATTCACAAGTGTTGGTTTGCCGCTTGTAAATGGATTATGTGGTGGCCTCTTGCTATCTTATGCATTCTCCCCACAGTCTTGATGTTCCCTGCTGCTCAGCCGGTGAGTAGGGTCATTGGAGGGTTGGAATGTTGAGTGTTTGTGCGTGGATGAGTGGACAGTTGAATTGAGAAGATCCTGGTGAGGCTCTACATGATTTACCGGTAACCTGATCTAAACCTAATAAACCTACTCCTTTTGTAACCTGCAAGACTACATCCCTGATTGTATCACTGGCAACTAGCGGAAAAGAAACTACGCATGAGGAACTGGAAATTAAGAAGAACCTAGAGAAATTAAGAAGAAACTAGAGGAACTGAAGAAGAAACTAAGTGGATTACAAAGAAAAAGAGTTTGAAGCCTGTAAGGAAGAATTACGCCTGGTAGCCCCACCAGTGTCATTGTACATCAGACAGCCTGCAGCCCAGGGCATTTTAACAGGCCAGCGTAAGTGTGCAGCAGACTTAGAGGGCTGCCTATTTCATATGGATGAGAAACACTGGTGAGGAGTGAACCGGTAAGGCAAAGAGCATTTGACTTGCAGGGAGCCTATTCCTGAATTTAACATTGGAACAGCCCTGGTATGAAAAGCGTTTTGGAACTGCTCAACTTAATTTATGAAACTAGCACTGAAAAAGTTGGAGTTTACAGTTGGCAGCAAGTGTCTCAAGGTACTGATCATTGAGCTTGGCTTGTGGTGAGCCCTTTTTAGGTCAAGCATAGGCAGCACGCATGCGTTGTCTGGAAGACCTGAAGTAAACACTGTACTGGGTGTAATCCCGTCTGCTGCATGGGATTGGTTCATTGCAGTGTCTCTCTTGGTTGCAGCATCCTAGTGTTTCACATAACTGAACGTCACTTCTGTTTTTGGCAGAGCAGCACCGCCTAGCTTCAGTTCCTTTCGCTGCAATTCATGATGTGTTGTTTCAGAGAACTATTTTATCTAATTAGCTTAGCATGTCAAGGCTTTTCTTCAAATATGTTGATGCGCCTTTCTTTTGGCATGCACGGTGTGTCTTGTATTAAAAAACACTTTTACTCTCATGACGGTAATGTCGTTCACTATGGGAAGATTAGCATTTGGACCTGCATTTCTTTGCACTCCGTGATGGTTGTGTGTCCTTCGCCTCCCCGCTGTGGTGTATGTCTGCCGGGGGCACATGACATACTCCGAATGCCGGCCGTAGCAGCATTTTAACCTCCTGCTGGTGCCCCAGGTCAGTATGGGGAGACTACATGATTTCCCCAAAATCACACAGTATGTTGAGCCTTTGCCGCAACTCAGTTTTTTTTTGTTATCAGCATGGCACCCACTTCACGGGCCTCCATGCACATAAGTTAAGTATGCACGGGCGCCGCGCTTTGGCACGGTGCCCGCTTTTTAAAAAATTGTCTACTGCTTGTTTCTATAGCGCAAACTCGACCTGAAGGTATCAGAGCGCTTAACATGAGCACAAGTTGCATTACAGATGGACAGGTTAGTTTTTTTACGCACCATCACACTAAGTGATTTGCCCTGAATCACAGGATGTTTGAGTCACCTACCTCAACCGCTTACCCCTTCAACACAACCTCTCACACCCCGAGAGGTGCATTAGCCCGAGTCAAACCCTTCTTTCCTTTCCCAAAACGGAGAATGCCTAGATACTAAAAAAAAACAGATTTCCTGAAAAGGAAAAAAATATGCATCTTGTTAGAAGAGGAAGGGTGGGATTTTGCAGAGGTGGTGTGTACTGATTGGTTGTGTTCAGCTACTCGACACTATTTGCATCATTCACTGTGAGGAGAAGCCTCGGGGTAACTCCTAACTAACAAGAGAAACCTAGAAATACAAAACGCAGAATGCAAAGCGTGGTTCATTAAAAGTGAACAAATGCTCAACAATGTCACCATCATTGTTTTATTGTAAAGCGCTCTGGCACCTTTGGGAAATGTCCGATCTATATACAATTGCACAAAACACATAAATAAATATCACAGTTAGTATAAGGCTACGTTGTTGGCAGGTGCTCACAATTTTTAGCGGAGAAGAAAAGAGAAGCCTATCTTGGTAAAGCAAATGCCTTCCAGGGAAAAAAAAGATCACATTGCAAGTAATTAAAAAACAAAAAGTCGTGAAAACCACCCACCATATCGTGAAGAAAGTTGTTTTGTAGTGCAAGAAGGGCAAGAAACATGAACGATTCGACCTTTTCCCCTCTACGGGACTGATGAAGGAAGCTATAATTCAGAAGGCACATCCTTCTGATAAACCCTCACCTGCTGTCTCCTGCGAAGGGCTATTAGAGAAGGAGAGGGTTGTAATTCATCGGCCCATTTTAATCTCTTATGGTCTCAGGACCCTCCATCCATTCCTTCAGGGCCTTCTTCACCTCCCATCACCGAGGAATAACTCTCAACACTTAGTGATCAGATGAGTGAATGCTAGTAGAGGCCTCACGTTTCCACTGCTGGGCTTTAAGCTAACACAATGCACTCTGGGAGCTGTAGTCTTAGATTCATTCCATCGACTCACTTGGATTAGAGCACCAGGCAACGACAGAGTGCAAAATGAAAGCCATTGATAGAAACTCCTGATTTGCAATGCAATATGTCTCGCATTGACGCGAATTCAAGCTATTGGCATTGTAAACGACAATGTATTTTATTTATGTTTTAAAAACGAAAACAAAAATTAAAAGCATTGTCATTTACAATGTCAATAGCTCAAACCCCCGTAAATGGGAGACCTATTGCATTGCAAATGCTTGTTGTCCTTTGGAGCAGAAGGTTTCGGTGTCGAAGGTAGTTTTTCCTGACTCGGTCTCGAGCCGGAAGGCTTGACGTTTTGTTTCGCTGCGTCTCAGTGCCGACCATGGCCAGAAGGCAGTGGTGGCCCAGAAGCCTTTTGTTTGATGGAAGAAAGTTTGAGGGGCAAAGAGGCTTTGTTGCTCACAGCACACTGCAATTCAGTTAATGCCGTTGAAGGCCCATTGTTTTTTTAACTGTCACTCGTGTGTGCTTCACCATCTCTCTTCTAGTTTATACCATTGTGTTTAGTGAAACTAACTACTGTAGATGTTACAATTTATTGTGCCACACCCTGAAAGCTGTGTGAGATGCTCTAGTTGTCTCCCGTTAAAATCATCCTCAAAGTGGCGGACCTGTATTTCATCCGGTCCAGACGTTTGTGCTGTGGGTGCCAAAGGCAAGCCACTCTGTACCCATGCATGCTGATTCTGTGCTGTGGGATAATGCTGCCCTCTCTGCAGCATGATGAACACGCAGTCATATACAGCAAGTTTGCAGATTGCCTATCTGTAAACAGAAGATGCCTCATTCCCTTTTGATAACACTTGAAACAAAATAGCTTACTCAGTGTGCATGGTGAAAATCAACAAGCACTATGTTTGGCTGACAATCAAAGGGCTCCTTTTGAGCCCCGCGCAACATTTTGTCATGTGGTCAATTAAGTGTGCAAGCTTTCCCAGCTCGCCATTAGAAAATATTTGATCAAAAATAACCATTATCTTATTTAAAACAACCCACCATTGGAATACTCTTTTAATTATTGAGACATTGTTGCACAAACTCTCCAGTAAGGACAAGAGGGCTATCCTTGGAGGTTACAGTAATCCCAGATATCAGCTGTCCCGCAGAGGAAGGGAAGTGACTGTAATATCCATGTAGTCCATCCAAAAGGTGTGCACTATCGTTAATGGGGCGGTTACAGTCTGAACTAATAGTTTTCACTGCCACATTCCTCTAGACTTTACACTCCTTTTTCTGCCAGAGTACAGCCCAGTTAGCGCAGAGAGAAAAATCATTGCGGCCAGGAAAAGCATGTAACAGGCTAGATGTTGGGAGCAACTTGGCGACCGCCAATTTGGTCAGTACTCTCCAAGGCATTTAGCTTCTACCATAGGGTACAGGCATACACACAGCAGAAAGGTGACACCTTTGCTAGATCAGGAAACCCCCCAGAAATCCTTACAAAAAAGGATTCTAAGAAGTACAATGCCTGATACACTGTCTCACTGAAAAAGCTGAAATGTGCAGTGTGCCAGCAGAAACATAAGCAGCATCATTCCTAGCCTTCGGCGGTTGAGGCTTGCTACAAACTAGGCCTGAGAGATTACAAAGGAAATTACAGGCTTGGTCCCACAACTGTTGCCCTTCATTCAGAATCGGCCAATATCAGCAGAAATTCTGCAATAGTTGGCTTTGGTGCTAACGTTACGCAAGAGATCCCCTACATAAACGCTCCAGCAGACGTGTAATTAGGCACACCTCAAAAACACATTATAATACACACATAGGCTTGATCTTTACTGAGGAGGATGTAAACCAGATTTTGCGGGACCATCTCTCCTGACCGGGACATAATGACTGAGCTCAAAAGGAACCTCATTAGAACGATCTTGCATGGCATCACTTTGACGGAATACCTCAGGGAAAATCCAGCCCGAAGGGCCTGTGGGTATACAACGCCCCAAGGATATTTCTCGATGATGCCACCTTTAGAAAGGAATAGGCCCAAATAGCCTAGCCCTGTACTAGCGACTTAGTGATTCTGATCATAAAAACATCTAAGAGATTAGCAGAGACTATCCTAATGGAGATATAGAGCAGCGAATGCCACCTTCGAACCACAGTGACCGCCTTTAAAAAACGACACGATGAGATCAACAAGGAGGTGAATGAGTACAAAGGGCTCTTAACACAATCCAAGACCCAAAACTGCAGAAGGATGTAAAAAAGTTTGCATTCAATAAGGTATATCCGTACTCAGTACCGGACTATAAGGCACCAGCTGACAATGACTATGATCTAACAGACACCAACTCCTCCGATGACAGGTCTACTGACTCGGAGGAGTGGCCAAGTGATAATAACCAGAGTTAAAAAAAAGGTCCAGAAATAGGAGAAGACCATAGGCTCAGCAATGGCAGGGATTTAACAGGTTCTTGGCAGCTCCACCTTTCTATCAACCACCTTTCCTACCAAGAGGACAACCAATGATGCTATGGAGAACTCCATTTAATCAAATGGTAACATCCAGATTCCCCAAGAACCTTTGCCCTTCTTTTTAGCAAGGGGCCAAGGTCATAAAGGGAGGAGAAAAGAGAAAACCGGTGCAGTGGGACGTAGAGGATACCATAGTAAACACACAAAGTATGACCAAAGCACCCCCGCGACCCAGCACAGGGCCAATCTAGTGACGAATCTGAAATGCCAAAATAATCATAGACACCCAAATGAAGGTACTGAACAAAGGACCTGGTGTTGTTCCTACCCCGACCTTCGATAAGTTCCATCTACACTGTGAGTTAGCTGCTTTCTTTAGTAAACTACATTAGAAGGCACATTTTGGAGATCAGGAACAAGTACAGGAACTAACAGACACAGGCTTATAAAAAAAAGTCAACATTCTACCCTTCCACACATACTACTCCAGTACAGCTTCTGACTTTCGAACAGGCAGTGTACAAAGAAGTGGAAGAACTGGACACCAACACGGAGGAAATTTCAAAATCTAAGTAGGCTAAAAGGGGAGGCCCTGAATAAACTAAAACAAGACGGCAGCATAATCATTAAACCAACCTACAAGGTAGGAGGGATCATTCTCAAGACCACTACTGCATATAGGACGGACTGTCTGAGGATGCTGGTAGACAAACAGAACTACAAGATCCTGGACACAAACCCTACCCCTGCACTTATGAGAAGAGATCAGTTCGATGGTAGAGGAGGCAGAATGTGAGGGGTGGATCAGTAAGCAGGAAGCGGGTCCTTAAGGAGTACTAGTCCGGTAACACTATTTTTAAACCATCCCAAAATTCACAAAAAACACGATCCCCCTCCAAGCAGGAAAATCCAGGCAGGCATAGGATCTGTATTCTAACCTGAACCTCTGTCCCAATTTTGTGACTTTTTTACTAAAACCCTTAGCGCAGAAAATAGAGACATACATTAGAGACAACAAGGACCCACTAATACGCATAAAAGAAGACTCATTAGGAGAGCCCAGAATTGACATTCTCCAGCCCCTGGGAGCTTGTAGTTAAATGAGCCAGAATGGCCTTTACGAAAAATGTATTTGAATTTGAGGGAGCCCTGGTCCTACAAACACATGGCACGTCTATGGGGAGTACTTTGGCCCCTAGTGTGGCAGGGCTCTGTCTACAACCTGGAGAGGAAGTGCATCCTGCATAGTACTAATCCATATTAACAAGATATAACCACATGGAAACATTATATTGATGACATTCTCGTGGTATGGAGGGGTGACATTCCCACTGCCTTGGAATTCATTGCATGTTTGAATGGACAGGGTGAGAATCTTAGATTCACATATACTATCAGCAATGACTCCTTAACATTTCTGGATGTAAAGATAATCCCGGAAGGAGGGATATTACACACTGACACTTTTCATAAGCCAACTGACAAAAATAACCTACTCAGATTTAACAGCTTCCACCCTCGCCATCTGAGAGAAAATATCACTTACGGTCAGTTTCTCTGTCTGCAGCGCAACTGTAGTCAGGTCAGTGACTTCAAGACAAGCAGTGTCATGACCCATTAGCCCTTCTACATCCGTGAACACTGTCAGGCCAGATGAACTGGATATGAAAGGATTTAGGTACCGGGACTAGTAAAGACTACAAATTCCAGGTACCGATGTGAAGTTGCGGGAGGAGATGCACGCAGGTCAGCGTGAGGTCAGCTCTGCCCGTAAAAGCATGGAGACCGCTGTGGATGCAGCTGCTAATTTTTGATCCGAACAAGAAAGAACCTGTCCCGGTCTGGTAAGGTTGCTTCGTTCACCGTCTACAGATATTCTCTTTGGGTGTGGGTAGTGTTGCGGGTGACACGGCTGATGATTCAAAACAGGTGTCACTATAAAAGACTTGCTTTCGCACTAAGGAGCAACTTACGAAGAGACTCCCATTGGCGTAGCTTGGTCATCGAGTGCCTCTTGCGGCAAGTCTCACTTGTGGTGTGTTGTTCATGGTGACCTTGCCAGCAGATTCCTTCTACCAAATCAGACGAAGTGGTTGGGGTGACGAGATAGAGTTCTTACTCTCGTCATTTTGTGGAGGACATCATCACAGACTCGGTGTCTCTGGCGTTCCGAGTGTTTTTCCTAAGTGCCATACATTGACCTAACCAATCCCGTTGGAGATACATTGTGGATCTCATGCAGAAGAGGGTAAAAAGAACTTTGTTTCTCAGACACATTACCCTGGGAACAAGTGTTCAAAACCGGGTCAGAAAAATACCAGTGTTGTTGTTTGCCAGTAATGTGCATGTCTGGACAAAAATCAAAGTTAATTGCCTCACAAGTGGTATCATTTCCCATGACATTTGGGGGCCTGGAAGATATGTGCTCATTGTAAATTGATTTCAATTGAAGTACTGAGGAAATGGTTTTGAATGTGCGATGCCTCAAATAAGCACGGACTCAGCAAACTTCTATTCAAAAGTGTTGTTTTGTTATCTTACTACACAGGGGGTAGAAGCGTTTCAGCATCCTTTGGGGTATTCTCCCCTGTGAAAGTTACTGCCGAATACTAAAGGGTATGTGAGGAGGATCATTATACCTTACCATATGGAGTGCTATAAGGATAGAAACGACATTTTGTTATAATGTTGAATTGTTGTTTCTATACTTCAGCCGCAGCCTACAGGTATTAGTTGCGGTGTTTTATTGATTACTTTCTGTATATATTCACGCAATTCAGAGAGAGTGATTATTTTCTTTGTAATCTACAGATCTCCCTCCCTGCTGTACCCATCCTTTCCTTCCCTCGCCTGATCCCTTCATCAGTCTGCACTATAATAGTATTCAGACTTTGGAGTTGTCAGAAGGTGGACCATTTTTAGCATCGATCTGATCCCGAGGAAACCAACCGTGACAAGCAGAGGACTTGGCAGAAAAATTGATAGCATTATCCGGAACGGATCATCCAAAAGACAAAGAAAAGGACTGGAAACCAAAACAGACATTGACTCCTTGAAACACGATAATAGAGAACCAGGAACCCCCTTTAGTAGGTGTGACAACATACAATATCTCCTCAGATTGTGTAAAGAAAATCATTAAGAGGAACTAGTGCATCCTGAATACGGGACCCAGGCAGTGGGACTACCCACTTTTCCCCCACAAAATGGCAAAAAGCTTTGGGGATACCCTTGTACATACCAACATCATACACAATGCTCTGGGCCTCCCGGGAGTAGTAGGACACTACTCGTGTGGAAAGTGTAGTGTTTGTCACTTGAAATCACCAACAAAGAATTAGGCATGGGTTTACCATTTTCTTGGCAACTAAGGAGGCATAACAACTGTTACACAAAGCAGACCATATACATGATAACCTGCCCATGTAACCTTAAATATATAGGTATGACAACCAGGAAAGTTAGGACGAGGATATGCAAGCACACAAGCAAAATTCGCTGCAAAAGGAACACTACCTAAACGGCTGAACATGTTATCACCAAAGCACACTCTGTACAAGATCTCAAATGGGTTGTTTTGGAACAAGTGATAGAAGAGAGCAGACATACTGAGATCATTTTCTTTGAGAGAGAACACATTTGGATATACAAATTATCCACACACAAAAAAGGGTTAAATGATAACATTCCATAGTGGATTATACCAAAGACTAAATGAAAACAAGAAAGGTTCCCCCTATTTTAATTTTAGGTCCAATAGGAAGGGGACAGAGGCAAACAAAAATTGAAAAAAGACCGCTAGCTGACCTATATTTCTTTTGGTTGTAGCCAATAGCTTAAAGGTTCCCCACAAAAAGATTTTTTTTTTTTTACTTAATAGAAGTGAAATACATATAACAATAGCTTTCAATCACTGTTTTTTTTATTATAATTTTTTATATGTATGTTTTGTTTTTTTCATTTTCAAGATTTTTTTTATATATTATAACTTTTCTTTTATGAGCACATGAGATTCTCAACTAACATCATTAAATAATGTGATTCATTTGCATAGCACAAGTAATTCAAGTGTAACCAAGGAATGAATCAAACTGCTACTTCTATACCCCAGCACACTCACACATAGCCACAATATACTCACTACTTATCTTACCATTCATTCTTATTAACATACACAATATAACAATCAAAATACAATTTAACAAAAGTCAAAGGGGGTCCAGCTATGAAAGGGAGAAACATACATTTTTTGAATGAATATCATTTCATAAATACTTTTCTTAAGTTGTCAGGGTGTATTTACATCCCTGTATAATTTTTTTGTCCTATAAATTACTGGCAGTTCTCTAGTATTGTCTTCACTGAGCGGGTCCCCAAATGGTGTTGGTCGACGTACATTTTGGTGGAGCATGAATTCTTTTTGCCACCTTCATCAGGACCAATGTATATAATTGTATAGAAATATAAAAATCTAGGAGCAGGAATATCTGTAAAATAATTGTATTTTCATATATGTAGGTATTGTTTTTAATCGTGGGGAGCGAAGGCATGCTAGAGTCATAAATCCTTTCATCTCAGTAGTCTCCCGAAACTAATCTTTAGGAGAGACGGTTTTTTTGCACTTAACCCCACGTATGTTTGGAGTAATACAAATTTGTTAATTCATTTTTGGCAAATCAATGGTTTTACATTGATTCGCAAAAAATTAATTAACAAATTTGTATTACTCCAAACATACGTGGGGTTAAGTGCAAAAAAAACGTCTCGCCTAAAGATTAGTTTAGGGAGACTACTGAGATGAAAGGATTTCTCTCATAGCTCTGATTGACTCAATTGCACCACCTAAAGTGTTCAAAGATACGATATCACAATAATGAGAAAGTAACCGATGCACCAAAAGAGTGGGTAGATTAGAAATGAGACAGGTTCTCTGAGAAAAACTTTCAAAAGTCCAGAGAACCAAGAGAAAAGATTAGAAGTCAAAGAATAGAAACCCAATCAAGTGTAATCCATAAACGGAGTATGGATACAATATAAGTAAATAAAATATGAAAAACTAAAATAGTCTGGCACCTGAAAACATGAATAGTCAAGCCTATATGTGGCTTTTGTACTCCAAAGTTGATTAATGAGAGTGACAAACTCCTCTTCTCAAAATTGCAAAAGTTAGACGAAAATGCGCTTGAGCGGGCCATACCAGTTCAACAAAGAAACATCAACTGTGTAATAATGTTCATAGTATCTCGAGCGTTTAATTTTCAACAGGATGAAGTAATATTCCAAAAAGAGCTGTAATCCTGATTCTTACCGTAGAAAAAGCAATTTAGGGTTCGTCTTACATACAGCGTAAGCCTCTAAAGGTTATGCAGGAGTCTAGTGATCCAAAACATCATACAAATGTTTATGCTGGTGTTATCCTACGAAAACATAAAAAAGTCTAAATTTACTGTCCTAGTAAGATGATGCCTATATCTTGCATAGAAAATGATATATTTAAATTTAAAGAGAAACCAAACTAATTCTGTAACCTCATCTGCTTAGAGGAACTGGATGGACAAGAAAGCGTGCAAAATGCACCAGTCTTTGTGTAATAATGGACTGATGCAATGCTGCAGACTACTGCACTACGGAATGTTGCTCCCTGGGGACGCTCTAATTTATTCTATGTGTAGTCAAAAAACAGAGTTACCTGTTTGACTGTAAATAACCTATCTGGCTCTTGAAAAATCACGACTCGTATGCGGCACTACTTCAATGTTATTAGAAAGAAACATAAAGATGATGGAAACTTAAACAAACGTGCAGTTATTTTATTAACACTAATGTTGAACATGACTCGCAAGGTCCTAATTTGGATTGAAATACAATTAATCTAAAGGCACATACGTGCCACTGGGTTAGGCTTACCAGCATGTCGGCTTGTATCTCGCGTGTCTGTTCGTAACCGGGAGTGCACCGCTGCCGTTATGCGCAGATGTTGTGCGCACACAATGTCGTCATGCCGGAAACACGTGGCTTCTTCTAACAAAATGTTCAGTCGCGTTTGTAAATAAGAAGGTAAACCCCCTTGTAGAGCGGCAGCGCCATATTGTAACTTACTTGAATATCATAGAAAAGAGCTAACTAGCCTATTTGCCTCAAATAAATGACACGATCTACATGCTAAAACTAATGCAAAACTGGAAAAGCCCTATTACCTATTGACAATGGCCTCAGTATAGGCATTGGACCATGGATCCATAGCAGATATTTCTCACAATATATAGTCCCGCCATTAGAGATAAGTATAGAATATTTAAAGGAGGCTAGTTAGTCACTGTTCCGCGCTGCTATACGGTTTTAGCTTTTATGAAAAAATGCCACCTTGTAACGTGTTATAACATGCGAAAAAGGCGTCCCTTGAAGTGATCACAAAGTAAAAGCAAAAACCTCATTTAAAAACTCTACCTATATGGAACGTGATACCCTCTCTGATTGATTCTAATCAAGTACTTTGAGTGTGTTTATAGGCAAAAAAGAGGAAAAGGAAAAACAAATGTATCTCCAGTTTTAGCTAGGAGGATTAATTTATTATTCTTTCTTGTAATTGGTTATGTGTGGCAAATTTTTGTGTGCACAGATGCTACCCAATATCATTGCGAGGAAAGGGAGCAGCTAGAAATACATCAGTCAGAACGAAAGACGCTGCTTATTGTATTTCATGTGACCAACCAAGTAATTTCCTCATTCAATCCTTTACGTACAGTATCAAGAGAAAAAATCCAGAAAGTTTCGCTTGTTTTTCTCATTTTTTCCACCTCTTTACCTTGTGGTGTATGGAGATGTTCCAATATCAGCCAAGTTAGTTGATCCTCAGAATGACCAAATTCCACACAATGTTTTACCAATGGTGCTTGTGTCTTTAAGGTTCTGATGGCTGATTTATGTTCAGAAAATCTGACGCGGAATTCACGTCCTGTTTCCCCTATGTAACCTAGGCCACAGGGACACAGGATAAGATAAACTATGTTCATACTCCTGCAGTTTGTCATTTGTGTCAATTGCCCTGTCTTTTCACCATATTTCCAGTTTTTTTGTAATGATGGCAGCGGTACAGGCATGGCAATTGCCACACCTGTAGTGGCCCACTACGGCAGGGAGTCCTCCCAATGTAGTTTGTGTCTTAGTCTTTTTTCTAGGTCTACTATGGACCAGTTTGTCTCGAAGGTTCGCATTCCTCCTGAAAGCAACAATAGGTTTTTTTAAAGTGTCTTCATTGACTGTCAAGATACGCCAATTTTGATCAAGAATTTGTTTGATTTTCCTATTTAGTGTTGAGTGGTCTACTACACATACTATTGTTTCTAGAGACTGTTGATTTCTTCCTTTTAGTAGTGCATCTCTGTTATAATACTTTGCACGTTTAGATGATTAACGTACCAATCTTCTTGGGTACCCTCTAAGTAGGAGGCGCCCTTTAAGTTGTTCTGCATTCTCAATGAAGTCTTTCACTGTGGTACAATTTCTCCTTATCCTAAGGAATTCTCCAAAGGGTATTGAATCCTTTTCACATATCGGGTGATAGCTACCATGCTCTAGGATAGTATTTTTGGCTGTCGGTTTTCTATACAGGCTTACTTCCATTTGGCCAGGTCCTGGGGTATATTAGTATATAAAGACTCAATGTCCAAGGTCACCATATACTGCGTCTGTTGATTGAAAGGTTGATGTTCCAATGTATTTATCATGTGGCCTGTATCTTTAATAAAAGAAGCATATTGAGTAGTCAAAGGGCACAGAAAAGCGTCCACATATTGTGTCAAAGGTTCAGTACTAGAGTTAATGGCCGAAATGATCGGTCTAAGGGGTGGATCCAAGACATTCTTATGCATTTTAGGGATGCCATAAAGGACTGGGGTAACTGCATTTGGCTTAGTGAGAGAATCTTACTCCTTTTGACAGATGTACCCTTCAGCAAAGGCTTTAGAGGTGATCATCTCTATTTGTGTTTTTAATCTAGTAAGAGATGACATCCTAGCCTTTTGGTAATGTTCTGGTACTTGTAACATGGTCTCTATTTTGTTTGTGTAGTAGTCCGTATCCATCATAACTATCCCACCGGCTTTGTGGCACGGTTTGATTGTTATGGATTGATTCTGTTGTAAATCAAACAGCGCCTTTCTCTCATTGCAAGTCAAATTCGGTGTCGCCTTAGGGACAAATTTAGTCATCCTCGTATACCAAAGACTAAGCCATGTATTATAATCTACCACCTGAATATTCCACCACTTACTCATAAGTCATCAGCAATATCTTCTAAAGCCATACTGCAGAAGACTATGACTCTCCTGTAAAATATTTTACACAAAATAACTCATTGTTGTATTGTTCAGACTTCGTGACCAAGGTGAACCCTTGGATGAAAGACAGCGCACTCCATTTATTACTAAAACACCACTTGCATGTAAATCATCAGGAGGTTAAGAGGTTAACACAAGAAAAGTGGAGGAGGAAGTCTTCTTAGGTAGTGCTATCTATTTGCGTAGCAGCATTCTTCTTTTAACCCTGTTTTACTGATTTACTGTTTTAAATTTTTTTTAAATATTTTTATAGTCAACTTACTTGTGGGCAGCTTCCTGCTATTTTGTTTGTTCTGTGCCCTCGGTCCACCACAGCTTAGCCGTTTGTTGCGGAGGGGTGCAGTCCCTCCCCCTTCCTTACACTTCCAGTGGGAAGGTCACAGGACGCCTCCGGCCAGCAATAAAAACACATGCTGAGCTGGACGCAAGCCCATCGGCGCCCGTCTGCTCCTGGACCGGGCCCAGGGCCATGACCCCTGGCTCATTAAGCATAGGACAAGCCCAAACACTGACATGTTCAATTAAGGAGCTTCTGTCCCTCCGTATCCCTTTAAAGAATATCTGTTACCGTCTGGATCCAAGGCTGTTTTCAGTGCAAACACCGCATATATGTTCAGCGTGTGATTGTCAATATTTAAGTCCGACTTCCAATCCTGGGGAGATAGTGCTTGCAGCCCCGATTTTGCAATTGCAGTCCCTAAGGACTAAGCTCTCTTTAGGCAGGATAGATTAATTAAAAGGGGTGGTGGTTTGGCGTTAATCTACTGCAATAAATGTTCTGTTATCTGCATGAATGTGAGCATTGAAGTCCATGAGGCAGCTTTGTTCAAAATTGGTAGGGACAGCCACATTTTTTTACTCCGGGATCCTTCTATATCGACCTCCTGCGTTTTCTCAAGCTTTTTAAGTATTAGCGGAAAATAGCATCCTCTTAAAGCAGGTCACTATTTTTGCAGATTTTAACTTCTACTTGGAGGCCCCGGAAGTTAAGTATACATCTAATCTATTAGATATTGCAGAATCGTTAGGACTTGAAGAGTTGGTCAAGGAGCCTACGCACACAGCGGGACATATGCTGGATGGCCTCTTTTCCAACGATCCTTCTTTAAAGATTCTGAACATCTTTCCTGTAGTCTGGTCGGATCATTCGGTTATCATGTTCTCTACAGAAAGCCTTAGAGATCGGGCCCATTTGCAGAACACGCCGGCTACTATTAGTTATAAAGATTGGAGTAAACTAGATCCAGTCACCTCAGCACAGTCCTTAGATGAACATTATCCCCCTTCACTTGCCGAGGCCGAGTCTGCTGCGATCTGGTATTCCGACTGGTTGTCGGACACCTTCAGGGAGCTAGTTCTCACCAAAAATCAGCGTTCGTTTAGGAAGGAACCTACGGCTCCTTGGTTGACAAAAGCCTTGAGGCTTGAAACAAGCCTGTAGATGCAAAAAAGGATTTGGAGGAGAAATTACGATGAACAGATGAGATAGGCATACAAAAGGGCATTAGCCACTTACAAAGATCACATCGCAAAGGAAAAAAGCAGCTACTTCACTACAGTAATTGATAGGGCCTCCAACTCTTCGAACAACTTTTCCAAGTTGTTCAGAGACTCACGACCATTTAGAATAAGACGAATTCCTCTGACAGTCAATCTTTTTGTGATGCCCTTGAGACCACCTTCAAAGAGAAAGTCAATTGGATTTTTAAGGACTTTGATAGTGGGGACCCTCATCCTCCGGTACCCCATAAAGGGAGTGATCCAGGTGACTGTTCGATTACCCATTTCTCTGCCACCACACCAGAAAAAGTGAGCGCTTTACTTTTGCAAAGTAAATCTGGTTCCCCCTTGCCCGGTAAAGATCTTGAAATTGGTTCCTTACATTATTGCAAGGAACCTATCTGATATTTTCAATAGCATGTTTGCTACTGGGACCTTCCCTCTGTCTGGAAACAGGCTTCTATTCTCCCACTATTAAAATAGTCCAACCTAAATATTAATGGCACTTCGAATTACCGTCCAATTGCACGTTTACCTCTCCCCGCAAAAATCTGTGAGAAGATAAAGAAATTTGAGCTATCTAAATACATTCTAGATAATCAGCTCCTGGACACCTCTCAGTATGGCTTTCGACCAGGGCATAGTACAGAAACTGCCCTGGTCAAGGCAACAGAAGAAGTGAGGAAAGCAGTAGATAGTGAAGGTTCAGTAGTTATGATTTTACTGGACCTATCTGCTGCCTTCAATACTGTTGATCATACTACTCTCATTGGCTGTCTAAAGGAAATAAAGAGTGAAGGGGGTCGCAGTCGATCCTCTCTCCTCTTTTCGCAGTGACAGATCACAAACCGTAGTGTTAGGGAAATGTAATTCCTCACCTTTTTCCCTGCCAAGCAGAGTCCCTCAGGGGTCATCTTTAATCCCCACTCTTTTTAATGTTTATGTAGCAAAATTGGCCCCTCTCATTAGAAGCTTCAACCTGGAGGTAAATTCCTATGCTAATGATACTCAGTTGATAATTGTGGCAGTCAATAATGATTTGTCAGTCCCTCTAAGATACCGAAATTGCATCAAGGTAGTCAGTGGCTGGATGAGTGGGCACTGCCTGAAGCTTAACTCAGGTAAAACCGAGATCATTGTGTTCGGTAACCCTTCTCCAGCTTGGGCCACCAATTGGTGGCCTGAAAACGTGCCCCAGCCTCCTCTTCCCATCACCAAACCTAAGAATTTAGGAGTCATTATTGAGGGCAACCTTAATATGAGTGCGCAAATATCCGCTATTACGCCCTCAGCTTACTATATCCTAAAAATGATCAGGAAAATACTTCCTTTTATCCCAAGTAGCCAGAGGAAAACCTTAATCACTCTTCTAGTCCTACCTCGGTTGGACTACTGCAATAGTCTCTTTCTAACCATTCTAGAAAAACATGAGTCGACTTCAGTCTGTCCAAAATGCAGCGGCTAGATTGATTCTTAAGCTTCCCAAATTTCACTCCATCACGCAGGAACTTCGCAAGCTTCACTGGCTTCCCATGCGCAGTCATGCAAAATTTCAAAGCCCTCTGCTTAGCCCATTAAGGAATGCATGACTCAGGGCCAGACTTTCTTAGCTCAGCTTTTAAGAGATATAAGCCCAATGGAAAACTCAGATCGGCCAAAGCCAACCTCTTAGCTGTCCCTAAATTTAAAAAGATGCAATGGGGTGGCAGAGGTATAGTCCTTAAAAAGATCAAACTTTGGAACAGCCTCCCACCTCATCTCAGAGCAATCCCTTCACTGACATCTTTTATGAAGGAGATAAAGACCTGGCTATTTAACCTCTAAACATCCCCTATGTTCCCTCAGACAGCGCCAAGACACCTTGTGGTAATCACGCGCTTTAAAAAAATCTCTAAACATAACAGAAGTGTATGACTCCCCCGGGAGGTACTTCAAATAAAATAAATCAGTTTGTAATATTCATTGTTTCTGGTTCAAGAGCAATCCCCTGAGGAAAAAAAAAAAGAAAAGCGCACTCCAGACATCACTAAAAAAATATAATAAATACAGAAGAAGCCAGGTAAGGACTACATCTCCCAACCTGCTACACACCAACAGACAAAGAAAACGCCCCTCAGAGGTCGCAGCGAGAGCGTGACATAATGCACTGGACACGCTGGGTCCTGAGGGAAACAGCATTTACAATGCTGTCATTGCATTGCGCTACTATTTGCAAAGACCGCGTTGTTAGTACGCGATGCAATTACATTGCAAGTCATTACAACGACTTGCACTAGGGGGCGCTTAGGTATTTGAAATAAATTCCAACACCTTCCCTACTGTTGCGCAAACTGGAGTAGGAATAGTAATTAATACTATTCCTAAGTCCAGCACCCCCCTAATGCAAGTTATTGTAATGACTTGCGATGTAAATGCATCGCGTACTAACAACGCGGTCGTTGTAATAGTACGCGATGTTATAGCATGCGTTGTAACATGCTATATTCGGTCCTGAAGCAGAGAAACACATCAAGACCTCCTCGGCAACATGCAAGGTACTTAAAGCTGCTATGGCATGGAGTCGGACAGATTCAAGGCTCAAGGACCCAAAGTAGGTGCATGACAGGACGATTTCCTTTGACGAAGTATGTCTCTGGCGCATATGTAAAGAGAGGCCATTAAGGATGGTACGGTTCAACTGAGAACCATCTACATGATCATTACTCATTTGTTTCCGTAGTGTGTGACTACAGGGATCGCCCTCCTCCTAGGTCCTATGGAGCTAAACACAATCTACGTTAAGTGTAAGTCACTGGGAAGGCTGTTTTGGGCATGTGTGTGCACATTACACTACTTTATTTGTATTTACAACATGTGCAGTGTTTTTTAGTATTTTAAAAAAGTTGTGTGACAAATTATGAGCTTGAAAGTGAGGGTGATCTCACATGTATGCATGCCTTGACATACACACATAGCATGATTACATGGACAGTGTAAAAATATGTGATAACGGATCTCTTCTTCTAGAATTTTAAATAATATAAAGGAAAAAGCGCGCATGCTTCCTTTTCTATGTGTGATAGTGTCACACCACTAAGAGACTAGAAAGTTGGAAATACCAACTAGAGAAAAGTAGGGATTAGATTTGTCTTGGTCCCGAAGATAGCTCGTTGACTCTTAGAGGCACATAGAGAGGCTGAAAAATATCAACCCCAATTTGATGTTTTGGGCTATGATATCCAGTTACACCATTCTGTTTTTAAGCTTGCCAAAGGCCCTGAGATTAAAAAGCATAGACAAAAGGATCCAGCAGCCAATGTTGACCAATACAATCTCTCTTATAAAAGTGCTCCTCTAACAAAGTGTGTTGAGCCCACCCATTAACACTGGGTGCAGTGGATAAGGATACAATGATGAAGCATGCCACGGGTAGGACCTGTGGGTGAGGATCCTATAAAAAAAAATTAAGAGATGCCAAGATCTCACTAACCAACCCCTGTAGCAGGTAGAGTATCGAGGATAAGGTTAACCCTAGGAGATTGTTTAGACTGTACTATATTTGGGAGACTGAGAGTACCTTGTGGGCATAGCTTCTCACTCCCCCTAATTGTGATACATGCCTTTCAATCAACAACAAGTTAATTGAAAGAACAGTTTGTATTCGAAAACAAAATTCAGCCTATCACTAGCTTAAAAAACCTACTTCCTCAATGGAATTTTAGTATCAGTGAGCAGAGCTTCTTATATCTAAAGCTGAAAATATTTACCAATCAATCAAAGACTTCCATTCAGCAGTTGATCCTGCTCTGCATATTACTATTGGTCACAAATGGTATTCTTTCTCTACTGCCTCTATTCTGGAGGTAGCAGAAATCATCCACAAGGTTAAGTCCAGCTCGCTAGACACCCGACTAGTCTCAGTCTTTCACTCCTAAGCCCCGGCCTTTATTTCTCATCTTACTGACGTCTTCAATCTCCCTCTTTCTACTGGTTCCGTCACACTCAATGGAAGAAAGGCACAGCCATGACCCTACTCCAATGTAATCATTACATAATCAGGTGCTTGAGAATTACTGTCCCATTACCTCACCTCCTATAGGACGGCGCTAGCCAAACTGACACAAAATAGCTGAACTTTTGGCCTGGGCCCTGATGAGGCCCTACAGAGGTGACCATGCCAACATAATGCTGAGACCAAGCTAACACCATGATAAGGCCATGCTGAAGTCATGCTAAGATCAAGCCATGGACAATTGTCAGTCATGCTGAGAGTATGTGGAGACATGTTGAGTCGCTCCTCATGTCATGTTATGGCAAAGCAGTCTATGCAAATGCACTGACAAAGTCATACTGAATCCATGCAGAGGCTATGTTGGGACTATGCAGTGACATCAGGTTCACCCAGGTTATCAAACTAAATGGTCATGGTACATGTCAATGTTAATTGTGTCTGTTTTAGCATGTGAGTTTACAGGTGAACTGTGTATATGAGTGTTCATGCAAGTATGTATGCAGTTGTACGTATTTGTGCCTATAAAAAACATGGGGAGGCGGCCTCAACCTTTTTTCAGTTCTCTTCTTAAGCATGTCAGTACTTCTCACTCACCTGTGGGAACAGTGACAGTGGACTTTCTCCTTGCACTCCGATTCTTTAGTGGACAGACATCTTCCTTTTCTTTCACTTTTAATGAAAAGACTGAGTTGGCAATAAGAGGACCTGTTTTGAAAAGAAACAGAAATTATTAATTAATTTACATCTCCAACTGTAAATATAATTATACAATTTCCACATGACTTGAAACAAAATTAATGAATATGGTAAGAATATGCATGAATTAGAGCCCTGAGAGGTCAGATACAAATCTCACGAAAGTGCCTATATATGCAAAAACTGGCAAGTGCAAGGTTTAACAGCTGTGGTACTAGTGATCTAGCCAGGAATTCTCGACGGAGCTGGGACAGCAGAGCAAGGTTTTACCAAAGGTGCCAAACAATCCACAAGCATAATTTGCAGACAGCATGTCACACTCTGAACCATCAATTTAAAAAGGGTGGAAATAAAAAAAATCTGCACATCCAAACAAAATAATTTGTAAACCACAAAACAACTCGGTACTCACTTTTCTTGCAATCCTGCCTCTGAATGTCTGTGGTTTTACCTGGGCTGTTTATTGCACCTGGTAAAATTGGGCAAAGTATCCCAGCACCAAGTAATTTCGGGAGCAGGAACATCTGACCAGAATCGCCCAGGGAAGTATAGTCTCCATGAAATGCATCTCCAGGTGAACAGGAATGAGGACAATCATACACATTAATATGGAGATGATGTCCTGAAATTTCCCACGGACATATGTCTCTAACCCAAGCTCTTGTTCATTATCTGCCACAAATGTGCAAGCCATGGCACCGGTCATAAACAGTTGGGGAGCACTATCCTAGGAAGTTTGGCATAGCAGTGCATGTTTCCGACACACTGGCCACCAATATGCATCAAACCTCATGGGGATAAGGATCTAGATTCAGTCTATACATTCAGTCTATACATTCAGTCTTTGCACTCCCAGCTCCGACAGGCAACAGATGCAGGTCCATTTTCTTTATACCTATAGCAGCTCTCTTTGAATGAGCTGGGTAAGTCTCATTAAAAGCACAGCCAACGTGCTCGGTGCAGGCATCCCTGCTCGGACATACTAATGCTAGCATTTTGGCTATAAGAAGTGTTTGCATCGTGGTTTCAGAAGTACAGCAACTCTACAAAGATGGCTGTCAGTGAGAATGCCTCCTGATCAGGAGTGTTTGGGGGAGATGCGACTCTGGATTCATGCATTCACTGCCTCTCTTCTACTGAGAGCCTGTTTACTAGTGCCTCTTGTTGGATAGGAAAATTCACAAAGGTGTTTAGAATTTATTGGGTGTGATGATTATCTGAGTTTTTGAAGGCAAACATGCACATTTTGGTGCTCTGGGCACCAAAACCTGCATATACTAGTAATTACTGGCTATTCGGCAGCACACAAGATTCGGAGAAGTTTGATCTGCAGAAATTCAACAGAGGGTGCGATAAACACTGCACCATTTACAACTCGGATCCGTGCACTACTTACAACTGGGATCCTTGCCCATACAGAGGTTTGTGCAGGCATTGGAATTCACAGGGGCACTTGTACGTAGGTCCTGAGACTGCTAACGAGAAATACAAATGAAAATGCCTATTACACGTCATACTGGCACACTTCTAATTTTTGCTTAAGTAGAAAGAACTGTGCGATCCTGGGCAGATTATTTTGTTCCTTGATCCTCAATGTGGGAAAATGAAAAACGAACATTATACCCCAGTGAAACAAATTAGCCACTACACCCCGTCAGTATCTCCTTTGTGCACGTTGTATTATAAAATGATGCACGCAATAGATCTTCATGCTCATATCTAATTGCCAATTTGTCTCTCTTCACCTGTCTTTCCATTAGCTTTGCTTTTCCTAATGACCTGTGAGAAAGTGAACTTACCCGCATAAGTATCTTAATGCTTATCCGCCTACTACGAAAATGCTAAGGACTTAACATGAGCAGTCCCACATTATTAATCAGTTAGGACTACAATCACAAAAGGTGTCGCTTGGATAGGGGACAACGGGACAATAGAGTGGATGCGTAGGTAGGAATGGGAGCAGTTCAGAGACAAAATTACATGTGTGCAAATCCATGGTTTAGAGCAGAGGGCTCTAGAGATAATGCAGAAACAGGAAAGATAGACAGGGGTGTCAGTTCTTGAAGCACAGACCCTTGAAGGATGAATGTGTGAGACATTTGATCAAGCAGCACCAACCCCTTCGCTAGCCACTCCGGGCACACAACTGAAATTTTCATGAATGCAAGTGTACCTCTGGGTGAGAGTGTACAGTACCTTTCCTTCACCCCTACACAAGATCAGTTAAAAAAAAAATGAGGGAACACCTGTCTTGTCTTCCATTTCCTACTCAATGCCCTCTATGGGATGAGCTGCAGGAACAAGGCCAGCAGACACCTTTTCCTATTTTCAGTGTGTGGATGAACAGTGAGACCCCACTCAAAGGGAGCAGCAGTATAGTAAACCTAAGAGATGGACAATGAACAGTGGCCACTCTTTTTACAAAGGCATGAAAAAACAAACTTTAACACATCCACTAGCCCCAAGACTGTGGCATGAAAAAAGCCCAGGACAAACGGGAACACAAAATAAAGTCACCTCTGGTACAGAGTTGGGGCTCGTGCTCCTACTATTCTACCTTCGTCCTATCTATTCCCCTAGATCTTAGAACACAAAAGAAAGAGGAGGAGAGAGAAAATGAAAGGAAGAAATATTTGCTAGACATTTCCCCGAAGCCGGACAACACGGCCAGTGGGTCTGGCCTGCTATCTTTGGCACTGCCGTCAGCCTCATCCTTGGTGGGATACTTCATTGCTACGGCATGGGGAATTATCATTAAACCTACCTGTACAGAATCTGTCCTTGGAGCAGACCCGCCATTCTATGTATGTGAATAATTCCTATGTACTGTTGCTTGTGAATAACCACCAAAAAATAATCTCTCGTCCTGCTGGATCTACACTGACTTGCCCTTCACCTTGAAGGGGAACTCGCCTTTGATTCGAGTGCCTCTTGGAAAAAAACAAAACTTGCCTTGATTTTTTGTATCATGGGCAAAGACTTCCTGAATGAGCTGGCGCCCCCCCCACCACCTTCCCCCACACCAAGTGTTTCCAAGGCCTCAAAAAGTATAACAATCTCCTTGGACGTTACAGACCTGATATCGCTCATCTTGCTATGCCAGAAAAGGGGGATGGTCTGTGAGCACCACAAAGCAGGCACCCGGAGTGTCTCTGTGGGATAGACTAAGTCTGACACTGTTGTAGACACTATGCTTTTCGAATCATTCCCTATGAACATAGTCTTGCCACTGGACTGGTGTTTCACAAAGTAGCCATCAAGAAAGATATGCTCTGTCTGTATGCTGCATACAACTATGTTAATAAAAACAGTTAAAACAAAAAAGAAAGATATGCTCATTTAATTTGAGGAAGAAAGGCGTATCCCTGGCTGTCACAAGAGTGGGCTGGGATCTGCTACACAGGCTATGCCATCCCTACTATCAAAAGTTCTCCATTTCGCCGTTTCTAAACTAAGGTGTAGAGCAGGCCATCCAAGAGAGTAGACCAAATGCTGGAATACTGAAAGAAGCTACCAATGCCACGGTCATCTCCTAAGGTTTAATAACAGATCAGTTAGATGCCCAGCAGACCATGCTCTTGTAGAATGGAATGGCTTTAGACCGTCTCTGGCAGTCAAAGGGGGGCAGGGAGCGTCTGTGCAATAGTAGGCTTTTAGTGTTGAACACACATCTCTAACACCTCACTTAGTATGATAGTGTAAAGAATTTATATCAAATTCGAAATGCTTTGATTTCAACTTAATTAGCTTCTGGTCTTTGTTATCAAGGATATTTGGGAATTGGGGAATGAAGAGATTTGAAATCATGATTGCAATAACCCTGATCATAATAACAATGCGTTGATTACATTGATTATGTGCATCGTCTAACATGCTTGCAGTAATAAAAGCATTGCCTCTGCTTATTGACTTTGTACATTCGAGGATGATGACGAAATAAAATAAAACTGAAATAATACACTTGGAATTGAATTGCTGTAGGGTTTAACCTCTTAGCGAAAGTGAAATCACCCCCATATTTGCCTTAATGCTTATATGATTGCTATGACAATGCTAATGCTCATATGTGCCTTAACGCACACAATATTATTCAGTTATGATGTTGTTCTTGTATCTGCTTGAAAACTATCCAACCCTTAGTATTGTTGTACATGTACACGCATTTTAAATGAACCATTGTTTTGTTATTCCATGATGTAGACTGCACATTTCTGCAGACCAATGCTAGCAAAGCAAAGCCTCACTCTGAAATTTGCCACAACAAAGTTAAGATTTGGAAAAAAAAGTAGAGTCAGCTCCTGTTAGAATTAAATACATCTCTTTTCCAAGGTCTTCTCGCATTCCTCCTTACGAGAAGATCCCGGCACCTGCTCATTAGGGATTATCTGCAAGTGTTGCTTTTGCCACGTGTTCTCACTTCTAATCACTTGTTTTGAGAAAGGTTTTATTGGATTTTAGCATTACATGCTCCAACTGATCGAGGGTAAAGCTCTGGTCCATTTAAATAGCAGTTGCCTTGCTTAGTTTCAGAATGCTTACTGGCTATTGTTGGAATTAAATGCATGCTAGACTTCCATGCGTATCTAGAGATTAGTATTTTCTTTTACACATGAATGGTCAGAGATAGACCTCAGGTGTCAAAGCAGATACATTTATCTCTGCACCTCTTAGAAGAATTAAAGAAAAACACATAATATGGTAGGAAAAACAATGACAAGAATCAGTAGTGCAGAAATGGGCAGTATTTGAAGACAACAAAATGGCGGGTGAAAATGTTTTGGGGGAGTCTCCGCATTCAAGGCAGAATCGCCGCAATGAGAATTCGCAACCAAGTATACATACCGCCAAGATAAAGGACTGCCCACCAAATTTACAAGGGGGCGGAACTTAGGTTTCAGCAAACTGGGAACTACTCTGTCTCCGCTGTGATTAAACCCCTCCGACAGCCCTGAGGGGTAAGGGCCCTCGGAGGAAGACCTCTCATTTTGCCCACCTAATTTAGATGGGCGGAATTAGAGGTCAGTTTTCATTGTCCGTCACCGCCAGGAAAACACCGGCAGGATTGGGAAGTGAAAACTGCTAAATGCTCCCCACGCCATGGGAGACGACTCTTTCATGTTGACGGAGCCCTCCACCAAAATGTAAACAAGCATTGGCATAGCCAATAGGTCTCGCCTTTGGGCCTTTATAAGTATTTAGCCATGCAGCACATTATCCTGGGTGCTGAAAAATGTACTGTTATTTCACATGCCACTTGTGACAGCCACACACACCCTAGGATGGGCCCCCGTGCTACTTAATGAAAAGGGAATTTATAATACGCCCTGACTGTCTCAACTGGTCTTGAGGTAAGGTTGCGACTTCCCGGAGCAGGGTAGTTAATTCAGAGTTGTAGAGATGCTTCAACTCGATAATAGCACAGTTTCTGTGATCAATGAATGCGCAGAATAATGTGTGAGTTTTAGGAAAGCTGTGCCCTTAGCTTTAGAAGTTGTTATCACTTGGCCACGTGGTGAGGTTGTGACTCGTTAGTTTCAAATGCGTCATGGTGAGCCGGATGCCTGTAGATGGACGGCAAAGCGCTGCCAGTAAACAGAGACAAATGTTGTAACCTTTCAGCTTTAGTCATCTAGTATATCAGAGATGGCTACAGCTGTGCTTTCTGCTTATGCCGCTAAGAACATAAAGAGATTTCAACTTCAGCCCAGGGCTCTGAAGCGACATATTGGCGGTGTAGGTGCTATGTTGCAGACCACAAATAAATAAAGGTTACCACCCATGCACTTAAACACTGCAATGGAATCAGTCTCGCATTTGTGAAAGTTAGAGTTACTGGCGTTGTGAATGACAATGTTTTTTATTCATTTTTTTTTGTTGCAGTGTAGTGACGATATTTGCATAGTGCTATTGCCATTCATATTGCCTATAAAACATGTCAAACGTTGCCGACATCGTAATACTCAACAAATTGCTGTGTCTCTACTCGGACTGATTAAAGTTTGTGTCTTGCCGTTCCGGAATTAAGACATGTAACCTGGAGTTTATGGCCAAACACACCACTGTCTTACATATTCAATTAAAAAGTTAAAGAATATTTAGATCCGGTTCTTACTACCTAAGCAACATTCATAGTAGGTCTGAAAAATACATGAATAAAGAGGAGGTGATTGGGAGAATGTACGTGGGTTGAGGGCATCAATAAAATTCTGCTCCTGTGGCACACTTTCTTTAATTTCGGAGCCAAGTGAAATGGCGTTAATGCGCCCTTCAAAAAAATAACGTGCTGTAGCGCCAAGTACATGTACAGCATTTCATGACTGTTATTAATAGTGGCTTACAACGGAGTCGTGAATTCTGAATTTCATGATATGATCCTGATGATGCAGTCTGGTGACTGCCGTGGGTGGGGGTGACCATTGACACCCGGTCCTTGAGTGTGCTTCCGTCCACAGATCACACAGTGCGTCCGTCTGCTCCCCTCCCCCACGGGGCTGTGACCCGCTCTAGCGGACAGGCTGGCCTTTGTAACGCCTAATCCGCATTCTCCCTGCCCTGCCGGTAGCTTCCCGAGAGGAGGAGCTAGCTGGAGGAGGGGCACCTTGCATACAGCCGGGTCCTGGGTGGGGTTGGGGAGGAGCCGGGGGCCCCAGCAGTGCATACAGATATACCAGGGGGAGGGGCTCCAGCAGTGCAGCCCCCGTTTGAACATGCGGTGACCAGGCGGCCGGGAGGGATGGGGTGACCAGGTGGCCGGGAGGGATGGGGAGCCCAGCCTCTGCCTCACATCATACATTGCATTACAGCCTCCTCCGAGGGCACCTACCTCCAGCCTGCCTTCAACTCTCACACAGCACCGCCCCTGCCCTCTGGGGCTTCGTGGCGCATGTTAGAGCGGGAACTCGCCCCCTGTGCGGGGAGGAGCCCGCAGACCTAAGCTGTGTACCAGCTAGAGGCATCCAGGTGCTAAACTAGTGTCAGCCAGTGCCAGCGGCCCCAGGGAGACGCTAACCAGAGCCTACCAGGCCAACGAGCCCAGACGAGGCGCTAAGGAGTGACTTATCCATGCCAGTGAAACCAGCTGAGGAGCTAAACTAGTGCCACTGAGCCCATCGAAACGCTAATGATTGAGAACTGAGCGCCAGTGATCCCCATTTAAAAACAAAAACAAACCAGTGCCATTTACAAACGTGCACAGAGCCAGTGATTAAAGAGTGACACGGAGGACTCTACTAGCGCCAAGAAGTGCCCAACAGAACCAACCCGCACAAAAGCCAGAGGGCGCCTACACAAGTGGACCCCCGCCTTCGAAGCACCAGCCACACTGACGGAGACGCTACGAGCTCCGAACACAGCCAGGAAAAAACAACGATCCCCACTTGGTAACTCTGGCACCAATACAAGCCAGTGAGCTCAAACAAATGCACACCTAGGGCAAGGAAAGCTACACACACTGCCAATAGCCACCGCATTTCCACTGCAGCGCCGAGCAAAGAAGCCAAGCTTCGTCCTGTAACTAAATTCAGCAAACAGAAAAAAATGGCAGCTGCATGCTTGTTTGTTTACTTTTCTATTACAATGACGGCACCCACGCTTAGGCTTTGAACATCTTAAGCTAAAGAGCGGGTGCCGCGATTGCTGTAAAAGTACTTTTAAAGCTATTGCAACACCCGCGCTTTAGCTTAAGATGTTCAAAGTCTAAGCGCGGGTGAATAAATAGGCTGCTCCAAAAAGCATGACAGTGAAAGCTAATTAGAAACAAGCGCGGCCGCGAATGCAGCTGCAGCGTCCCACAAGTGGTGCGCGTGTGCTAGCCGCTGTTCGTAACCGCAAGCCATAGATCAGAAGTCTAGAGTGATATCAAGAGGTCGTTTTCCTAGAGCAGCTCATGCGCGCTGCGCTAGGCTCGACCTAAAAAGCAGTGGAAAGAACCGCCATGACGGCGGTTCCTGACAATGCTTTAGAAATGACCTCCAGCTTGGCAGTCATTTTCATTTT
The DNA here is from genome assembly GCF_964204655.1 of Triturus cristatus. Classification (NCBI taxonomy): domain Eukaryota; kingdom Metazoa; phylum Chordata; class Amphibia; order Caudata; family Salamandridae; genus Triturus; species Triturus cristatus. The sequence continues at coordinate 63,495,591 of NC_140580.1, read as the reverse complement.
AGGAGGAAGGTACATCTGTAATATTGCCATTGCTTTTTTCTATTTTCTGTATTGCACTTTGAAATCTTAACCTCCAAGGACTATCCTACATTTCTGATCTCAAACTCCCTTTTTGAGTTACTCCTTCATTATTGAATGTAGTTTGAAACAGTGTTTTGAATTTGACTCTGGGACACATTACCTCGTAGACTTTGATGTTAACACTGTCCCCACCTTCAACAACATCGGCACATTACAGTCGCGCAGAGTATCTTAGAGATAGCGCACCCACACCTGCTATGCCATGTAGCACTATTGGCCTAGACTGTTGCTGACCTCCTCAAAGAGCCCAGGGTAATGGTGAACCATGAAGGTTAATTCTCTTCACCAGAGAACTTGTAACTTGAATTCATAGGCAACAGTTTGGCTTCCTTGGTCTGGAAAGTCTAAGCCATCCTCTATCAGCTATTGCTTCAGAAATATTATCAGTTGAAGGTGCGGTTTGACTAAAAATCGAAATCACAGTTGCCAACTGCAACTGGCTGAGCATCTGAGTACAATGGATGTCTTATTCGTGTGAGTGACACCACCCACTGAGAATATCAAGCAGGCTGTATCATTTTAAGATATTGTCCCTTAAAAGTGCTCCCTCTGGGGGTGCTTAATTGATAAGCCCACTCAAGCTTCTGTTCCCGTCAAAAACATTGAAATGAATGTGACACAGCTGGGTCCTCACTGTGAACAGTTTTCAATTAGATATGGACTACCAAAGCCCCAGTAGGCCTAGTAACTCAAAAGGACTGGTCTTGGTCTCCCGCCTTCATCTTTTGATCTATGATAGTACCCTGGTCCTGTTAGGTTGGTGGGTTTTTGGACCACAGGGTTTTTTGGTGGAAACTAAAATGCGGGATCCACTGGGGTGTCTAGCTTTCCATACACAGACAAAGACATTGATGCAGACATCTTCGCCAGCCGGATGCAGTGCGACTTCCTCCAACTGCTAAGACATGTTAAACATATATTAAAGCATAATTCTTCAAACCAGAGCCCATACTTTGAATAATATGTTTATAGGTTCTCCTGTTATTGAACATTGGCCTTAGGGTGTCGCTTCATTTGTTTTTATTGAGTTTAGCTTGTAAACATTTTAAAACATTTGGATTGGTATCTCAGTCATAGAAAGTACTATATTTAAATTAGACAAAGTCTGTCAGTTTATATTTTATGACACACCGAAATATTTTGACGATCACAAGATTCTGCTTTAGGCAGGACCCTCCAGCGAGAGCAGACCAATTGTATGGAATTAGTATTACCTAACACCCAGGACATAAAATGTTTGGGGTCAAGGACAAATGTTTATTTTTGTTTTGTCCACGGGATAAGTAGGCCCAAATACTGTAGCACAAATCCTTTGGCTGCCAATTTACAGTTCCTCAGTACGAATTTGTGATCTGTGAAAGACGACTGCCTGCCACCAAGGCAAGATGTCTATCCTTGAACTTAATTTGTTCAAAATTTTATATACGATTTATTATTTCAAATGCCTTTACCATTAAGGTGAGTGCTCTAAGGAGATGCAGCGAACTGTGAGCTCAGCTTGCATCACTGACAGTGGTTTGAGTATAAATGTTTACTATTTGAAGCTACTTATAATGCTCCCTGATTGCTCACTCTTGTTTACAAATACATGCTGAAACATGAAAGCAACATTGGTGATTACTTTCCAAATAAAATGTACTCACAAAAGGCAGCTTGAAAAAAAACCTGCAAAATGATTGTGAACCTTTTAAATATTATTTCTCTGAGACATAATTTTGTAAAACCCTTGATGCATTCCAATTATTTTTTTCATTTTAAAAAAAAGAAAGCTACCTTAAGAGCACTCAAGTATAGTAATTTAGTGCAGATTTACAACTTTCGGGAATTCGCAAGAGTTTATAGAAGCAGGTCCGGATACCATATTCCTAGCAACCCTTTGTGAGATACATGTTCTCATGGGCAATTATGCTCATGTAAAAAAATGCTGAACAATTGCAAATTTACTTTCCCTACACTCCCTTTTGCCCACCACGAAAAACATTTTACTCCTGCCTTTGTCAGGAGTAAATGTCTAAATTATTTCACTGTGGAAAGAGACTGGAGTAGATGATGAACACCCTTAAACATATATGTTAGTGGATATGCATATACTTATAGAGCGTTTTAATCCTGCAACTACCACTTTAAGCCTATGTATGGCACCGAATACGAGTTGCAAGGTATGGACTTAGAAGTAAATCCACAGCCATAAAAATTGTCACGGTGGAGTTACACCGTATCAGTACCACACAACTATGAGTTTATCCCCCTGTAATGGGGAATAACCATGTAGCCCTTGCTTTACTGGGCAGAATTCCGCACAGTATTTCCTTTTCAGTAGGTATTATCGCTCATATTCACCACTTTCTGTGGGCAGGCCGTAAACATGAGTGGGGGCTGCTGCAAGGCAGGGTGGATGGTGGAGAAGGTGGGGAGGGCAGGGGAAAGTTTAGTCTGGCATGGAGGAGCATTACATGTGCTTTATGTTTCATGGGGCAGGAAAATGGATCCAGGTTGCAATGCAGCCAGTACCCAAAGTGCTTTTACCGGTTGCTACACTTAGGTCCATTTTTCTTACACCAGCTAAATCCAGGTCCAGGAACAACAGCCCACTCACGATTGAATGTAATTCCATATAGGAATTCTGCTTCTCTCACTAGGGGCCAATATAATCTACAGAAAGGTGGCAAAGTCAAAACTTTGCTGGAATTCAAACCCTGATATAACATGAGCACCAGCATACTCAAAGATGATATTAACAGAGCTTTCATATAATGAGAATGCAACTATATTTTGTCACCTCTCTGCATGGCACCAAATTGGGCAAGTAGATTTTTTACAGGATAATTAAATTAAGCATCCCATCCCTTGGACAAGTAGATATTTTATAAAATCCCACACCCCTGGTAGGCACCATAAAACGCAGCGATAACTGTAAAACATTTTTACTACTTAACTCTTACTGTTTAAGTGAAAAGTTAACTAAACAAACTATACAATCTCATACTGTCTAACAAAGCAAATATGGAAGCAAACTGGAGAAATCACTGTTTACAATCATAAAAGATAATTTTACCAAGAGAAATCAGGACTTGATGAATCTCCTTCATCACATTATTGTAAAGTTCATTCTGCCATTCATGTAAAAGCTTCCACTCCTCTTCAGAGAAACAGGCAACAACATCACTGAACCTCACCGGTGCCTGAAACACAAAGGTGTACAATGCAGTCATCAACATCATTTAGTGATAAATCAGATAGGATATGTTCATTTAAATTTCAATATTTTAAATTTTTCTTTTCTGCTTTTTCTTCTGCTCTTCCTTTTTTCAAGAATAGTCTTTAGTGGATGAGAACATATAAGCACACCTCTTACAGCTACAGGAGTGAGGAGGGTGTGGGAAGATTATGCAACACATTCTGTGGTATCCTTATCATACATCATGGGCCATATTACACAAAAGGCACATTTTCAATTTTTGCGTTGGGTGCACCTTTAAACAAGCATTGGCATAGCCAATGGGTCTCGCTTTTGGGACCTTATAAGTGTTTAGCCATGCAACAGTTGCATAACTAAATACTTATAAGGTCCCAAAAGCGAGACCTATTGGCTATGCCAATGCTTGTTCTGATTTCATATAGTCTTCGGAGAAGCACGGAGAGAGATTCAAAAAGCGCATACTAAAAGTAAGAAAATAATTACAAAAAAGAGAGCAATGCGGAGGCAGGCAAGTATATATTATTAAACACAAATCAAATAGGTTCGCTATGTAACTACCCATTCTATAATCAATTCACAAACATTGAACCTGCAGCTTTGGGAAAATGGAATTAAAAGTACAAAAACAGAATACTAGAACAGACACGTGGCCCGACAAACAACTAGCTGCCATGGCGCTAAAGATAAAATTCTATATGAAAAATTCACCAAGAGCAAGAAAAGTACTAAATGTAAGTATGAGGAAAACCGTGAACAGTGTCAGTTTCATACACCCACTGCTGGTATTGATCCAGTGTTCGAGCTAGAAATCGTAGTTAACTCTACCTCGAATAAAATGGACCGTCCAGTAATAGAATCTCTGCCCTTCATATTTATTTCCTTAATTAGAGGGCCCAAAATAAGCTGGTTATGGACCCGAGAGCCAAATATCAGCTTCTGACGATTGCTGTGATTTCCATGTCACGAGTTTGAATCGCAGCAACACCACTCAATCTTCCATGGTCATTACACAGAGTGCTAATCAACTGAGTACCACTACATTGGATACTGAGTTTAGTACTACGGTGTATGTTCGGCTGTTTTGAGAAGGTCTAACTTCATTGCAAAAACCCACAACCCTCTCACCCAGCCTCCGCCCCCAAATCTCAGCACCTGGTTTAAAAAGCAGTGGCAAAGCCAATAGGTCTTGCCTTTGTGATAGACTGGCTTTGCCAATGGTTTTTAGAGACCCTGTGCAGCATGGTTAAAGAAGACAAAAAAAGAAGCCAATGACTGCCCTTGCCCTGTTGCATCTGCACAGGTACATGCATACAAAATAATGCAAACACTTGTTTTTTAATTTATCAATTCTCTGCTGAATTTGTAAAAAAAAAGAAAACAAGCACTGTCAATGCCAATAGGTCTGGTTTATTTATGAAGTGCCTTTTGTATCAATGATGGATTCAGGCACTCAATAAATCATCATACATGCACTCTGTCACTTATTTTTACACTCATGCATCCATTCATTCATCCACTAATTGATTCTTGCATTCACCCTCTGACACAACAATGTAAAACCCCCCAAAAACATGCAAGATCAATTAAAAAATACAAGTAGGAAAAATGAAACATGCTGCTGTCTAAACACGATGGGTATTTACTTGCAGTAACGAAACTAAACACAGCAGCGAGTGTCCTTGCAGAGGTACTGTAAATAGTCTATTGTTTTCAAGGGCCAGCATGGCTGCGGCTGCCACATGTAGAAACATGTTTACTATCGCAGAATGGTAAAAAAAATGGTACACAATGAACACAAGGTTTCCATAATGGACTCTTGGTTTAGAGGAAGTGACCACATGGGCTGGGGCACACTGCAAATGAAATGAGTACCAGGCATGCTAGGTCTGACTGAAGAGCAGTAGTTACACCTTAAGAAACATTACGATTAAAAGAGGAGAGGCACAGAAATGAAAGGGGAAATATAAAAGGAGCAAACTGAAAACTAAAGGCCTGGACATCCAGCCCGGACACAGAAGCATTCCCATTCCCATTTTCTGGTGGATGTGCTCATGTGATCGAAAAATGCCATTTTTCACAGGACAAGAGAGCCAATGACAGATTTGGACTGAACCACTACCCCGCGATATACAAGGTCATGTATGGAAGCAGAGTGAAAACTATGCTCAGACAGTCCAAGGCCAGAACAGAGCTGGCCCAAAGGCCCTCTATGTATCTTTATGGATATATATATTTATACATGGATGGATGTATTATTTAATGATTTTTTATTACAAGATTCTGGCAGACCGCTAAGAAGAGATTCCAGCAAGGATTATCATAGTGTAAAATTCATGTCACAAAATAACTATCTGTAAGCTTCCATAAAGAGAAATAACAATCAATCCTTAAATGCCTAGTGGCTAACATATGGTTTTCATAATCAATATGCCGAGCCTTCTGCGTTGAGCATAACGTTTCATAATAAACAGATCTGATCAGGCTTATTTTCCCTACTGAACCAATCTGGCCTCTAGTTATGATCATTGGCTGATCACCATCACCAACTAAGGCCTCCTGTACAGAGCGTAAGCTTTTCAAAAAGGCACCCACCGGCATACAATCATAAAATTACGTACGCAAAAGTACAGTCGGAAAGCAAAATACTATTGCTCCTAAGAGTGCCTAACAAGGATTCTAACGGTGCAATTCTTCTATACCCATGGTTTTTCAGAGGGGGCAACCAGCACCAAACCCTTGCCTACTACATTAAGAAGTGAGATTCCATGTAACACAATACCTACATGTAAGCTTTCAATCAGAGTAATAACATCCTACCGTTAAATGCCTATAAACTACCACATGTATTTCACCATCTATATGTGAGGTCTAATGCTTTTATTGTTATTTTTCATTATAAACAATTGGGCCTATAACCTTTATCATTGACTTGTCACCATAACCAACTCCGACCTAGTGTGTTGGTCATAAGCCTCCCCACAAGGCTAGAATAAAATTACAAATATGTTCAAAATGTAGCTGTCAAAACTATATGAAATACCGTCTAATGGGGCCTAATAAGGAGTACCATAGTGCAAATCGTCTATCCCCATGGTTTGTTTGGGTGGGTCACCAACACCACAACCTGTGCGTACTTTGGTTATCTGTGACATTCCATGCAACAAAATACCTGCCTACAGGCTTTAGCATTGTGTAATAACAATTCACCATTAAAAGCCTATTGCCTCAAACAAATGCTCTTTACACTAAGTAAGATAGGCCTACTTGTTTTGCCATGAATTTCTGTTATAAACAGATCACACCGAAAGAAGCTGACATCAATTTTCCCAATGAAGCGATAAGGCCTCTATCCTTTATCCGTGCCTTGACGCTTTATACAACAGAGGCCTACTGAAGAAAATTACAGCTGGCAAAACAAAATATACCCCTTCGCAATAGAGAGCTAACAAGAATCCGCACAGTGAAATTCTACTCTCAGGGTTAGGCAAAGTGGGCGACCAACACCAAAGCCCTTGCTTACACCGGTAATATGTGAGATTACTTCTAACCAAATACTGTTCCACTGCCTGTAACATAATGTGATAACAATCCACTATTAGAAGCCTATTGGCTTTGCCATATGCTTTTCACAATAAACAAACTACGCTAGCAAGGAGTAAGGAGTCCAGACAGATGGAAAACTTCCACTCTGATACAATCAGTGAACAACTTAACATACTTTTTAAAGAAATAATTAGCTCAGGTGTCTTTCCAGATGAATGGAAGACAATATCCATTCTTCCATTATTTAAAAAACCCAATTTAGATCCCAATGGCAACAGCAGTTATAGACCAATAGCAAGGATCCCCTTCCCGGCCAAGGCCCTGGAAAAAAGTCTGAACTCCCAACTAACGACCTTCATCTCCTCAGCAGACCTGCTGGATTCCTCACAGTATGGTTTCCGACAAGAACATGGCACTGAAACCGCCCTGATCATGGCAGCAGAGGAGATCCGGGCAATACTGGACACGGGTGCCAAGGCCGCCTTGATCCTGTTGGATCTGTCGGCAGTCTTTGACACTGTGAACGATGACACTCTAATCAGAAGGCTCCAAGAGGTGGGAATCAAGAACTCTGCTCCAAAACTCCTCAAATCCTTTCTGAACAACAGATACCAATATGTTCAGATTGGGGACTCCTGTTCAGAACAGTTTACGCTGCCTTGTGGGGTGCCGCAGGGCTCCTCTTTAAGCCCCACCCTGTTCAACCTTTATGTGACCCCTTGAGCTAAGGTCATCAGGGAATTCGGTTTTACACTCATATCTTACGCTGATGACACCCAAATAGTGGTGTCCATCTCTAGCAAGCCTGAGGAAACAGCTGAGCGTTTTAACCAGTGCATGTCCCACATAAACCAATGGATGGGGACAAACTGTCTAAAGCTTAATAGATTCAAAACTGAGGTACTCTTATTGGGCTCTGACACATCCTTCTGGTCACAAAACTGGTGGCCTTCCAGTATGGGTGCTCACCCTACCCCAGTCCATAAAGTGAGAAACCTGGGTGTCACTTTTGATGACAGACTGACCTTCCAACACCAGGTCAACAAAGTCGTCTCGTTGGTGTTTCTCACTTTAAAATCAGTCCACAAAGTGCGCTCCTTCATTCCCCCTGAAGCAGTAAAACACTAGTGACGGTCCTAGCTGTGGCTAGACTGGACTATGGAAATGCACTATATTTAGGCCTTCAGAAACAGCACATGGTTAAACTTCAGCAAGCACAAAACGATGCCGCCAGATTGCTGCTAGACGTTCCCAATTTCCAGCCCATCTCTGAAGGCTTGAAAAAACTCCATTGGCTACCCATGAAGAAAAGAATAGACTTTAAAGCCCTATGTCTAGCATACAAAGCTGTCCACGGAAATGGACCAGCATTCTTGAAGCAACACATCACATGGTACCATCCATCAAAGCACCTACGATCAGCATGGAGCAAACTCCTCCAAACACCAAAATTCAAGAAAGCAAGATTGGAAGGAAGAAGCTTTGGCCTGGGTACTGTGAGGGTGTGGAACCTGCTTCCGTTAAATATCAAAAGCTGCCCAACACTGCTTGGTTTCAGAAAACTATTAAAGACATGGCTCTTTTCAAACTAAAATATACCATCTCTGGCAATTTCCTCCACAAAGCGCCTAAACGCCACCGGGCAATCGTGCGCTATATAAATTCCACAATCAAATCAAAATCAAACCTCTGCCTTGCACCATAGTCAGGGCCACTGGAATTATGCGGGAGGAGAGGACCAAATTATGCATCCGGGTTGAATTATGCAGCAATAAAAGCCAAGTTATGAGGTGTAATGCTGCACATTTTGTGATAGTATTACTTTATCATTTTGACATTTCACACATGCTAACACTAACTGAACAAATGTTTCACCTCAGTAGCACCAATTTAACACCCGAATACAACAATAAGCAACAGAAAGGTGACCAGTCAACCTTTGCGAAGGGTCTTCCTATTCACTGCAATACAGGTCGTCCCAGTTTCAGTAACTTTTTATCCATTCAGGCTAGAAACCATTTTTTGTGGTTAAAATCTGCAAATTATACAGCAGACGATAAAATTCTGAAAATGTGCAATTGACACTACTTATATAAGCATAGTTATGCATTATGTAAGAAACCATTTTTAGACACAACCACCACAAAGACACATTCAAATAAATAACCTAAGAATGATGGAAATTTATTACAGAATGAGTGGTGTGGAGAGCAGACATAAACACTGGAACTTCGCCTGAAGTGAGGCATTCACAAACTTATGCTGACTCTTGGTGTAATCCTGGGCAACTGACTGTTAATCTACGTTACTTTTAATAAATCAATCAATAGAAATGATTAATCTCAGAGATTGTGCGCATTTAAGAATGCCTTCATTTGCATACCGCAGCACCACAGTTAAAGCCAAACCGACTGGTACTATGGCTTCACAATACCAGTAACAATGTTGTTGCTTATCGTGCTATACAATACAATACTGTTACGGCACACGCACCTTTTGTTAATTTGACAATTCAAATGTATTTCTAACATGCACTGACAATGCAAGCCAGTCCTGGTTTTGCCAATGCTTATTATAATTCTGGCACCAGTAAGGACAAATTTTAGATAAAATTATATTTTTTTGAACTCGTATTATACAGATTGCGACTTTTTTTAATCTTATATCAGGTTTCCTGAGCAAATAATATTTGTGATAATCACTCCCTATGAATTTGTTAAAGGCAAATAAAATATTTTGTTTATATCGTTTGGAAACTATAAATAAACTAATATTTAATATATCTAACATCTAAATTAAACATATGCTATTTAGGTAGAAGGCGCTCGGTCTGTAAAGCAAAAGATGGCTTTGACAGTTCTCTCCTCTTTAAACCTCCCTCCACTTCAATGTTAGTTAGCTAGAAAATTAAACAGGGGCGGTTTCTTCTTGAGTGCGCAGGAGCATCCCCCTCACCCCCACAGCTGCAAGCCAAGCAGGAAAGAATAAAATGGCAATGAAAAGATTTAATTGGCATTTTATTTTTACTGGCGCAGTGGGCACTGCAGAAGTGCCAGCGCAGAGACATGCTCCACATGGAGGACTGCAGCAGGGCTGACTGAACGCTCCAAATGGCGCATGTCACTTTTGTGGGCTGTTTTGCACCAGCCAAAGTGACATGTGCACTTTAAAGCTCTCCACCCAGCTGTCTTAAGGCAGCTATGTGGAGACCAAGGCACAGGCCTCCAAGGCGTGGAGCATCCAGCTAGCCCGCTCAATCCAATCCAGGGGCTTCGCTTATGCTGGTTAGCAGCATGAGAGCAGCGTCTGGACTGAGTAGGGGAGCTCTTCATGCCAGCCCACTCCATCCAATCTAGGCACGCCTCTCATGCTAGTTAGCAGCATGAGACCAGCGTCGGGATTGAGTAGGGGAGCTCTTCATGCATCGGAGAAGGAGAACATCAAGGAGGATGCGCAGCCCGTGGGCATGTGCTGTTTTATTTTATTTCATTTGATATGTGTAATGCATGAAAGTGTAGGGTTGTGTTTTATTTTGTAGTTAGTGTTGTTTTTATTTGGACTTTTGGAGGGAGGGCCATTTTATTTTCGACTTTTGGAGGGAGGGGTGGTTTACTTTGGGGTTTTGGAGAGAGGGGGTCTTTTATTTTTTTGGGGGGGGAAGAATATCAGCTGCCCTCTTGAAATTAAAAGCTCCTGGTTCTATTTCTTAAACTCCTTCGTAGCTGGTTCCCGTTTCGTATTTGCCATGTTTTGGAGCTGTTCTGTGCTATGCCACCGAAAGCCAGTGGGCTAAAGGAAAGTTTGCTGTAACGCTTGATGTATTCAAATTACAGAGGAAGAATTTGTAAATCTGAAACAAATTCTTGTTCCACCTGTTTCCTTTCAACAACTACTAATACCACCAATTTTTGGGACCCGAGCACGAGACGCATGATATTACTATGTACAAGGCGCAACTTACCTTCAATAGGGTTTGCTGGAACATCTCTCGTCTAGTCGCCTCGCTATATTTATCTTGACCAAGTTTAGTAGCAGTGTCTGGGGTGTGACTATGAAGTCGGTGAGGCGGAGTATGGCTCAGTCCCTATAGCACAGTTCCCTTCCTGCGACCAGGCCCCGCAAGAACAAAAGAGCACTCCAGCTCTTTCCTATTACGCATGACCGCAACAGGAATAGAGGTCCCGTGCGCATGCTCAGAAAGGGACTCCTGGATTTTCCGAGCGTTTAAGAGCAAGATCAGGCTACAATCATTAAATAATATGTGTTTCTATGTTTTCAATATGGACGCATGTTTGTTTGTACGATGCAAGTTTTCCTGTTGTTGGTGTACAACTACATCTCTTCTTAGCATGTGCTGAAAAATAGTATATTCTAGTAAATCATGTCTAGATTTTTTTAACGCCCCATCTGAACATCACGCCTTGCCAAATTTTCTTTTTGATGAGACATTGATATTTTTTTCCTTTTGCGATTTAAAGTATTTACAGTTGTGAAATATGCACATCTTTCTTTTAAGCTCTTCAGGGTTTGTGGGATATCCACATTTCACCCTTGTAATAATGCCAGTTCGTGGGGTGTTATTAGGTCCAATGGGGTGACTCTTAGTGCCAATATCGGCAACCGTTATCATAGCACACATCAGTACATAATCATAATAAAACACATGACACTGAATGAAGTGGAGAAATATTGCTGCAGGTTTATTAGCATAATAAATATGCAAACACGGTGGGTTATCTTACGGGCGATCCCAGGGCAGGCCAGCCCCATGCCGCCTGCCCGTCTGATAAGCCTAGAGTCACCATGGCAACGCCAATTGGTGTCTACCAAATGTTGGGAGGGTCCCCCCCTCCCATCCGTGGACCTCCAGTCCACATGCTTCACCACGCCCCCCCGTGATGGGTGGGCGGAGCATACATGGCAGCCCCCGGTTGCTCAGACCCACAACCGCCTGTCGGTTAGCGGGGCGCCGTAGGTCTTCCAGTGGACACGCTAAAAGATCCCTGGGTATCCTGGCTTAGCACCACACGGTGCTGCTGCATGCTATACCCCTTGGTATGTGCAGACCCTGGATCGCCCTGTAACTCCTCCTGCAACACAAAGTGAAAATTGTTAGAAAAAAAAAAACCTCCCCCCCCTTCTTGTCCCTCCAGATGCCGGGTAAGCGGATGGGCGGGCAAGGCAAACGAGCGGACAAGAGGGCGAGGAGGGGGCGGGGACCGAATATGTACCCCCCCCCTTGGCTCCTCCCCGCCGGAAGCAGCTACCTGACTGGGGTCTCCCTAGGTCAAGCCCAGGGACACGACCTCCCACCCCTGTGCCTTCCTGTGGCACTAAGGCGGCCGCCCTCAAGGGGCGGGCCGCAGCGCAACCCCCCCCCGGGCAGCCTTACATAGTGCCAATATCGGCAACCGTTATCATAGCACACATCAGTACATAATCATAATAAAACACATGACACTGAATGAAGTGGAGAAATATTGCTGCAGGTTTATTAGCATAATAAATATGCAAACACGGTGGGTTATCTTACGGGCGATCCCAGGGCAGGCCAGCCCCATGCCGCCTGCCCGTCTGATAAGCCTAGAGTCACCATGGCAACGCCAATTGGTGTCTACCAAATGTTGGGAGGGTCCCCCCCTCCCATCCGTGGACCTCCAGTCCACATGCTTCACCACGCCCCCCCGTGATGGGTGGGCGGAGCATACATGGCAGCCCCCGGTTGCTCAGACCCACAACCGCCTGTCGGTTAGCGGGGCGCCGTAGGTCTTCCAGTGGACACGCTAAAAGATCCCTGGGTATCCTGGCTTAGCACCACACGGTGCTGCTGCATGCTATACCCCTTGGTATGTGCAGACCCTGGATCGCCCTGTAACTCCTCCACAGCCTTGGGAGTGGCCACCGTCACTACCAGGGCCCCCCACCAAGGTAGACCTATTTCCTTACAACCTGCTGCAGCCAAAGCTTCCCCTAGGTCCAGTAGGAAAAGAACCGTGCCTAAACCAGAGAGGTGCACCCCATCTCCCTCCCGGCACCCTGTGGACTTGGCGTGTGTAAGACCATGCCTGATGAAGCCCAAAACCTCTTTGCTCTGCGCAACTGCGCATGGCTCCAGGTGGACCTTTTTACCTACAGCAACTGATACCGGGCTTCTCCCAGGTCCAGCCAAGACAATCTACGCCCAGCTGGACCGGCGGGCGGCCTGCCCCACAGGACAGGTGCCCTCATCCTTTCTAACTCCCCCGTGGATTTTGACTGAAATGACCGTAAACCTAAAACTAGGCGTTGGTCCAATGTAGCCTTTGAATGGTTGAAGCACAATCCCCTTGACAAGACACTCGTGCCTGACAGTGCCAATGCGGGAGGGGTAAGAGTTGACAAGCCCACCTTACCTCCTCCTTCACTCAGTTGGAGTATGTCCATCGCATTCCAAGAGTCACCACCAAATGAGAAGCCTTGCCCTCCCAAACTTTTGCTAGTATACCAGGGAGAGACAGGACTGAGTGACCACAGAGGAGGACCAACGTGTAAAATTCTTCACTATCTTGGATACTGGGTACGCCAATTGTTCTCCTGCTAATTGGTAGCCCAAAAGCATTACCCTGGGGTTTCCCTCAATCATGTGGACATATCGCCCCCGAGGAAGGCCACTTCCACAACCTGCATAGCTGCCAGCCAGTGCTGGAGGGCAGGATACGTTACCCGGTACCGATACTCGCATCCATGGTACCTGTTTCGTCGAACTCAAGGACGGGCTACTAAGTGAGCAACCAGGCTCCGCCCACTCCTGCCTGGCAGAGCCCTTGCGGGAGGAGGTGAGGGTTGACAAGCCTACCTTCCTTCCTCTTTCACTCCGTTGGAGTACGCCCATCGTATTCCATCAGTCACCACCCAAAGTGAAGCCTTGCCCTCCCAAAATTCTGCTATTATACCAGGGAGAGACAGGACAGAGTGACCACAGAGGAGAACCACGTGTAAAATGCTTCTCTATTTGAATACTGGGAAAGCCAAATTGTTCTCCTGCAGATTGTAGCCCAAAGTGTTACCCTGGTGCTTCCCTTAATCATATGGACCATGGCCCTGTTGGAAGGCCACCTGCATAGCTGCCAGCCAGTGCTGGAGGGGGGAGAAGTTACCCGGTACTGATGCTCGCATCAAGGTACCTGTTTCGTCTAACTCAAGGGCGTGCTACTAAGTGAGCAACCAGGCTCCGCCCTAGAACCCCGAGGCCAAACCCAAGCCCCTCCAAGTTCTGCTGCCTCACCTGCCTGTTAACACGAATCCCAGGGCAGACCACCGGCCTATAATCCATGCTTGGCCATGCCGAGCTAAAATACCTCTGAACAGCCTGACAACAAGCTAACCACCAGCATTGAGTTCTGAATGTTTCTGACGCTGCCAAGAAACATGCGCATAACTAAAGCAACTGGCACCATGCCATAAAAGTAACAATTCAACTTTCTATGAAACAAACGTGCCCTTGTGGCGATCCGAGTAGTGCTCCCGCCAAGCCGGCAGCCCTACTCAGGCAACCCGCACCCTCTTGGCACTGACACACCCCCGCCCCAGCTGCCCTCGAGTGCCTGGTCGTGTGTAGCCACAACCTAGGTTTCATCACTGCGTCATACCGGGGTATGATGACCCATCTAACTCGACTGCTGAGTGCCTATTGCACCATCGCAAGTATGCCTTTGCCTGCTATGAGTCTGGCTGTAAAGTTGGAAGGCATTGACCCCCCAGCCCAGGGTGAAGATGTCAGCATTACAGTACCTGGTGCTATAGACGGTCCCTGACCCTGATGGGACAGAAAGCAAATCCCTTGCTCCTGTTGAGCACGAACCCAAAACCAATTGCTCACCATGGTTTAATACCTTCCTGCTGCTAATCATTCCTAGCTGAATGTTGACAAATCCATGTTCTGTAATGGCACTACTTCGCAGCCTGCACCATTCTGCCAGTGCCGAAAAGACCTTTGGCATGCTTCCTGGCCTCATCAATCTTGCCCTGTTCTAGCAGCGCCCGCTTCAGCCGTGGAGCAAACAACTCGCCGGTACCCCCAAACTGGCCCTGATGCGAGACAAACCGGGCCAAGGCACAACAGTGGGTGTACTAACTAATAGCAGGTCTAACAGCGTCAACAGGCATCCTCAGCTTACAATAGGCGTGATGGAGTGAGGGTATCCAGTGAGAATCAAGATGACAACTTCCCATCTGACCGACCGTGGTGGGAACCACTCCTGTATATTCTAGTACACATGGTCCCAGTTCACCTGTCACTGCCTGATGCACGTGACCTAGGTACATGGTCCCCTAGCATGGCGGCATGCCATTGAGACCACCATCCAGTCCCCGATAAGTACCACTATCTGCCTATGCTACAATCTTGCCTGTTCCTTCCTGCCCAGATATACCACGCGATGGTTGCTCTCCTCCGTCACTTGGCCCGACCACACCTAGCAGAACAAACACAGCGAGAGGAAGCAGCCTGTGACCTACCCCAAGACTCTACGAAATCCTCCTACCAAATGACGTGGGAGCTCGCGGACCCCTATTGCTCCAGGAATTGGAGGGGGGGGAAGGGGCCGTCCTATCTGGAGATGTGTGTAGTGGAGGACCGCGGCCTAGAGTACCTATTGTAGGGTGCAACGATCGCCTGATGTGTCTGATACGAATAACCGTAGTAACAACTCAATCAGCACAGGGCTAGTTGCCCCCCCCCCGTCTTACAACCGTGCGTGACAAGCGGGGGGATTAAAGGAAGGCTAACCCCGGTCAAACACAAAGCACCACCACGTGGCTGTGCCCAAAAAACCACCAACCCGCATCAAACCGACCCGATGGAAAGACAACCAGCGCCTAAAGCTCTACCCCCGCGGATGACCCTGCACATATATGAAACGCACACCCCCACGCATAGTCTGAGATAGGCCGCAAGATGACAGAAAACATCAACACCATATCTAATGTCGCTTTGACCGCCGACTGCGAGGAGACACGCATGCGGCAGCCCGGAGGACACCACACCTCAAATCGTTCCAAGACCGCGAAACATAGCCAGACAGGAGCATGTTGCACCCGCTCCCCATGCTCAATATAAGGGAAATCGGGAACACAAATTAATGACTAGTGTAGCCAACCGAGTCGGTAGCTGTGCTGAACACCCAAGGCCTCCCCCAGGGCAAATCCGGTCCTCACCCCGGAAGCGTGCTTTGCAGGCCGAGGCAACTTGTGCGTGCTTGCACCCCGTGACCACACCCGAGTGATGCACCCGGAGTCCCCTCTTGTGTCGCTGCAACCATAAAACATCATGTAAACCTGTCCCTGGTGACACCCTGAGTACCTGCACCCGGGTCCCCCTGTGCTTGAGGAAGCTATTCTGTGCCTAGGTGACGCCCCTCTCGACTGGTGATTTGCTGTTTCTGTCATTGCATGCCGATATAAGATCCAGCAAGACATCCCCGGCACGTCAGGGGTGTAGGCTTAGTCACTGGTAGTTAGTTGCCTAAGAAATCAGCAGCAACTGGGCTAGTGAATAAAGTTGCAACGTTAGCTTAGAGCGCTGACTGTTGCTTAAGATGCAGGCCCCTGCCTAATATTGCTGCACATACCAAACATGATACCCCTAGCCATACATATGAGACTGTAAATCCTAATCAGTCACTTAGAAGTTGCATCTCCATTACAACAGTCTACCAAACTACACTTTATCACTGCATTGTCCCGACCGCAGGAGAAACCGCGCTGAGACCAGGCAAAAGCCAAGCTCCTGGACTGTTTTCGCTATTCACCAGTTTTTAATTTGTAAATGAATGTGTGCCTGTGCACGGGCCGCTGCTCAGAAACCCGCGTCCAGCGCTAGCACGTTTCCACAGCCCAGGCTGCTTAGACTGATTAAAATTATCCATAACTGGTGCACGCATCCACGCACACAATGCTGCTGGATATATGGATGAAATGCGCTCATGGCGAGCCCCGGCACCTGGACTGCAAGGCACGCGGACAGGAGGGGCGCCCAAGCCAGGCGAGGTCCCCCCCTCAACCGGATAGAACTGGAGGTGCCGGGGGTAAAACCCGGGACCGGCCTAGGTGTTGGTGGCGCCTTGTGCAACCATGTTTGTTGGCACCCCCAACGCCACCTTCACCACGCATTCTCTCACTAGCCCCCTTTAACAGTGACCAAGTCTCCCTAACCACACTCAGCTGCATTGAATTAGTATATAGCGACACTCCTACCCTTGTAGAGTGTCCGAACACTTTGCATCGCACACACATTACGCAGAGCCAATAATTCATATGCGTGTGAATCGGTGTATCACAAATGTTACCTAAGCCAAAGGACTCAAGGTGTATGAGTCTCATGTCATCCCTACTGGTAGGCAATATAGTTAAAGGATGTTTAGTGCAGAAAATCACATGCTCAGAGTCGCGTTCTGGCCCAATTACCTGTTTTGCCACAATAATCAATGTTCTAATAATGTATGCTTTGCAAATAACCAAAGGATGCCTCTTTTGAAAACAGTGACCTGCTGACCTATTTACATCATACGCACTCTGTAATCTACTTGGCACACGTTCTATGCAGCAGGCAAATTAACCCTCTGCACGAACTTCACCGAAGTCAAAACCTCAACTATACAAATCCTGCTCGCTCTCCAGGAAGAAAGAATCACACGCCTTGTCCTGATATTTATGTGAGGCCTGGAATCGCCGCGGGGGTGAACGGAGCATCCGGTGCTTCAAGAAGCGAAATAAACTTCCAAACCCGGCACCCCCCAAGACAAGCATTTGGTGCGCTGGGCCCCGGTGCACCGCCCTACCTAACAGCAGGCCAATTGCTTATTCACTTAATCTCCACAGCCGTTTTGGCCCCGATGCTCCTAATGCCAGCCATCTCTGTATTACAATAATTGTCCTGTTCTTGCTAACACTCCTAGAAATTGCAGTGGCCATAATCCAGGCTTACGTCTTCGTCCTTCTATTAAGCCTCTATTTACAAGAAAACGTCTAATGGCACACCAAGCACACGCCTATCATATAGTAGACCCCAGCCCTTGACCCCTCACAGGAGCCAATGCAGCCCTTCTCCTAACCTCCGGCTTAGCAATATGGTTTCACTTTGGACCAATAACCTTAATAACACAGGGAATTATACTATTAACCATACTCCAGTGCAGACGAGACATCATTCGAGAGGGCACATTTCAGGGGCACCACACCCTCCTGTACAAAAAAGGGGCTTCGATACGGAATAATCTTGTATATTACATCAGAGGTCTTCTTTTTCTTATGGGTTTTTTGAGCATTTACAACTCTAGCCTTGTATAGGCTGAGGAACAAAAAGTCCTCCACTACTAGCCGGCCCCATACAATGCGACTCACCCCAGCGTAAGTGGTAGGCATGGATTGTCTGAATACGAACCAAAAGTGGAGTGCGAGTGGAGCCCCACGCTAACCCAGCAGAGCCCTGCCTCGGGGGCCGCCCCCCCCCCCCCGGGTGGTAACCCGCGTTCAGGTCGTTATCCACTACCACCCCCGCGCGGGAGGGCCCTGGCACCCGGATGTGTGGGACCGCCAGCGCTGCTCACGGCCCGCCACCCAGAGACCACGCTCCACGTGCGCAACAGGCCGCCCCACCTCAAAACAATATGCCTAAATAACTAATTTCAGGAGATTCACATAAGGATTGTGACAACATCCACACGCTATCGCGTTCCAAACAATTACAATTATAAGGGCGGCCCTGTGTCATTCTCCGCCTGCCGTGTGCAAACCAATTTGTAGAGCCCCCGAATATGTAGGACACATGCATATTCCACCTTAAGATATAGGGACGATGTCAATATGGCACACTTCTACAAGACTAGTGAACGCTCTCGTTCATAAACACTACCTACGATGGACATCGGAGTCCATCACATGAGCTTGCAACAGCCGTGCACACTACCCGGATCTAAAACAGACCAGCAAGAAAAGCAGTCTGCTGGACAGCCCGGTGCGGATCGTTAAGGATAATGACAACCCAGAGATGAACTAAAGAACACAGGGCGGATAGAGGCCTACTCATTGACTGCCGCAGTCCTGCCCCTTCTCTCCTATAGTCCTCCGAACGCTTCTTCCACTCTCAAACTTGACCCCCGGTCACTTCCATAAAAGTGCAAGGCCCAGGAGCCCTTCTGGCGCCATCTCAGTAAGATCCCGGCTCACGCGGTTACTCACAGGCATGTTTGCGCAGACACAGCCGCTGCTAGCAACGGCGTCAGGGCAGCGCGGGTTATTCCCAATGGTGCCACTGCTAACTACGCAAGGGGCCTACAACAAAAGCACTCGAACCTGCACCGATGTAGCACCCGCGCTCAATGGGCCTGCACTCACACTCCCCCTCCAGCGCTCAGAGCCCTTGACAATCCTGCGCCATCGCCGCATCTTGGCGTGGGGGGGGGGGGGGGGGGGGGAGGGCCACCTTTTTTAAAATGGGCGCACCCATTTGCAACCTTAATCAATGTTCAAATAATGTACGCTTGCGGTGTATCTGCAGTTCTATACGAACGTGTGTAGCTCACTGTTGAGTATTAGGACTAATATAAATTGCGAGTAACAAAAAGAGGCCTCCTTTGCAAATAGTAACCAGCTGACCTATTTACATCATACGCACTCTGTTATATACTTGGCACACGTTCTTTGCAGTAGGCGTATTAACCCTCTGCCCGAACTTCACAGAAGTCAAACCCCCCAACTATCCAAAATCCTGCTCGCTCTCCAGGAAGATAATTAATCACACCAGTAATCTTGACAATTATGTGAGGCTTGCTAATTGCCGCGGAAAGAAAGAAACGCAGCATCCGGTGCTTCAAAAGGAATACTAACTTACAAACTCGGAGCCCCCAAGAAGCCAGGACTCGCTGCGATGCCTTAAATCTGGCCCTGCCGGGGCCTTCCACACGCAATCGAAGAGCTCTACCAACTGAGCTACCCCCATTCGCATTATGACCCGAGCAGCGCGAGACAAATTCATTTGTAGGGGGTGCTACACTAGTCGCAACAGACTCACCGATGTGCTAACACTGGTCCCCGCACCGAAGTCGGCAGGCCAAGCTGAAGTGCCACATCCACTCGTGCAACCCGGTGCCACAGCGCAGCGCCGGAGTACGTCATCCAGGCGCTTGGCGCGATACAATTCACACTAACCTCGCTGTCCCCAACGCAGACGGCGGCGAGGGACTCGGACGACCGGCAAGGCAAACGAGCGGACAAGAGGGCGAGGAGGGGGCGGGGACCGAATATGTACCCCCCCCCTTGGCTCCTCCCCGCCGGAAGCAGCTACCTGACTGGGGTCTCCCTAGGTCAAGCCCAGGGACACGACCTCCCACCCCTGTGCCTTCCTGTGGCACTAAGGCGGCCGCCCTCAAGGGGCGGGCCGCAGCGCAACCCCCCCCCGGGCAGCCTTACATAACGGACATTCATACAATTATGTATACAATACATCGGGGGTCTCCAACCCTTTCCATAATAAAAGCTACTTATGTTCAAAGAAAATCATGCAGAGCTACTAATGTTATTTTTGTAGCACACGTTAGGCAAAATTGCATTAGTACCTGCCCGATGCAAGATTACAGCCATGATCACTTTAGTGCAGGATTGCTCGCAGTAAAGTAAACAAGCATTGGCATAGCCAATACGTCTCGCCGTTGGGACCTTATAAGTGTTTAGTCATGCAACCGTTGATGTGTTGCACCAAGGATATTGTGCTGCATAACTAAATACTTATAAGGTCTCAAAAGCGAGACCTATTGGCTATGCAAATGTTTTTTTGTTGTAATTTACAGCTCATGTCATGAACGGCGCGGTTTCTCCGGAGCTCAAGCGCTTTCTGTTGTGCACATGAATGTTTGCAACTGTGGGCACTCTTTGAATCAGTGCAGTGCTATGCTGCAGACACTGCTAATAAGTCGCATTTAAAGGAGGTTACTACTAAGCTGCAGCCTCGAGACACGGTGTCTGGAGGGCTTCAGGATGTGGCGGTTACCAAACCAGACAACTATAAAGCCATACCTGCCGGTAGATACATCACAAACATACTGCTGCATCATGGCAGCACGCGCAGCTTCGGGAAGTGCAGAGCTTGACTCTTCTCTTTCTGCACAGGGAAATCTAACCAGGGATTGAAGAGCTATACAATTGCACACACTGTGTTATGGAAGTGCTGATGTAGGTCATTATGCAGAGGATACCAAATGAGAAAAGGTAAGTTTTTAATTTGCTGAGCCATTTTGCTTAACTCACTGAGCCACCCTTGCAGCTTAAATCGCTGTCTGGGTTGTAGTTTTTCCCTGAAAGTTAGTGTAAGTCTGAATCATTTTTTTGTTGTCATTGAATCATCTTTCATGAACTGTGCCCTTAAAATATTATAAAATTCCTTCACTTCGGCAGATGCTGTAAATAAACATTTTATATACATACAAACCTTGTAAGTATGTGAACAGCGTTATCAGGGTAACGCATTAAGGAGTAACAACTTTGGCGAGATTGGCATGTCGCGAACACACTGTGCAAAATGGCGTTTGTAGCATGCCCTTCTTTCCTCACAGATCAAGCTGGCTGTGTAGCTTAAGGCTTTGGTACACAGCCGCTTATTCAGAGTTCCCCCCCCTCGGCACTTGTAAACAGAAATAGAGACACACACATTGTCATTAACAGGCACCTTTTTATGCACCGCGGAGCCTTACATAAACAGCCACAGGACTGACATTCCCAGGGACCGAGGCTGCAGCTGAAGTAACCAGATTAAAGTCCCAGCCGGTTTCAACTGCCTTTAACAACTAAGCACTAAGGATAGGTCTTGACAATGTCACGTGACGCAGAGGGCGCCCATCGGGAAAGCAAGTATGTTCTATGACATGGCTCAAACTTTCAGGAAATCCCTGTTGTGCTAGGAAATACGATGTAGATATCAGAAATGCAGATAAAACCTCAAACAGCCATGTGTGACAGCAGGGCTTTGATATACGATGTTGAACATTGTCCTGTGTTCGCACTGCTGGCCTCATCCCAGCTGTGAGTTTGTTTCAAGTGTCTGCTTTCCATCTCCTGTCAACGGCTGGCACAACATTGTTGGGGTGTTGGGGAGGTAAGGGTGGGAGTAGGTGAAGGAGCAGACATGGGGCGAGTGAAATGAAGCAGCAAGAGGAGCGAGAAAAAGACGGGGATATTAAAAGCAGCGATAGGAAACCTGCTAATGAGCTAGCTGGCGAAAGCATAAGCGTGTGTATAAATTGCAAGGACATAGTGCAGCATCCGAAGTGCTTGATTATACTGAAGCGCGAGCTAAGTGAGATGGACCTGCAGCATGTAGGGGGCCGGCTGAGGTGCGTTTGGTGAAAAGCGCTTGTAATGAAAACAAGCGCAGTTTACAGAAAATAGTGCCTGGCCGCACGGCCGCGGCCACTACATGAACGCGCCGCAAAGCCTTTGAAATCCGAAACCAAACAGATGGCACACAGCGTGCCCCTGCTCGTAACCACAAGCCATAGGCCGTGGGCGGATACATGGTCGCACATGCAGCTGCCTTTTCCCAATTGTGTGATGTCTTTTTTAGAAAGACACACGCAAAGACCAATGAAAATAATGCAAAAAAAACCTCACGCACGAGTGTGTGGAAAGCCCAGAGTGATTTCAAGAGGTCCTCTCCTAGGGCAGCGCATGTGCGCTGCGCTAGGCGAGACCTGAAAAGGCTTAATGAATTTAGAATGTTCTACAAGGGTAATACAGAACAGCTGCAGCTGCAATGTCCTTCGCACCAAGGTAATAAATCAAGGTAATATACATTATTAATAAGTATCCCAATGCTGCATTACTTATCATTCAAATATCAGCTTTGAATATATTTTGAAAATTATGAGTTCTGAAAATACACATATTTTCATCTCTGATGCACACTTTTCAGTTTTGGTATACATATATTAATTTAACCAAAAAAAAGCTTCTAATTTAGTAGGGTAGGCTGTACACAGGAGAGCTACTCGTCTCAATCTTGGCTTGGTCGGGCATGACCCACTGTTCAGAAAAAAGGACCCAAAGAAATTGATTTCAGTCTGCGGGAACTCACATTTTTCGCAGTTTAGAGTGAACCCATTTTCCTGCAGGCAGCAAAACATTGCTCAAAGATAGGTTAGATGTTCCTCGACGGAGTGTGCATGAACCAATATGTCATAACTTACATTGAGCACGCTTGGGAGCCCTGCTAATTCACCCTTAATGACATCTTGGAATACCTCCATTATGCTGCATATGCCAAAACATAAATGTTTGTATTGTCTGAGGCCTACATGGGTGGAGAAAGTGTTGATTTGCCTGGGCCCAGGCAAGCATAATTTGATAGTATCCAGCTTTTAAGTCCATCTTGGAGAGCCACTGGGAGCCAGAGACCTCAACTACAATATTATCAGCAGTGGGCCTTAAATGTCTCTCACCACATTGACTGCGTTACATTTTTGCTCCCAACGTGGGGGTGTGGATGGGCACACCTTTGAGTAGTGGTTACATTTTCCAGACAACAAGCATTACTTTCCTCGCACTGTGCACTCACCCAGATGAGGGTATGGTCCTACACACCAGCGGCACATTTTGGGCATGGAGGATGCTTTCTGGAGGTCCTTCTTGGGATCCGGGGTGGTGGTTCTCTGGCTTGATATCTGATTGACAGGCTCCGCCTTCCCTGAGCATTGGAGCACAGCATCCATGTGAGCGGCTCATGTTTTGGACAGTTCTTCAGAGAGCTAAGGGGTCAGAAAGTTGGCCATGATGATACCTGTAATTTGCAGTTTCTACTCCCTCAAATTAGCCAATGAACAGCCTTGAACAAACTGTGCCGTATCTCATCATCAACATTAGGTTGGGTACACATGCTGGCAAGGTTCTTCAAATGTGTGTAGAATATGTCAACAGACTCTTTTGGATGCAGTATGAACCGCTCATAATCTGGGTTTGCCAAAGGCTCGAAGTACTCTGTCTTATGCCTTCAACATGTTGCAAGTGATTGGCAGGCAGGCTTAAAAAAAATATATATTTTTTTATTTTACAAAGTTCTATATAGCGCAAACTTGACCCGAATCGGGTATCAGAGCACTTTACATAGCACCAGTTGCATTACATGAGTACACATTCATTGTTTAGTAGGGCACAGGAAGATTAAGTGATTTGCCCAGAATCAAAGGATGTTCAGCGTCATTGCCGAGACTCGAACCCAGTTCCCCAGATTCGAGGTCGACCGCCCTAACCATTAGGCCAACTCCTCTCCCCAAGATATATATATCTTATGGATTGTGGCACCTGCCTAGTGGAGAAGCATGGAACATTTTCTGTCATTCTCCATTCCCATTGCTGCAAAATATTTTTAAAACCGTCCCACTCATGCCTCCCGGTTTGCTGCCTGAGCCGAGGTGGGGCTGTCAACCACAAATGGTTGCAGGGCTGGGACAGTTGCCATGGCTGGAGGGCCTACTTATATATGCTACACCAAACAGTCCCCCGGGGTGATGCAGACGAATAAATCACAGCCCTTTGCGCCTTTCTTGCAGAGCAGATGCTGGCAACCTGGATACAGTCTTGAAGGCCAACTTCGCTCTGCCCTTGTGTACGTAGGCCCTGCACATTTCAGCAGCATCAAGGTCACAGAATGGAATTCCCACATGTGGCAGTCTTCACAATGGTAGAGGGCTGACACAGCCACTTGGGAGTGCACTGTCGGGTGGAGCCTCAATGCTGGAGACAAGGTAGATTGCAGGAGCCGTAGCAGGGAACACCTCTAAGTCAGTCACCGTGGGCTGAAGACAGGCAACTCAGGAGAGGAGAGCCAGAGCAGGCTCTCCTCACAGCAGACAGCAGGTGGCAAGGACCGGCCTGCAAGAGTGGGCCATCACCATTCAGGCTCACCCAATCAGCACAGACCAGCATGGCCAGCCTAAAGCAGGAAAGCACTACTGCTGAGAAGCAGCAACAACATTTGCGGGCGGTGTGGCTACAAACACCTTCATCACCAGTTGTTGTTTCCTGGTGTGATTTGTTTCAGCGCAAACCCCAGGTGCCCCACTTCAAACAGCCCGCCTCATGTCCGAAATAAAACTCTCGGCACACCTGCTACTTTCCGGGCCTCACCCTCAGTCCTTTTTATTAACTTCTCGCCTACCTGGCCTGAGTTATACCACCCTAGGCTAACCAATAGGGGCAAGTAAAGACCCCTCTCTCTAACTGGGAGATGGAGTTTACCACTCCAGACTTTACTACTGCCTCCGGTCATGTGTAATGAGGTCATTCTATGTAATTAATATTTAGAATAAGTGGACCATGTAGTTAGTCAACATTGCTATAATATATTTTTCTCGGTTATTGATTTTAGTCACCCCACTGGCCTCTTTTTCGTGGAAAACCCCTGAATTGGGGCTCAAAGGAGGCTTGCCCAACAAAACAATCCCTGCCTCTACTGAACATGTTAAAAAGGTTGTAGTTGAAAACCTTTTCAAAACCAGCTGTGATGAGGATATGATATGTGAGGTCTTAAGCAGTGCTGGTGGTGGTACTGGTTATAGTCAGCTCAGTAACCTATAAATGGTTACTAAAGCATGATGTTATGACTGACATTTTCACCTAACTATAACGTCACTTTAACCTTTGTTTTATATTACCTACTGGCAACTCCAGGAGGTAGATATAGTTAAGACCATGTTTCCATAGGACAGGGGTCAATAAAAGAGCAATTACCGTGTTAGTTCCCATATTTACTTTAGTTGAACTTGCAGCCCGGAGTACTCCATGGAATTACACCAAATTTGGCAGAAAGGTAGATTTGGTTACGCAGATCACACTTTCAGTTATTTGGTATAAATCTGTTCAGTAGTTGGTGAGAAATTTGAGAAAATCAAGATAGTGATATCTGTGGCCGCGGGGGCTTCGTGAATAATTAACAAGCTCATGCAGAATATCCTGACCCCCCCAAGCCTTGGTATCGGGGTTCCCCTGGAACCCCGCCACAGCATAAAAGCATTAAAAAAAATAATAATTTGCCCTAAATTTACAACATTTGCGGTAAAAAAAAAAACAACAAGTGCGAGCTCCCGTGCTTGTTTTCTAAAGGGCCCCCAGGTGGGCCAGGTTCTGGGGTTATTTTTTTAAAAAGGAGGGGGCGCAAGTGGCCCTCCTCCTAAGGCTTGTTGCCTCGGGGACCTGATACTGATTTCTGTGATCTATTTGTACTTGTTTTTAACATGTGCTTTTATGGATATGCTGCTGACCGAATAAAGATTATTTGAACTTGAACTCTAACAGAATGGCCCACTTGATGGTGCACTACTGGAGTGTACTCTACGCTACTGCATTGTACTGAAATACACTATACGCCACTGCACTGTAACACAATGAACTGTGTGCTATTTCGCTTTACAAGATTATGTTCTGCAGCACTCCACTGAAACACACTTCACTGTATGTGACTACACTGTATACTTGTATAATGAACCCAATTGAGGTGGACAGCACTGTACTGTACGCAACACCACTATATAGCACTCCACTCTACATCTAAACAGTTAACACCACTAAATTCAACTTTATTACAGTAAACACGAATAAATTCAATGGTACTTCATTCCACCTCACTGTGCTATTCCAATATACAATATTGCACTGTGCTGTATTAAACTCTACCACATAGTAGTCTACAGTATACCGCTCTGCACAACTGCACTATACAGCACTCCAATATATGCCACTCCATTGTACGCAATTTGACTTTACAACACTAACTATACCACACTCCACTTTACTTAAGCCCTCTGAACACCACTAAACTTTACCCCACTCCACTATATAGTACTCCAGTATGCCCCACTCCAGAGTACACTATTTCAGTTTACACCATTCCACTGTACCACACTCCACTGTACGCCACTTCACTGTATGCTATTTCAGTATACGATAGTCTAACAATAGGCCTCTAAACTATACAACACTGCAAGGCATAGCACTACACTCTACGCATCTACAGTATACGCAAATACATGTACATTATTTACAGGACGTCAGTCCACTTTATCACACTTCACTTTATGCTATCTCACTGCATACCAGTGCACTATACACCACTCCACACTATGCCACTCCAATGAAAGCCACTCTATTGTATCCAACTTCCCTCTATGTCACTCCACTGTATGCAACTTTTTCTCTCCGCCACTTTGCGGTATGGCATTCCACTATACCGTACTCCAGAATACCTTATTCCACTTTACTCCACTTCACTGTACCACAATATACTGTACCAGAGTACACTTTAAAACACTATCCACCACAATATTGTACCACACGCCACTTAATAACATCCTACTCCACTAAACTAAAGTGGACAAATTTACACATGTGTTATTAACATTGTAAAAACCATTGAAATCCACACAAAAACTAAGGTTTGACATCAGTTATAGTTAGGAAAACTTTCTTTAGGTTCAGTATACAAACCCAAATTAAGGCTCCATGAACATTACTAATTCTACAGTTAGAGTTATCTCTTAATTTTATTATTTATGCATCACTTGCGCACTTATTTGTAACATATTTCTGCCAAACGCACCTCACACTGTACAACCATAATAAATTCATAACTTAGTCTTATCTGTCGAAATGATCAATTACACACTGCTTTGATATTACTGTAAGCCATACTTATCACGCACATTCATTCTTACGTACCACCATTCAATTAATATCACTTGGCGACTTCTGTTAACAGTCCTATCACCTCACTCACCCCACTACATTAACTATATCTCGCCCCCTTCTCCATGTACTACCTATACCCTTGGATATTACCTAAGTTAGAGGCTGTGAATTTATTGCAGTAAATAAAACACTTATGACATTGCAAATGATATTATTAGCCGGAACGCACTGCATGGTAGAGTGGCGAATTATAGTTATTGTAGTGTGGAGAGTGAGGTGACAAGAATGAGTATGGAAGTGTGCAAGTGATATTAATTGAAACGTGGTGCGTAAGTATAAATGCCATTTTACAGCTCGGCGTGAATGGCACTGTGCTAATCTTATGCTTAAAGACTTTGCTGTAGAAAAGGCAAAAGGCGTTGGACCTGATTTATATTTCGGCGTATGGGTTACTCCGTCATAACGGTGACATATATTCTGTCCAACAAAGCATAAATCCCAAAGAATATAATGGAGATTATATTTCGGCCGTCCACCGAAATATAAATCAGGCCCTTTGTCCCTTTCTAGCTTGGCATGGATGGCATTGTGTTAACCCTATGCCTAAACACTTTGCTAGAAAAACAGACATTTGAGGTGAGTAAATTCATCGTGTTGCTGGTGTTTTGGGGTCCCCTAAACTGGAGCTGCTCTCCACCTAAACTTTGGAACTACCCAGAGTTCTCTGCTTCTTTTTTGCATAATTTATGCAGTACCCTAACCTTGAAAGGGTATTGTTTTACACCTTAAATGTACACACGCATAAGCCTAAAACATAATTAATTAACAAGCTTAAAAATTCAAGGAATTCATTACATTGAAATCAATGTGTGAAGGTCTAGTTATCTTATTGTTCATCCGAAAACAGTGTTATGTGGAATGTCGAAATGATCACATAGTGACCTCAAAATTATTAAATGCATTTCATATAGAAAGAATAAGGTCCAAGTGGGCATACTAGTACATGTAATGTCCTTGTCATCACATTATGAGCTTACCAAAGGACCATTCTAATTTAATTTCATTCATTACATTAAGGAAAAAAATATCTCACAGACATGTAGCTAGTCATTGTGGGTTGTTTCTTGGAAGTCTGTCAATAGCAAGTATTATAAAAAATAATGAAGTCCTTCATCAAGCTTTTCTAGGCAAACATTGATAACAGGATAATTAGTTTAGATTATAATTGTCTCAGCCGTAATTCTCTGTTTCTACGTCAGCAATGTTTGGGCATGTGGTGCCGGCCTTTTTCAACAAAGTCAAATCACTTTCATGTTTCTCTCTAAAGGGCATTGGAATTGGATAGCATTCATCTGCTCTTTTGATGGATATTATGTGTTCGAAAATCAGTGGCTTAAGACATCGGACAGTACTACTGCTGTTTAACAATTCAAAGGGACATTGAAAAACATAAATGAAATATCTTGTTTTACAATTAATAAAAGATCTCCCTTCAGAACATTTCATTGCATCCTAAAGTGTCATATATAATGCACAGTTATTCAACACATGCCACATTTGTAAAATCCTATACATGTGAACTAATTATCCTTTCTCTTACTATTTTGATTAAGGCTTGAATGCGATTTATGTCTTGGATGTGCTGCTCTTCTGCATGTAATATTGTCCGACTGAAGGAAGTGACCCGATTAGGATCACCCGGGTCACTCCCGACCACCTCTTAGCCTGTTCCATACAAAATGAAGAGTCGGTCAGACAGTAGAGAATACAAACCGATATCTGTTTATTCAGGTACACTCAGAGTGGAGCCCAGTCTGCCCAGTCGCTAGGAGTGCTTCAGAGGGAATGACATCAGCAAGCTTAAAGATACATTATGTACATTTTAGAACCAATGAAAACACGCCCACAATGGAATTTTCCAAGCAGATGCAGCTAAACAATGAAGTACAGAGGATAAGTTTCGATTCTGAGGCCAGGCACACACTATCTACTACTCAAGGTCACTCTGCCCGTGCCCTCCACTAGACAAGTGGGAGAAGGCATCTATCTAAAGGAAAAGGTATGCGCTAATAAGAACAGTGTATTCATTAGTGAAGCAAAACCCAACCTAGGGGAAAAGAAACTTAACAGAGGCCTTTTCTCGAAAATGAGAAAGAATTAGTTTTGATTATGACTTAAAATGGCGTCTACATAGAAAATGGCGCAGCAAATGCTAACTTACATAAAACAATAAATAAGCATGAATAGACCCTCCTTTTAGCATGAGCTAAACATTTTCTAATAATAGCAAAAGGCATATATATCAATAAAACAGAAAGTCATAGGGAGACTTCTTAGTAGCACTCCATATTGTCCGCATCAGAAAGGGAGACCGTAAGGAGGGAAGAAGTCTCGAAAATGCCCTCCTCTATCTGCATGAAGTCATCGATTTCTTTCTGGACCATAATTGCAGCATTGGTGTCATCAATCGCTATTTTTTTAAGAACAACAGAAGGGAAGACATTGAACAAGGACACAGCAAGAGAACAAAATCACAACAAGATAAATCAACTTTTCAAGGATCCATCCCCAGTTTAACATTTTCTAGGATGTCTAAAATGTGTTGGGTAATATTCTTTACCCATATTTGTGATTCCGACTACACACTGGTCTCTGACTACTGCGCACACACCACCACTCTTAGCTAGGATGACATCAACCGCATATCTAGTCTGCTCAGAATATATTCACATATTTTCCAATTGGGTGGTGATGTCACGCAAAGCTGCTACTGTAGAGTTAGACAATATTTGCAGCTTACATCCAAAATATTCTCCAGCTTTCTCAACCCTGGCCATAGCAGTACCACCAAATGTAATTATGGAGAAGAGGATGTATCCAAAAGTAATACCATTACTATAGTTATTAACTTCAAGATCTGTCACTCCTTCACAGAATTCTTTGGTCAAAGTCCTTTTAACCCATCTGACTTTATACTTCGCATGTTTGCAAGGTACACTCAATGGCAGCACCATCCAAAGTGCCACATCATTTGTACCATTATGAAGATTAGAGTATGTCCCAAAAACCTGGGTGTGTATAAATCGTTCTATCATAGTCCTCGCAGAATATCAGGAATTCCACCCTAAGGTACTGGGGTTCTTTGGACTTTCCAAAAAGTACTTGCCCTTACACAATACTATCCCTGAACCATTGACATACAAGATAGTGTCAGTAAAATGTCTAATTGGACAACAAGCAGGGTAATAGCCAGCTTCTCGGGGGAACTGTCAACTCCTTATACTGGTAACCCACCAGAGTTACATTCTGTTTTTCCATACCCCGGATAACCCATGCCTCGTGGCTTTCTATGATATAGACAGGACCTGGATAGCCAAATCCAAATACTCCTTGTACTTCTACGAAGTCAAGGGGCCGAATATAGGTATAATTGATAATTGACAATGAATATGCTGTCCATAGACTAGTGACAGATTCAGTGGGGTTACAAGCAGTCCCTTCTCCAATGTACCTCTTGTGTGTATCTAGAAACACATTGCTTGGGGCTGTCCTTTTCTTTTGGACTTGAGGACCAACCTTATCCTTACTATATAAAGGTACACTCTGATCACGTTCCAAAACCCATGACACCCCACATAACATGATTAACAGCAAAACCACAAGGGCAATACATGTTACCTTTTGTTTACGGGTCAACACTGCATTGTGCTGGGCAACAAGAATCACTGGCTGCTCTTCCTCAGTAACCATTCTACCAAAGGGATGCATAGCAAATGATGAAATGGGGGGGCAAAATACGAAGAAATATATGAGTTCCCAGTGTTCATCAGAGCCTCACTGGTACAAGCTCCTATTGTCCATCAATACGTTGGCCCTCTTGAGCACCGGCGGTGAAGCTTGCTCTGTCCTAAGCTCGTATTCCACATTGACCAGCATAATATACCCCCTAGGGATACTTCGATTTATCTTGTCCAATGATCAAACAGTGCACAGAACTCTCATCACCCTAAACTAACTCCGTTGGTACTATAGCAAAGTACGTCCTGACTTATACAGTCCATCCCTAACTAATCTTTCTTCTCTTTTAGTGCACCGTCCCCCAGCCGAGGGAATAAATTGTACCTAGTGGCCCCAAGCACAGAATGGTCAACAAACAGAGGCTCCTGGATGGCTCATATTTCTGGAGGAAAAGCTGCATTCAGCACATCTTCATTCTCCTTCTCCGTTTGCGTCCTGGTCAGTTTAGCATCACTGAAAGGGACAAACCGAGGCACCCTCTCACACTCAGAGTCCCTTACTCCATCCTTCACCCACTGGTCGTAGGCCAGGGGCAAAGGAATCCAGGCTGGATGTCATGCCTGGGCCCCTCTGGTATTGCTGGTAGGGTGTCCCAGACCTGTTGGTGAATAGAAAGCAAACTTTCAGTTAATTAGCCTAGATAATCAATCAGTAATGGATACTCAATATCAGAGAACCGGCGAGGGCGCGGGACGCCCCAGACATTTGCCAGGCGTCCAAACACGACCTCATACGGTGACAATCTCGTTCTAGAATGCGCTGTCATTCTTGTTGACCAAAGAGCTAACGGTAAAGCATCTGGCCACTTTAACCCTGTGGTCTCCTGAATTTTTGCCAGTTTGAGCTTGAGAGTACCATTGTACTTCTCAACCAAGCCTGCTGACCGTGGATGATTGGCAGCATGGATTATTTGCTTTATGTGTAAACTATCACAAATCAATTGGATCACGTTTGCATTAAAATGACTTTCGTTTTCACTCCAAATCAATCGGGGCAAGCCGAAACGAGGTAAGAACTCCTTCAGGAGTACCTCTGCAGTCGTGATGGCTGTATTGACCTTGGTTGCATCTCTCTAATTCTATATAATCCATATGAAGGACCTCAAAATGAAATGTGGGTGGTGCAAAGTTACCAGACGGTGTAGGGGTACCCTAACCAGGATTGTGCATCATGCACACCATACAATACTTCACTAAATGTGCAGCTGTATTAGGAATATTGTCATTCTGCCATTCAGGGTCTAACAACTTGCAAATACTCTTAGCACTGATATGAGCTGGGCCGTGAACCATAGTGACTACAGAAAGAACATATGCATCTGGCAACATCAATCTCTGCTTCCCTGACTTATCAATCCAACATCCCTCAGAGTTCAATTGTGCTGTACTTTCCTGCCACACTGCTAACTCTTCTACTGTGGCTTCGCTTTGTATCTCTTTTACATTTTCAAGGGTGTCCTCAACCATGACAACCTCAGGCACTCACCTAGCCGGACCTGCTACAAACATTCTTTTCATCTTAGTCCGGGCCATTTCCTTAGTTGTCTGATCTGCAAAAGCATTTCCCCTACCTACATCATCAGCGACCTTCCAGTTGGCACTACACTTCACTATGGCCAATTTCTTGGGGTAAGTCAAAGCAGACAAAAGCCTCACAATAAGATGCCCATGCTGAATTCTAATGCCATGGGAAGTAAGGAACCCTCTCTCAGCCCAGATTCCCCCAAACGTATGTGCGACCCCAAAGGCATATTGGCTGTCAGTATAGATATTGACAACCAATCCCTCACTCAGTTCGCAAGCTCCAATAAGGGCAGCAAGCTCAGCAGCTTGAGCCGACTGATAAGGGACCCGTGATGTCTCTACTATTGTACGCAGTGTGGTAATAGCATATGCTGCAGTTGTAGTGCCGTCTGGTAATTTGAAACAACAGCCATCAACATATAGTTCCCCTTGTGGGTCAGATAAGGGAACGTCAGTCAAGTGTACCCGTCCTTTCGTCTCTTCTTCCGTCCGGAAGATACAATCATGTTTGTCAACTTCATCACTATCGGAAGGGAGGGGTAGTAACGTGGCTGGATTCAGAGTAGCACATCTTTTAATCGTAAAATGTTTAGCAAACAATGTCAATTCATAGCACAGCAAGACGTGCACTGGTGAGAAGCTGTGTCTTTTTCTTATTTAGAAGTGTATCCACAGCATGGGGTGCCATGACTGTGAGGTCAGTAACAAGCACGAGTCCAGCTCAAAGTGGCCATGGCCACGACCGCTCTTAGACAACTCGCGAGGGCTCTCGCGACTGGATCAAGAACAGCAGAAAAAAAGCACACGTCCGTTGCTTGTCTCCAAATTTTTGTGTTAGGACAGATAACGCACACCCAACCATCTCATGGACCTAAAACACAAACGGTTTATTGTAATTAGGGGTGCCAAGTACTGGAGCCGAACAAAGTGCAGTTTTCAATTGCTCAAAAGACTGCTGACATTCAGACGTCCAAGGCAAAGGCTCAAGGCTCATGCACTTCTTGCATTGTTAGTGCAAGCAAGAGCTTGATTAGTAGGGAATAATTCGGTATCTACTTCCGACAGTAGTAAATGATACCTATAAAAGCACGCACATCTTTCTGAGTGTGTGGAATGGGCATTTTTAACAATGGTACTGACGCTCTCAGGGGTCAACCCCCTACCCTCCTTTGACAGTAGGTGACCGAAATAGGTGACCTCCTGTCAACAATACTGTAATTTAGAAAGGGAAACTTTATGTCCATGTGGAGCCAAATGCAAAAATAGTTTAACTGTACTATCTTTACAACCCTCCTCTGTATCAGAACTGCACCAATACATTACCTGCAAGAAACGAAAGGGGATCCAAATGACTTTTTAATGCCAGGCTATAGATGCTCGGACTCTCTGTATAGCCCTGAGGAGCTCGACAGAACCTAAAGCTCCATCCA
Source organism: Triturus cristatus (assembly GCF_964204655.1). Classification (NCBI taxonomy): domain Eukaryota; kingdom Metazoa; phylum Chordata; class Amphibia; order Caudata; family Salamandridae; genus Triturus; species Triturus cristatus. The sequence continues at coordinate 63,461,311 of NC_140580.1, read as the reverse complement.
GATAGTGTGAACCCAAACAGATATCTGCTACCCCGCTGCAGTGGACCGAGGACCCGGTACGGTACCTGGGGATACAGATACACACAGATCCAGAACTTGAGTTCCAAGAGAACTATGGACACGCAGTAGCTAAGTTAGAAGCTGACATTGAGCGTTGGATTCGCCGCCCCCTTTCCCTACTAGGCAGAATATCATTAATGAAAATGGTGGTTCTTCCCCGCTTTCTCTTTTTATTTATTAACATACCAATGGTCCTATCAGCTCAATTCTTCAAACATATTCGCTCAATGCTAATCAAGTTGGCATGGGCCAACAAACAACACAGTGCCTCTTGGAAACTGACGGTCCTACCTTATTCGATGGGCGGATTGGGAGCACCGGATCTTGGTCTATATTACCAGGCGGCCCAAGCCTTACACGCCTATTTTTGGCTGGACAGTCCATGCATTGCACAACCTTATAAACAGACAGGTGGCAACCATATTATACTGGCCTCATACGCCCATAGCCTGGTGCGAATGGTTACCGACGTTAACTTCACCAGAGATGATAGCAGCTCTACACACTTTGGGGTTGAACATAATAGGAGACTTTTTCAGTGATGGGAGGGGAGGGGAGGGGGTAGATCTACTAGAAAGGGAACCGAGGCCCACGTTTTTAAATACCTTCCATTACTTCAGAGCCCGGAGTGCGTTAAGGCAAATGCTGGGCGATAAAATGCTGGAACCCCTGGAGGTGCGCTCTTTTACTGCAATGATTCGAGCAACGTCCCCTAAACGGATAGTGGCAAGGATACATTCCCAGACGCAGGAACTATATAGAGACCGCCACAATAAAGCCCGACTTGCCTGGCAAATGGACTTAGAACTGGACATTGACGACGACATGTGGAGATACTGCTGTGAGCCAACTAAGCGTATCTCGCTTAATGGGTGACATAGGCTCATCCAGTTTAAATTCTTGAATCACATTTACTACACGCCACAACGCCTCCACAAATATGGGCTACGTGACATGGCTAGCTGCAATTGTTGAGGGGCACTAGAGGCTGACTTCCTACACCTAACATGGCTCTGTCCACAGATTGCTACCTATTGGACACAAATCTTTACCGAAATTCAGACGATAACGCAGGTAGACCTTAGCCCAGACATGCTACTAGCATTACTAGGTTACTCCAAGAAGATACGGAAACCCCTTAGGCGCCTGGTAGATATGGCGCTCCTAATTGCCAAACGAGTCTTGACAATGCACTGGTCCAGAGGCCCCCTCCCCACGCTGAAACAATGGACTAGAGATATGCTGTATTGCAACACACAAACAGAAGCGTACAGTGAGCTCCTTTCCCCTAGGAATCGACGAAGAACTTTTGGGCCTTTACGCCACTTACTTTGCGACTAAAGCAATGGATCAAACTGCAACACCTATTATAGTAGAGGATGATCCATTGACACAGTAGACATAGCTAAAGTATCGGGAGATGGGATTGTATACTACTAAGATAACTGCCCAAGTCAGCTAGACTACTAAACCTATGACCTTGTTGACCCAAGAGGAGTACAAACGTTGTGTTCTATAACCTTGCAAGATCTGGTTGTTGGTTGTGAGTTGGCAATGTGGAGGTGCATCTATTACACTATGTTTGGCTAGAGAGCTTATGTGGATTGTGATTTTATTATGTATGTATTATATTACAAAGTGGAACCTGTGTTTTTTCCTTTGTTAATTTCCTTTTGCATCCTTAGTTCCTCTTTTATCGTCATAATTTTTATGATTTGATTGTATTGTTTTATTGAAATGGGAAAATGAAATAATATATATATATTTTTAAAACAGTTATCTTCTATCTGGATGGATAGAAATACTGAAGAATGCGTTTTTCAAATCAATGACAGAAAAGAATTTAGCAGTGGAAGGAATCATTGTCAAACGTGTAGTGATATCTGGAAACACTGGAAACTGAGGAACCACTATTTTATTAACTTTGCGCACAATCACAAACGGCAAACATCTTCATGATCATCAGGGGAACCGGATGGTGTCCATTTAATTGGAAGAATGGGACTATTACAAATATTTGCAGACGTCTCCTCAACTAGGCCTTTCTTTAGCAAATCCTGAATATTTTGTAAAAGGGACCTTCTCCTGCCTGAGGTATTTTATACTGAGGAATACGAGGCAAAACAGCATTATCTTTAACCTGAATCGAAACCTGTTGTATATGCAGCAGTCCCACGTCTGTATCACCAGTCGCCCTTAAAGTAGATGTTATATCAGCAAATTCAACAGGAAGAGGGAGAGACAATAAATAGTAGCATGCAATTTCTTCAACAAATTGAAACCCATCAGATTTTCACCACAATTGGATGTCAAAACAAATGGAGAATCCACGGTAAAAGGATCAATAGTCAATGCAAGGGGTCGTGAAATGGGGCTTAGAACTGGTACACCTGAAAAACCTACCGAAACATTATTATGGCCAGACAGCCACCACAGGGACCATATTTCGGGAAACAGAACTTTTTGTTGCACCTGTGTCCACCAGAAATTTCTTAGTCGAACCTTGTAATTCCACTGTTCCATAAGGACACGCTGGTCTACAGGTATCCTACCTGGTCCCCCACTTTGTCCCTAGCCGTCCTAGCTATAAGGCAAACACAAGGAGATGATGGACGGAGTGCTGAAACTTTTCAAACACTCACCCCTAGTCACAGATCGGGGTTGAATCCATCATCATTCTTTAGCTCACTTTGCCACCCCAGTTCAGACACAGCTATATGCAAATCAGTCTTGACCCTGTGCCTCATGGGAACAGTCCAGCCCGAAGTGCCAAGCCATGTCTTCCCTGGACCGGAAACAAGCATCCTGGGACTGGTTTAAGCCTAACAGCCCTCATCAGCCAGGCTAGCTTGAATACAGTGGCAAAGTGAGCAAGGGACCCATGTCTGGGCATACCCTGCCAACTCAGGGTGAATAAAGCAAACACAAGGAGATGATGGACGGAGTGCTGAAACATTTCCAACATTCACCCCCAGTCACAGATCTGGGTTGAATCCATCATCATTCTTTAGCTCACTTTGCCACCCCAGTTCAGACACAGCTATATGCAAATCAGTCTTGACCCTGTGCCTCATGGAAACAGTCCAGCCCGAACTGCCAAGCCATGTCTTCCCTAGACCGGAAACAAGCTTCCTGGGACCGGTTTCGGGCTAACAGCCCTCATCAGCCAGGCTAGCTTGAATTCAGCGGCAAAGTGAGCAAGGGACCCTCGTCTGGGCATACCCTGCTAACTTAGGGCGAACAAAACAAACACAAGGAGATGATGGACATCAAGAACCCCTCTAACAGTCGCACCAACAAGACTGCCAGCTGGTTCGCCGTGGACCTCCAGACCTCCAAGCAAAACTGCAGAAAGCTGGAGAAGAAATGGCGCCTCAAACAGACACCAGAAAACCAAGCAGCCCACAAGAACGCCATGCGCCAACATCACCACCTCATCAGATCCGCCAAAAAGACCTCCTTCAAGGAACACCTCAACAACAACGCACACAACAGCAAAGAGCTCTTCAACATTGTGAAGGAACTCTCCAACCCCAGCTCCAGCACCAACGACATCCCACCTTCACAAGACCTGTGCAACTCCCTGGCCTCCTTCTTCCACCGCAAGATCGCAGACATCCACAACAGCTTCGACAACCAGTCTACCACGGCAGCCAACGACACCTTAGACCCCACGGCCACCACCCACGGCGACCCCCTACTCACCTCGACCAATATCAACGACGACGACACCATCAAAATCATGAGCACCATCCACTCCGGCTCCCCATCAGACCCGTGCCCTCACCACATCTTCAACAAAGCCAGGGCCACCATCGCACCCCACCTCCGCAAAGCCATCAACATCTCCTTTGAGACCGCGACCTTCCCGGAGAGCTGGAAGCACGCCGAGATCAAAGCCCTGCTCAAGAAACCCAAAGCAGACCCTAGGGCCTCAAGAACGTCCGGACCATCTCCCTGCTCCCGTTCCCGGCGAAGGTCATCGAGAAAACTGTCAACAAACAGCTGACCCTCTACCTCGAGGAGAACAACATCCTGGACCCGTCCCAGTCCGGGTTCCGCAGGAACTACAGCACCGAAACTGCCCTCATCGCCGCCACCGATGGCATCAGGGCCCTGCTGGACAATGGCGAGACCACGGCCCTCATCCTCCTTGACCTATCAGCCGCTTTTGACCCAGTCTGCCACCGCACCATACGCACTCGCCTCCACGACGCAGGAATCCAAGGCAAAGCACTGGACTGGACCACCTCCTTCCTCTCTGGCAGAACGCAGTGCATCCGCCTCCCCCTTCCGATCCGAAGCCACCAAGATCATCTGCGGCGTACCCCAAGGATCCTCCCTCGTTGTTCAACATCTACATGGCCCCGCTCGCCTACGTCGCTAGACTGCACAACCTCACCCTCATCTCTTACGCCGATGACACACAACTGATCCTCTCGCTCACCAAGGACCCTCTCACCACCAAAACCAACCTCCACGAAGGAATGAAAGCCGTCGCCGAATGGATAAAGAACAGCCGCCTAAAGCTGAACTCGGACAAGATGGAGGTCCTCATCCTCGGCTCCACCCCCTCTGCCTGGGCAACTCCTGGTGGCCGACCGCCCTGGGAGCAGCACCAACACCCACCGACCACGCACGCAACCTGGGATTCATCCTCGATTCAACGCTCTCCATGACCAAGCAAGTCAACACCATCTCATCCTCCTGTTTCAACACCCTCCGCATGCTCCGAAAGATCAACAGGTGGATCCCCACCGACACTAGAAGAACGGTCATCCAGGCCCTCGTCAGCAGCAGACTGGACGACGGAAACACCCTCTACGCGGGAGCCCTGGCCAAACTGCTGAAACGACTTCAACGCATACAGAACGCCTCTGCACGCCTGATCCTCGACATCCCTTGCCACAGCCACATCACACCCCACCTGAGAGACTTGCACTGGCTTCCCATCAACAAGAGGAGCACCTTCAAGCTCCTCACCCACGCACACAAAGCACTCCACAACACCGGACCAGCATACCTAAACAAACGACTCACATTGTACACCCCGAACCGCCAGCTACGCTCCGCTGACCTCGCCCTCACCACCGTCCCCTGCATCTGAAGAGTGACCACCGGCAGCAGATCATTCTCCGACCTCGCCGCCAAGTCCTGGAACACCCTACCCATCTTCCTACGGCAGACCGAAGACCTACTTACCTTCAGGAGGCTACTCAAGACCTGGATGTTCGAGCAGCAGCCCCCCCCTCCAGCGCCTTGAGACCCTCGTGGGTGAGTAGCGCGCTTTACAAATGTCTTGATTGATTGATTGATTGATTGATTGATTGGACGGAGTGCTGAAACTTTTCAAACACTCACCCCCAGTCATAGATCTGGGTTGAATCTATCATCATTCTTTAGCTCACTTTGCCACCCCAGTTCAGACACAGCTGTAGGCAAATCAGTCTTGACCCTGTGCCTCATGGGAACAGTCCAGCCCGAACTGCCAAGCCATGTCTTCCCTGGACCGGAAAAAAGCATCCTGGGACCGGTTTCGGGCTAACTCTGTCCCTGGCTGTCCTAGCTATAACACATTCCTGTCGCCTCATCCATATCATAGTCATCATGATAATACTGTCCATCACAAGGGTCATCAAAGTAATTATTATCAGAACAACCCTGTGAGGCTGCAGCAGCCTGAGCCCAATCTGCCCTCGACCTCGTCCCAGAGGGCCTCGCCCTCGCTGAACCAACTCCTTCTGTAGAAGCACAGGACACTCGCTATGCCAATGGCCCTCTTCCTTACAATATGCACACTGATTTGTCCCCAAAGGCGTCATATTCGGCTGCCTACTAGTATGTGACAGCTGTCTGGCAGGGCCACCAAGGCCTCTACCATTCTCTCTAAAAGCCTGTTGCAACAATACCTTTTTCTTCAAATCCTTATGTATTTTCACTGTCCTCTCGTTCTCCTCTAGGTCCCGATGCTCATAATATTGAGCCATATTCAAAATAACAGAAGGGGAAGAGGTGGACCAGGTACTTTCAGAAGCCTGTAAATGAGTCACAATTTCGGGAAGTGAATTAGAAACAAACATGTTGACAAACAACCGAACACCTCCCTCAATAGACAGATCCTGGCCACTGTAATCCAAAAATGTTTCCTCAAACCGTGAAAAAATCTGACACACTCTCATCTTTCTTTTGTCGACAAGCCGTCAACTAGTCCCAATCTACTTTCCTCGGCAGAATAAGAGAATGCATATCTGTAATATTATGACCTTGCAAAGCAAGTATCTCGGTTCGGGGCTTATCACCTGGCTTTCTTTCCTGATCCCATGCTTTTATTTGATGCCATGTACCACCCAACTCTGCGACATGATCGTGAGTATGAACCTGCCCCCAAATATCAACCAGAACAAGAAGACCAAAAAATATTTCAATATCAGCAAGAGTCATTACCATCAGTTCCTTATAATTAGCAGTAGGATTTTTCGTAGGAGCTGGCAAATAAGTCTTAAGGGATAAAACCTCACTTCTTTTCCACGGAGTATAAACCCATTGTTCTTGGAAACGGGCCACTACACCCCCTCAATTAACATTACTACGTTGGTCCGTTAACTCTGGTATCTCTGGGTGATATATGGGATGAACTTCTCGCATCAGAAACAGAGACACCGGATTGGGACTCTTTTCATGCAACCTGCCCCTATAGGCAACCAACATGGTGACATTCCCAGAAACTTGGCCTGGGTCCATACCACTGGCATATACATGGCCTCGAATATCAAATACTATTTGCGGCGCATCATCCTCAAAATGTTGCTGCCAAAGACCAATCAACGTAGAGGACATATGTTTAAGAGCATGCTGTTGTATAAAAGTCTCATAATCTTTTATAACATCCCAAACATCCTCACACTATAAATGGGATTACGACCCCACTGCGCAGCCTGATTAGCTACTACCTTCTTCTCCTCTTCCCACACCGTGTACCGTACAAAAGGGCCAATACGCTCATTACATTTTGCCAAATCTCTATCCTCAAATCCACGTGTTGGCGTCTCAACACCCTATAATGCTGGGAAATGAACCATCAAAGATGGAGAAACAACAGAAGCAATTGGTAGGATTGTACTGGGTAGGATCATCGCAAGCGGGTGCTCCGAGGGAGAGAGAGCTAAAGAAAGGGATGCCGAAACAATAGGTGTGCTTGGTGTGCTAACAGTCATCACGGTGGCCACAGACGGCGAAGGCAAAGAAGGAGGAGCCGAAGCCGTAGCTGTTGAGACAACAACAGTAGATACGGTGATAGTGGGAACAGCTTTAACAGGGGGCTGTTATGACACAGGGACAGTGGGATATATCCTTTGCAGGGCATACGGGGGCAAGATTCTAACAATTCCTCCACAAAAGTATCAGTTTCCTCCTGAGCTGTACGATTTATCAGTATGCAATCGAAATCTCCTATCTTCACATTCAACTCCCTTCTCCTGTTTTTCTCTATCATATGCTACAGCTTTCTGAGTCAGCATCTGTATCTTCCCTTTTCATGCATCTTTTTCCATTTTCAATTGTCTCTACCTAGCTGCCGTCTGCCATGTTCTGAGAGAATCAAAAATTGACTGTCTACTTCGTCTTTTAAATAACTGTTCCTACAAAAACCCAATCTTTTGTTCATTGAAAGTGCCCGTCAATGATCACTGCAACTTGGCATTGTCCCTCGTATATTTGTGCCATAATGTACTAAACATAATAGGGCCAAGACCATGCTTCACATACTTATCAAAATTAGGAGTGCCTTCTGGAGGTGCCGGCTGAGCTTTTTCCAGTTGAGCATTCGCAGAACAACAGCAACAGCACAAAGAAAACAGTTTACTGATACCAGGCATTCTCAAAAGAAAACAAGATCACTATTTATGCCTGGCAAAGCAATTGCAAATACTTTTATCCAAAAACAGTCCTCAGACCGTATCAAATTCAAACCAAAATGGTACCTTATCCACAAAGAACCAAAACAAACTCACCTGATATATACGTGTCAATTGAACTAATTCTCCACTGCCGACTCTTCAGACCAAACAGTCAGATCCTAGGGTTTCGCCGTTCAGGACTCCAGTCGAGATGACCACTGGAGGAGGCACTGTCCGGCAGGATGGAAGGGGCAGCTGCGAGGAATCAATGCTCCTCATACAGGGATCCCTGAACCGTCAGTCCGACCCGACGATGGCCTCGACCCCCCCGTCCGCGGAAGGGGATGGGTCACTCATCCGAAGGAGTCCCTGTTCGGGCGCCAACTGAAGGAAGTGAACCTATTAGGGTCTCCCGGGTCACTCACGACCATCTCTCAGCCTTCCATACAAAATGAAGAGTCGGTCAGACACTAAAGAATACGAACCAATATCTGTTTATTCAGGTACACTCAGAGTGGAGCCCAGTCTGCCCAGTCGCTAGGAGTGCTTCAGAGGGATTGACATCCGCAAGCGTAAAGATACATTATGTACATTTTAGAAACAATGAAAACACACCCACAATGGAATTTTGCAAGCAGGTGCAGCTAAAGAATGAAGTACAGAGGATAGGTTTTTAGTCTGAGGCCGGGCACACACTATCTACTACTCAAGGTCACTCTGCCCGTGCCCGCCACTAGACAAGTGGGAGAAGGCCTCCATCTAAAGGGAAAGATATGCACTAATAAGAACAGTGTATTCATTGGTGAAGCAAAACCCAACCTCGGGGAAAAGAAACTTAATAGAAGCCTTTTCTCTGAAATGAGAAAGAATTAGTTTAGATTATGACTCAAAATGGCCCCTACATCGAAAATATCGCAGCGAATGCTAACTTACATTAAACAATACATAAGTATGAATTGTTCTATTCTAACACACCTCAGATACATTTTTCTCAGATAAGAAACCCTCTCATCAGGGGCCAATGTAATTTTACAATTTGTTTCATTATACAAAGTTGATTTTTACATTCTTAAAACAATGATTGTTTACATTTTGTGATGATTTTTAGGCCTTTATGCTATTTATATTTAAACCTCTGTTTTTGTGCATCATGATTTGTTGTTTACATTTTGTTGTACTCGTGAATAATAACCTCTATATTTTGTTGCATTGTTTTTTGTGTAGTGTCAAGTTCCACTGTGTTCTATGTCCCTATGAGTGCTGATCTTGTCTTATATGGAATGTGTTGTGATATCATGTAGTCAGTTTTCCTGGTTTGTTATTTGGAAGCTGTCTCTAAGCTGTGTCTAAACTTGGAATTTAGTTGATCCACACCATAGCTCATGGTTCTGTTTTTTACATGTAACATAAATAGTTAAGAAGTACATTGGATAAAGTATATTGTCTTTTCAGCCTTCCTTAAGCATGCATATTTCATTACCAGATAGATCTTCTTTGCTCTCAGCAGGAAGGAGGAAAGTTGTGTGTTTGAGCTCTTACCTTGTGGTGGTGTTCATTGAAAGGGAAGTTTCTCATTATTATGTCCTCCGAGACTCCTAAAGGGACTACACTCTCACACTCACACGTGTGGTAGCTGGTGAAGTTTGAAAGAGTTTGTCCATAAATGACAGACCCATGTGTCATTGACTAAGAAAAGCACATACTTTCCAGGTTTTCAGTATGCATATGTATGCCACTTTTGTGTGTGCAAGTTACAGAGTGTCTTTGTATGGACTATCTGTGATACTTTGAATGACACTTAATTGTCAAGCTTAAAAGTGGAGAATGCTGAAATCAAATGTGCACATTTTTTTAAAATTCATGGACATAAATGTTTATGTTTATAATAATAACTTCAAAACCACAGGTATAAGATTGTGAAGGAAATAAATGACTGGATAAACTACCTCCTAACCTTGAACATCTGGACAACTCAAATTGAAATCTCTAACTTTCTTCTTTGTAATTTAGTCATCTATTTGTTTAGAACACTGAAAACATAGTTTTACAAGCAAACGCACATATTTTTGGAGCGTGCTTCAGAACAATTTGAGTTGCAAATCCAGTTCAGTTTTTCTTTTTCAATAAGACATACAGAACTGCAAAAACCAGAAAGCAAAGTATGAATCTTAACTTGATGTTCTACTAACAAGCGATAAGAGATACTTTGAGGTCTATATGGGTACCTTTCTGCATTTGTCTTTTTTTACCTTGTAATTCTGTAAATGCAGTGAAGTCATAGTTGTTGATAATTGTATTTAATTGTATTTAATTGTATTGTATCTGCACTTCCAAAGGCCATCTATCTAGTTATATTATGTTTTATCGATCTATTCGCATTTTAGCTAAACAATTGATCCTTTTAAACCTTTTTGTAATTGCTTAAAAGTGAGTGTTGTCATCATGTTCTTTCTAGATTAATTGTGAGGCTCTGCCTTTAAATATTAGTTGGCTCATGAAAAAGTGAAGTTTAGTAAAACACAGATGAAGAGACCAAAATGTTAAATGGGCAGCTTAGGAGCACTTATCTGTAGAAGAAATGCACTGTGTCTGACAGATTTATTGCTTCCTGCACTCTTTCTTCACACCAAATTAAGTATGTGCCCTTCAGAAAATTGTGCATCAGATATAAACACTGGGTGTATAGCAAATAAGTGTGTCATAATACTGATTCAGTTAAAGTGTTAGCATTCATCCCTAATTTACAGGCGACATGCCAGGATTGCATTGCTTTGTCCCCTACAGTCCTGTCTCCATTAAAGTGTTGCTGATTATGGAGATATGACAGTTTCTGACAAGAGCGTCATTTGAAAAATGCCTTTTCAGCCCTCTGCGTAGTGATCCTATTTATATTATATTTATGTAAGCAAAAGGTACACGCATCTCTGCAGCAAGTCCATAAACCACAATAGTTATCCTACCACTATTAAGCCCTTAAACATGCTTAGATACTGCTCCAGCAGAAAAGGGCAAATTTACATATTACCGCTATGTCACAGACTCGTCACCACACTAACTCATTCATACATTCATTGATTGGTGGGGCCCAGAACACCAACACTCATACGTCTCACTTGAATCTGCGCACAGGAGAAAAAGAAGCGCTGGACATGGGGGGGGGGGGGGGTACCTTGCTACCTATCGGAAAAATTATTTACATTATATACATTATATACATCTTCACCTATAGAATCCTAATTTTAACATCAAGGCACTCCACCACTTGGTCGATGGACCAATTAGTTGGATTGGTTGATGGTGATTTAGAACCGGCTAAACACATTCAAAGTTTCGGAACCTTTCGGTTAACTTTCAGTACCTTATTAAAGAATCACAAACTCATTTCTTATTAATCAATGTTTAGTTTATCTAATTAATTCACTCTGTTAGCATATTCAAGATTACAGTTCATATCAGATTTCTATTAAGTGATTTCGACCTTTGATCTTGAACACAAATTTACAGAACATTCATATTTACCTAAATTTGAATATTGGCAACCATTTCCAGAAGAACCCGTCAACCCATGGCATAAATAAAAATTCCTTCAGATGGAATCGTCCTTTTATAATCAAAAAGGAACCCAGGTAAGTCCAGGAAATCTCTCTCAGTACGACGCAGTCCCCACAATTTAGCCAAGGGACCAGGCGATCGTGCCAACCAACCAACAAATCGATCCTCCACACCAACAGCCACCAACGGGATAATGATACAGACTTTTTTTCCTCTTCTAAATTCCCCATATACTCTTTTTCGCCTTACTTTTAGGACAATGTGCAACAATTTAGGAGTAAAAGTGTTCTGATTGGCTAAATCTGCTGAATTTTGTAATACTTTTCAATATTTCCAGGTATGCCTGCTTCCCATGAGACCGGGCATAACATTCCCCCAATTGTATTCTTTTTCATAGTTTCACAGGTGAAAGTTCCGAAGTAACAGCATGTAAACCTTCTTGTACAGGTTGCTATTGTCCTCTCAGTCATTCACACTAGTTTGGGTCTTGGCAGTCCTTCACGTTCCTATCCTTGACAAGGAACATTAGGGTGCCGATCACGATCCTGTAAAAACCGGGTACGAACCGTCGGACGGAGCATATTCTCCGTCCGACGCGTACCCGGTCGTCAAAACTTACAAACATGGAATTCCGATTCGCACGGAAACTCCATTTCCGTACGAATCGTACAAAACCCTGACCGACGAAAATAAACATACAAATGCGATCCGGGAAAGCGCCGACGTGACGTCGGGACGCACGCAGCCTGCCATTCACGAACCAGGAATTACGATGCGCACCGACGTCATCCCGCACGGTGAATATTTTCCGACTGCCCAAAACTGCCGGGAAATCAGGACGACACGAACAAGGAGTACCTGCACGCGACGGACAGACATGGACCCGAACCTACGTGTCATCCCGGCCCTCATAGCAGTCGACCTCCTCTACAGGTTCGGACGCAGACGCCGCAGAAGGTCAGAACAACAAAGGGAGGGGGGAGGGGGGGGGGCAGGACCAGGGGCAGGCCACAAAACCCCCACCAAAGTCACACAGCACACATGCCCTGGACATACCTGACCCCCAGGCCCTGGTCACTACGAGGGGGTGGGGGCGTGTCCAGCAAAGCCAGCGTCCAACACAACGGAAGTGCTGGACGACACGAACTGGCAACACAACAATACAGGTACGTCCCGTACCCACGCCTTAAGAGCGTGGGTACGAGTCGTACCCCGCCCACACCTACGTCACCCCAACAATGGCGGGAAGGCTGTACCCACGTGGCAAAGGCCTGGGTACGGCCCGCACAAGCATTCCACAGCGTGGGTATGGATATGTACGGACCGTACCCCCACCCGCGTATGCATGGAGCGTACCCCCCACCCCAACCGTGTATGTACGACCTGTACCCTCACCCGCGTACGTATGGAGCGTACCCCCCACCCCAACAGTGTAAGTACGACCCGTACCCCCACCCGCGTATGCATGGAGCGTACCCCCCACCCCAACCGTGTATGTACGACCCGTACCCCCACCCCCGTATGCATGGAGCGTACCCCCACCCCAACCGTGTATGTACGTACCGTACCCCCACCCCAACAGTGTAAGTACGACCCGTACCCCACCCGCATACGTATGGAGCGTACTCCCACCCCAACAGTGTAAGTACGACCCGTACCCCCACCCGCGTATGCATGGAGCGTACCCCCACCCCAACCGTGTATGTACAACCCGTACCCCCACCCCAACCGTGTATGTATGACCCGTACCCTCACCCGCGTATGTATGGAGCGTACCCCCACCCCAACCGTGTATGTACGACCCGTACCCTCACCCGCGGACGTATGGAGCGTACCCCCACCCCAACAGTGTAAATACGACCCGTACCCTCACCCGCGTACGTATGGAGCGTACCCCCACCCCAACAGTGTAAGTACGACCCGTACCCTCACCTGCGTACGTATGGAGCGTACCCCCCACCCCAACAGTGTAAGTACGACCCGTACCCCCACCCGCGTACGTATGGAGCGTACTCCCACCCCAACAGTGTAAGTACGACCCGTACCCCCATGGAGCGAACCCACACACGTGTATGTTCTAAGCGTATATATTGTTAAATAGGAGGGGTGTGTGCAGAGTCCTCCCAGCAGTGCCCAGACACAGGAGGGGTGGGTGCCTAACACTCCCAGCAGTGCCCAGATACAGGAGGGGTGTGTGCAGAGTCCTGCCAGCAGTGCCCAGACACAGGAGGGGTGTGTGCCTATCACTCCCAGCAGTGCCCAGACAGAGGAGGGGTGGGTGCAGATTCCTCCCACCAGTGCCCAGACACAGGAGGGGTGGGTGCAGAGTCCTCCCAGCAGTGCCCAGACGCAGGAGGGGTGTGTGCCTATCACTCCCAGCAGTGCCCAGAGACAGGAGGGGTGTGTGCAGAGTCCTCCCAGCAGTGCCCAGACACAGGAGGGGTGTGTGCCTATCACTCCCAGCAGTGCCCAGACACAGGAGGGGTGGGTGCAGATTCCTCCCAGCAGTGCCCAGACACAGGAGGGGTGGGTGCAGAGTCCTCCCAGCAGTGCCCAGACGCAGGAGGGGTGTGTGCCTATCACTCTCAGCAGTGCCCAGAGACAGGAGGGGTGTGTGCAGAGTCCTCCCAGCAGTGCCCAGACACAGGAGGGGTGTGTGCCTATCACTCCCAGCAGTGCCCAGACACAGGAGGGGTGGGTGCAGATTCCTCCCAGCAGTGCCCAGACACAGGAGGGGTGGGTGCAGAGTCCTCCCAGCAGTGCCCAGACGCAGGAGGGGTGTGTGCCTATCACTCCCAGCAGTGCCCAGAGACAGGAGGGGTGTGTGCAGAGTCCTCCCAGCAGTGCCCAGACACAGGAGGGGTGTGTGCCTATCACTCCCAGCAGTGCCCAGACGCAGGAGGGGTGGGTGCAGAGTCCTCCCAGCAGTGCCCAGAGACAGGAGGGGTGGGTGCAGATTCCTCCCAGCAGTGCCCAGACACAGGAGGGGTGGGTGCAGAGTCCTCCCAGCAGTGCCTAGACGCAGGAGGGGTGTGTGCCTATCACTCCCAGCAGTGCCCAGAGACAGGAGGGGTGTGTGCAGAGTCCTCCCAGCAGTGCCCAGACACAGGAGGGGTGTGTGCCTAACACTCACAGCAGTGCCCAGACACAGGAGGGGTGGGTGCAGAGTCCTCCCAGCAGTGCCCAGACACAGGAGGGGTGGGTGCAGAGTCCTCCCAGCAGTGCCCAGACACAGGAGGGGTGTGTGCCTAACACTCACAGCAGTGCCCAAACACAGGAGGGGTGGGTGCAGAGTCCTCCCAGCAGTGCCCAGACACAGGAGGGGTGGGTGCAGAGTCCTCCCAGCAGTGCCCAGACACAGGAGGGGTGTGTGCAGAGTCCTCCCAGCAGTGCCCGGACACAGGAGGGGTGTGTGCCTAACACTCACAGCAGTGCCCAGACACAGGAGGGGTGGGTGCAGAGTCTTCCCAGCAGTGCCCAGACACAGGAGGGGTGTGTGCAGAGTCCTCCCAGCAGTGCTCAGACACAGGAGGGGTGGGTGCCTAACACTCACAGCAGTGCCCAGAGACAGGAGGGGTGTGTGCAGAGTCCTCCCAGCAGTGCCCAGACACAGGAGGGGTGTGTGCCTATCACTCCCAGCAGTGCCCAGACACAGGAGGGGTGGGTGCAGATTCCTCCCAGCAGTGCCCAGACACAGGAGGGGTGTGTGCCTACCGCTCCCAGCAGTGCCCAGAGACAGGAGGGGTGGGTGCCTATCACTCCCAGCAGTGCCCAGACGCAGGAGGGGTGGGTGCAGAGTCCTCCCAGCAGTGCCCAGAGACAGGAGGGGTGGGTGCAGAGTCCTCCCAGCAGTGCCCAGACACAGGAGGGGTGTGTGCAGAGTCCTCCCAGCAGTGCCCAGACACAGGAGGGGTGTGTGCCTAACACTCACAGCAGTGCTCAGACACAGGAGGGGTGGGTGCAGAGTACTCCCAGCAGTGCCCAGACACAGGAGGGGTGTGTGCAGAGTCCTCCCAGCAGTGCTCAGACACAGGAGGGGTGGGTGCCTAACACTCACAGCAGTGCCCAGAGACAGGAGGGGTGTGTGCAGTGTCCTCCCAGCAGTGCCCAGACATAGGAGGGGTGTGTGCCTATCACTCCCAGCAGTGCCCAGACACAGGAGGGGTGGGTGCAGATTCCTCCCAGCAGTGCCCAGACACAGGAGGGGTGTGTGCCTATCACTCCCAGCAGTGCCCAGAGACAGGAGGGGTGGGTGCAGAGTCCTCCCAGCAGTGCCCAGAGACAGGAGGGGTGTGTGCCTATCACTCCCAGCAGTGCCCAGAGACAGGAGGGGTGTGTGCCTATCACTCCAGCAGTGCCCAGGCGCAGGAGGGGTGGGTGCAGAGTCCTCCCAGCAGTGCCCAGACACAGGAGGCGTGTGGGCAGAGTCCTCCCAGCAGTGCCCAGACACAGGAGGGGTGGGTGCAGAGTCCTCCCAGCAGTGCCCAGACACAGGAGGGGTGTGTGACTAACACTCACAGCAGTGCCCATGGAACGCAAAGGGTGGAGTAGCCACAGATACCATGCCCACAAATTTCAGTCAGGTGCACAAAGACCCTGCAGTACATGTACCACATGTGTGCGAGGCTGGGAGTATACGCATGCATAGCGCAGAAAAGAAAACATGTCCACATGAAGTCATGTCAATAGTCCACATACACAAGTACAATGACTACCAAGGATCCCACGAATGATGCAGGTGGAGACATTGCTCAGCATGCATGTGCAAAGTTGAAGGAGTCCGTCACACACCCAGCTAATGTACACACAGCTCAGCGCTAAATATTGGGAACACCCTGCAGGGAAGATGTCAGGGTACACAGAGGAAGGAATTCACCTTTGGACAATTTCACCATGCAGCAACTGCTTACATGAACAGAGAAACCTAGCTAACACCGTCTGATGGCACACAGATCCCAGGGTCCCCCCTATGACCAGCACACTACAAAATTTCCCACACACCCAACACATGAACACCACCCAAAACCATGTAGCAGCCCCGCCAACAGCAATACCAGCAAAGCAGTAGTGTTCCAAGGGGAAAAAAATAAATTGCTTTATTCAGCATGAACCAAAAAATCTTGTTTGTAGGAAGTTCAATATTTACAAAGCCCATAGGGCAGTCCAGAAGTCACAGCTGGATGGGGGACACAGTGGGATGCGTGTCCCCTAGCTTGCCTGCACAGTTAGATTCCGTCGTCTTCCACAGGGGTGAGGGCATCATGTGGGGGGGGAAGAACCAGGCACCGCAGGGACAGGAGGGCGAAGGGTAGGCGTCGTGGGTGCAGGGATGGAGGACTCCACCACAGGGGGTGGGGCAGGGCCAAAGGCGGAGGCCAGGATCTCGCTGCACACCTTAGCAAGGTCCTCCAGGGAATCCCCTGCACCCGAAGGAACCACAGGCCCCAAGGTGGGGAGGGGGGGTCAGAGGGATGGGTCGCAGCGCCACTGGGGGAGGGTGTAGACAGGGGGGGCGACTCAACCACCCTGACCGGGGACTCCCTTGACCGCTTGCGGGGTGGTGTCACTGTGGGGCTCAGGGACAGAGCGGCCATGAAGGAGTCTTTGTGTGATATGTGGTCAGGAGAGCTAAGTGTAGGGGATTTGGAGGGAGTGGATTTGGTGGAATGCGGACTCCCACTCTGGCTGCGTGTCTTACGTTTGCCCCCCGACCCAGTGGGTGTGCCTACTTCACCCTGTGTGTGCGTGCCAGGAGGTGTGCGGGTGACCTTCCCTGCTGGTGTGGTGCCTGTGTCCGTCGTGGTGGGTGCATGCTGACGTCTGGGTGTACGTGGGACAGGCATGGGAGTGGGAGGTATGGATGGGGCAGGGGTAGGGGGTTGGACGCAGCGCTGCAGGAGACCCACTGCTGCAGTCAGTGTCGAGTCTATCGACCTCAGCAAGCTGCGTTGGTCAGCCTGCGATGAGTGAATGCCCTCCAAGTATGCCTCCATGTTGTTGAGGACCTGGCTGTGGCCATGGAGGACATTAAGGATCGCAGCCTGACCAATCTGCAACTGCCGCTGGATGTCCACAGACTCGGCATTGGCGGCAGCAGTGGAGACAGGGGCAGGGGGTGCGGTGCCTGGCAGGAAGGAGACATGTGGTGACCGGGCACGTTGGGAAGGGACACGAGCAAGTGGGAGGCGGCTGATGGCAATAGAGGGGGCGGGGTGCGATGTTGTGCCGCTGTCAGCTGGTGGGGAAGCCTCCGCCCACTCGGAGAGATCATCCTCGGACCCGTCGGCTTCATATTCGGTGGTGCCAGTGGACAGGTCCTCGGCCTCACTCTCCTCCGCCTCTGTACCACTCAATGTGCCAGCCACGATGTCAACGCTGGCACTGGTGCTCGGTCCCTCCGCTCCGTCTGTGCTCATGTCTCCCTCCGTGTCCCCCGACGATGCTGTGGGCAAGGTGAAGAGACAGCAATTAATCACACACCTGTATACATATGTCACATGAGTCCAATCTACATAGGTTACAGTGCATAGCCTGAAAAGAAAGATCAGTAACATCTACAAAACAAGGTACAGATGTAGGGCATGCAACACACAGTTGGTTGACCCACCATGCCAATGAAAATCCATGGAGAGCATGACACAATAGCAAATGACATGAAATGGAGTTTGACATAGGAGCCAGGCCCTGGGGACAATCCAGAACTGCATCTGCACCACACAGCGTTGCCGACAATAGGGATGAGGAGGGACCAAATCCTTGAGCTTGAGGCACATGCTGCATAGGTAATACTGAAAACATGCCCAACATGACTGGCTCACTGCACCTTGAGTGTATGTCCAGCCAAACATCACACACTGGCCAGAACTAGCAAGGAGATTTCAGGTTTTGACATGTAGGCTTGCCCCGCACCAACCACCCCCTACATGAGACAATTTGTTGAGACACAGGTGGCACATCTCTTAGTCTGGGTGAAATACACAGGGGATGCATAAATGCAAGATTGGACGCCAAATACCCGAGGTGCGCCTGTCCAAATAATCATATACAAATGGCCAGCATCAGATGATTGTAACAAGACACACAGGCACTGGCCACTGTGACTATGAACAAGGAAAATCAGGTCAGGCTGTACAGTGGACACTTGTACTACATTTCACGTCAATATACATGGTGCCAGGGGACAATGGCACAGAGCACAACCTATGCTGTAGACACTGAGAGTGTCCACGTTTTGTGATGACACACATGACACCTAGGAAAATATGACCCAGGGGACAGTAGTGGCAACACAGCTCCATGGTCCTGAATGGGAGTGACTGCAACACACGCCACCATCCCTGCACTATGCGTATCGCACACTCATGCACATCATGTCACAGGCCACAACATAGGACATGCGCACTGTAAGGCATGACACTTGTGAGACTAACTCCCATGTCTGGACTCTGCATCAGTGCCAACTGACATGGAACCCACATGTACTGAACTGGACAGGGCACAGGCAAGGTCCCAAAACCTGTTACACACCACCCCCACACATGATGCTACAGGCATAGTTCACGTGGAGAAAGTGCCAGCCTAGATAACCTTGTGAAGGAGTGACTACACACAGACCAGGGAACACATTGCAAGGAGGGGAAGGGAGGCAGGAGAGCACAGCTATACTGTGGGTAACTGGATCTGCACAGCACCTTTAAACCCTGGCAGTGTATCCATGCAACTGTGCACTTACAAATGCTGGTGAAACACAACAAGCACACATGTACCTACCCCCTTCCTGCTGCTGCATCTCCTGTAAGCGCCTCTCCAAGTCTGGAAAGACCACCGGCAGCACACGCTTGTGGATGTGGCTCAGTCGGCGGCGCCCGCGGTTCTTATGGCTCTCAGGTGAGTCCCCCAGCAGGACCCGTTCGATCCTCCGCGTCCAGCACCAGATATCCTGCCAGCGTTTCCTCACCTGGGACAGGCGCCGCTTCCGACCATCCGCACTCCTCACGGCGCTGACGGCGGTCAGCCATATCTGCTCCTTGGCAGAGGCGCCTACCTGTGAGGATGAACAAGTGACACTACATCAATACACCTGGCACATGTCACAGAGCCACATATTAGAACACATTTGCTGTTTACAACAAGGCATAGTATGCATCCAACGCATTGCACCTTTGTCATAGGGACATGATCCTCTGGGGAAGGGCAAAAGCAGTACGTGCCATTGAAATGACACAGGTGGAATGAGGGCAACTACACAATCAATGATCCAGGCTCACACTGTGCATCACAAGCTACACCAGGATAATGTGCAGCACCTCTAAGCAGTCACATGCCACAGGCCACTGACGCTACCGCAGCAGAGTACACAGACACACACAGGTACAGGACATTCACCTGCCATTGCCAAATGCAGCAACAAACCTCACTCTGCACATGTGCCACTAGACTGGGGGGGGCTCACAGGTGTGGGGCTGGCTCTGCACGTCAGACACACAGCACTGCTCCCTGCTCACATCACATGGCCAGGGTATATCCATCCCTCATGCAGCTGGGGTGCTACACTCCACATATGCACCCACCCACATGACAGGGGACTTACACACACACCGATGTCCAGGGTACGAACACATCATGTGGA
This sequence comes from Triturus cristatus, assembly GCF_964204655.1. Taxonomy (NCBI): domain Eukaryota; kingdom Metazoa; phylum Chordata; class Amphibia; order Caudata; family Salamandridae; genus Triturus; species Triturus cristatus. The sequence continues at coordinate 63,441,175 of NC_140580.1, read as the reverse complement.
CACTCTCAGCACAGGTACACAGAACTAACACACATCTGTGGGTACAGTCACCTGTCACACTGGGCTGACCACATAATCACATGAGGACTGTAGAGGCAACATTCCCAGGAGGATAAGACAGGCAGAATGTGGCATGCACCATGCAGTGATTGTCACAGTAAACACGATGCAAGTGAGGACGGCAGACATGCACCACTGCATGCTCTGTCTGGGAGACATCAGGCATTCCCCCCCCTGGGACCCCCCCTACAGTACATAGCATGTGTGAGACACCTGGACACAATGCCAGAAGTCACAGTCACAAAAAAGGGACACAGTCTGTGCTAGTGGACTCTGCACTCACCTGATACCCTGATCGCCCATACAGCATGGGGTACTGTGGGAGGATCACATCCAGCAAAGCCAGGTTCTCCTCCAGGGTGAAGGGCTGTGACCTCTCCACAGACCTTGACATGGTTCCAGGGAATCAGTAGCAGCAGCTGGGTCGTGGAATACAAAGATGTGCAGGCAAGTGCTCCCTCATGGGACCTGGCTGCCTTATATCTGCCTTGCTGGCCTGTTTCATGCACAAGAGTACAGAGTGATTGGTCACTCACATTTGCATCCTATGTTTCCTCCAATCCCTTCAAACCTAGCACAGTCAGTGGGTTCTTATTGTGTTTTTTTCTTCAGCATGATGTCAACTCCACAAACACATTGCAACAAAGTAGATTCATTCCAACTGACTTCTGCTGTGCACCTTCCAGAACAAATTCAAACTTTAAACTTGGTCTCCATGACAACCAGCATGCATGTAGGCCTTAATACTTGTCCCTCATGTGTCCCCTATGTAATTTTGAGCTTCACACACAGGTACGGTGCGTTCCGGGGCCCTAGGGCACCCCAAATGCATAGTAACGGCCCGTACAGGCGTGTGTACGGGCCGTACCACTATGAGTACGCATACGCAAGAACACCCATAGTGGTACGGCCCGTACACACGCCTGTACGCTCACTATCACTATGGGTGTCCTCGCTTATGCGTACTCGTAGTGGTACGGCCCGTACACACGCCTGTACGTTCACTATCACTATGGGTGTCCTCGCGTATGCGTACTCGTAGTGGTACGGCCCGTACACACGCCTGTACGTTCACTATCACTATGGGTGTCCTCGCGTATGCGTACTCGTAGTGGTACGGCCCGTACACACGCCTGTACGCTCACTATCACTATGGGTGTTCTCGCGTATGCGTACTCGTACTGATAGTGAGCGTACAGGCGTGTGTACGGGCCGTACCACTACGAGTACGCATTCGCGAGGACAACCATAGTGATAGTGAACGTACAGGCATGTGTACGGGCCGTACCACTACGAGTACGCATACGCGAGGACACCCATAGTGATAGTGAACGTACGCACCCGTGTACGGTCCGTACCACTATGGGTGTGCTCGCGTATGCGTACTCATGGTGGTACGGACCGTACACACGCCTGTATGCTCACCATCACTATGGGTACACATACGGCAGCACTCCCATAGTGATACGGGAACGTACACAGGCCCTCTTAGCAAAAGTACGGTGGTTTTCACACATCACAGTGGTGACAGGCAGCACACAGGAAGGAATAGGGCTGACATACTTGTCCATGGATGGACATCAAGGCATTGTCTGCCAGTACTACATGTGTGGGGCACAGGTGTGAAAGGCTGTGATGTGGCACATTAATCCTGAGTCGAGAAGGCACCAGATGTATGATGAGATGTGTACACATGTAATGTGTGACGGTGCAATGTGTGCCAGGCATGCCCTTGACTCCTTTGACATGTGTGCATGTCGTACTGCACACTTGGGATGAGCGTCACTGGCATGGCACGGACACCAACACACGGAAGTGTCCCCTGAGGCCCGGTACAGGGGTTACCACACCTGACATGTCACTACCCACGGTGCACGATGTGACTATGTCATGTATGTGTGGGGGATTCGCATTAGCTTGATGTTGGAGCTGCCTCAAAAGCTGCAGCTGTTGCAGCAACCAACATGTGTCTGTGTGTATATTGACATTGCACACTGTTCCGCACACCATGCCACATGTGGTATCGGATGTGAGGTGCGTATGTATGCATGGGACACGGAGTAGCATAACAAGGACATGTCTGCATCCTCTCTATGAATGTGTGGTGAGTCATCACATTTACACCTTAATGGCAAGGTGTGTGGGCTGTCCTAGTGTAATGTCATGTGACCTGTGGCTCTAGTGTTCCGCTACCAGTCTCTGAAATCGACATCCTACTTCTGCTGATGTGTGGATGTATGTCACTCCTGTCTTGCGTCTGGCTGTTCACTTACACTGGGACACAGCTAATCCCATGCCATGGCATGTGGAGGTTCACAATCTCCGTGTGTAGCTGGGTCTTGGTAGGAGTGTCACCTGGCAGCTATACGTATCCAGGGCATGTGGCACATACCTGACTCCGTATGTAGCATATGTGTATAGACAGATTAACATGTGCTCAGTACAAATAAATTGTTGTTGTGGTGCACTCACTCTTCCTTGTCACTTCCAAATTACTGCAGAGCGCCGCCTCTTCCCCGACCAATTCCGGACTTGGCTGCCATGCGGGAGAATGACTGTATCCGGTGCTACCGCTTCCCCCAACGGTTGATTCTGGAGTTGACGGCGAGACTGGCACCACACCTGCAACCGCTGCACAGGTATCCTACGGCACTGACACCCAAGCTGAAGGTAATGGCAGCCCTACATTTTCTAAGCACGGGTACCTTTCAAAATACCATAGCTCATGTTGGTGGCATGTCCCAGAGCATGTTCTGCCGTGTGCTGCATGATTTCTTAGAGGCCATGTTGATTCACCTGGATGACTTCATCCATTTCCCAACCCCTGAAATGTTGACTGGGGGCAAGCGTGGATTCTATGCCCTGGGAGGGATGCCCCATGTCATTGGGTCCATAGATGGGACACATGTGGCTTTGGTACCACCACAGGCACAGGAGGTAGCGTACAGGAATCGCAAGCACTACCACTCCATCAATGCCCTTGTGGTGTGTCTGTCCAACATGGTGATTTCACATGTCTGTGCTCGTTTTCCAGGATCAGCACACGATGCCTACATCATGAGGCGTAGCAGGGTGCCTGAAATGATGACGCAGCTGCGCAACGAACGAGCATGTGTTGTTGGTGGGTACAGTCTGTCTGTCCTGTATTTTGCGTAGACTTCCAGCACGACCGCTTCTCCTGTCCTACTTATGTCCATGTGCTTTCCATGTGGGGGCGCTGGCTATCCCAACATGCCATGGCTGATCACACCTCTCCGCAACCCCATCACGCCGGTCCAGCTCCGCAACAACACCGCCCATGGCCGGACAAGGCGAGTGATAGAGAGGACGTTTGGCCTCCTGAAGAGCCGATTCCGATGCCTCCACAAGACCGGCGGCACCCTCCCATATGCCCCGGCGAAGATCTGCAAAATCTTCATGGTCTGCTGCATGCTGCACAACATGGCAGTTGAGAAAGCTGTGCCACTCATCCTGGATCAAGATGACCAGGACCATCCACCCGTGGAGGACGAAGGGCTTGGCAATGGGGCTAGTGATGTGGAGGATGTGGAGCCGCAAGAGGACATCCGGACTCGGCTCATACGCGACTTCTTTGCTTAGTGGTGAGTACCAGTGTCTGAGTGTGCACGCATTGGTCCCCGTGTGGCATGTGTTGCGATGTGTGTCTCCATCTGCATTTATGGCACGTGAGTCAGAGGTGTGTGTGGATGTGTCACTGGAGTGATGGTGCCAGTGATGAGTGTAGTTCCCCAGTCATAATTGTGACCTAGCATGTTGTCATCCATACATGTGTCGAGTACATGCACATGCAAGTGGCTGTGCTTTTTGTGGCTGACTTCTTGTGTGTCTCTCTTCCCCAGGTACTTGCGCATGCCGTCTGCTGTTTGCATTGTTGTGGCACTGCTATTCCTCATGGACACGTCATCGTGTGCTGACTCAGCGTTACACGCACGGACAAGTTTGGAAGTCTCCTTAGGGTAAGGGATGCATCAGGGGTGTATTGGGTGTGGCAGTAGTTCACGATGTATGCACACTGCCCCTGTCGATGTTTGTTTCCTCTGCAGACATGTTGCATCACCATGGTACACATGACATGCAGATGGGTACACCTGAATAGATGGTCAGACTTGTTGACAGTTATCAGTGATGGGATTGTGGAATGTGATGATGGCATCAATGTGTGTAACACTGCCCTCGGACACATACGGTTTGCATTGGCTTGACATGGTGTGGGACTTCCACATCAGCGGATCAATGGTGTATGGCAGGCTCTCCGTGAGCAGCAGGGGGTGTTTAGCTGTTAGCCGACACTTGTGTGCCAGTTCCATGGATATCACGCATTTGTGGTGCAGAAGGGGGGTGCCAGTGTTGGACCCACATGTTACTCCACATGACCCGTTCATGTGTACTCCGACTTGCCTCTGCAATCCCAAATACATGACTAATAAAGGTGTCCCTATGCCTCCAAGGTGCCTCTTCTCTTTCAATGCTGGTGTGTTGCCACGGTGCATCCGGCATGTCTGGCATGGTTTTCCATAATAGTGGCTATGTGTCTATGTGTAGAGTAGCAAGATGCAAGCTGTTTGTGTGGGATTAGACCGTGTATTGTGCATGATGTCCATGACTGTGTGGGTATTGTGACATGTGCCATCCCCATGCATCCAACGTTGGCCAGGCCACCATTCTCTGCATCCACCTGACTCAAGCTTGCAGGACATGGTTCTGCCACCTGTCTACACATACCTGGGTGCCCCCAGGACACTCGACATGATCCCTGACCTCTGCGCATGACTGTTGCTGTACTCAATATGTCTGTCGGCACGGTTGTGCGGCCACCCCCTCAGCTGGTTGGGCCCATCACGGGTGTGTATGGTGCTCCATGTCTGTCTTGCCTAATACACTGTGACCCGTGTGTCCTGTGCCAGACTCAGGCCCCAGGGTGTGGATGGTTGAAGTCAAATGAGAACTCAGGCATGTTTAGACTTTACAAGACACATGTAAGGTAATAATGCAACCAGCAGGCATCTTCTCTTCATGGTGTGACTTTTTATTTTAGTGGGGGGGGGGGGGTTTGACATGAGGGGCTTTCCGGGTGTGTGGAATCCAAAGTTCACTAGGGGAGTTGGTGTCCTTGCCATTAGAAATCCTCAGAGTCCATGCCACAGTCTTTGTCAACATTGGTCAGACAGTGACCAGCAAGGCCATGTGGCAGAGAATGTCTTTTGATGCTGTGCTGCTGTTGCTCCAGTGGGCCAGGTGCCAGGCCAGGTGTCCTGGGAGATGGTGCTGTAGCGCCGACCCTCACGGTCTTTTACGTGGACGACCCGCCCTCCTGCGGGGACCCTCAGAAGCAGGCCGTGACGATGTTTGGGATGCTCCATCGGATGTTTCCTCCTCCTCCTCCTGATCCCTCCCTGTGGGTGGTGATGTTCTACGCCTTCTGGCACAGGGAGGGTTGCCCATGTTGTCGGCCATCCGACGGAGTGTACTGTGAATTCCCATGAACACCATCACGAGCTCAGCCTGTCTGTCCTCCATCCTCCGTTGGTGTTGCAGTAGACAGGCATGTTGCTCCGCATGTTGCTGGGCCTGCTGGGTCTTGATCCCCTCGAGGATGGACACAACCTGGGCCATGCCCGTGGTGTCCTGCCGGTATGTGTCCAAGATGTTTCGGACATGGGAATATACCGGTTCCCCAGCCAACTGGTCAGGCTGGCGCCTCCGCCGTCCTCCACTCCCACCACCCCTGCCTACTTGCACCTGGCCTGCCCTTGTGGGCACATCGGGTCTCCGGGACCCCTGAGGGGTGGCATTGGCGTTGTCGCCTGCCTCCTCCTGGGTGCCCGGGACACCGTGTCCCTCCTGGCCAGCCTGGCTGCTTTGTGGTGGTGGGGCAGGGATCCTGGGTGTCTCCTGGGATGTGGCAGGAGTGGGGGTGGTGGTTGGCCCCGTTGTACCTGACGCAGGTGCTGCAGGTCGTTGGACACCAGAGGGGCCAGGTTGGTCGGGGTCGGGTTGGTCCACAGAGTGGTGAGAGTCGTCGCTGCCGGTGGCTCCTTCATCCCGCCGAGCCGGGTCCTGTGAGTCTTCCCCCCCAGTGTTGGGGGGTGATCCACGACATTGACCTGTGTGTAAGAGAGACAATGTTAATTTTGTTCCATGCAGCATCCATGTTTCATTAGTTTCAAAGTTGGAACATTTCCTCTGGGAATTTGGATATGTCTTGCATTCCACTCACAGTGCACTTGTGCATGGGTATGTCCCTTGGGCACAGCTTTGGCGACTTTACCTATGTGTGGATGGATTGGATTTTGGATGTGGATTTATAAAGCGCGTAGCTACCCTTGGGCGTCCCAGCGCTGATACTGCCTACCACTCCGAGGGAAGAAGGAGAAACGTGGGACTATAGTGGGAAAAGCCAGGTTTTAAGCTGCCTACGAAAGGCAAGAAGATTGAGCTCTGATCTCAAGGGGAAAGGTAGGGAGTTCCATAGTTTGGAGGCGTTGTAAGAGAACAGTCGCCCCCCTGATCGAGCTTTCTTAATTCTGGGGACGGCTGCCAGGTAGAGGGCGTCAGATCTGAGTTGTCTATTGGACAGATGTGGTTTAACGAGGGAGCTTAGAATTGGAGGGCCTCTACCTTGTAGTATTTTGTGAGATATGCAGAGGGCTTTGAAAGCGATCCTTTCCCTGACCGGGAGCCAGTGTAGACTTCTGAGGGCAGGTTTGGCGGAGCATCTTGCGTTAGTCCTGGTTAACACTCTTGCGGCTGCGTTTTGAGCGCATTGCAATTTGTTGATGACCGACAAGGGGGCTCCCAGGTAAAGGGCATTGCCATAGTCCAGTCTGGAATTTACCAACCCTTGCATGAGCAGTTTCCTAGACTGGAAAGGGATAAGGTGAAAGATCTTCCGCGCTGTTTGAATTAGGCCGAAACAGAAGCCTGTCGTTTTTCTGGCCTGTGTTTTAAAATTGAGCTCTTGGTCCAGCCAAATGCCCAGACTCTTGACTTCAGGTTTAGGGGTAGGGGGTGGACCCATACAGAGGGGCCAAGATAGAGCTTGGGGGCATTTGTTTGGATTTCCCAGGAGGAGGATCTCTGATTTTTCTCCATTTAGCTTTAAGCGTGATTCACACATCCAGTGGTGAATGCTTTCTAGGCAGTCTGCCAGCTTGTCCAGGCTATTATTCGACTGGTTGATGGATACCACCAGTTGGGTATCATCAGCATACATGACCGTTTTTATTCCGAAAGGGGCGATAATGTCCTCTAACGGGGACATGTAAACATTAAAAAGAGTGGGGCTCAGGGAAGATCCCTGGGGAACCCCACACTTGAGAGGGGTGGCTCTAGACGTAACTATGCCATCGGATACCTGATAAGATCTCCCATCAAGGAAGGATTTGATCCAGGAGAGGGCAGTCCCAGACACTCCTATCCTTTTAAGCCGGTGGGTCAGTATGTCATGATCCACTGTGTCGAAGGCTGCGCTTAGATCTAGGAGGATCACTGCCACTGATCCTCCTGCGTCTATGATTGTTCTCGCCTCTTCGACTACAGCAAGTAGTGCCGTGTCTGTTCCCTGACCTGGTCTAAACCCTGTTTGGGAATGGCGCAGGAGATCATTAGTTTCCAGAAAAGCGGACAGTTGCTGATTGACAATTCGCTCGGCCACCTTACTAATGGCCGGGAGGAGAGAAATGGGTCTGAAGTTCAAGGGGTCGGATTGGTCGAGATGGGGTTTTTTGAGGAGAGCCCTCACTGTAGCTTTTTTCCAGTTAGCTGGAACTGTGCCTAATCCCAGGGAGGCATTAATAAGATGGGTGAAGGATGAAGCTACAGTAGGGGAAACTAACTTAAGTTTGCTCATCGGGGCAGGGTCCAGTGGTGAGCCACTTTTAACTAATTGTAAGGTAGAAAGAAATTGTTCCGTAGTGACCTGGGTAAAAGTCTGAAGAGAGGGGGCATCTGGGAAGGTGAGGGAGGTATCAGGGAGTTGGGAAGTTGAGGGAGGAGGGAGAGAGATCAGGATTTTGTTAATTTTTGATGCAAAGAACTCCGCTAGTTGGTTACATCTGGTGCCTGATAAGTCTGGTGTGGGTGGGGGGTCGGGAGTTTTAGTTAGGAGACGTACAATACGGTAGGTTTCTTTGACGGAGTTGGCTGCGTTCTGTATTTTCTCCTCAAAGAAGGTTGCCTGTGTGTTTTTTATACCGGTTTTGTACTGTTTTATGGCTAACCTATATTCGACTTTACTATCATACTTCCAGTCCTTTCTCCATAGGCGCTCTAATTTCTTGCACTTTTTCCTGAGAAGGCGTAACTCTTGGGTGAACCAAGGAGATTTGAGGGTCCTCTTCTTGCTTGGTAGGTTTTTTTGAGGTAGAGTGATGTCAAGGGATTGATTGATCCAGCTATGCAATTGGATATCAGCTCTGGAGGGGTCAGAGTCCATCACTGGTTCAGTGGCAACCAGTGCTTGGGCCCAAATAGTGGGGTCCAATTTGTGCCATGGCCGAGCTGGAGCTTGGGGAGGGGGGTTTTCCAATGTTTCCTTAGAAAGTGGTAGTTTAAAGGAGATCAAGAAGTGGTCTGACCAGGGGATGGGGAGCGGAGAGCTCACCACTAGTCTCGTGAGATTCGTGAAAATTGGGTCTAAGAGATGGCCTTTCTCGTGTGTGGGCTGAAGATTTTTTAGGTGGAGATTGAGAGAAGCTAAGTCTTCTTTTAGGTTAGCGGCGATTTTATTGGAGGGATCGTCGAAGTGGAGATTTAAGTCTCCTAGAACTGTGAAGTTTGGGGTGAGGCAGGCCAATGCCACGGTGGATTCTAAGAGTGAGTTGCAAAAGAGTCGCTGTTGACCTGGTGGGCGGTAGACTAGTAACCCCGAGAGGGTAGTCGAGGGTGGCAGGTGGATGGAGAACTGGACATTTTCTCAGTCGAGGACTGGGCTGTCCTTGAGATGGCAGGCTAGTTGGTCGCGATAGATGACTGCTAACCCCCCACCCGTTCCCGAGGGCCTGTCCATGTGCTTAATGAAATAGCCTACGGGGAGTGCCTGGACGATATCTGGGTCCGAGTTTGAGTTAATCCATGTTTCAGTCAGAAAGAGGACATCGATCTCAGACTCTTGGAGCAGTGTGTGTATTTCCGTTTGATGTTTCGGAAGGGATCTGCAATTAAGCAGAGCCATATTCAGGTGCCGTTGCTTTGCGGGGGGCTGTGGAGTGAGAATGAGATGGCAATTTGCGCAGTCGGTAAGATCATCTAGTTGGGGGATGCCGTTATGGCAGGAAGGGGCGGGAGGGTTCCTGAGTTTAAGTAGGCTATCTCTAGAGTACCGTAAAGGTGCAGGGGGTGCTGTCGCCGAGGTCCGTGGCCCGTGGCTCGGTCTGGCGCGGACGGGCGCAGACGGGCTTGCCTTAGGCGCTCCCGCTGCGCTCGTCCGCTGCGCTTCCGGTAACCGCACATGGTTTAAGGCGTCAGAGGGGCGTGTTGTAAAAAGGGGCGTGGCCGAAGTCCTCGCCGGAATGGCGTTCGGCTGCGATATCCTTTCAGGCTGTGGGTCAGCGCTAGTTCCGCTGCCCGGTCTGCTCAGGGTTCGAGTCAGTGCCCTGGTCGCTCTTCCAAGGTGAGTGCTTTTTAAAATACACAGAATCAAGTGACAATAACAATTTTTCACCAATGGAATTTTAAAAAGTGTCAGTGATCGTGCTCCCGGCTTGCCGCCTCAGGAGGTGTAGCATATCTGGGGCTTGCGCTTGTGTTCAGCGCTTTTATGTGGTGCCGAGGGGCGTGTCGTAAGAAGGGGCGTGGCCGAAGTCCTCGCCGGAATGGCGTTCGGCTGCGATATCCTTTCACGCTGTGGGTCAGCGCTAGTTCCGCTGCCCGGTCGGCTCAGGGTTCGAGTCAGTGCCCTGGTCGCTCTTCCAAGGTGAGTGCTTTTTAAAATACACAGAATCAAGTGACAATAACAATTTTTCACCAATGGAATTTTAAAAAGTGTCAGTGATCGTGCTCCCGGCTTTCCGCCTCAGGAGGTGTAGCGTATCATTATTTATCGGGTTAAATAAATTTGGATTCCCATTACCAATAATACATATGCTAAGAAATATTTATTCGGGAGCTGAAGCTAGAGTAGTTTTGAATTTTGAGCAGCTTGGATCAATACCTATCAAACGTGGGACCAGACAGGGTTGTCCCCTGTCCCCTTTGTTGTTTACGTTTTTTATAGAGCCTCTTACAATAAGAATTAGAGAAAATCCCGAAATAAGACCTCCTATAAGTGGGATGGAGAAACTGAAATTATTTGCCGACGATGTTATTCTTTATCTACATCCGGATAAATCTAATTTAGACCATCTGCTGGCTGAATTCACTAATTTTGAGTCTATAGGGGGATATAAAATTAATCAAAATAAAACGGAGATCATTATATTAAACCTTAATGACAACTCTTTCTTACCACCCACTTTACAAATGCAAGCTGGCAAGTTAGCCCCGGTACGTTATCTAGGTATTTTTATTTCTAAATCAATAGAGCAATTATTCTCCCTGAATTACAGGGCCACATTGACTAAAATAAAAACCCTTCTTGATAAATGGTCTGTACTTCCTTTATCTATAATTGGTCGGGTGTCCCGGATTAAAATGATGATTCTCCCGCTTTTCTTGTTCCTTTTCAGTAATGTACCTTTAAAAATCAATGCGAGTTATTTTAAAGAAATCGATTCTTTGTTCAGGAACTTTATGTGGGCGAAGAAGGCACCCAGGGTTAAACTCGAGGTTCTACAACTTGAGGTAGCAAATGGGGGGCTCGCTCTTCCAAAAATGCGAACTTATTATGAGGCAGCCATGCTCGATAAAATAGCTTGTTTTTTGGACACGAAAAATTCAGAAGATCATTTTTTTTTAAACAAAATGCTTCAGGAGGCAGGCGTACAACTTCCTATCTTTTTGAAAATCATCAAATTGCCAAAAAAAACTGGATATAAAACACTATGTGATCTTTTGTTTAGATTGTTATCTTTATTTAAACAAAACAGTTTCCCTGGATGGCTTTACTTAAAGCTTCAAGAATGTAAGGCTTTAGGATTATCTCTACATCCAGGACGTATTCTGAAATGGAATGAAATGGGCCTAACGGAATTACGACATTTTTTCATGAATAATAGGATTATCTCGTGGCAGGAGATTCAAAACAAATTTCCAGTTCAAAGTGTTCTTAATTTTCTTGATTATGCACAGATTTCTCATTTTCTCCAAACGGACAATTTCCCTCCTCCTTCCGCGACGATATATTTGTCTTCCCTTTTATATGAAATCAAAGTGAAAGGCATAGGAAAATGGTATTCTTTTCTACGGAAGGATTGTGAGCTCCCTATCTTGAATAATTTTCTGGAGAAGGTTCAGCGGGAAACTGGGTGCGCTCTTTCAAGTCAAGAATGGCAACTTCAAGCTCAGTTAGGCCTTAAGGTTTTGAGAGCGGCTAATTTTAAACGGATGGCTTTTCTAAATAGATGGCTAGCATATTTTACCCCTTTGGCCCTGAGTAAACGATTTCCGGAGGTAGAAAATAGATGTTTTCGTTGTCGAGCTGGAGAGGAAGGGAACTGGCTTCATATTTTTTATACCTGCCCGGAGCTTAATCAATATTGGCGAAATATTTTTCGAGCCATAAGTCATGCCATCCATAAATCGATAGATCCCCAAGAAAAGATAGCCTTATTTGGAATTTCTAGAACTATCTCAGGTTTGACTAAATATGAAGAGGCTTTTGTTATGATTTGTTCATTGATGGCACGATCGTTAATTTTGCAAAATTGGAGATCTCCCGAGATACCCTCATTTATGAAATGGTCCAATAAAATGAAGCGTACAAGGGCATTTGAGGAAGCATATGCGATGAGGGTTGGAGCAATGAGTAAATTTAAGAAGACTTGGCAGTTTTTTGATTATTTTGATATGGCCTGAAGTTGTTGTGGTTTTTTCAGCAGTTTACATATCTAATATTATAGAAAAAGTTTTCAATTATGTTTTATTTGGAATATGAATGTGACGTATATGAAGACTGACTTCTTTTGATTGTATTTGTTTTTTATCCCTGTTCTGCTCAATAAAAAAAAAAGAAAAAAAAAAAAAAAGGTGTAGCGTATCTGGGGCTTGCGCTTGTGTTCAGCGCTTTTATGTGGTGCCGAGGGGCGTGTCGTAAGAAGGGGCGTGGCCGAAGTGTGTCAGCCTCCTCCCTCTGTCCGTCTTCCTGTGTCTCCCTCCCTCTCTGTCCCCCTCTCCCTCCCTCTGTGTGTCGGCCTCCTCCCTCTGTCCGTCTCCCTGTGTCTCCCTCCCTCTCTGTCCCCCTCTCCCTCCCTCTGTGTGTCGGCCTCCTCCCTCTGTCCGTCTTCCTGTGTCTCCCTCCCTCTCTGTCCCCCTCTCCCTCCCTTTGTGTGTCAGCCTCCTCCCTCTGTCCGTCTCCCTGTGTCTCCCTCCCTCTCTGTCCCCCTCTCCCTCCCTCTGTGTGTCACCCTCTGTCACCTCAGCCCAGCTTACTGTGCACACACTGTTAGCAGATCTTTGAATGGGCCTTGGATTGTTGATGTGAGTTTGTTTCTGATCTCCAGGCACCCATTGGGTGTAGTGTCTGTGTCTGCACTGCTGCTGTGGTGGTGTGTGCTGCCACTCTTTCACAGTGTTGGCTGTTCATTAGCTGCTGTCATGTGCAAGAACGTGCCGTCACCCCCATGTGTTGATGCAAGGCGTCCGCCATTTGCTGGCAAGTCATTCCTGTGTTGGGACACACTGTCTGTCTGGCTGTGACCTACGCCATATGGGCAGGGGGCATTGTTCTCTGCTTCTGAGTTGCACTATGTGATTTTTGGGGCCCACCCTCCCGCCATCCGGCTTACCGTGTCATGTGTTGGTGTCTTCTGTGGCCTGTGACTTGACATTGTCCAGCTGGGTGCATGGGGCATGGTGGCGCCAGTGGCATGTGCGTGTTCATGGAGTGTGGTTGAGTCATGCGATAGCTTGGGGTGGTTGCGTGCCTGTTTGTGAGTTTGGTTGTGGATGACGTTCCCCCCATGTGAGGTGAGTTGTTTGTGTACTCACCCGGGTCTCGGAGTCCTTCTAATCCGTCCACTGCCTCCACCGGCAGTATGGCCATCACCCTCTCCTCCCAGGGATGGTAGTGTACGGGTCTGCGGGACGGCCCTCCTCCAGTGACGTTGGCCTGGTTGTGTTCATCCGTCATCTTGGCTCGGACCCACCTCCGCAGATCGTACCACCTGGCTTGGCATTCCTGCTTGTTCCTTCTGGTGTCCGCAACAGCATTCACAGCATCGACGATGGTCTGCCACATGGCTGTTTTTGCTGAAGTGCTGGTCTGTCTGACCAATGTTCCAAAGAGGTGTGGCTCGACTCTGAGGATTTCATCGACAAGGACCTCCAACTCTCGGCTTGTGAACTTTGGATTCTTGTTAGTGGGCATGGTGAGGGGTGTGGGTGTGGATGGTGGGGGGGTGTGTGTGGATGGTTGTGAGTGTGTGGGTGTGGTTGTGCAGGTGTGTGTGTGAATGTGATGAGGGGGTGTTTGTGAAGGTGTGCAAGTGTAAGGTGTGGTAAAGCTTCTAGTATGGTGCTGTAGGTTGTCTGTGGGGTCTGGCAGCAGTGAGTCTGTTGCAAAGGCTCATGGTTTGTGTGTGTGGGCCCTTTTTATTGGTCCATTGGTGGGTGTGGCTGTGTTTGAACTTTGGGTGGGTGTGTTATAAGGAGTGGTTGTGTTTTGGGCCTCTGTTTGTTTTTGGCAGTTGCAGGTCAGTGAATGTGTTGTTATAGTGGTTGTTGGACATGTTTTGTGGCTTTGTGCCATTCCAATGGTGTATTCTTGTGTCGTTTTGGTTTGTCCTGGTTGTGTACGTGCGTTTTTTGCGTGTGTACGGTGTGTACATGGGCCATTTTGTTGTACAGTGCTGTCCTTGTGTGTGGCTTGGTACGACTTGTACATGCGGTTGTGATGTTGGGGCCTGGGGTGCGCTCCGTACTTAGAATGTTGTGGTGGGGGTACGCTCCATGCATACGCGGGTGGGGGTACGACTCTAACATACACGGGTGTAGATACACGGGGGTACGACACGAACGTAGAGGGGGGGTAGGACACGTACACGGGTGTACATACACGGGGGGTACGACACGTACACGGGTGTACATACACGGGGGGTACGACACGTACACGGGTGTACATACACGGGGGTACGACACGTACATGGGTGTACATACACGGGGGTACGACACGTACACGGGTGTACATACACGGGGGTAGGACACGTACACGGGTGTACATACAGGGGGGGGTACGACACGTACACGGGTGTACATACACGGGGGGTACGACACGTACACGGGTGTACATACACGGGGGGGTATGACACGTACACGGGTGTACATACACGGGGGGTATGACACGTACACGGGTGTACATACACGGGGGTAGGACATGTACACGGGTGTACATACAGGGGGGGTAGGACACGTACACGGGTGTACATACACGGGGGGTACGACACGTACACGGGTGTACATACACGGGGGGTACGACACGTACACGGGTGTACATACACGGGGGTACGACACGTACACGGGTGTACATGCAGGGGGGTACGACACAAACGTACACGGGAGTAAATACGGGGGGGTACGACACGAACGTACACGGGGGGTACGACACGTACACGGGTGTACATACAGGGGGGTACGACACGTACACGGGTGTACATACACGGGGGGTACGACACGTACACGGGTGTACATACACGGGGGTATGACACGTACACGGGTGTACATACACGGGGGTACGACACGTACACAGGTGTACATACACGGGGGGTACGACACGTACACGGCTGTCCATACCCGGGGGACGACACAAACGTACACGGGTGTAAATACGGGGGGGTACGACACGAACGTACACGGGGGGTACGACACGTACACGGGTGTACATACACTGGTGGGGGTGTACATACACGGGGGGTACGACTCGAACGTACGGGGGCTGGGGGAGTGTTGGGCGCGTATGCGGGCACATGTCTCCATGGTTGCTATGGGAGTTCGGTGCGGACGGTGTTTTTTCCATACGGTTGTAACATAGGACGCACGGGATGGATCGTGATTCCGCGGTCGGACTTCACTTTTCACATTTGTACGGTAAATCGTCCGAGGACGTGTCGGACACATTTTCCAACCCGAGGACGTGTGGGGAATAATTCCCAATGCGATTCGTATGGTCTTTTTCCCATGCGAATCGTAATTGGCAGTTTGTACGGCACTTGTACGATTCGTACGGTAAAAAGACCGGATACGAGTCGTACGGGCTATTTTTTTACCGGATCGTGATCGGCACCTAGGTCTCTCTTCGGAGGTCGCCTGGAGATCTTCAGAGCCATCCGAGTCTGCGCAGTAGGCGTCGCGCTCACATGAAGGTGGCCACTTCCGAACTCCATTTTAAGTACTGCGGCCTAGTAGGCCTGAATGCCAACGTAAGCAAAAACAAACATAACAGTAATTAATATATGGAAATTAAGATTCTAATGTTAAACCCACGCTAATCCCTATATATATTAGGATTTTCCTAGCTTGTAGCAACATTTAAAGCAATAATACTCAACATTCTGCAACACTGGAAGCACAACCCATCACAAAAGCAACATAAATCATGCAATTCTCTATTTCAACACATCCTACGGTTAGTTTGAGTACCATAGTTAATCATTTAATTGTTAGCCATGCAATTAGCATTTTAGTCCCACATGTATTTCGTGTTTATTAAGGTGTAAATGGTTGATTAGTATTTCCACTCCAATTAATTAGTACAAATTAATATTTAGAACGATTACGTATTTAATTTCATGCAAACTAGAGAAGGTATACAAAAAAAATTAAAGTGTTTTCAGTGGATAGGAGCTCAGCAATGGCAAAACAAATAAGAGTGGTGTAACAGGTCCCAACAGGGCACTCTTTTTCTGTTCTCGATGTAGGGCCGCCACCATTGTTTGCATCGTGCTGCATTCTATCATTGCTTTTCAAAAATGCTAGCAAACAAATTGTTATATTTGGCATAAAACACATTTAAAGTATGCATTAGTCTCTTATGCTCTCACATTCTCTTGCTCCTCTATGGTTTTCTTTCTCCCAGTTGTGTTGTGTATGTCCACTTACCTAACACTTCACATGGCATCTGTGTTTTCTCCTGTGTTTTGGCTCTACTTTCCTCTATTCTATCAGTTCTCCTGTTTTCTTTCTCTCCACCTAGTTGCTAGGTCGAGCCTAGACATTGCTTGCACTGCCGCTCCGATACATGCTGAATATACTTTGTGGGCTTACAGCCCGCCCACTGCTTTTTATTGATTTATGTCAGTGTCCTTTAAAAATCCGTGCTTCTGAGTGGTTAATCTTTCCTCTTTGTCCCACCTTTTCCTCAATTAATTACTCCCACAGAGGAGCACCCTTGTACTTGTACTCGTCCACTTTAGCAATTGCAAAAGGGACTAATTTTTCCTTTGTTCAAGAGCACTGCACACGATCATTCAATACTTTTTTAAGTGCTTTATTACCACAGTGGCCGCTTTCCTGTGTCACCATCTTGGCCACATCATTATATAGCACAATCTCGACCCAAAGGTATTCAATCGATCACTTTACATGAGCACACAGGGAGATTAAATGATTTGACCAGACTGTTGAGCCGGCGTCGAGACTCAAACCCTCATCATTATTTAGTGTAACCTCGACCTGAGGGTATTCAAGCGCTTTACATGAGCGCATGGGGATATTAAATAATTTGCCCAGGATGTTGAGCCAAAGCCAAGAGTCGAGCCCACATCATTATGTAGCACGATCTGGACCCGAAGGTAGGTATTCAAGCTCTTTACATGAGTGCACAGGGAGATTAAATGATTTACCCAGAATGTTGAGCCGATGCGGTGCATTTTCACATGCGTTTGTGTATTTAACAATTGTTAAAAGCTCTCATAGTCTGTAGACTCCATATATACAACCAGGTGTACTTCTTACATGGTGGACCCTGCCACAGTAACCTGATGTGGCAAAAAAAACTATGGCAAAACTAGTAGATCTGCATTGCATCCAAAAGGTGAGATCTATTGGCTGTGCCAAAACTTGTTTCTTATTTGCTTCCTCACCTTCTCCTTTCTATCTTCTCTCAATCTTCTCCTGTCCTTCTTTCTAATATCTTTTCTCTTTCCACCTTTCCGTTTTTGTTATTTTGTTCCCTCTTTCGTTTCACCTCTCTATCCGTACTGTCTGACTTTCCAGGCATTCTCCTCTGTACAGCTTATTATTTATTGGACACCAGGATTTATTTTTCAACATCACATTTTGATGTAGAGCGAAAAAGGCAGAACAGCAATAAAGAGGGAGGAACAGAAAGATAGAAAAACAGCAATAAAAGGAGAAAGCCGGCATTGAAAAGAACCTGCATAAATGAGATAAAGAGACAGGCAGTGTAGGATGGTGAAAGAAAGTGGGAAGTTAAGACTAGCCAGTCTTGGAAATGTGGCAACCCCAACATTCGGCAGCATATTATTTTTTTAAACTAAGCACTGCTCTCCTTGTTTGAATTGTTTATTCTCTTTCCCTATAGCAGGCTCACGTCTACCTGAATCTCCTGCAGTTCATTGTTCAGATTGAAAGCAATCAAAGAGTTTATGACAATCAACTACAAATTCAGCACCATGTCATGGTGACAAATTGTAAACAATCAAATAGTGTCAATGTTTACAATTATGAATTGAGAAACTTACTGGGCAAAACAGGTGAGGTTTGTTGACAACGTCAGATGTATGACTCACTAAAAAGTGGAAAATGCTAATTTATGACTTGATTCAGAGCAGCAGGCAATAAAGCTAATGCTGAGAATAACTGCTTACATGCCAACAAAACAGATTTAGGCAAGAGAGTCCCAATTGGATTTTTTGAAGCTGAAAATGGCTTTGTTTTAGCTGTTTCCCGCCCTAAAATTGTCTCTGCTTCAATACAGCCTTATATTCCCCCTATTTTTCCAAAGTCTCTCTCTGCATTTTTAAAATTGTGGCATGTATGTAACTGGAAGGTATTCAGGTGCCTCAATTGGGGTGAAATACTGGCCTTTTGTATCACCAACTTCCGTAAAACCATCCCCTTCCCCCTCAGTGGGAACAACCTCGTAAGGGTAGGTGTGTACTATGCATGGGCAGCTGGAGCAATTTGCTTGCCTGGCTGTACTCCACGAACTTTAAGCCCTCCATCTGCACTCACCTTTATGCACTGTTGTCATAGAGGCCTTCCTTGGCACTCATATGTTGCAGCTCCTCCCAGGTTTCTGCCTCTAAACAGGACCTCAATTGTGCAGCATCCAATGCCAGACAGCCTTGACAAGAGGGTTGGGCTTAAAGGTGAGTACTGGGTGGAACAGACTCTGCCTGAGAGAGAAAAGTGAAAAATACTTAGTACCAGCTAGCAATGTGTAGTTAGTGGCAGTTCCAATAAAATACCGGTCAGGTGCCAGAGTGTGGCAGTGACTGTAGTTCATGCTTGGACTATGTGCGCAGGAGTGGTGCGCTGGAAGTGGACCACGCATACATTCTCGTTATTTACTTGGTGCAGAACTGCTGATAAATGGTCCATCCCATTTATTTAAACCCTCTGGTAGCATGACCTTAGGCTCAACCATTTCTTGCTCTGAGGCTGAGGGTACAAATAGGAACACCCCTCAGCCTGCAACATTACATTCCTCTTTTTATCCAGAGCAAAATAAAATCTGTAATACAAACATTAAGGTGCAAATGGTATAAATGCATATGTAAGCCAAAGCATACTGGCTGTAACATTGGTAGGAGCTTCAATCTGTTTTCTTCTATAACGGGTCCATCAGATGGTCCTGGAATTTCAGGAACAGAGTGGGGTTCCACTGTAGATTATACCTAGGTAGGCCACGTCCACAACCCTACTGCTGGTGGGAGGGATCCCTGGTCAATCAATCATGGTTTTGTTGAGCGCGACTACTCCTCCCTAAGGGTCTCAAGATGCTGGGGAGGTGCAGGTTCCAGTCCATCAAGGAGGAGGTCTATCGAAGAGCCATGTCTTGAGGTTTCTCGTGAAGATGGGAGTGATGTCGTCTGTCTGAGGTGGAGCGGTAGGGTGTTCCACGCTCTGGCCGCGAGGAAGGAGAAGGAGCAGCTTCCCTATCGGGACTTTCTGGCGTGGGGGACCACAGCATAGGAGAGCTGGGCTGTTTGTTGGGTCCTTTGGGGTGCATGGAATTCGAGTTGGCTGTTCAGGTATGCTGGTCCGGTGTTGTGGAGGGCTTTGTGTGCATGGGTGAGAATCTTGGAGGTGATTCTGGCCTCGATGGAGAGCCAGTGGCGTGTGTGCAGGTGCTGGAAGATGTGGCAGTGTCTTGGCAGGTTGAGGACGAGTCTTGCGGCGGCGGTCTGGATGTTTTGTAGTTTGTGGGTGAGGTTTTTGTTTATTCCGGCATAGAGTGCGTTGCCGTGGTCAAGTCTGCTGGTGATGTGGGCGTGAGTGACGGTCTTTCTTACTCGGGGAGGATCTATTTGAAGGTCTTGCGTAGGAGGCAAAGGGTGTGGAAGCAGGAGGATGCAACTGAGTTGATCTGGCAGTCCATTTTGAGTTCGGAGTCCAGGATGATTCCGAAGTTGCGTGCATGGTCTGTGGGGGTGGGCAGGCTTCCGAGAGCGGGGGCCACCAGGTGTCGTTCTAGGCATCGAGATGTGGGCCCATGATGAGTACTTCTGTTTTGTCAGTGTTGAGTTGTAGGCAGCTGCTTTTTATCCATTTGGCGACTGCTTCCATGCCTTCTTGAAAGTTGTGTTTGGCTACGTTGGGTTCTGACGATGGGGGCGAGCGGAGCCATGTAGACGTTGAACAGTGTGGGGCTGAGGGAGGATCCCTGGAGGACTCCGCAGGTGATTGGTGTAGAGTCCGAGAAGAAAGGAGGGAATCTGACCCGCTGTGTTCTGCCGGAGAGGAAAGAGTGGATCCAGTCGAGGGACTTGTCCCTGATCCTTTTGCCTGGTGTCCTTTCTTTTCTCCTTGTGTCTTCTGCAGTGGACGTTCGTGTTGGAAGCCCGGGACCAGAACTGGAGCACTGGGAGACTGCTGAGCCCCCTGGATGAAAGAATGGTACCTTGGTTTCTTCATCTGGGCTATCGAACTTCTGATGCTAGTGCTCGTCCGTGGGACTCTGGTTACTGTGTCCCGGATGGCCCCTGGGGGCTGCATCGTACTTTTTTAAACAAGGGGCTTTCCTGGTGACCATTTCCTAACCTGGTGTTCCTGATACCATGGTTCCTCAGATACTTGTGACTTGCTCTGATAGGGGTTCGAGTGGGAGCCGGAACATGCTCTCTGGGTGCCGGTCCTTTACCAGTACCCACTACCCTACAAAAACTTTTGGTGTTTTTGCCTTTCTGCATTGCATTAGTGATGGTCCTCATGAACCTCTCGACTTACCCATAGGCTTGGGGCCAGCGTGGGGTGATCTTGCAGTGTTTGGTCCTCAGTGAAGAGAGGTAATTGGCGAAGTTCTGGCTGTTAAAGGGGGGGAATTGTCAGTGTGTAACTCCTTTATCAGGCCATGGGTGGCCATGATCTTCTCCATCTTTGGTATGGTTTCCTCTGCAAATATGGACTTCACTCTCTTCTCCTTGGGGTAATTGGAGACGTTGTCTGTGACCACAAGCAAATGCCTGCCATCAGGGAGGCTGCCGAAATCCGCACTGGTGCGGTGCCATAGTACCTCAGGGATCAGTTCGGTGATGATGGGTGGCGGGAGGTCTGGGGCACTAATGTCTTCACACCTACCAAACTGCCTGACGGTCTACTCGATTTGGTTGTATAGTCCAGGGAACCATTCTTTGCTGCACAACCTATTTTTGATCTTGACGATCCCTTTGTAGGCTCTGTGGGCAAGGTCCACCCTCTGTTTGGTCAGGCTGGTAGGTATTGTGATTCGGGGGTCTCATAAGAAGGGAAGGCATACATCTGCTGTGACGTTGAGTTCATCTCTCATGTGGTGCAGGGGTACCAGCACGTGCCTGGCTTCTGGTGTTTTCTGGCACAGTTCAGCAGTGATGGCAGTCCACTTCCCCAATTGGGTCACTACAATGGCTAGTTGGAAGCATTCATCGGCTTTGGTGGCCTCTATGATGTTGGTTAAGGATATAGGGACTGGACATGACTGTTCTACAACTATCTTCACATACTCCTCTGTGTCGCTACTTCCCGTTCTTCTTGAGAATTGGCTGGTCGGCATGCAGAGACAGATAATCTGTGGGATTGTGGGTTCCTGGTTTGTACTCAACTGAGACATGGAGGATCCACTTTTCGATTCAGGGTGGAGGCTTTGACCCAGACCCCTTGAACAGTGGGATCAGTGATTTGTGGTTGCTGTTTTAATGTGAATGGATGGCTGTACAGGTAGATGTGGAAATTGCAACACCCCCAATGTATTTCAATGGACTCTTTTTTTATATGGAAGTATCTCTGCTTGATAGGGGTTAGTGCACGGCTAGCGTAGGCAATGGAGGCCCATTCCCCACATTGCTGATTCTGGGACAGAACAGCCACTAGGTCAGTGGGGCTGGCATCTACTGATAGCTCAGTGTCTCTGCTTGGATCAAAATATGCAAGGGTGGCATTCTCTGACAGCGGCCTGAAAGGATTGTTCTTGCTCATCACGCCATTACCAGGGAGTCGACATCTTTGTGAGCTCACAGAGCGGTCCTGTGGGCAGGGTGAGGTTCGGCATGAAAAAGCAGCAGTAGGTGACCATGCCTACAAAACGCCTGACACTAGTGACGGTAGTCAACAATGGTGCAGTCTAGATGTCGTGAATCTTGGCTGGGTCAGATATTACCCCTTTGGGCGAAGAAGTGGCAGCCGAAGGAGCATTTCTCTGCTTTGAGAAACTCATATAACTTTTTGTTCAGGGTGAGCCCGCAGTCCTAGAGGTGGTTAAATACAGCTCTCAGTCTGTGGAGGCTCTTCAAGGGTGGGCGCATGGGCCAAGATGTTATCACTGACATTTAGGTCTCCCTGGGGTCAGGCCAACACTCCACTGATGAAGTCCTGGATCACCCCGGCAGCGCTAGAGAGGCCAAAGTTGACGCTTGTATCGTCTCAGTCGGAGGTGGGAGGAGAATGTTGTTACATGTAGGGAATCGGGTGCCAGGAAGATCTGATGATAGCTGGACCTCAGGTTCATTTTTGAGATCCAGCGGAAGCCTGAGAGTTTGCTACAATGCCATTGACGATAATGAGACAGAATATCGAGGGTAAAAAAGTTCGACGTACCATAATATCGAGTTAAAAATATTGTGGAATGAAAATATCGAGTGCAAGAATATCGTTGTCAAGAATATCGATTTGAAGGTAAGTAATATCGATTTTAAAAATATAGAAGTTATTAATATCGTTTGCAAAAAATATAGTTGTTTAAAATATCGATTTTTAAATTAGTGTATTTTAGTATATAGTTTAAATGTATGTGATGTATTTTTTGTATAAGTATTGTTTATGTTTTTTAATATATGTGTGAAATCTTTAGCAGTTATTAATTTTATTTTAATTAACTTTTTCCATTTTTAGTTCCATAGCAGGTTGCAGGTTTATAGGGAAATAGGGTAGGAAGTAATTTAATTATAATAAATTAATGAATATTTTCAATTTATTAATGTTTATTTAATTGAGATTTTTTAATGTTAATTGTGTTTTAACATTTTTAGGGGTAAATTTTAGGTGCGGGTTGTGGGGTTTATAGGTGTAAAGGGTGGGACGGAATTTATTTTTATTTACTAATAATTAGTTGTTAATTAACATTAATTAAATGACAATTATGGCAAGTGTGTAATTAATTTTAGGTGCGGGTTGTAGGGTTTATAGAAGTAAAGGGGGAAGCAATTTATGTTTAAATAATTAATAATTAGTTGATCATTATTCTTAATTAATTAATTGATATTTAATTAGGGTAATTGTTTATTTTTTTGTGTGGTGGTTTTACTTTTATAGGGGTAAAGGGTGGAGAGTAAATTAATTTTACCTACTACATAATTAGTTGTTAAATACTATTCGTTTTTAAATTGAAAATAAGTTTTAATTGTAATGAATTTGATTTACAAACGAGGTCTTGGATATATAACCGCACTTATTTTTGTCTTGGGAGATTATTTACATATGGTGCGAAGATCAAGAGAAACAAGACCCCATAGATTCTCAATATGTGAAAATGAATTTCACATCAAAACTTTGCAAGATTGGTCTGATCCACACACATTTAATAGCACAAAAATCAATTCCACCAAGTGAGATTATTCACACGTTTCTTTATTCTTTACTCTTTTTCTTCACAAGTAGCTGCACCGAAGCCACGTTCGTTCTCCGCACCTCTACTGCTCTTAATAAGCGTTGTTTTGAGTTTACAGGCAATTTTTGTTTTTGCTGAAATGCCGCCACCTTGAGAAGTAGATATTTAAAATTTTCAACCTGGCCTTGTATAGAGGCCATGTCAATTTCGACTCACTCGACCGGGAAACGTGCACTCTTTGGAGAAATTTCTGTGGGAAAATTGTTACTGAGGTCAATATTGACAAATACACAGTTTTAAAGGATTATGCCATATAATACCAGATCTATCCAGGATCTACTATAAAAAACGCACAGAAAGAGCACCGTAAAGTCTACCCACCCTGAGAAGAGAGAATACTCTTATAGCGTAACGGAATACTGAAGAGCCCTGAAGAAGTCCTTTAATAGCATGAAACGCGTTGGCTACTTGTGAAGAAAAAGCATAAAGAATAAAGAAACGTGTGAATAATCTCACTTGGTGGAATTGATTTTTGTACTATTAAATGTGTGCGGATCAAACCAATCTTGTGTAATGAATTTGTTTACAGTTTAATTTTAGCTGTGGGTTGTGGGGATTATAGGGATAAAGTGTGGGAAGTTAACTAATTTTTATGAGTTTTAATTTGTTTTTTAATTAATGATATTTCTTTATTTGGTAATTAATTATGTTAATTATGGAAGTTCATTAAAAAATAAATTTAGATGTGAGTTGTGAATCGTGTGGACTTATAGGGTAGGAGATAAAAAATCTAAATGTATGTAATAATCTAATGAAAATTATTTTTTTAGTTTATTTAATATGATATTTGTAGGTATTTGGCATATGTATGTAACATTATAATATGTTTTTACTTTTTTTAAATTTATAATATGTAATATATTTGCATTTACATTCTTAACATATTTATATATTTTTTTGTTGGTAATATTTTGTTTGTTTTCAATTTTGAAGTGACTAGAGTGGGAATATTAAATGTTACCCCACTACAATCCAACACTTTGCCTACTGTTACACTTATTGGAGTGGGAATAGTATTTTTTACCTCTCTGCTATCCACCACTTTCCCTATTGTTACACTCACTGGAGTGAGAATAGTTATTTTTAACCCTCCGCTATCCAACACTCCCTACTGTTGCACTGACTGGAGTGGGAATAGTACATTTTATTCCTACACTATCCAACACTTCCCCTACTGTTATACTCACTGGAGTGGGAATAGTCATTTTTACTCCTCCGCCATCCAACACTTTCCCTACAGTTGCACTCATTGGAGTGGGAATAATAATTTTTACCCCTCCGCTATCTAACACTTTCCCTACTGTTACACTCACTTGAGTGGTAATAGTAATTTTTACCCCTCCCCTATCCAACACTTTCCCTATTGTTGCACTCACTGGAATGGTAATAGTCATTTTTACCCCTACGCTATCCAACAATTTCTCTACTGTTGCACTCACTGGAGTGGGTATAGTAATTTTTACCCCTTTGATAGCCAACATTTTCCCTACTCTTGCACTTATTGGAGTGGGAATAGTAAATTTTACTCCTCCGCTATCCAACACTTTCCCTACTGTGGCACTGATTGGAGCGGGAATAGTACATTTTAACCCTCCTCTATCCAACACTTTCCCCACTGTTGCACTCACTGGAGTGGGAATAGTAATTGTTACCCCTCCGCTATCCAACACTTTCCCTACTGTTAAACTGACTGTAGTGGGATGCTTTTTTTATTAGATTTTATGGTATTGTTTTATATATATATATATATTATCTACTGGCGGTCGCCAGTAGATAGTTATAGTTAGGACCGTGTTTCCATAGGAAATCTCAAAATTCTATTTTGAATAACTTTGGCGCCGGTTGACGAATCCTCGCGAAATTTTCAAAACTAATGGGGCGCTCCGTTCAGCTCCTACCCTGAAAGTCTCGGGATGATTCGTCAAGCGGGGGCCGAGAAAAAAGGGGGGTCCCAAAACGCGTTTTCCCCATGCATTTTTCCATAGGACCTTTAGACGCAGCTACAGCCCGAACGGCTGAACAGAATTACTTGAAATTTGGCAGAGAGGTAGCCATAAGGTCAAGGAAGTGCCTTTTGCAGGTCTGGTGTAAATCTGTTCAGTATTTCCTGAGAAAATAGTATTTAAAAGCATATCAATATCTATACGCGCGCAGGGTGCGCGCACCGTGCGAGCACCCTAACGTGCGCGAGCGTAATTCTGATTGGTGGTTACATGTTAGTCAACATTCGAATCGGTCGAAATCAGGAAGTGTCGGCCGCCATTTTGTTTGTTTTCAGTGCGAGAGTGAAAAAGGAAGGTGGCGAACGTGAACAGGGTCAGAGGGTCCCTGAAGGACCCCGAAGGCAGAATTTTTTTATTTTTTATTTTTTTAAATCGCGCGGGTGCGCGCACGGTGAAAAACAAAAAAAAAAGAAAAACATTTTTAATACGTAGTTTATTGTAAAATAAATATATATATAAAAAAAATAATACATAAATAAATTAGCATTTAAAAAAATGTACAAATTCACTGAAAAAACCATAGGTTTCACACACGTTATAGTTAGGAATTAGCATTTAAAAAACCTTGCAAATTCACTTAAAAAACCATAGGTTTCACACATGTTATAGTTAGGTGGATATTTCACTCGTAAAAAAACGATGAAATTCCCCCATTATAGTTAGTTCAGATAACTATAACTCGCGCGACCGCCACTCTATCACAAGGATGATGTCATCAGTGATGTCATGAGTGATGCCACTGACCATGTCATGAGTGATGTAATATGTGACGTCATGAGCAGTGGATTGCGGGTGCGTGAGTTATAGTTATCTGAACTAACTATGACGGGGGAATTTCATTGGTTTTTTACGAGTGAAATATCCACCTAACTATAACATGTGTGAAACCTATGGTTTTTTAAGTGAATATATATATATATATATATATATTCACTGAAAAAAACAAAGGTTTCAGGGGCGTTATAGTTAGCTGGACATTTCCCTCGTACAAAACCCTAGAAATTCCCCTGTTATAGTTAGTTCAGCTAACTATAACTCGCGCCCCCGCAATGCACTGCTGATGACGTCACATATTACATCACTCATGACATGGTCAGTGACATCACTGATGGCATCACTGATGACATCTCAAATGACATCACTGATGACATCACTGATGACATCATCCAGTAGGTATGTGTTTCTGTACAGGTTTAATATGTTTAATATATATAGGGAAAGGTCTGTTGAAGAATGAGTGGATGTACAAGTGTGTGAATGGATGATTAGGTAGGTGCGTAACTGACTCTTTAAGTGAGTCATTAAATGTATCTTACTGCAGACTAGTGACTAAACTGTGTGAATGTCTGTATGTGTCTGTGTGTAGGTGTATACGTGGCTGCATGGTTTTGTGAATAGCTAAATGAGTGTCTATATGGGTTATTGATTGGTTTTCTGAGTATCTGTATGGGTGCCTGAGTGTTTGTGTGGGTAGGGTGTGTGTGACTCTATGCATAGAAGTGTGAGTGGGTGATTCTATGGGTGCATGGTTTTAAGAGTGCATCTGTGATGGACTGTATGGTTGGGTGAGTGTATGTATGGGTGTGTTAGGGATTGAATGTATATCTCAGTGGTACATGTGTGACTAAGTACATATGTGAAAGGCAGTATATATGTGTGTAAGAGTATATAAGTGGGTATATGTGAGAGTGTGTGATTGTGTGAGTGGCTGTATGGATGAGTGTGTGCTTGTATCAATGATTCTATTAGAGCGTAAGAATGTGGTACTATTTTTATGAGTAAGTGAACTTGAGTGTGTTTAACTGTATAGGTGAGTAAATTGGACTGTATTTAATTACTTGCACGACTGACTAGGTGTGTCAGTACCTCAATGGATGATTGGCGGTGTGTGAGTGTCTATATAGGTGTATAAATGCATATGATAGTCTTGTACGGAGTGATTGTAAGTATGAGTGACTGTACAGGTGAGTGAGTGGAGGTGTATGTAGACCTAAGAGTTAATGAGTGGGTATGTAGTTATTGGTATTGGAGTATCTATGATTTTTAAAATGGTCGTCTGAAATTTTGAGTCGGTGTATCAAAGGTTATATTAGGGTGTGAGAAGATGCACTAATTTATCACATGGATGATGTCATCAGTGATGTCATGAGTGATGTCATTTGAGATGTCATCAGTGATGTCACTGACCATGTCATGAGTGATGTAATATGTGACGTCATCAGCAGTGCATTGCGGGGGCGCGAGTTATAGTTAGCTGAACTAACTATAACAGGGGAATTTCTAGGGTTTTGTACGAGGGAAATGTCCAGCTAACTATAACGCCCCTGAAATTTTTGGTTTTTTCAGTGAATTCCTAAGGTTTTTTTAAATGCCAATTCCTAACTATAACGCCCCTGAAACCTATGGTTTTTTCAGTGAATTTCAAAGGTTTTTTAAATGCTAATTCCTATCTATAACTTATCTCTGAAGATATCATGAAAAGCATTCTTTTTTAAAAGTAAGGTGCGCATTAGTTTTGTGGAAAAGCATCTTTGTGATTGGTTAAGAAAAAGCAGTTTCAACGTGGAGTACATATCAAAGGGTAAAATTTGCTCAGATCAACCACACCTGCTACTTGCATTTGAAAGGCACTGTTCGAACTTAAGCAATCGTCAACTTTTAACCTGCACGTTTCGTTAAATATTCAAGAAAATGTTACAAAAAAATATCGTTAAGTTTTAAAATATTGATGAACTTTTAACCTCCACGTGTTGTAGGATGTTCTAGAAAGTGTGTTGATAGAATACGTTGCACTTCTGACTTCTATGTGTTGTTCAATATTAAAAAAACGGTTCATATGGAAAATTAAAAAGAAACCAATGGAGAAGTTTTGAAACCTAAAAGAATCAAGGAACTATTCTAATTTATTCTTTACATGTATTTATGTGTGCAGCAACAAAATTATAGACACAACAGCAGTAGGAAGAGGAAGAAGCAGGGAATGGGGGGGGGAGATGGGCAGAGTGGCACACATGCACAATTAAGTACAACACACATATAGACTAACAATGGCCAAAATGAAACACACCAACAAGCAGCACAAGTCACACAACCAGCCAACATCACACCACTGAACAAGCATAGAAGTGAAAACCACGCTGCATTCATACAGGATGTGTACAAAGGCCAGTCGTTGGTGTTGTGGGATGTCTGCGACCGTGGTCATCATGGATGAGATGCCCAACATGTGGCACATGGTCGAGTTCACTGTGTGTTATGTTGCCAAACGGCTGCACCTCCCTCCCACGAGCACCCACACTTTTGTACGGTGCGCTGTTGTATCTCGTGCACTCGTACAGCACACCATTGTAATGCCTATTTGCGCATGTCCTGCTACATTCCAACTACAACATCACAGTGCCGTTTGGAGGTGGTGCATGCCAGTTTACAACATCAACTGCTGCGGCTCTTGTAGCAGGCCACACCAGAACACAGAGACACACTTACCGCACTTCCTGTACACGGACATGTCCGAGACACCCTGTTCCCCTTGCCGGATAGGCACACCCCTGCACTGACCTGTGAACCCCAGACCAGCACACGCCAGTTGTGCATGCAGGAGGATGCGTGCGTAGCTACACATCCAGGCTCACTGCCAACGCTGAGGTGACAGCACACTGTGATGTTGCAGGGCTCGTGCCTATCATGCTAAGACAATGACCACAGGGGCACACTTACTAAGATGTGGGTTTGGGGGGCATTGGCGGTCCTGGAGTTGTTGAGATGAGTCTTCTGTCCCTCATGGGTATCCCTATATCATGCTCATTGTCTCTATGGTACCTGTGGGTGTTCTGGTGTGGCTCTTGACTGTGTTCCCTTTCATGGTGCAGGCAGCTGCCCTGCTTAACACCAGCAGAAAGCAGGTGTAAAATCCCTGGTGCTAACGTGTCTTATTGCCGGAATTTGTTTCGCAATGCAATTGGTGTGAAAGTTGTGATGTGATTTTTTTCGTGTGCAGAACAATATACGAACTGAGCAGTGTATCTCATCAAGATCCAGCACCTGACGCACTATTCCCAATCAATATAAATACAATGAGATTACTTAATAGATTTTGTGTGTACACTGTAACTGCAGCCAATACCTCAGTGCAATTCAATACAGGATTTTAGTATGTAGAATAAATCGGAAATGTGCACCTCGTGTCTTTTTGCACGGGAACGGCTACTCTCCATTTCATTATCAGCACTTTAACGGAAGTAAAGTTGAGATAAATCTAACACACTATTCAGAAGTTAGTGCAAACTGCATATATCACCAGTATTCCAGCGATAAGTCCCCCAAAATTTAACACAATGATAGACTCCATCAAATAACAGTAATAAGAACAAGAAAGAGTCACACAGCAGTTAAGAGAACAACCAAAAACGTTATTAATTTTTTTTCAAACTTTATTTTTTATAATAATAAATATATAAACGAAAAACTATTTTCAAACTTTATTTTTTTTATTAACATATATATGAACAATAAACTAATAAACAAAATGTAACAACAATAATAAAAAACAACAAGGCGGAACACTACTATGGGGACAATGGATGTCGACGACAGACCTGGAAAATAAGAAAGATTGTTAAAAAAAACAACATGGTATTCTCAACAAAATACCAAAAGAAACAAATCCCAGATATATCAAATGCATACAGCTAACAAAATGTTATAAGTTTAGCCCTTTCGCTGCGGCGGGAATTCCGCCGCAGCGCTGGGGGGTGCGGGGGGGCAGCGCGGTGGCGCTGTGCTCATGACGGAGCCACTCCGTCATGAGCCACGGTTGAACTGTGCTCATGACGGAGCGGTTCTGTCATGACTCCGCCCAGTTGCGTTGTCCCCCCGCACAGGCGGGGAAACAGCGCCGCGTGGGCGGAGCGGCCGCCAACGGTCGTGGCATGACGGAACCGCTCCGTCATGAGCACACGGCAACCGTGGCTCATGACGGAGCGGTTCCGTCATGAGCGAGGAAGGGGTTAACTTACACAAACTGTAAATGTTGCCGCTTTCAAATATTTACCGAATCTGAAGAAAATGTTTTGCAGAAGGCACCACACAAACAATGTTTTTCTTCAGTGGTGAGGACATTTTTTACTTTTTCCAAGGAGCAAACAAAGACCAATGCCACCTTCGTCACTCGCAAGATTTGCCAAAGAGTTCTGTTACTCGTGCGGCACAGCAAGTATGATGAAACACCTAAGGACCCTTCATCCAAACAATCTTGCACGAGAAGAGTGCAAACAGATGAGAAACACTCCTGTTCTGTATCTGTAAAAAAGAATCACAAATAAATGTATATTAATAACTTTCAAATTTATACTATTCCATTACTGTACAAACACATTTTATATAAAAACTGACTATGACACTATAGCCCTGAACCACAAGTGTGACGATCATTAAAACACTACATGCATAGTGCATACTACTTTGAAGCAGTTCATGCCCTAAAGCCTACCTCACTAAAACACTACATGCTAACTGACTAAATGATTACAGTTGTATAAGGAGACACACTTGGTGACTCACAGGGTGTTTGCTAGAAGAGTATGAATACTAACTAGGGAATAGAAGGTGTGAAACACAACTGTGTACGTGATTAGAGGACTGCATCCATACTGCATAGGCATTTAAAGCAGTCCATGTGCTAAGGCCTGGCTCACTGCATGACTACTTGGGTACTGACTGAATGATTATCGTACAGCAAGGAGAGTGCCTAGGTGAATTTATAAGTGCTAGGCTTTTCGCACAGAGAATAGATTAGTAGTTGGTACTGAATGGGTCACTAGAGTAGTGCAAAGGCAGTGACAAGTGCTGGACTGTATGGATACTGACTAGGAAATTGAAAGTGTGAAAGACAAGTGTCTAGGTGGTTAGAAGACTGCATGCATAGTGCATAGGGGTTTGAAGCAGTCCATGTGCTAAGGCCTGGCTCAGTGTATGAATACTTAGGCACTGACTGAATGATTAGAGTACTGCAAAGATAGTATATTGGTGAATTTATAAGTGTTTGGGTTTTAGCACATTGAATGGATTAGTACATGGTGCTGAATGGGTCACTAGAGGACTGCAAAGAGAGTCACAGGGTATTTCCTGGAAGTGTATGGATACTGACTAGGGAATTGAAGGTGTGAAAGACAATTGTGTAGGTGGTTAGAGGACTGCATACATAGAGGATAAGGGTTTGAAGCAGTCCATATACTAAGGCCTGGGTCACTGGATGAGTACTTGGGTACTGACTGAATGATTGGAGTACTGCAAGGAGAGTGCCTGGGTGAATTTATTAGGATTTGGCACTGTGAATGGATTAGTACATGATGCTGAATGGGTCACTAGAGGAGTGCAACGGCAGTGACAGGGTGTTTGCTGGAAGTGAACGGATACTGACTGGGGAATTGAAGGTTTGAAAGACAAGTGTGTAGGTGGTTAGAGGACTGCATGCATAGTGGATATGGGTTTGACGTAGTCCATGTGCTAAGAACTGGCTCAGTGCATGAATACTTAGGCAGTGACTGAATCATTAGAGTACTGGAAAGAGAGTGTCTAGGTGAATTTATAAGTGTTTGAGTTTTGGCACAGTCAATGGATTAGTACATGCTGTTGAATGGGTCTCTAGAGGACTGCAAAGGAAGTGACAGGATGTTTCCTGGAGTGTATGGATACTGACTAGGGAATTGAAGGTGTAAAAGACAAGTGTATAGTATGTCAGAACACTTTTATTTGAAGCAATCTATTTGGTACTTAGAAACTGACTAAATAATCAGACTACTTCTAGGACAGTGCTTAGGTAAAACTTTTAAATTTTCAGTTCTGCCACAGTGAACAGAATAGTACATGGTACTGCACCTTAGTGTCAAACCCTGACTCATTTTATCAATGCATAAGCAAAGACTAGCTTCTAATGCTACTAAAACTTGACAACATGAGAGGTTTTAAATGAGTTATCTGTCAGCAAATACACGATGTTACCAAATGCTTCACTCACAGTGGTTCTCAAATGCACACAGACTCACAGTGTAATTCTAGACAACAACCACTATACCTAGGAGTTTAACAAAAATCATTCACGACTGTGGAAGTGGTAAGCGAACTGCACACAATCTTCATATTTCATGACTGCACTTTTGTGTCAATGCCTGACTCATATAATGAAAGCATAAGCCATAACTGTCTTCTAATGCTAATAAAACTTGACAACATGACAGGTTTTAAAACAGTTATCTGTCAGCAAAAACACGATGTTACCAAATGCTTCTCTCACAATCCTTACCCAAATGCACACAGACTCACAGTGTGATTTTAGACAAGCAACACTATCCTAGGAGTTTACCAAAACTCATTCACTAGTCTAGAAGAGTTAATGGTACTGCACACAATCTACATATTTAAGTACAGCACACCAGTGTCAAAGCATGACTCATTTAATCAACATATAAGCAAAGACTGGATTCTAATGCTACTAAAACTTCTCAACATGACAGATTTTAAAACAGTTATCTGTCAGCAAATACATGATGTTACCAAATGATTCTCTCACAGTGATCCCAAATACACACTAACTCACAGTATGATTCTAGACAAGCACCACTATCCCTATGAGCTTACCAAAACTCATTCACTACAGTGCAAGTGGTAAGGGAACTGCACACAATCTACATATTTCACTACTGCAATTTACTGTCAATGCCTGACTCATATAATGAAAGCATAAGCCATAACTGTCTTCTAATGCTACTAAAACTTGACAACATGACATGTTTTACAACACTTATCTGTCAGCAAATACACGATGTTACCAAACACTTCTCTCACAGAGGTTCCCAAATACACACAGACTCACAGTGTGATTCTAGACAAACAACACTATCCCTAGCAGCTTACCAAAACTCATTCACTACAGTGGAAGTGGTAAGGGAACTGCACACAATCTACATATTTCACGACTGCACTTTAGTGTCAATGCCTTACTCATTTAATCAACGCATAAGCAAAGACTGGCTTCTAATGCTACTAAAACTTGACAACATGACAGGTTTTAAAACAGTTTTCTCTCAGCAAATACACAATGTTACCAAACGCTTCTTTCACAGTGGTTCCCAAATGCACAAAGACTCACAGTGTGATTCTAGACAAGCACCAGTATCCCTAGGAGTTTAACAAAACTAATTCACAACACTGGAAGTGATAAGGGAACTGCACACAATCTACATATTTCACGACTGCTCTTTAGTGTCAATGCCTGACTCATTTAATCAACACATAAGCAAAGACTGGCTTCTAATGCTACTAAAACTTGACAACATGACAGGTTTTAAAACAGTTTTCTCTCAGCAAATACACGATGTTACCAAACGCTTCTCTAACAATGGTTCCCAAATGCACAAAGACTGACAGTGTGATTCTAGACAAGCACCAGTATCCCTAGGAGTTTACCAAAACTCATTCACAGCACTGGAAGTGATAAGGGAACTGCACACAATCTACATATTTCACGACTGCTCTTTAGTGTCAATGCCTGACTCATTTAATCAACACATAAGCAAAGACTGGCTTCTAATGCTACTAAAACTTGACAACATGACAGGTTTTAAAACAGTTTTCTCGCAGCAAATACACGATGTTACCAAACGCTTCTCTCACAGTGGTTCCCAAATGCACAAAGACTCACAGTGTGATTCTAGACAAGCACCAGTATTCCTAGGAGTTTACCAAAACTCATTCACTACACTGGAAGTGATAAGGGAACTGCACACAATCTACATATTTCACGACTGCACTTTAGTGTCAATGCCTGACTCATTTAATCAACACATAAGCAAAGACTGGCTTCTAATGCTACTAAAACTTGACAACCTGACTGGTTTTAAAACACTTATCTGTCAGCAAATACACGATATTACCAAATGCTTCTCTCACAGTGGTTCACAAATGCACACAGACTCACTGTGTGATTCTAGACAAACAACACTATCCCTTGCACTATATGAAAACACATTTCTTCACCTAGAAGTAGTACTACATTTTAGTATAGAAACATAACATAACTCATTTCACAAATTCATAAACAATGACTGGTTTCTAATTCTACCAAAATATAAAAACTGCACAGTTATCTCTCTACAAACACATGAAAAACACAAATGCCAATCACAGAATGGTTTCTACATGCACACGCATTGTAGAGAAAAAAAGTACTCCCTACACTTTAGCAGGAAAAATACATTAGTCTGATTAAAATCAAAATAGTCCACATACATCCCCTCCCAATTAAATAACTCATCTTTCAAGTTCTTTTGTAGATTAAGGCGTATATCAATCACTGACCATATTTTCTTTTACAGAATCTCTGCACCGTGCACCTCTCAGCAAAAGCAAAGAATGGAAAAGTTTCCCTTTCATTTTCCACACATATACATGTAAACATCAAATCACAATCCTTTGCGCATAAACTCAAAAGCAAACACACATTTCTATTGGTTAAACATTTCAACCCTTTCCAACTGAAATACATTTCAACCCTTCCCCCAATCTGCCTTCTGCCTGTTACCATAGAAACAGGTCATGGAACACTGCGCTGAGCTCACAGGTCACAAGTTCAGCACACAATGTTCCTACACAAGACAGGAAGTGTGCTTGACTTTTCAACATATCAGCTTATCATATATAATGTTCCATACAATCTGTTTTTGTTAACCAATAACAATCATACCTTTAAAAAACAAAAATATACACCCTACCTTTCAGTGTAGAAAGTTGTTATACAACCAATGATTTCTTGTCGTTTTTCAAAAAACGTTGCCGTGGATCCGCGCACCCACCGCGAGAGAATCCGTGCATCCAACGCGATAGGATGCGCGCACCGTGCGTGCCTTTCACCGCTTTTAAAAAATAAAATAAAAGGGGGGCCCCAGGGGGTCCTTGTGGGACCCCCTAAGCACCTCTAGAGGGTCAGAGTATTCCCACTCTGCCCCCTTTATATGTTTTATGCACTTATTCCCCTTGCTTCTTCAGCCTCGCTTCTACCGAGGCAGAAAATGGCCACCAACAGTTCCTGGTTTCGAATGTAGAGAGACGCTCGACAGCCAATTAGCATTCAGCGCGCGATCGGGAGGGTGCGCGCTCGGTTCGGGGAGGGTTCGCGTACGGTGCGGGTAGGGTCCGAGGATCCTCCGTGGCCATAGATATCACTAACTTTTTTACCCTAATTTTCTCAGGAACTACTGAACAGATTCACACCAAATATGCAAAAGGCATGAGTCCGAACTGAGGACTACCTCTTTGCCAAATGTGGTGTCATTCCGTTCAGCGGTTCGGGCTGTAGCTGCGACAACAGATCCTATGGGAAATTGCATGGGGAAAATGCGTTTTGGGACCCCCCTTTTTTCTCGGCCCCCGCTTGACGAATGACCACGAAATTTTAGGGTAGGAGCGGAGCGGAGCTGGACAAAAGTTTGGAGAATTTCGCGAAGATTCGTCAATCGGCGCCAAAGAAATTCCCAATAGAATGTTGCGGATTTCCTATGGAAAATAGGTCCTAACTATAACTATCTACTGGCGACTGCCAGTAGATAATATACATATATATATGTATATATGTAAATATATGCATATATATTTATTTGTAAATATTTATATAATTTTAAAATGATAAAATAAATTAAAACGTATAGTTTATTGTTTTAAAGTAAATATATATATATTAATTATTATGTATGTGTTTAACTTTCTTAATTAAGTTTCTTTGTTATATTTGTTAAAATGTATATTAAATCATTTTTTATTAATTTTATTATTAAATATATTTAATATTTATCATTTTATTTTATATATATAAAAATCGATATTTTGTGCAACTAATTTTTTGACATCTATAATTATTTTTTAAAATTTTTGTCCTTACCTGTTTAAGTATAGGGAGTCGATATTTTTGCATTCTATATTTGTACCATGATATTTTTTTCATCTATATTTTTGAGGTTGATATTCTGTCACTGAACCGTCATTGACTGTTGGGGTTATGTGCCGTTCTCCTCTGATAGCAGTGTTTGGGAGCTGCATATCAACACATACTCTCTCTTCACCAGGCTGTTTCAAATTTCCAGCCACACCAATGAGTGAGACCCAGTGTGCCGGCCCCTCTACTTTTTCAATGATGTCCGCTTCTTCGAGTTTCTGTAGCTCAGCCTCCTTCTTCGGTTGGAGGTGAAAGCTACCTTCCAGTGGCGCAGGGCAACAGGTGGCACAGACTGATTGATGTGTAGGTGAACTACTTGGTCTTCCAGACAGCCAGTCCCTTTGAATATGTGTTCGTATTTGTCGAGTAAGGAATCCACTGCACTGGCATGGATTCCGATTGCGAACTGGACTAGCCAAAGGCGTTCGGCCATGTGGGAGCTGATGAGCATGTCTGAGCCACCTTGAGTGATGTACACTTTTGCTCTTGTGGAATGGCCTTGGTGTGTAATTGTAGTTGTGAAAAAGCTAGTGAGAGGGAGGCACATGGTATTGCCAAAAGTGTCCACAGTAGTACTGGGGTGGAGGGCCAGTGGAGCAGACATAGTCTCATGCATCGCTAGACGTAGAATGTTGATTGATGCCCCTATGTCCACGAGGGCCATGAGAGGTTGCCCTTCAAACGTGACTTGGCAGCGGAGGGCATGGTGGGCTCATTTGTGGGTCATTTCCACTGCATGAATGACAGGTACTGTCCCCCAACGACATCTTCCTCCATGTCATCAT
This sequence comes from Triturus cristatus, assembly GCF_964204655.1. Taxonomy (NCBI): domain Eukaryota; kingdom Metazoa; phylum Chordata; class Amphibia; order Caudata; family Salamandridae; genus Triturus; species Triturus cristatus. Next base: position 63,403,909 of record NC_140580.1, on the reverse strand, counting down.
CATACGTTAGCACTGATTTGGTTTCCACGTGGTTGGCTGCTTTCTTCTTAGGACCTTTCGACAAGGGTGCAGATTGGCAGACATTGGGGTAATGGTTCATTTTCCCACAAGCTGAGCATTTCTTCCCTTTTGTTGGGCAGTCTCTGGTGTGTAGGGTCGATTGAATTATGATGTTCTCTGGCGGTCTTGCTTGCCGTTAGGCGATGTGGCACTTGCAACTTGGTTGACAGGCTGTCTTTATGGCGCTTTGGAGTGCCGCTTTATGTGCTCTGGCTGTGACTTTGAAAGTTCTTTTGATCTGCCCAGTGTGAGGATGTCTGCCATAGTCATCCGGGGACCTGAATTATTTTCTCCTGTAATTGACAGAGGAACACCCACATATGGATTGCGCATGGATCTCATCTTGTTCATCCAGGAGGATGCAGGTGCTTGTGAGTTTCCTAAGCCTGGCGTAGAACTCATGAGTGGACTTCTCTGGCAGCTGTCGGGCCTGACGAAGTAGGAACCGCTCATATTCCACGTTGGCCAGGGGTTTGAAATATGCTGTCAGAGCAGCTTTGAGCTTTGTATAGATATAGGACATAGGTATAGGGTGGGCCAGCTTCGCCCAGCGTCTTGGGAAGTTTGTGGGTGGTTGCGCAACCCAGATGTAGGAACATCGGGCTGCGTCTGTCTGCCTCGAGCCCTACTGCTGCGAAGTATGTTTCGAGTCGGTCAACCTAAGTTACCCATTTCAAGGTTTGAGAAGAGGGGATACTGGAGACGACGAAGGGTTCTATAGTGGAAATCGACAGCACTATGTTGCGGCCAGTAGGTACACATGGATGATGTCTAGCAGGGAGCAGGCAAAGGCATGCTCAAAACTGGTACAGGCCACGGAAGTGTCCCTTGCACAGCTCTTCACTTGGGAGTGGGCGGATAGAGCAGCGAGAGCCATCTTGCGTGGCTACCAGACAACTTGGGGTGGGCTATCTTGCTCACAACCTGGCATGACCGCTTCTTGGTATCAGGGGATGCACGGTACCCTTTTGTCCACAGGGGGCTGATGATCGAAGTAGTTGCTTTGGTGAGGCCGGTGGAGCACTATCTCGGTGAGGGGGGCAGGGCACTTCTCTGCTTCAGGTGTCTGCTTTAGAGACGTTCTTTCCTCTTTTCAGTGTAGAAGAGAGGCTTCCTACCCGTTCTGGGGTGGGTCCACTGTAGAGGCAAAAGCTGCTGTATGGAGCTGGTGGTAAACAGTACTGTAGGAACTGCTATGTGGCCGGACATAAACGCACACCACGGGCGCTAGAAAGGCAACTTGCAAGGGTATGTGCAGAGCCATGAGCGACATATGCAGGCGGGTGAGGAGGCCATCCCTCGTCGCCAGGGATTATTTTCCAGGGTAGGCCACGCTGGTACGGTGTGCACAGGAGCAGAGTGCTGCCAGAAGCAGGATCATGAACACACTTTTATCATTCACATTGTGCGGAGCTGCCGATAAACGTCCTCACCCGTTTATTCAAAACCTCTGGTTGCATGACCTTAGGCTGAAACATTTCTTACACTGAGGCCGGGGATACAAACAGTAACCTGCAACATTACAGCACCTTTACCTCTACTACTGCCCCTGCATAAAAATCCCTAAGCTTCTAAAAAAAAAAATTGAGTGACAGGTCTGGAGGTGGTACCTGTCTGACATGATAGGTCTCAAGCAGGGGGAGAAGAACCAAGAACATGAACTATGACCAATAGAACCAGGAGGTTCAAGAGAACCAGGGCCAGAAAGACAAAAACCAGGAAGCTCTAAAGGACCTGAAAGGGGAAGATAAGGACCAAAGAGCCAGAGCAATTCTAGAACTTGTAGTCTTGTTCGTATGGTGGGGGAAACAAGACTTCAAGATCCAGAATGCAATGTTAAACACTGGACAGGATGAGCTACTCACTGTGCAGATCAAGGGAACTGGAAAGCTCATCGCACATAGTGCTTAGTGTTGCCACCTGGCTGTATTTTTACTGGCATGACCAGTATGTCATTGTTCCAGTAAGTACAAAACCTACTTACCTAAAGCAGTTTTTTTTTGTTTACCATCATCAGTACAAACATGAAATATACGAAAAAAGCAGTTTAATATGTGTTCCATAGCTAACTTAATGATCCATGACTGATTATTAAAGTAAAGAAGGACAGACAGAGCACGCTAAAAATGAAAACAGGTTCTATATAAACTCTGATTAAGTATCATGTCCGGGTCTTAGCAGAATCTTAAAACATGGACAAATGGCTGGAACTTTTCCCTGGGAAAGGTGAGAAGCATAATAGTGATACATTTTGACCCCAAACATCGGGGAGTAGATTGCACCAAAACACAGTGGACTGGTAGGTAGGGTTTTCACCTGACCACTTGTTACCAACATGATTGTTTTTTAACAAACCGGTACATAAATTAGAAAATCATCTAAAGCTGTTATGTTAACCCCCTTATCAGTACATACTTTGACCACTAAATAATTCTATTTAAGTACCATGGCCGGGCCTTTCCAGAATCTTACAAATGTAAATAAATGGCATGTATTTTGCTCTCAATCAATCAAAATAGCTTTATTCGATTCTATATCATAAAATCATAAAAGCACAGTAATAAAAGCACATTAGACACAAATACAGTTCTCCAAGTTCAAATACACTCAACACGATGATAAAAATACAATTAATATAAAAACATGAATGCATAATATACTCCATATATATTCACAAGAGGGTACGGAAACACCAGATATTCACGATTTCTTCACATGGTGTTCCGAGACCTTATAACAACTTTTAAAAAGGAAGAGATAGCCACAATAATAAATTCATTGTCTAGCATCTGTAATCTTAAGAAAGCTATTCTACATTGTTTTAGCTTCCATCTTCTAAGTGTGGGCAATAAAAATATATTCCTCGGTACAGCATAATATTTACAAAATAAAGTGCAATGCATTGTAGTCAATCTAGAAATGTAATCACAGTGGAATATAGGATGGTATTTAGTCCAATCATTAATATCAGGAAATGTAACCATCCTAAAAAAAGACCCACTGCGGAAACGGGCCAAAAGCATACAAGAGAAGCTACGTTGTACCACTATTAGGTAGGGTTGTAGGCCTGTACAAGTGGACATCAAATGATTAGCCATGACCGATTTCTTTTTTCTCTCAATAAGCCAGCGTTTGTTCTCTAGATATTTCAGGCAGTGTGTCTTAAGGGATTTTCTGGGCACGGATTCCAAGCTACTGGGATTATAAAAATATTCAGGGTGGCCTATGTCCTGTGTCATGTTCTTTATGTAACTAATCCAAGATAAATTTGCCACCCCGTCCAGTTTAAGACAATCCATAATTACGTCCCTATTGAAGCCCGTCTCGACCGATACCCATATCTTGTGCCATAAAAGGAGAGGGGTAAACTTTATAGTGTCAGAAATATATACTAGGCCAAGTTCCTTGTGACAACAATAAGTGGCTGTCGAACTAGGGACCGCCAGTAAATAGCGCAAAAAAGAGTTTTCACAGCGTTGTATATGGTCCGAACGTTCAGTACACCATATGCCTGCCCCATATGTGCCTATTGAAATACATTTAGATTTGTAGATGGCCAACAGCTCTGGGACAGGTCTTTCACCTAGTTTTTTTGCAAAATTACTGACAGCTCCTATGGCTCTCATCATGGTCAGCTTTCTATTGTTCGTGCCTGCTACCCAAGAGCCCCTCCTATCCACGGTTAGACCTAGGTATGAAAAATTATCATTGCTTGCAATTTTTTTATCATCAATGAAAATATCACATGTCTTTCTCGATTTTGTCCCACAGCTCATGGTGAATGTCTTGGCGATATTAACTTTTAAATCCCGCTCGGACACATAAGCAACAAAGTTTGAGACCGACTTTTGCAAACCCAGCTGTGTCCGTGACATTATAACCGCATCGTCTGCGTATAATAGGATGGGAACAGGAGTGCCGTTAATGGTTGGATAGTCATGCTGGAACTCGCTCTAATACTGCCCCAGGTTATTTATGTAGAGGGAGAAGAGTAATGGGGCAAGAATACACCCCTGCCTTACCCCTCTTTTTATGGGGAACCTAGTTGAGCATTCTCCCTGTTTCCCAAACCGTACCCTCGCGCCTGCCCCCCTATATAGTTCCTTTATGAATAACAGCAAGGAAGGATCCAACTCTAGATCTTTGAGAGTGTCCCACAGCATAACATGTTTAACGTAATCAAAAGCGGAGCTTCCGCCCTCCGTTGCCGTATGCCAGGTCTGAAATCTAAAACAAGCACGTATTTTGCTCTGGAAAACACATTATGAGGAGAACGTAATGCTTCGAAATAAGAAAAGATGATGTGCTACCATTAGTATCAGTACGTTCATGACATAATTTCCCTGACTTCTAGCAGTAAACGTATGTTATGTATGTTCGCAAATTTCAAAAAGTGCACAAATGTGGCGCTGGTAGGTTTAGGAGTTTGGGAAATTAATTAATTCATTGCTTGAGCATTTGAAAGATGGGGAGTATGGGGGGCAGCCGAGCTCAGCGAGCAGATTGGGAGGGGGAGGGGCTGGCCGGCGACCGGCCATTTTGGGATTTTAGCCTAATTTGGAGTGAGTAGTCCAAAGGTATATAGGGCTTTTTCGCGCTTCCCCAGCCACCACTTTAGGTTTGGTGACCTGGTGGCTGGGAGCGCTGCGTAGAGCAGGTTTTTGTCAGGGTAGGTGTTGTGGGCCTGGTGAGGTGTTTTGCTGGTAGCGGTTTAGTTCTAGTGCATTTAGTCTTACTTACGATGGCTGGTGAGGATTATCGTGTCCTGGAGGCGGTCCGTTTACTCAGCGAGGCCGGATGGCTGGACCTGCTGATGCCAGAGGCCTCTGGTGGTGCGCGCCCGGTGAATCGCGCGTCCGACGGGGTGGCGGCTGCCGTAGCGGCTTGTTCACCCTCCTGGAAAGTGGCGAGAGGCAAGGTGAGTGGGAGGGGCCGCGCGGATGTCAGGAGTGCGGCCCCTTTCGGGCGGTGCTAGTGCGCGTGGCGTGCGGGTGGGGCCTGGTTTCCTCTATGGGAAAGGATTCCCTTACCTGTTTTAACCCACACACCACATCTACATCATACCAGGCCCCTCACAACCACGGCACCTATACGGCAAGGAACAAAAGATCTCCGATAAAGAGCCCCTTTATGGGTGCCCGTCGAGCATTGCAGCGCCGGCTCGACGAGGAGCAGACCCATATGATGAAGCATGACACCTAGCTTGCTGGGTGTGTGAGGGTTCTAGTTCCGAAAGGAGGTATTTACCACCCCCCCAGTACTCACCAGGTGGCCAACTTGCCACTCAGGAACACCGTACCTCTTTTGTCTTCTAGTTCTACCCAGGGCAAGTACGGTGGACCTTTATCAAGCCCTCATTGTCCCCCTTGTTGTTTACTAACGATATTGGCAAAACATAAGGTTACGGTGAAGGAGATTCAGGTGCTGCTGGGTCACCTTAACTTTGCGTGTAGGGTGGTGAGAGCAGGGAGGACGTTTTGTAGGCGACTGGGCAAGGCACTAGCGGGACAGAGGCCTCCGCATCATCATGTGCGTTTGTCGGCGGGAGTGCGGGAGGACTTGAGAATGTGGCAGTTTTTCCTACAGGACTTCAGTGGCATCCCCTTGATGAGGGAGGGCGACATGCTTTGGGATGTACAAATATTTTCCGATGCGGCGGGGAGTGCAGGTTTTGGTTTGTATTGGCAAGGGAGGTGGCGTGCGGAGCAGTGGCCCCCAGAGTGGGTGGATGGGGGCAGGAGTATAGCCTTTTTGGAGTTCTTCCCTTTGGTGGTTGCGATCACCTTATGGGGGGACCAGCTGGCGCACAAGAGGGTGACCTTCAGAATCGACAACATGGCAGTAGTTCAAATTGTGAACCGCCAGTCTGCCCAGGATGAACAGGTCCTGAAACTGCTGAGGGTGTTTGTGTTGGGTTGCTTACGGCATGATATCTCCTTTCGTGCAGGGCATGTGCCAGGTGTGGACAATGACATAGCGAATGCTTTGTCTCGGTCACAGTGGGGGAGATTCCGTGGGCTCGCTAAGGACGCGGAAGGGACTCCGACCAGAATGCCGCAGCATTTGTGGTATGTAGGCAACACCGGTTGTTGCAGCTGGTTTTAGGTCTGCTGGCGCCATCTACGAAAGCAGTGTATAGGACAGCATGGGTGGAATTTTTGCGCTCCGGCGCTATGCGGCGGGACTCCCCTGAGCTTAGACAGGAAGATGTGATTCCGTTTATTTTGGATTTGATTGAGAGAGGTCTGTCCAGGGTTACGATAGCGGGCAAGCTAGCGGGCATTGTCTTCGTCGGGAAACTGTTGTGGGGTTATGCACCCTCCGCGGGGGAGCTTGGGACACGCATGTTGGAAGGTTGGGCCCGTGAATGTGGACGTGCAACCAGGGTTCGTAAGCCTCTGTCTTGGGAGCGGGTGATTGGGATTCTGCCTGGGATATGTTATGCTGAGGTGGAAGTTTGCCTCTTCTCCACGCTGATGTCCTGGATGTTTTTCGGGGCTTTTCGGGTTTCTGAGCTGTTAGGGAATAAAGCTGAACAGGGGGTTCTACGGAGTGAGGTTTCCTTTTGTAGGAATAGGGTCAGCATTTGGCTGAGGAAATCCAAGACGGGTCAGAGGGGAGGGGGTAAATGGGTTTCTTTGCAAATGGGTGAGTCTCAGCAGGCTTGCCCTTACCGGTGGGGGTTTGCGGTGGAGGTCTTTGACTGAAGATTCGGTGGGTCTAGTTTTTAGGCATGGGGATGGACGGGGTGTGAAAGCTTCACAGCTTTTGGCGGTGCTGAGGAAGGCGCTGGGCGGGCTGGGGATTGACGGGGAGGGTATTGGGACGCATTCATTTGAAATTGGGGCAGCATCTGAAGCGAGCAATCGGGGCTGGGGGCGAGGGGACATCATGCGGTTGGGAAGGTGGTCCTCTGACTGCTATCAGCGTTATGTGCGCAGTGCAGCTGGGGGGTTGTAACGCGGTTTGTTCCTTTTTCCTTTGGTTCATTCATGTTTCTCGTTTCAGGATCGGTGATGGGTCCCCTCGCCAGGGAGATGTACATTTGGATTGTCGGCCATTCCTTTGTGAAGTGGGCGCAAATCCAGGCCCGCCCCAGCTATTTTGGGGAAAGCCTGGGTTTCAATAAAGACATGTTTACAGTTTGTTGGAGGGGAAGGGGTGGTATGCGGTGGAAGGAGTTGCTGCAAGTGCTAAATGGGATTTTGGTGGCTGGTAGGTGGCCCGATGTTCTGGTCCTTCATTTGGGGGAGAACGATCTGGTGAGGGAAACTGGCTCGGCGTTGATGAGGTGTATGAAGCATGATTTGGCGCTGATAAAGAGTCAGTGGTCCGGTTGTGCCATCATATGGACAGAATTTGTTCCTCGTAGGGTCTGGAGTGGGGCGGTGAACCCGGGGGCGGTGGACAAGGCCAGGCGGAAACTCAATATAAAGATGGTGCGTTTTTGTCGTCAATTGGGAATTTTTAGGATTTTGCACAGGGACATCAGGTATGACACGCCAGATTTTTTCAGGGGTGATGGGGTACATTTATCTCGGCTGGGCATGGACTTGAATTTATGGGAACTGAGGGAAGTTTTGGCCAGATTGTTGGGCGTCCATAGGCGTTGAAGGGGTTCTTTCCTAGGAGGCAGGGGGGGCAGGAAAATGGGGAGGCGGCGTTTCCGCCTACCCTCCCGCCTTTTCCTGGGTGGCGGGGTTGTTGAAAGTTGGCCAGGATTGGCTGTAGTGTTTGGTTAAATGTTGGTGGTTTGTGCGCAGGAGCAGGGAGCAGGGGAAGGGTAACCAGGTAGGCTAAATTTAGATTAGAGGTTTGTTAGTTACAGTTGCACAAAGGCAAGTAGGGATTTGGATCATGGGAGATTAGGATTTGTAAATGCTATATTGTGTAGGATTGTGTAATATTATTGTTATGGAATGTTATGTTGTATTTTGCGGGGTGGGGGGTTTGCTGTGGGGATTGTAGGGGTGGGCGGGAACAAGGGGTCAGGTAATTCATGTATAGTGAGGTTTTAGTTTTGGGAGGCAGTTGCCAAGGTATTAATTGTGATATGCACCTGTTTCAATAAAGCGGCCTTTTACACACACAAAAATTGGTCTCGTGCTGGCTTCCCAATTCGTTCTGAAAACAACCCAGCTCTGAAGTTACCTGTCTCTTTGCGTAAGTTGTTCATCCATTCCAGCTTTTTGGTGACTTCTGAGTTTTTTAGTCTTTTTTAACTATTAAAAAAAAAAAGATTACATGTTGCAGAATTTCAATTACATTCCTGGAGTGGATGAGCTCTTCTCGCATGGACCTGAAAAACCTGAGATGCCTCAGAAGAGAGCTAAAACTTTGTGGAGTGAATTTATGGCTGAGCGAGGTGAACAAGGCCAATAAACACTTAACGATCATACTAGTTCGTAAAGCTGATTCTTAATTTGCAGAAAGCGATCATCAAATTTCGCCTGAAGCAAATTTACGCGTTGCATGGGCAAGGGTGCGTACATTCCAACTACACTGGGACCGAAGTGTAGTCTAACACTGAGCATGTACATAGAGCAGTATTTCAATAATGCACATGCGCAGACTCTATATCTTCACAGTGAGCATGCTTTTAAAAGTAGTGTCTCTTATGTGTTTTCATCCCTTGTGTATCTGAGTCAAATCTCAGACGAAGTTGCACATAGAGCACCTCTTTCACAAGTGCCATTGTCGTGGAAGTGCAACTGTGTCGCTTATCCCGTTATTGTTGTGGACTGTTCACGCAAACGGAAGTTTGGTGCCTCGGTGTTGCTGTGTTTCCACTGCTCTCTCCTCCAAACACTAAACTGACATTTGCCGAATACCAATGAAGACGAGGGAAGAAATGTCGCAGAAGTATGCAGCCGAGGCGAGTGATGCTCGTGTTTTAATGTCACCGACTTTGAATAATGGGGGTTGGGTGGACTATTTGTAGTTTATTCTTTTAGGAGGTGGCTTTAAATATCAGCCGTAAAACACTGAAGATTTGAATGCGGAATAAAAAAAAAATGTAAACTGCAGAATATACTGTTGTTGGAGAGAATAATTCCAGCATATTTTATAGCCGACTCAAACTCCATCACGATAGAGTCAGCGACAAATACTTTGAAATAATAATCCATGAATGACCCCTTCACAGCTGGTATGTATGGATAAGTTAGATGTGTGTTAGAGTCACATAAGATATGTAACGTTTTTCCAACCCTGCTTTTGAACTATTAATTTCAGAAAAAGGTAGTGGAACCTAGATGATTCTAAAGCTGAATTAAAACAACATCTTACTCTGTATGAATATTTAGTCTACGTACATTTGACTGAGGTTTCTATATCTAAAATGATATATTTTTTCTGTTTTAGGTACCACTTACATTTTGGGATGTTGCTGCACGTTTCTCTGAAGAGGAGTGGACGCTTTTACACCACTGGCAGAAGGAACTTTACAACAATGTGATGAAGGAAATCAACCAAGCCTTGCGTTCCCTGGGTGAGGTTACATTATGTGCTTTTTTTCATGGCGTAGAATGTATACATTTCGAAACTGTTCCTCATTCATGTTCTTTTGATTAATTCTATTCATTGTTATTCATATGACTTGAAAAAGGTATAAGATCAAGGTGTTCCTCCTCTCTGCTGTGATATTCATGTTTGTTCGGTGTATTTAGTGTAATCTTCAGCCTTAAATTAGAACTGTCAAGGTAGAAATCGGATCACTCATTGTGGGCACTGCAATTCTATGCATAGCCAGTTAGCTGTATATACAATACATTGTAATGGTCTGGTTGGTAAGAAACCAGGACAGCCCAGTAATGAAGTTGAAAGACTGCCACGCCTGCTATAAATGTATTCATTAGAATGTATAGTATGATGCAGCAAATGCAGAAAACACAAGTGATGTTGGTGTCAAAAGAAGATGAGTGCTACAAGTGTAGAGCAGCTGGCGGTGCAAAGAGTGGAAGGTATGTAAAGCACCCGAAAAGATCCCACACAGGCTTGCTGTCTGCTGAAAACCTTCAGATTAAAGAGTTATAAAGTATACACATGCACCAGTTCCACAATGAGACCTCAGCAATTAAGAGGCTAAGAGGCATCCTTATAAATTGGATCAATGGCAGAACTACTATTGGGGATTTATTGGAAACATAAAAAAGATCAAGAATTTCATTTACCTAAATCTTAATTAAACAGTATTTACTTCAGATATGTCTTTCTTCCCCTATTGTACTAGAACCATAACTGCAATCAACCACAGGCAAAAACGTGTAGTGGGGTTCCAAAGCGAGACCAGTCAAGAACTACAAATCTTTTTAATGCCTCAAAGTATCCATCACTTTATGCCCTCTAACGCCATTCTTCTTCACACAATCTATCACAAATCAAACTCGAAGCTAAATGGAGATCACTTAATCAAGTGTATGACATCCACCTTCGGGTTCTTCACCAAAATCATCTTCCTAGCGATTTCAATATTGACAGGGGTAACCGTGAGTTCAAACCCTTCCCTGTTCTTGAGAACCCAGTCCACCTCCACAATCCCGCCCTACACTCACAACTGCCTACGCGCTGTAAAGGCAACATACTGGACCTCATTTTTGCTGCCACCATCAAATCTCATGTTACAGTTAAGTGATCTGATTAATTTCCTTGTTCCTTTTGACATTCCCTTACCATTGGTTATGCAGAAGAAGATCCCATCCACGGTACACTGCATACGACCTGTTGAAAACCATTCCTCCACAGTAATTCAGTGCAACTTTGCTCCCAAAATATTGCAGCTAGACTTATCCGCTCGCATGAATATCTTGATCAACAATAATTATCGAAGTGGCCTCCTAAAACGCTGGATGGCAATAGTAGATGCTCACGTGTGCAAACAGAGCATCTTTGGATTTCAATACCAGGATTTCCACAGGACTGTTGCATTTGCTGGGCATTCAAGTCAACTTTGTGAAATGCATAATTTGAACAGCTCATGGTTTCTTGTCAGACATGGCTGCAACAGTAGTTACAAACCAGGAGGACAGAGTGTCATCAATACGCCAGCCATTCATCTTCAGCAAGCCAAATGTCATCCATGGCTGGATCTTGTGTATCATGCATTTTGATTGTCCGAATGCCAGAATCCGTAGGATGCTCCTATAACTATGCCTGGAAAATCAATTGATGCGGTGGAAGGGCTGCTGCCATCATAACCACATCTCCTTCATTGGCAGCGAAGGAAAAGATCTAGTGGTGCCAAAGGTACACTCTATTGATAGGACTTCCATGTTGTTGGGACATTTTCCATCATAGAAGACTGTCACAGTTGATTCATTAATGGGATAGGCTTCCATGTATATATAGTGACTATGCATGGTCTATGGTTGGTGAAGGAGAGGAGGCTGCATCACATAATTTTCCTGAAGTTCATAGAAGTCTTTTTGACTCTCAAGACTTACCTGTCATCTGTGATTACAGTTACAGTGCAGGTCCAAACACACCACACGGTATTACCTAAAGAGGGGGAGGGCAAGGACCCAGGATAAGTGCCTAGAAGGCACAAGCAACTTGGCAATGGCTTCTTTCAAGGACATGTTATTTAAAATCAGCCCAGCTTCCAGGAGCACAGACCTCACAACCAGATGGTCTGCACAGATTCTACAAATAAAACCACACATGGTTTATTGGTGTCATTGTGCTGCACAACATCATCTTAGAGCAGAGGTTCCAATAAACAGCCCTCTTCACCACAACTCATATGCAATAGCATCCAGGTTCCAAGAACAAGAGTCATCAGGCAATGCCTTTTTGAGACATAGGACAGAAGATTTCTGTATGCTTGTAGGATAATGGCTCTTTTTGCGAGGTTAACACAATTTGTTTTTGTGGGCTGATGCTACTGTTATTCTGAGGACAGGATCCCTGCTAAACAGATCCTGGTGCATGTGCTCTGACACCTAAAAATATCAAAATTGGTTATACTCCTAATTGGCATATTTAACTTACCTATAAATCTTAGTATATGGTACAACGTCTACCCAGGGCCTGTAAGTTAAATGTCACTAGTGGACTGCAGCACCTATTGTTTCATCCACTACAGTGACCGGGTAAACATAGCTTCAGGCTGCCATTCTAGCCTGATCCAGGCAGTTTAAAAACTGCACTGTCTTCGACCTGTCAAAATAACAGCTTTTGACAGGTTTAAACCTTCCTTTCAAATATTGATAAGTCACCCCTAAGTAGCCCTTATAGTCCATAAGGCACAGTACACAGCATTTAAAAGTAGGACATGTAGAAATGTAATGTTACATGTGTCCTTTCAGTGAAAAAGCCCCCTAACGTTATTTTCACTGTAGCAAGGTTGGCTGCTCCATAGGAAAACAGTGGGATGTAATATTATATTTAATAATGCTTTCTACAGGTAGGAAACAGCTAGAAATCCTACACTTCGAATCTTTGTAATTGTTACAAAGATGAAGATGACGCTGGTACAGGTAAGAACATCTTTATTCCACCTCCACAGTTCGAGCTCAACAGCTGCTCTCCTGAGAAGGTTCTCACCAACATTCTAAGGTAGCCTCTCGGCCAACAGTAGTAATATACCAACAGCGGAAGGATGGGGGGGTAAGAAGGGGAGAAGGAAGGAAGGTTCCAAAGGAAGTAAGGTGTATTAGAAGGAGGAAGAAAATAAACAAAGTAAAGGAATATAATTATAACAGTAATGTTTATTAAAAGCCTACTTCACTGGTAAAGTCGGATTTTCAATCAATATTAAGGAAATATGTATTAGCCTCCTGCTGCAGCCCTCTGAGTGATTAGCCCTGCATGAGTTGTGAAAACTTTTCCCAAAGATCATTCTTCAGTGTAGTTTTTTTCCAAGTATATTATATGATTAGGGAAAATAGTGTGCACATTGGGATACTAAAATGCATTCCTAAAAAAAGTGCAGTTTTCAGGCTCCCTGGATGTCACTCTCATTCCACTATCCTTCCATTTCCCGGGCTGCAAAAAAAAAATCAAAAAACCTAGTCTCCAACTCATTTATACTGACGAGCTGCAGTACACATGTGGAAAATTTGAGAAAAAAATGTGTTGCAGCATGGTATTTTTGCCTCATATTCTTATCTTATCCTCACTGCCAGTAGAAAAGTGGTGAACTAAACAATTAAAATGAGGAGGTTGACATAAGTGTGTAAAAAACACATGTACAGTTCAGAACAGAAGTGTGGCAATCACAGTTTGCACAACCCTGTTTCAAAAAATTCTAAATTCTAGGATTTTGAAAAAGTGTCTGAAACCAAACTTGCACTGTGCTTCTTTTTACCTTCTAATTTCAGTGCGCTTTGTAGACGAGCAATTGTAAACCGTAGGAGGTTTGGGTATAATCAATCAATCATCGCATTTATATAGCGCACTACTCACCCAGAGGGTCTCAAGGCGCTGGGGGGTCCGCTACTGCTCGAACAGCCAAGTCTTGAGTTGCTTCCTGAAGGCGAGGTGGTCCTGGGTCTGGCGGAGGTGGGTGGGGAGGGAGTTCCATGTCTTGGCGGCGAGGTAGGAGAAGGATCGTCCCCCTGTGGTGGCTCTTCGGATGCGGGGGACGGCGGCGAGGGCGTGGCTGGTCGATCGAAGCTGGCGTTTGGGAGCGTAGAAGTTGAGGCGGCTGTTGAGGTATCCTGGGCCTTGGTTGTGTAGGGCTTTGTGTGCGTGGGTGAGGAGACGGAAGGTGATTCTCTTGTTGACCGGGAGCCAGTGCAGGTCTCTCAAGTGTCTGGAGATGTGGCTGCGACGGGGGATGTCCAGGATGAGTCGTGCTGAGGCGTTCTGGATCCGCTGGAGTCTCTTCTGGAGTTTGGCGGTGGTTCCAGCGTAGAGGGAGTTGCCGTAGTCCAGACGGCTGGTGACGAGGGCCTGGGTGACCGTCTTCCTGGTCTCGGTGGGGATGCACTGGAAGATCTTGCGTAGCATGCGCAGGATGTTGAAGCACGACGAGGAGACAGCGTTGACTTGTCTGGTCATGGAGAGGGAGGAGTCCAGGATGAAGCCCAGGTTGCGTGCGTGGTCTGTTGAATTGGGTGCACTGCCTAGGGCGGGGGGCCACCAGGAGTCGTCCCAAGCGGCGGGTGAGGATCCCAGGATGAGGACTTCCGTCTTGCCCGAGTTCAGTTTCAGGCGGCTGTTCTTCATCCATTCGGCTACCTCTTTCATCCCTTCGTGAAGGTTGGCTCTGGCGGTGGCGGGGTCGTTGGTGAGGGAGAGGATCAGCTGGGTGTCGTCGGCGTAGGAGATGATGTTGAGGTTGTGCTGGCGTGCGATGTCTGCGAGGGGGCTCATGTAGACGTTGAAGAGAGTAGGACTGAGCGAGGAGCCTTGAGGAACGCCGCAGATGACTTCGGTGGCTTCAGATCTGAACGGAGGGAGAAGGACTCTCTGTGTCCTTCCGGCGAGGAAGGAGATGATCCACTCCAGTGCCTTTTCTTGGACTCCGACGTTGCTGAGGCGTTGTACTAGGGTACGGTGGCAGACAGTGTCGAAGGCCGCGGAGAGGTCGAGGAGGATGAGGGCCGCTGTTTCTCCGTTGTCGAGTAGCGCTCGGATGTCATCGGTGGCTGCGATCAGGGCGGTCTCGGTGCTGTGGTTGGCCCGGAATCCAGACTGCGAGGGGTCGAGGGATCCGTTCGTCTCGAGGAAGGCGGCCAGCTGCTTGTTGACGGTCTTCTAGATGACTTTTGCGGGAAATGGGAGCAGCGAGATGGGGCGGTAGTTCTTGAGGTCGGTGGGGTCGGCCGATGGCTTCTTGAGTAGGGCGCTGAGTTCGGCATGCTTCCAGCTCTCCGGGAAGGTAGCGGTGTCGAAGAAGGTGTTGATGATGTTCCGCAGGTGGGGTGCGATGACAGCGTCGGCCTTGTTGAAAACGTGGTGAGGGCAGGGATCGGTCGGAGATCTGGAGTGGATGGAGTTCATCGTGCGGACGATGTCTTCGGTGCTGATCGGGGTCCAGGCGCGGAGGGTGGTGGTGGGGGGTGGTGGTTCGGTCGTGGCGTTTGTCGGTTGAGTGCTGAAGCTGTTGTGTATGTCCGCGATCTTGTTGTGGAAGTAGGAGGCGAGGGAGTTGCAGAGGTCTTGCGAAGGGGTGATGTCGTTGTTTCCGGCATTGGGGTTGGAGAGCTCTTTGACGATGTTGAAGAGTTCCTTGCTGTTGTGTGCGTTGTTGTCCAGTCGTTCCTTGAATGCGGTTTTCTTGGTGGCGTGGATGAGTTGGTGGTGTTTTTGGGTGGCGAGCTTGAGGGCAGTCATGTTGTCCGGTGTTCGGTCTCTGCGCCAGGTTTTCTCGAGGGCTCGGCAGTTCTTCTTGGAGCTTTTGAGTTCGTCGGTGAACCATGGGGCTCTCTTGCTACCGGGTCTGCTAGGCGGGTTCCTCAGGGGGGCGAGCTCGTCTGCGCAGTCGCTGATCCACTTCGTGAGGTTGGTGGCCGCCTGGCTGGGGTTCGTTGTGCTGGTGGGCGGGTTCATGCTCAGGGAGGTCGCGAGCTGGTCGGCAGTGATCTTGTTCCAGCTCCTGCGTGCAACCTGTTGCTGGTGGTGGTGGATCGTGGTCCTGCCGAAGCTGAAGTGGACGCAGCTGTGGTCGGTCCAGTGGAGTCCGGTGGCGTGGCTGAAGGCGATGTCCTTGCTGGATGAGAAGACTGGGTCGAGTGTGTGTCCGGCGTAGTGGGTGGGGGTGGTGACCAGCTGCTTGAGTCCCAGGTTGGCGAGGTTGTCCAGCAGGGTGGTGGTGTTGCGGTCGTTGTTGTTCTCCTGGTGGAAGTTGAGGTCCCCTAGGAGGATGTAGTCAGCGGAGCAGAGGGCGTGTGGGCTGATGAAGTCGGCAATGTCTTCGCTGAATTGTGTGCGTTGTCCCGGGGGTCTGTAGATGAGGGTGCCTCTGAGGGTGGTCTTGGGGTTGATGTGGACTTGGAAGTGCAGGTGCTCGGCGGTTGCGAGGGTGTCGTCGGTGTTGGTCGTGATGCGGATGGTGTTCCTGTGGACGATGGCGATGCCTCCTCCGGTGTGGTTGATGCGGTCCCTACGGATGATCTTGTAGCCGTCTGGGATGGCGATGGCGATGTCCGGCACTGAAGAGGCGTTCATCCAGGTTTCCGTGAGGAAGGCGACGTCTGGTGAGGTTGTGTCGAGCAGGTTCCAGAACTCGATGGCGTGTCTGTGGACGGAGCAGGTGTTGAGCAGGATGCATTTCAGGTGGCTGCTGCTGTTGCTCGTCTTGGTCTTGGTTGGTGCAGGTGTAGTGCAGGTGAACTTGCAGGAGTTGCAGCAGAAGGGTCCGTGGGTGCGTCTCGGGGTGGCACGGTAGCAGCCCGGGACTCGGCCGGCGTTGAGGGCGTTGAGGGTGGCGGCGTCGTACGTCCGGCGGGCAGGCTGGGGTCTGCGGGGGCCAGGGGTCCTGGCACTGGGCACGGTCCAGGTGCGGACGGGCGCAGATGGGCTTACCTTTGGCGCACCTTCGGCGCTCAATCGGCGCTCCCGCTGAGCGCGTCCGCTGTGCGGTCGCTCTGGGGGCGTCATAAATCTGGAGCCGGGAGGGCGGGTCAGCTGGGAGGCGGAAGCGGGGCGGCCAATGGGCTGGAGGTGAGCGGGGCCGCAGGGAGGCAGCGGCGGGAATCAGCGATGACGGGCGGCTCAGCGGCGGCTGGGTCGCTCTGGCAGGCCGGCAGACAGGAAGGCGTTTGGCAGCAGGAGGGGTGACCCGGCCTCGTAGAAGGCACAGTGGTCACTCCTGAATCGCCAGCAGCGCTTCACTTAAATCTGGAGCCGGGAGGGCGGGTCAGCTGGGAGGCGGGAGCGGGCGGCCAATGGGCTGGAGGTGGGCGGGGCCGCAGGGAGGCAGCGGCGGGAATCGGCGATGACGGGCGGCTCAGCGGCGGCTGGGTCGCTCTGGCAGGCCGGCAGACAGGAAGGCGTTTGGCAGCAGGAGGGGTGACCCGGCCTCGTAGAAGGCACAGTGGTCACTCCTGAATCGCCAGCAGCGCTTCACTTAAATCTGGAGCCGGGAGGGCGGGTCATCTGGGAGGCGGGAGCGGGGCGGCCAATGGGCTGGAGGTGGGCGGGGCCGCAGGGAGGCAGCGGCGGGAATCGGCAATGATGGGCGGCTCAGCGGCGGCTGGGTCGCTCTGGCAGGCCGGCAGACAGGAAGGCGTTTGGCAGCAGGAGGGGTGACCCGGCCTCGTAGAAGGCACAGTGGTCACTCCTGAATCGCCAGCAGAGCTTCACTTAAATCTGGAGCCGGGAGGGCGGGTCAGCTGGGAGGCGGGAGCGGGGCGGCCAATGGGCTGGAGGTGGGCGGGGCCGCAGGGAGGCAGCGGCGGGAATCGGCGATGACGGGCGGCTCAGCGGCGGCTGGGTCGCTCTGGCAGGCCGGCAGACAGGAAGGCGTTTGGCAGCAGGAGGGGTGACCTGGCCTCGTAGAAGGCACAGTGGTCACTCCTGAATCGCCAGCAGCGCTTCACTTAAATCTGGAGCCGGGAGGGCGGGTCAGCTGGGAGGCGGGAGCGGGGCGGCCAATGGGCTGGAGGTGGGTGGGGCCGCAGGGAGGCAGCGGCGGGAATCGGCGATGACGGGCGGCTCAGCGGCGGCTGGGTCGCTCTGGCAGGCCGGCAGACAGGAAGGCGTTTGGCAGCAGGAGGGGTGACCCGGCCTCGTATAAAAGTGATTAATGGTTACAGCTTAGTGCCATTTCAATTACATACACCGCTTACACATAAAATCCCATGCGAAGCTTGGGGACACAAATAAGCACTTCCTCAGTAGTGGTATGTGTTGTATTTGAAAAACAACATATTTACTGTACGGCAATGCAGAGTTCAATAAAATGGAGTTAGCTGAACTATTTAGGGTTGTATTTTATATAAAATGTTACCTGCAAATCAAATAAATGCTGGCCGGATAAAATGCTGGTGGAATAAGATGCTAACTTCGACCAGCGAATAAGATGCTGGACGAATATGAAGCTAACTTTAGCCTGTGAATAAGATGCCGGCTTAATAAGAAGCTAACTTCGGCCTCATCTCTTCCTCCCCACTGCATTTATAAATCAAAAGTTGGAGCATGCACAGACACATGCTTACTGTTTTTAGCACTGGTGGTGAAAAGTGGTCCTCCAATTGAACGCTGAAAGTATGGCTGCCTCGCCTCGACTGCAGAAAACTGCATCTTTAGAAAAGGTGCAGCTTTCTATAAATAATGCACACGTACATTACCCACTCATACAGAAATTAAAATACTGCATGAATGGATAATGTGCAAAGAAAAAGCGCATCATCAGACCAGGTATAAATGACTGTGTCTGTGCATTCAGGCAGACAAACAAAATAAGAATGGACGCAGAATTACCCTAAGATATAGCTAAGTCTCATGGAATAGTACCAGCCCTAGTAGCAAGAATTAGAGTCTAGCTCTTCTGATCATGTGTCTCAACATTGCATCGCGCCATCAGCAATTATGTCATGACATTAACAGTGAATTATTACATAAGTGATCTATTGAGGGCTTCCCAATCATTTCAAAATTGTCCATCACGTCTCATAGGTTGTGTCAACATTTCCATCGCCACAATTTACCACAGGCATTCGGACCATTTAGTTATGGAAGGGAGGGATTGCCTTCTTTCATTTGACAGCTGTGGTTTGTTTACTAGCCAATAATATAATAGTAATTTATGTCCGGTTATTGTTTGTTACATTTCCCATATTGCTAGGTCCCATTCCTAAGAATACAATATCTGGGTTGGCTTTGGACAGATATCCCAAAGTCTTCTTAATATGGTGTAATATCTCTTTCCAGAACACGTCATCACAGACATGATAAAGGCACTTGTAAATCTCCCTTAACTCCCCCCCACACTGTCTCCAACACCGACCAGTTGCATTTGTCTTCATGTGTTTCAGTTTTTGTGAGCTACCAGTTAAACATTTTAAGATAGTGGAATATTATTTGGGGGGGTTGAATACCCACCTCAAGGAAAAATCACAACCCTTTTCAGGGTAAATCGGCAAAATGATTACATTAATCTAAGCTCAACCGTCTGCTAGGTATGGCACAGAGCAGACAGGCTTAACTTAGGAAAACGTGTAAAGTATTTATGCAGTACCAAAACATTAATAAAATCAAAACGACCAAGAATAAAAATCACAAGCCACATTAGTAAAATGGAGTAGAATGTAATAAACAAAATGACACCGAAATGAAAAAAAACAAAAAGGGAAACTGAAGACATGAGTTTTTAAAGATTTATGGGAAAACAGCATTGTGAAAGAACAAAGTAGCAATGATAGTCAGTGGTCATGGCAGACGGAGACCTAGGTACAATTTGATGACGGACACAATGCAGCATGGGTCGGATACACCAATCCGGTTAATACTGTTCAGAGTCACGGAGTGTGCGTTCTTATGCTGCACACTCGTTAGGGCTTACAAAACATGACGATTTCAGCAATGCGGCTGTATTGGTGGCAGGACAAAACGAACTAATAAAGTTTAATGCTGAATTAACTACATTTCCCAGAATGCACTACAATGAATAGTAGCATGTTTATGTATAAAAACAGAAAATTGACAAAGGACTTATTTGTTGACACTACCGTGATCAAGAACAAGTGTTCGAAACGCGTAGGGGATTTGCATCAAAATAAACATCTTTAAAGCTAAAGGGAGTGCCGCGTTATCATCTTTGTGGATAAACATTATTTTATATATAACGTTTCATGATCTGAACACTTCTTACCGTCCTCACAAAATCACTTCACAGTGCCTGCCTCTAATCTGTTGATATATCCATTCACAGTAGTTTTTCCTATTTAATCACATTTAGGTGTGTATTTCCCCCTCCTCCACAACTCCACAAATATTAAAAACCATACCATTTGTTGTGTCAAACTTTAAAGAGCTGTTCAAATGCAGTCATTTTTCTTGTTCAGCCAATGTCACACTTGTAAAAATACTGCAACATTTCTCTTTTCAATGGCACAGTCTCTAACTTGTGTCAAGGTTTAATTTTCCGTTAATTAAATATTCTATTGTATGACATTCCCTCACCCACCAGCTCATGATGTCATCATCTGAGAGGGCTGGTCTGAATTCTGGTGTAAAGGGAAAGGGAATAGATGATCCCAGGGTTTTTTCATATAGTATCCCATTTTTACATGAGTGGATACAGGGTGTGTTAGGTCTGCTGTTTCTAGGCAATCGCAAGAGATCACAAAGTAGAGTCCCCTTTAATAATAATTCGATATGCAGCCAGTGTTATTCGGTTTCACATGTGGACCATTCCAGTGCTTCTCTCAGCTAGGTGATCCTTTTCAATATTGGACAGTCCTGGGCCCTGCGTTCTCTAGCAGATTGCAACAATTTCCCAGACAAAATCTAGACTTCTTACTATGCCATATAAAAGAGCTGCATGCTGATTGCAGCAACAGAATTCCTCTTTTTAAAAGGCCACTAGTGGAGCCTGAAAGAGGTACAACAAGCAAGGTATAACATTCATGTTCATAGCTGACACTCTAGCCTTCCAAGATATAAATAGTGCCCTCCAGCGGAGGAGGCATCACGTGGTGTCTCTTAACAAAGGATGGTAATTAGCCTTGTATAGTCCTTGTAATGTGTGAAGGGTATATAAACTACCAAATATTTTATTTTATTTTTGTTCCTTTGGAATGGCGAGTTTGAGGTAAATGTTGTCTTTTGTCTGAATATCCTTTTCAGTGCCCAGTAATTCAGATTTGTCAAAGTTCTCTTTACAACTTGATATATCAATATTATGTCCAGGGCTCCTTTGAGATATTCAAATGGGTTTGTCAGGGTGAACAATACATTGTCTGCAAATAAGTTAATCTTGTGCATCATCTTTCCAAACGGCATCCTCTAAACTCCACCACTAATTCTTATTTTTAATGGAAGAAGTGCCACTGTCAGTGCAAACAGAAGATATAGGGCAGGGGTCTCCAACCTTTTCACTAACAAGAGCTACTTATTATCAATGAAAAGCATCCTGAGGTACTAATAATACTAGTGTTGTACACATCAGACAAGATTACATTAGTGACCACCATATACAAGGTTACCAGCTGTGATCACACGAGTGCAGGAATGCCAGCAGTAATGTAAAAAGGACTTAATCAAATTGGAATGCCTCTACAAGGGCATTAAATACCAGCCGCAAAGCAATGCTCCTTGGCACCAAGGCCATAATATTAGTAATACCGCTCTGATATAGGGACATCCCTACCTCATCCCCTTCTCAAATAGGAAGGGATTAAACCTTTTTCATTTATCAACATTCTAGTGAAGGATATTGAAAAGATTGCCCAAAAATCTTTCTGCATATTCGGGCCAATCCTAATTCGCTAAAAACATAGCGCAGGAATGACCAGCTCATACTATTGAATGCTTCCTCTGCATTAAGGGATACTACGATCATGGGCAGTTGTCTTCTATTCGATTGTTTTCTACCAAGTGGAGAACCCAACGGATATTATCAAATGATTCTTTTTGTTTCATGAGGCCAGACGGGCATATAATTTTACATGCATTTTGCTAGAATCTTAGCGTAAATCTGGAGATCAGTGTTCAACAAGGAAATGGGCCTGAATGAGGAGCACAATTCACTCAGTTTACCCATCCTTTTGATAAGAGCTTTGTCTGCTGCTCTCACTGAGAGGGGTATTTCACCTTCTACCAAGAAAGAGTTGTAGACCTTTTTAAGGCTAGAGGCGTGGAGGTCAAAAACTTTTGTAATTTGTGTTGGTTAGGGTGTCTGGCCCTGGCTATTCATTGTTTTGTATATTACTTCTGTGGTTATTTATTGTATTGTAAATTACTTCTGTGGTTATTTCACTCACCTCAGCTCGCCAGAAGTCTATAGGATGGCGTCCTTCATGTTCGCAGTCTTGGTCATTAAAATTGGACAGGACCACTGCAGACATTAGCCTCTCGAGGCAGGGCAAAGAACATTATATAGGCCCATTTCTGACATGCGTCTTTGATGAGGAGCAGCAGATGATCACATACACCACTGAGTGCAGATTGAGGGCTTCTGTGCCCTTTAATTAACACACTAGGAACAGTAAAGTTGGGTTTAAGTCTTAAAACAACGTTTCATGATCCGATTGGTAGGATTTCATGTCCCAACTGATAAGAATTAATTCTTTTTCTGCAAGACCTATTTAGTTCTAAAAAGGCATCCATGAACCGCTTCAATTATACTCTTTCTTACTCTCATCTCACTCCACCTATTGCTATGTGAGGTTACTCAAGATATAGGCGGCATCATGGTTTGGTCACCTTGGATGTAGGTGCCATAGCATTATTGGGCTGGATGAAGGATTCCCTCTTTGAAATTAAGTCCACTGGAGGGAGAGTAGGAGTTAAAATTGTCAGTGATTTTTGTTATTTTGTTGCCTGTGGATTTCATGATCCTGTGGCAGAACAGGGGAGCCAGGGTTAGATTGGTGTTGTGCGAAGGCCAAGGTTTGGAGATAATTGATGTATGAGGGGAACATTATAGGAGGCTGGTTTGAAAGGGTTTATTGAATGAAGACTGGTGGGACTGGAGTGAGTGCCAATACAGATCTCATTTATTGGAATTCCAGAGACAAAGCACCACACGCATTGCTTATGAAAGCACTACATTAGAAGAACAGAACTGGACAAGTGACAGATTGTTATAGCCATCGCCATCTGGTAGGGAAAAAACATTGGGTTCGACATCTGCAGCCACAATCCATCTTTAAATCTTCCTCGTGTTTCTGCAGTCAGTACAAAAGATATCATTGCTAGGCCTGGCATAGAGACAGCTTTAGTTTTTTTATAGCCTCATTTAATAAACAGTCATTGATTAGAAAAAAAGACAAACCTTTGTATACATTTCTAGAGAGGCTTTAGGAGAGTCCTCTTCACCCTGTGGTCTGTTTATCTGTCATTCACATTTTGCTACCGCCCACCCCAGTGTACATCATTGGCTCTGCCCATTTTAGCCATGTACACTGTTGACGCTATTTTTCCTGATTATCCGGGAATCCTCTTTCCTTTCATTTCTTCATCTTATTTATTTATTTTTTAGCTATGCTTGTGTGTTTAAACTATGTTTTCAGGATTTAGTAATTCCAAGCTAATAATACCTTTCCTTTGTGCCAATAAGAATCATATTTTCAATTGACGTGTATTAAAACTAAAAATGGTTTCTATACCTGTGTCTAAGTAATGCTAATGCTAACACCTATAGTGTTCTGTGGACATTTTATTCAGTGGTTAATTTATCTTCTTTGAAGTGTTTCTCTCAAGCATACGGCCGATAGATTTAAGTGGCTGCATTCTTTCTATTTGTATGGCACATGCTTGCAATAAAAAAAGCACCATCTTACCAATACCAGAGCAATGCTTAGTTTGTTTCCATAATAGCACTGTTAGTCTGCGCTTTGTCATTTACAATAACTTATTAATCATGTTTCCCTTATAGGTCCTCTGATTGCTATCTCTGTTTTTTCATTAAGACCCAAAGAAAAGGATGATCTGTGTCTCAAGGACTGTCAGGTCTTGGAGCAAGAAAACACCATGAACATTTTGCCAAGTGAGTTGGAAAGGCTGAGATATTCTATTTTTGAGGCAAGAGAAATAGTTGAGGTTATTTCCTCGAGGTTCACATTCTCTTACACGTATGGATTGTGATACCTGTTAAATTCCATAAATAGGTGGCAACTTTGGAAAACTTTAAATGCACATATTTTTGACACTGCCATTCACATGATGTTTGTGATACTCTTATTTTTGCTCCTACTTCATAGGTTCGAATTGTTTCTGTTTCGCAGCTTCAAAGAGTCTTGCGGCCTATGCATGCATTCCATGACGCTCTCTCACCTCCACTGTTTGCAGTTCAAATACTTGCTCTCCATTTGCCACAGGGTCACTCATCTTCCTACATTGCAATCTCTGTCGATTAATCCCACAAACACCTCCTGCTTCCACCTTTCTACTCTGTCCAATTCACCGGTACACCTATGATTTCTGAGGCATGCGACTCCTCTGCATCCAGAAGATAGATAATGGCTCTCTGCTGAGTGTGATGCATGGAGTGATTCTGGAGATAGGCATGGTAAACTGAGTACCAATTGCTGTCCTTATTTGTTACCAGACACCTTTATGTTGACGCAATCATGTTTATTAACGCTCATCCACAGACACACAATACCACTCTCATCTCACCAATATTTATTAACGCTCATCCACAAACACACCATACCACTCTCATCTCACCAATATGGATACTGGAATTTGGTTGATTTCCATTACCTCCAATTCCCACCAGCTCCAATGTTCAAGCTAAGACTATTTCTGATCACACCCGAGGATACTAGGATGGTAGGTGGGGTGTATAGCCTGAATTACTTTTTTAATTGTTCAATAGTATTTCCTGTCAATTACCTAGGAGGCCATTATTAACTACTCAGGTGGTGAAGGTGCTGTCTAAGGTAATTTGATGGTCCCAGCAGGTGCGTGGCTGCTGGTCAAAGTTCAGATCCCAGTGCTAATATTATTGTGTATGAGGTTAGTAATGGATATAACTGGGTGTAAGTACTTGAAATTCACATCCCAGTGCATAGAACTCCGACATATCGTTTTCTGACCATTAATCAGGTGGTAGGTACTGCAGTCCCCTATATTTCCCTTAAGGTATCTACTTTTCAACTCTTTATTTATTTGACATTTAATAAACTTGGTACTACAAGTATGCAACATAGTTTGCCATTACTTTTAGCAGTGTTTAAATGCTTCTCTACTCAGTTCTGTATTTGCTGGTCTACAGTGGGTACACAGATGGATCACATCATGCAGATATCATAAACATGTGATCAATGTTTAATGCATGGAGGGGGTAAAATGATGGTTTATGTTTTAATTCAACAGGTGATGCGAACACTGAGACAGATATTTTATTGATGGAAGAACAAAATCTTGAGGATACTTGCAATAAAGACAGAGACATCGCTGATGGTCCAAGCACAGGTCAGAACAATTTATGGGAACTGTGTGTTATTCCTAATTTAGAAAATAGTGCACTAGGAATGGCCTGCAACATGAAGTGGGCCTAAAATAGTGAAATCTGTATCTTAAAACTTAAGCTGAAGCACTCTCTAGTGCACGTTCACATAACATTTGTACAAGCAACAATTGTGCAGTGTCTACAGTTGTAGATTTTAAACCTTAAAAATGGCATAAAATGCTTGCAAGTTAAGCAGAAATTTCCAGCCCCACAAACCCCTGTAGTAGGGGGTGGAAAATGTTTTGTAAAAATGGGCCAAAATAGTATATTTTACAGAACTGATCACCACATATACTGTTCAGAAGAGGATCTAATGAAGTAACAACATGTCCCAGGTTATGCTTTTGCACTCAGATGTAATCTTTCAAATCATGTTTGTGCCTAGAAAACATAGTGAGATTGTTACAGAAAAGTGAGACAAATAGAGAATTTTGACTTTCTGTCACGGTCCAAAGTATGGAGCAAAGTTGAGTCCATATTTTAATTGCTGCTCCCATTAAGCAGCAGGGGCGTTATTCTTAAAGAGCAAATTGGTTTATTTTTACAGCCCACTTTCTAGTTTGACAGATTTATAGTGAGCAGCCAGCCAGAAGGTTCCGGACAGGGGTTAGAAATGCTGCTAGAGCCCATTTGAAAATTGCAGTTCATCCACTCCATTATCTGATAAATAAATATACAATCTTAGTGAGCCGACAAGGTCAATGAAGGACTCTTTTCCCCATGCTTGTTTTTTATGAGTGAGGTCTTTGTCCTAATCGCCTGAATTTTTCCTAGATCTAAATGAATTACCTAATAAAGGGTTCAGAGAACAGGAACACTTACATTGCTGTTATGTAGGTTCTTTTAAGATCTCAGATGTATCTCATCTTTTTTGACACATCTTACCTGACCTTGAAATCTTGGATTGCAGATAACACACCGTTAGTCTGTGAAATTGATTTGTACCTAATCAGCTGTTAAGAATATTTTGTACCATCCACATACAAATGATATTGAAGTTAACAGGTGCTAATTATGTCAAGGAAAGAGCCATATTGACATTAAAGAAAAGGGAATAAGGGGGAATTCCTGTTGCAGCCCATTTGTCAACCTTGCTACCTATGGATGAAAGTTCTTCATCATTACTGATTGCCATTCTTTACTAAGGAATAGCTATGATCATAGCACAGCATCATCTGATGCTCTTCCTACCGCTAGAAGGTTGTTCATCTCAATGGCATGATGCAGACCAGGGCCTTCAACAATTAGCTGAGGAGCTACAGGTAGCTCACTAGCTCCCTACAAGTGGCTTGCAGAAGTGAAGCTCAGCCTAGTAGATCTATAAGAAGGTTTGTGCACATTAAAGGAGCTAGCACCACTCGTATCCAGATCCATGGAGTGACAGCCAGGGGACCACCCTTGCGCCGTCTGTCTGATTGTGAGGTCTGCAATATGACCGGCTTTCACTGCTTCAAATCTGCCGCAGTCGCATGTAGATTGTTTATTGTGCAGAGTAAAAAACAGAACCATCTGGGCCAGCAAAGAAGTGTGACAGCAGAAGTCGGGGATGAGTCACTTCATTTGAGGAACTGTAGTAGCTAAAATAGATATATGAACAGAACAGGAGCCAGGGATAGCAGGGGTTTGGCTGAGAGTGGAGACAGGGAATAGCCTCACTGGTTCAGGGGGTGGGTGATGAATGTGCAATTGACATACATATGTGTATTTTTAAGTATACATGCGCCTGTGTTCATGTACGCATGTGTGCACATTTGTGTGTGTCTGCACGTACCTGGTGTTGTGTTCCTCTCAGATAGCACCTCCCTGGAAAGCATTCTTGGTGACTGGGACCACCAGACCCTCTTACCCCTCGATGTGTGAGCCAAAAGTGTCCTTTTTTAAAAAACCAGCCCTTTGCATTGATGTGCAAGGAAGAATCTATACAAATGTGACCACATCAAGGCTGCCCTTAAATGTCACAAATGGCTTCTATTAGAATCCAGGATGAAATTCCAAGTCCTGTGCATTGTCCAGAAGGCATGCTGGGACACAGGCCCAGAATACTTACAGAAATTGACCCTCACTAAAATGCAAGCTGAAAGCTCAGATCATCATCAACCTACCTGATCCATTAGTAAGCTTTTAAGAGTTCGAAACACGAAGGTAGATCCTTGGGAGTGGCGCTGGGCTCCAAACCCTGCCTTGAAATCCAACCACAGGCACTTAACAGAAAACTCATAAAGACTGAACTATTGAAAATAGTTTTCTAGTGAACCCTGTTACAGGTCAAAGGTTGTAACCAAAGAATATCGGTCACAAGCTCCACCCATTCAATAGGATTGCAACTTGTCTTTTAATTTTGGCTATCCAGATACACTGTAAATAGCCAGCCAATCTATCGGTCTGATGTAAGTGTAAGGTAACATACAGCTCAATATATATTTCACAGTAAATTAAAAAGTAAATTAAATTAATGTTTATAACCCAACAGTAATTTATTGTAATTTTGTATCAGATGTGATCACTATTGTAACAATGATTTCTGTTGGTAAACATGATTTTCTTTGATTAGAAGTAGCTCTCATTATAGAAAATGTTGGGGACCCCTGATTTTTGTTCAAAAAGTGCATATAGTTTTAGCAGTAAACATCTGCAGAAGTTGCAGAAATCAGTTAGGTTGTATGTTCCATGTGTGGGCTGCAAGGCAGATTGAATGGGGTGTTCAAGTTGTTTTCTTTTAAATTGGGTCTTGCAATGTTCCACTGCTACTGTTTATTTTGTATTTATTCTTTTTAAATGCAAATAACATTAGCAACTATTCTTGTATCTCAGATGTAACAATCTGTACCTATACAAGGCTTATCATTTATTTCAACCGAATATATCCAGTTTTAGAATTTTAATAAGCATTGGCAAAGCCAGCAAGTCTTGCCTTGTAGACCTATTTGCTATGCCAGTGCGTTTTGCGGATTGTGTGCAGCATTCGCTTTGATAACACAAATTCTGAAGCTTGTCGCATCAGTCATCCTGTAAGCATGCACAAGTGTTATGATATGCACGCCCGTGTCACCACGTGCCCATACAGAATGATGCTGGAGCCACTTTCTTTTTTGCTAAATGGCCGATCTAAAATGGCAGATGTCACTTAGATAAGTACATTTTTAAAATAAATGTTGTGTGCAAAAGCTCTTTTCTTGCTGCAGAACAAATGGCAGCTGCTGGGCCCTCCCAAAAAAATGCAACTTGAATATTTGCCTTTTTTTACCATTCCTTTAACCCTCCTGCCTCATCTATGGATATTGAGATCGGTGTCGTAGAAAGAGAGCCAACCTGCAGATCCATTCCTACAGTGACGTAATGGATCTGTATTATCGTTAAAACTCCCTGTTCACAACTCCCTTACTCCACACAGGCATTCAATTTAGTGAATCGCAGGGTTTGCAATCACAAAAATGCCTTGTACATGAGGCCTTCACACACCTTTTGCTAGTGGGAGATGCTAGATGCACTGGTGGACAGACTACCTTACATCATGCCTAATGTTAGTCTGTCTTCTTTCTGTATCCACACAAAAGAAGGCAACAGAAAGGTAGGCAGCAACAACATCAAAAGATAAAAAAGAGTAAAATAAGTAAAGGAAACATAATTGAGAAAACAAAGCAGTGAGTACTCTAGCTTCCCATTGCGCATCCCAACATAAACATTTAACGGTGGTACTTCTATTCAGTAAGATAGCTGAGCACATGCTGCAGTGATTTACATCATAACCTGCAAGTAATAGTTCAGACACTTTACTGGCGCCTCTCAGCGTTTCATCCTTTCGTGGATCATAAAATGACTATCAGTGGGGTAATATATCACTTATTTTCAAATGAATAATTGCTGTAGAAAAGACAGATAATGTGCCATGACATATTATTAATATTATTCCCCCCTGACAGATGGTTTGTGGAGCTTGTTTTAGAGTAAGTGTATTACTATATTAATGAAATCTCCAGATGTTTCTTCTAAATGTGTTTGATCTTTAATTGTATGTTTTATCACAGGGCAGTCACACAGTGCAACAGTTGTTTCTTTCACCATTAAACAAGAAGCAGAGATGTTTCCTATAAATCGCATGGACTCTGAGAGAAGAGAAAGCATCGCCAGTACTACAGGTGAGTAAAGGAGTTTTGTCAGATTAGAGTTGCAGAAGAATTCTACAATTTACCTGAACAACCCTCCATCTTTGGGTCATGACTGGATTGAGGAAGTGAGGCTCAATCACCTCCGGTAGACCATTTCTGAAAGGCGAGGCTCATGGGTAACAGAATGACTGCTTGAAAGTTGGCGGCAGCGTGCCACCATCAGTCGTTCATCATGCTATTCCTGTTCAAACAGAGAGGATGTGGAGCACTCTTCAGCTGGCCTAGCTCCCTTGTATTAAAAAAGTATACCATGTGGCACGGGGAGTGAGGTGCCAGTGACCCTCCTGTTCTGCCTGGCATATCATTTCATGGTGTGATTTCCATAGCATAAACTCCATGAGAAGCCCTTCGACCTGCATTCCCCTACTATTGCCGTGCTTAGTGCTAGTGTGCAGTGTGTGGGTTTCACATTTTGACTATGTTTGCAGTGTTCCTGATACAAGTTGTGACTTTATTGTATTGTATACTTCAGACATTCCTGTGTCACACTCTTACTGTGTCCGTGAAGGGACATATTGTTTCTCACGAGGGGGCTTTGGAACTTGGTACCCATCATCACACTCGCCAGTCTATAACCCAAGGCCACCCAGGCAGTGAGATGTATGAAGGTTTGAAGTTTTACTCCATGTTGTAAAGCCATTTGATTAAGCTATGGCACCTTCATAGTAAGGCATATGTTCACAGTGCGCTAAAGAGTGCTGAAATCAATTCCAATCTTTGCCACAACGTACAACCACCTTGTGGGTTTCATTTAGTGAACAAAACAGTGACCTACTGATGCTCAGCATTTCTACCTTGGTAGCTTGCAGACAAAAGGCTTGTGTCTTGGTTTCCTGCATGTAGAAGTTCGTATGTCACCCCCACCCTCAAATCCAAATCTTTGTCTCGCTTTTCGTGTAAAAGTCCGTGTTTCTTGCTGGTGTACTGTACTCATATAGCAAACACAAGGACCCACCCAGACCGGGACCTGGGCCAACATATAGAAGAGATGCACAGTGGTCCCATGGGTCAAACTTATGCTAACCTAGTTTCATACATACATATATACAATAAACATACGAATAACATGAGGTATCACAGTAAGTCCCGACTTCAAGATGAGTATATCAGTAGTCATTGCTTATCTATTGGACACAGACTTTTGCCCCTGTCGTGAGGTGCATATTGTTTGAACTGAGCTCTCTTTACATAACAGCCCTCGCTGTGATTGAATCCATGGTCTTATTAGTGCGACTGTTTGAGATCTGTCTCGATTTAAGTTCTTCAGTCAGTCGGCGCTGCCCTAAAGCGCCGCGTGGATTAGTTCCCTCTTGGGTCGAAACTTCAGCATAGCCACGGGGTTATCCCACCGACAGTACTGCGAATATACTCATATTAAAGATGGAATTTACTGTGGGTACCTCGTGGTATTTATAGGCATATATGTAAATAAGTTTGTTTGCACTGAGCACCTTCTGCAGCTTGCATCGCCTGCACTGATTGCTCAACTTTTATGTCATGAAGCTGTGAAATAATATATGACGTTGGCATTGAACTCTGGGCCTCTTTTTTCATTTATTGACACACTCCCACGCCCATAGTGGATCAGGTACCAGTGGGGTGGTAGATTGTTGGCATGTGTTTAGCCCATGATACCATTGTGAGTCAGCTCCTGCTGGTTTACATCACCCTGAGTCAGAAGCAATCATCTTAGTCTTCGTTTTGTATCTCCCATTGACTGAGCTGATATTGGGAAGCCAGACAGATATATGGTTGCAACTGATTGATAGGCATAGAGGAATACGTCATATGGCATAATGGCTGACTGGTCCTCTGGTGCCACCGAGTACTTTGGGCTCATATTAGTGCCCAGGTTTCACTGCATTGCAGTTTTATTGAGGTTTATAAACTAGATGTTATGCACTCTTCAGCAGTGAAAAGGAAGGGCAGACCCTTGCTGAGCACTCAGTATGTCTCCAGAGAAAGCCGACAAGGCTGGCATATATTTGCAAGACAAAGAGGGTATTTTGGGCTGGTTGGGGAGGGGTGGTTATAGTTTCTTGTAGCAAAAACAGCAAAACCATATTTATTCTTTTATTATTAGTGGTACTTTTATTAGTATTATTATGACTATTATTATTAATAGTATTCTATTTTAAAAGTCCTTATCAGTTACACCAATTCTTAACATGGTAGGTGCATAACCAGCGCCCACTAAACTAGTACATACAATCATAAAACCTGGTTTTTACCATGGCTGTCTTCACCCTCTTGAGACTTCTATGTTATTCGAGAAGCTATCCCGACTTTGTATGGCAACAGTAGTTTATTATTAGGACTACTTCAATTTCTACTAAACTCCTACGTAATGTAGATTTTCCTAGTATATTATGACGGAAAGTCTTAATTTTATTAAAGACACGGAGGCAAGTTTTATGCTTTCTAATCTTTCGTTTATTATCACTGCAGCAAGATAAGCGCTAGAACTACAGTTCCCAGAGGGCCAAGGAGAACGCAGGCCAATGGGGACTAAAGAAACATAGAACCTTACAACCAAAGGGCACTGCACTAGGTAATAACATCACATCTGACCGCGAGCAGTCCTCTTTTCGCTTGTGAGCAGATCAGATAGAGTCCATGAACAGAGGAACAATTGAGAAAACAATAGAAACAGCTAGAGTCCAAGAAAAAACCAGTTGACCAAAATTGAGCCAAGTCTCTAGAGCCACAGGAGGTCCAGTGGAAGTAGAACAGGAAGAATCCAAAACGCCAGGAATCGGGGTGAGAACCAGAGCACTGTGCCATCACGAAGACGCGGGAGGTAACGCTGGAGCCACTGTAGGGAGGGAAAGCACACAGGTTAGAGGTGTAGCGGCGGGATAATACTCGCCTCCGTGTCTTTAGTAAAATTAAGACTTTCCGTCATAATATACTAGGAAAATCTACATTTTATGGCAAGACCGGAGGCTCCAATTATGCTGGTTTAAAGCATATCAACAACTAAAGAAGAAGCAGTAACAACAGGTTTACAATAAAACATG
This sequence comes from Triturus cristatus, assembly GCF_964204655.1. Lineage (NCBI taxonomy): Eukaryota > Metazoa > Chordata > Amphibia > Caudata > Salamandridae > Triturus > Triturus cristatus. The sequence continues at coordinate 63,371,594 of NC_140580.1, read as the reverse complement.
CAAAATACATTGTCATTTGACCAGTCTGCGGATCTCAGAATGTCCTCTAAACGAGAGCCAGCCCAAAAGGCCTTGGAGGCCATGGCTCCTCTGGAGGAATGGGCTCCGAAAAAGGAGGTATCAATGCCAGCCAGGGACATAACCCAACGAACCCAGCGGGCTAAGGTAGCAGAGGAAACGGGAAGATGAGGTCTTGCGAAGGGAAATGAGAATTAGAGGACGTCCTGAGATCCCGAGTTTTTTGTTCATAGACCTTAAGGCATTGACCTACACATAGTTTAGGATGGGAAGGAAAATAAGGGTAAAACACTGAATTCAAGTTTGTCTTTGTTCATTTATTTATGTAAAACAAAACCCCAGTAGGGGAAAATTGACGAGAAGAGATATCCAAAGCTTTGACATCTGAAACACGTTTAATGGAAATTAAGCACAACAGCATGGTAAGTTTGGCAGACGACATTTTGAGAGAGAGAACAGAATTATCAGGCAAATCAGAAAACAAGTTAAGAACCACATTAACATCCCATAAATTAGAATACTTAGCCAACGGAGGTTTGGAAAAACGAACTCCCCGCAGAAGTCTGCAAACTAAGGAGTGCGTGCCAATGGGTTTGCCATCAATTGGAGTATGGTTCAGGGAAATGGCTGATCGATACAGATTAATTGTCCTATAAGACTTACCTGCACCCCAACCCGACAGGCTTGCATCGGATTCTAACACAAGATCTGGGGCTGACGCGAAGATGGTCCGCCCGTTCCAAGCATCTAAATGGTCGATCCACCACTGAAGTTCGAAGCGGGATTCTGGATCTAGAGTAATGAGATCGGAATAAGCCAGACCTTGACGAAGAGGACAGATTTTTAGGCGTTGCAAGGCACGATAATGCAGAGGACCTGGAAAAATGGCTTGAATGGAAGCGGATAACAGACCAATGATCCTTGCCAGGGCGCGGAGAGAGATAAGAGAGGTGTGAAGAACCTGGGAAATCTCTGACTTGATGGTTGCAACTTTCGATTGGGGGAGAAGAAGAGACGCTGAGGAAGATTCCACGAGAAAGCCCAAGAATTCGATTTTTTGAGAGGGAAGAAGCATTGACTTTTCTGCGTTGATCAGGAAACCTAGATTCAAGAGAAGGGATTGAGTGGTGCTCAGATCCGCCAGAAGGTCCTGTTCGACCGAATTCATGAGCAGAATGTCATCCAGATAAATGATCAGACGGATACCCAAAGAGCAAAGGTAAGATACTACGGGTTTCATGAGTTTTGTAAAGCACCAAGGTTCTGAGGATATGCCGAAAGGAAGGGAAGTGAAACGATAAGTGACTCCTAACCATTGAAACTGAAGGAATTTTGAATGCGAGGGATGAATCGGAACAGTGAGATATGCGTCTTGTAAATCCAACCGCACCATCCAGTCGTTCGGACGGAGGGTATCCTGTAAGTGGATGATCGTTTCCATTTTGAAGTGGCGATAGACCACAAACTGATTGAGACACTTCAGATTGATAACTGGACGCATCTTTTGGTTCTTCTTTTGGACAAGGAAAAGAGAGCTGAGAAACCCTGTAGGATCTAAGGGAGCCACTTGGATGGCCCGTTTTTGGAGAAGGGATTGGATCTCCAGCGTGACGAGATGAGAAACTTCTGTGGATAAAACCAGAGGGAACCCATGTTGGAAAGGCGGAGCGTAGAGCTCTATAAGATGACCTTGCACAGTATCTAGGACCCAAGGGTCTGCGCTGATACTGCGCCAATTTGCAGGAAGAACTTTAAACGACCCCCAACTGGGGAAGAAAATGGGAGACCTACCTTGCTGGTTGTTGTAGTTGCGGAAATTCTTTTGACCTCTGCCACGGAACCCACAACCTCTCTGGGGATAGAACTGTGGCTTGTAATCTTGAGAGCTGGAGGTGAAGGAACCTCTGGAGCCTTTGATTCGCATAGGAGCGGCCGGAAGAGCGGCCCCTGCCTCTGCCGGCCCGTCCAAAAACCAGAGGGGGAAAAACTATCTTGATAAACTGTTGCGCTTTGTCCAAAGAGGCGAAAGTGGTGACAAATTTACTAAGATCTTTGACCAACGAATCACCAAAGAGATGACCCTCAGCTTTAACGCCCAGATCTTGAGACGCCAAATTAGCTAATTTGGGGTCGAGTTTAATCAAGAGACCTTTGCGGTGCTCGTGGATAATAGAAGCGTTGGCATTGCCCAACAGACAAAAAGCACGTTGCACCCACAGGGAAATATCGTCTGCGTTTAAGTCAGAACCCTCGAGCTGGGCCATCTCTGCCAGGTCAAAAGTGCGAGCCAAAGGACCCACAACGTCCAGTAATTTGTCTTGGCAAGTAGACCAGGCTTTATCAACCCCCTTGCGGGGATCTTACCAAACTTAGAGAAAAAAAGTTAACAGGGGCTGATCAATCATAGGGACTACTGTAATGTTAGCTGCCAAGGAAGGCTTGGCACACTCGGACTTCAACTTGGCCCTGGCAGACTTGTCAAGGAGCAAACGCAGCCTGGAAGAAATATATTCACCTACATGCTGGGCAGAAAACCATTCAGTAGAGTTGGGATGGCGAATGGAAGTAGGATCGAACATAGGAACCCCCTCAGAATCCAGCACAGGGGAAGAATCAAAGGAGTCAGATTTGAGTTTCTTGGCTGGAGGAGAAGAAGGGTCAGGAATATCAAAAATAGCGGAAAGATCATTAGAATCACCCATGTTGTCGTCTGTGTCATAAATGGTGGAAATGAGAAGTTTTTGAGGAACTTCTACGTGTTTTGTCTTGCCTTTACGCTTGCCTTCAGAGGAGAGTAACCCCTCCTTAATAGGAGGCCTGGGAGGAACAGGGTCTTCAGTCAAGTGTGAGGGAACCTCTCTAACCAAACGTGAAGCAGACTCACGCATAGGTAAAGAGGCAGAGGACGCCACCTTGCGTTTTCTGCTATCCCCCGCAGAATGGGCCATTGCTTTTGACAGCAGACTAACCATGGAATTCTCCATGCCTTTGGACAGGCGTTTCATAGACGCCTCCACAGCTGACTCCACAGAATCAGTAATTAATTTATTCAAATCTGATTTAAATGCCTCACTATCATCAAGCTGGTGCTCAGAGGCAGGTGAGCTGTCGAATTCCATTGTTAAAAGGTTCTGGAAACAAACAGGCAGGCAAGGGTTAACTTGCAGAAACTGGAGGATAGGAGAGGGAGGAACCCCCAAAGCCACTCCCCTAGGGGCAGGAAACAACACCCATGAAATGAGGAACCGGCAGAACAGGAGGCGCGACAGCGCGAGGAGCACCCACGGGACACTTTTGAGGGAAATAACCGTCACCGCGCGACGCGCTGAAACGAGTGCAAAGCGCGAGCGCGACGGAGAAAGGACGGAGCGGCAGAGAAATCCAGCCGGCACACGAATAAAGGCGAGCGGTAAGCTCGGAAACCCAGCACAGCAGTACAACTTTAGAAAACTTGAGAAACAAACATTAGTTAATAAACAAGGGCAATAATCACAAGAGCGAGTAAGATAAAGCACTTATCTGACTGCGAGCAGCAAGAAAAGAGGACTGCTCGCGGCCAGATGTGACGTTATTACCTAGTGCAGTGCCCATTGGTTGTAAGGTTTTATGTTTCTTTAGTCCCTATTGGCCTGCGTCCTCCTTGGCCCTCTGGGAACTGCAGTTCTAGCGCTTAACTTGCTGCTGTGATAATAAACGCAAGATTAGAAAGCATAATAGGAGCCTCCGGTCTTGCCATAAAATTCCATGATAATCGGTGCTACTATATTTTGCTATTAACTTGTGCGATAGCTCATGGGCATATTGCTAATATTTGCATTTTATGGTTAACTTTGTTTTTATTGATTTTTGGCATGTAAGCAAAGTACAGTACAGTAATCAAATACGCCCCAGGTGGTGCCAAAAGAGTGAGTTTGAAGTCCAACCCAGCACCCATTAAACATACTCGAAAAAACTAAAGTTTGTTGGAGTAGCAAGTGACCATGGGTGCGGATAAGGCTGCGGCTCCTGCCACCTGGTCGCGTAGTCATCTCGTCAGTGCCCAAACAGGAGCGAAAACAGCCCCCCAACTTGAACCCCCCCTAACCGGTGTGCCAGATTCGCTACTATGAGTCTTTATACGTGGGAGTCGCCTAGCGGTGAAGTTCCTGGGGCATCTCGTGAGGACGATGTGTCGGTGAGGCGCTACAGGCGGAGATATTTCGGGCAGGTGACTTTGTTGAATTCTGTTGATAGGAGTGACAGACCGTGGTAAAGGATGTCGTGGACTGTGTGAGTGTGGCATGAATGCCCAATGTGTACCAAAGTTTGTGCAGCCAGCCTGTATGGGAGGGCCGGGTTTGAGACCCCCAGAGCGATATGATGTGCTGGACTGCCGCACCCATGGCCAATCCCATCTGTCTCCCTCTGAGTGACTTCAACGGAAACGTGAGTGCGTTGGGCAGCCCTAGAAGCGTGTAGGCAGGGAAGCGGGGAATCTCAGTATCAAAGTGTTTGTCGATGTCGTCAAGTATTGCTGTCCAGAATTCTGTCACCTCCTTGCAGTCCCATAGGATATGTGTCAGTGTGCCCTCTCCGTCACATCCTCTCCAGCAAGTTGAACTGCGGTCAGGGTTGCCCCTATTGAGTCGTACCGGTGTCCAGTACCAGTACGTCGCAACTTTCACCGCTGTTTCCCTACTGGCGGTGTGATTAGCCCTGTAGTAGATGGCTTGCCAGTCTTGGTCCGTCAGGGTTCTCCCCAGCACACCCTCCCATCTCAGCTGGCTGGCTGATCGGCGCGAGTCGGTGGGTGGACAAATCATTTTGTATATTCCCGTGATCATCTTTTGGTCTGATTCTTTGGTAATTTTTTTAAGCTGTCAGCCGTCGGCCCACCAGCTGGCGGACATCGGGCTGTGTCAGCCAATGTCGGATTTGAAAATATTGAATCCTTTGCGGGGCATCAATGCCGTAGAGCTGTATGAGATCAGAAAGCTGAATGAACCCCTCAAGATCGAACAGGTGCCCTGCCGACCTGCAGTCCGACGTCCGCCACTGCCGGATCGCTCGTCTCTCTAGCCCCGGAGTGAATTCAGGATTGTCGAACAAAGTTGTAAGTGGTGAGGGAAAAGTGGTAAGCCCCCGTTTGACCGCTACGGTATCCCACACACGCATCACTGTGCGGGTAAGAGGGGATTTCTGGAGGCGTGCCGGCCTGTCAGTGCGCTTTAAAAAGGGTATCTTCCAAAGGGCTGTTTGCGCCATCGATCTATCTTGAAAGAGCCACCTCTTCTCTGACTCGGGCCTGCACCATTCCACCAAGTATCTCAATTGTGCAGCTTGGAAGTACTGCAGCAAGTTTGGGATCCCCAAACCTCCTTCGTTTAGGGGGTGGTAGGAGAGGTCTCTTCGCATCTGAGGCCGTTTATAAAGTGTTGCACCGCTTCCTGTAAGCGTTGTATGGTACCTGTGGGAGGGGTCACTGGGATGGTTTGAAAGATGTATAGGTTTTTAGGAAGGACGGACATCTTCACCGCAGCGACGCGCCCGAGGAGTTATAGGGGCTGTGTCTGCCATTTCCGTAAGTCTCTTTGTATCTGGGAAGTGATCGTCTCGTAGTTCTTTGTGACCGTCTGTTCGGTGGATGGGGTTAAAACGATCCCCAGGTATGGGATTAATGTTTGAAGTTGCAGACCCCCATAGGCTGAAGATGCCTCGTGGATTTCCCCGAGTTTATTTTGAAGCCGGACACCCTCCCGAAGGCCTCCAACTCCCCCAAAAAGGCAGGTACCGATTGTTTGGGCTTTTCCAGCGCTGCCAGGATGTCATCTGCATACAGACTAAGTGGATGAGGTTCCTCCCCCCGAAAGGAATACCGACAATGTCAGGGTGATCTCGAATCCTTTGCGCCAGGGGTTCTATATGAAGCGCAAAGAGGAGAGGCGAGAGCGGGCATCCCTGCCTCGTGCCTCTCTGAATTTCGAAGGGCCGTGAGCCTATGCCGTTGACCCGGATCGTGGCCCTGGGTGTATCATAACAGCTGGTGGCCCATGCCCGGAATCCATCCCCAATTCCAAAGTGCGCTAACGTTTTATCTAGGAATCCCCAATCCACTCTATCAAACGCTTTCTCAGCGTCTATGGACAGGAGCATAGCGTCTGACCTTGCGTAGTGAGCTTTGTCTGTTAAGTGCAGGAGGCGTTTGGTATTATCACTGCATTGTCTGTTGGGAATAAAGCCCGATTGATCCGGTTCGATTATACCAGGAAGCCACGGCCCAAGTCTGGCAGCTAGAACTCCTGTGAAGAGTTTAAGGTCCAAGTTGAGAAGAGAGATGGGCCTATAAGCGGAGCAATGGGTGATGTCCCTGCTTGGCTTAGGTAGCACAATGATATCTGCCTCGAGCATATCAGGCGTTATCAAGCCGGGCCCTTGGAACGAGTTAAAGAGTCGGGTGAGAAGCGGTGTCAACAGCGGGCAGAAGGCTTTATAAAAGCCGTCTGAGAAGCCGTCCGGCCCCGGCGACTTCAAGGGTTTGAGACGGGATATCGCCCCAATCACTTCCTCTATCCTGATCGGTGCATCCAGAGAGGCGGCACCGTCCTCAGAGAGAGCCGTTGTCGCTGCCCTACTCAAGTAAGCCTCTCCATCCTTGTCGAGAGCCCCATCCGCGCTGTACAGGGACGCGTAGAACTCTCTAAAGACCTCTGCTATTTGGGCGTCACTGCCTAGGGTTTCCCCCCGTGCATCGCAGATGGTTACGATTTTAGACCGTTGAACCCGGGCTCTAAGCGCGCTTGCCAGTAGACGCCCCGTTTTGTCGCCTCCCACGTAATCAATATGACGGAGCCTCAGTGCTGCGTATTCGGCATGGTCAATATCTAAGCTAGCTAGTTGCGCTCTAGCGGTTTTCAACTGCTGCCAAATTCTGGGAGCTCCCGTACGGCTATGTACCCTTTCGAGCTCGACCACTACAGCTGTTAAGGATTCCCTCTTTTCTTTGTGCTCTTTGGCTTCCGCAGCAGAGATGGCTATCAGTTCCCCCCTCACTACTGCCTTTTAGTGCTCCCCAGAGTGCCGTCAGGGGTGTGCCAGGCTGGTCGTTGTGTGTGAGATAGTCAGTGATGGTTTTGTGTTGGGTGACCCCCTTCTTTTGCAGAAGGGCCTCCCACAGTCTCCATCTCCCCCCCCACTGTCTTGGTCCGGGGAACCCCTACAGTCAAAGTTACGGCGGCGTGATCTGATAGAGCAGCCGGAGTAATGTCTACGTTTTCTACAATCGTGTTGAGCTCCGAGGAGCCTATAAAGTGGTCTAGTCTGTCGTAGGTGTGGTGCGCGTTGGAGTAGAATGTGTAGTGTGGAGTTCTGGGGTGCCTGTCCCGCCATAAGTCCACTAACACTCTTTATGCCATCCAGTCCTCCCCCTCTAGTGAAATTGCTCCCGAGGAACCAAAGCGGTCAGCGGAAGAGGAGTAGAGTTGCTGAGGGAACACCTGGGACCGCATTCGATGCCAGTCCTTGAAGGAGATGGAAGCCCCGGAGTTCTCCAAGTATGATAAAACTGCGCGTCTTTTGATGGAATTATTGAGCCCCTTTAAATTTAGGGTAGGAATTGACAGTGTTCCCAGTCATTTTATACTCCTGTCTGGGGATAGCCCTTCAGTTGAGACCCTGGGCATGTGGTGACGAAAGATCTGGGATCACGTGTAGCCCATCCAACCTGGGCCCCCCGCCGCCGCCCCCACCCCCAGCAAGCTTTGTTGCAGTGCTTTGAAGTCCCCAAGCCAAACTTAAAGAGTCTCTGGGGTGGAAGTTTCATGTGACACTGCAGCTAGGGCCGATGCCCTCTCCTGCGCCATGGTCTCTGGATCCGGCTTCGTGTCCAGGATAGGCGAGCGCTGGCGGCCCATTCTCTGCCATTCGGTCTCCGACTGCCGCTGCGAGCGTCCGGGGGCGACTCTGGGCTGTGGTGGGCGATGTCTAGTAGGTCGCGTGTCTCCCGAAGAGAGTAGGATTGGCATAACTTGCCATTCCATTTAAAGATCAGCCGAAAGGGATGGCCTCAAGATTAGGGCACACCTCAGGAAGGCGGTCACCTCCTTGAATGCTTTTCGTTTCTGTAAGGTGATGGAGGCAGGGTCTTGGAAAAGGGCTATGTGGTGCCCTTGGTATTGGATGGGTTGCTTCAGTCTATCCTCTCGCAGTATGCGCTCTTTCAAGGGGAAGTCCGGTAAAAAGGCTAGAATTTCAGGCAGGGGGGGCGGTGCTCTTCTTCCCAGACCCACCCGGTGGGCACGGTCAATACGAATGTCAAGATCTGAGCCGACCCCCAGAACCTCCCGGAAGAGGCCCCTAAGGTATACAGCGACGTCTGTCCCTTCCTCCTTCAGTGGGACCCCCCGGATGCGGATGTTGTTGCATCGAGAACGGTTTTCGAGGTCCACAGCATGGGATTGTAGGTCGACTTGCTGATCCTTTAGGCAAATGATTTCTTGCTGCAGCTGCTCAACCTCCTCAGATCTGGATTGGGCGCCATTCTCAATGGCCGCCACGCGGTCCCCCAGATCGTCAACCTCTCGGCGGATTTCTTGCACATCCCCAGCCACCTCTTGCTTGAGGGTCTGGAAGTCCCCCCTTAGGGTTTCAAAGAGGGATTCCAGGAATTCTCGGGTCACGGGTCCGTCCCTATCCCCTGGGCCCTTTGGTGACTGGGTGGCCGGAGGGGTTTGACCTCCTCTATCTCCCGCTGTGGAGCCTCTGGCCAGCATCTCTTTAAGCGAGCGTTCCCCCTTCTTTCTTGTGCTGGCCATCAGTGGGCCTCGTGCTCCGCCAACCTGGGAGCCCACTCCCAGTCTGACTCTGCAGCGTCGGTGCGCCCCTCGGCAGTGGTGGGGGAGAGATCGGCCACTGTCCACCTCCCGGCGTCGTGTGGATGTGTCAGGCGGCGACTGGTGTGGTGGGTGCCCAATTGCACTGTGGCGGCGCAGAGGGGTGCCCGGGATCCCCGTGCGCGATGGTGGTGTTTGCGGGTGATGGGGCCGCTCAGGTAAAGGGCGCCGGGGAAGGACAGAAAGCTCTCCCTTCCCTCATGGGGCTCCACTTGTGCCGATAGTCTGGCACCGCCGCCGGGACCCAACTGTGCGGACCGGGGCCTCGTGGCTGGTGCCCGGGTGGTAGAGAATTCAGCCGGCAGGCCTCGCTGTGCTCGCCCCTTGTGTCGGCCTGCGGGGGTGTAGTCCCCCAGGACCTGCTGGTTCTGCCTCTGGCCGGACGTGGTGCGACGGCTCCTGAAACTGTCCCAGTGTGGCGTGCCCTAATGTGCGCCGCTGGGCCCGTGGTGCGCCGCTACCAAAGTCCTGGGCCCCTGCCTCTCCGCCCCGGGGCTGCGCTCTGCTGTGTGGATGAGGGCCCGCTGCATCTTACCGCCAACTGGTGTTGCACGGGAGGCTCCGCGCTGTCCCCTCGCGGAAGCCTGCTCTGGAGGACGTTTCAAAGGTAGGTGGCACCTGCCCGTGGGCACCGGTGTCCTCGGAAGGCCGATCGCCGGGACACTGAGCTGCATGGGGGTAGGCCAGCTAGCTGCGCACCGGTGTCTGTCCCCCCTCTCCTTACTTCTGTCGCTGGCAGTCCGCTGGCTGGTGCCCAGGGGTTTCACCCCAAGGCCTACGCCCTCCTCCAGGTGCCGGAATCACCGGCCGGGGGGCCGATCCTGCCCCGCGCCCGAAACAGGGCCTGGGCGCCAAGTCCGCTGATTCGCGTTGTAGGGCCCCCCTGGAAGGCCCCAGACCGCACCAGGCAGCGGCTCCTCATCTCGTCAAGTTGATGCCCCTCCGACAGTCTGCCTTGAGGCCCTCGCCGGCCACCCAGCTCCAGAATAACCAGCCGGGGCACGGCCTCGCTTGTGCGGCCGCCCCAGGGCCCTGGCGCCGAGTCCGCCGGAGCGCGCCAAGTCGCGCTGAGGAACTTCTCGGTAGGTTCCGGGCTCCAGAACTGCTCCAAATGACTAGGTTGTGACGCCACAAGCTGTGTCGCAGTTTAGGGCGCACTGCTGGGGACTATGCAGGAGTTATAGCAAGGGGTGAAGGCCTGCGGCGGGGAGCCTCCGGAGTCCGTGTCCGCTCAGGTCGCCATCTTGGCCACGCCTCCAAATATTTGCATTTTAAGCCGTGTCTTCACAGCTTTCAACAGTTGGAGGTCAAAAGTTGTGCCCTCTCCCAAATGCTTACACGGTGCCTTCTGTTGCAGTCTAGTACCATTGGAAATCTGCAAGTCTGTTACAAACCTCTTTGCTCCTGATTGGCTGAAAATGCGGAAATTGTTGTTCCTTCATTTGTGCATGTCATTTAGAAACCGTTCACCCCTATACCAGGCTTCTGCCATTCAAGAAAGTCCTAGCATGGCAAGGCAATAATTGCTAGTTTCCTAATTAGTGATCTCATGCTGCTGCCACCAGTTTGTTTCAGACCAGTTGCCTGTATCTTTTGAACCCAGTGGTAGGTTATTAAATACTTGAACAGTGATACCATTGCATCTGGGACTGAATTACACAAGTAAAGTAATCCCCCTTGACCACTTGCCCGCAGGTGGGCGCAGCGTATGTGTTTGGGCAGGCCAGGTTGGCCCAATCTCCCCACCACAGCCGAAGCCGGGTATTTCTTTTAATTTTTTTTAGACAGTATGCAAATATCCTTGTTTTATTGGAAAAACTGCTTACCCTCAATGGCTTTGAGAGGAGGATTGGAGAGGAAAATGGGGTAATGTTATGCATGTAATTTGTTGTTTGTCTGTACCTCAGCTGTATCTTGTGCTCAGTGTTGTGTCCTTGTGACCTGCATGTTTAGAATGTCTTAGTAATGTCTGCTTTTGTATTCAAGGAGTTCTTTACTGGGTCTCTTCTGGATGGCACCTTCACTTAGTGACTCACATTAACGGGTCCCCTTACCTTGGAGTGCAGTGTGTGCTTTTACTACAGACTCCCATCCATTTCCCACAAAACAAAGTGTTAGGAAACCGAGAGGCAGATTAGCTTCTTACTTCCTTCCTCATTCACAGCGCCACCCCACCTCCTGATGTACAGCTTCGAGGATGGGGAAATCTGCACAAATATCACCCATAATGAACCTTAATCTGGCACAAATATCACCCATAATGAACCTTAATCTGGCACAAATATCACCCATAATGAACCTTAATCTGGCACAAATATAAAATGGAAGCGGAACCAGTCAGCAGGTAAAGAAGAACTGACCTGCACATTCTAGGGTTACATTAAACTCTACCATTCAAATGCAATGCCGAATGTCTTCATTATACCCAAAGTGAATAAAATGCAGCACAAAACAATCACAGATGTACTGTACTTCCTTTGAACAAGCCTGTCAAATCTTCCCACGTCTACAGAATGTCAAATCAGGAGAAACTTGTGACTATCGCCAGCAACTGTCAGGTAAAACCTGTGGCTAAATCCCCCATAACACCCTGGGGTACTACACTACCCTTTATTTGTATTCAAGGGGTACTTCCCCTTGCTGCCTCTTCCAACATAGTACTTCTCTTCTCCCACATTGAATCCATTCAGTTACTCATGACTGGGTACCACTCTTTCCCAATTTAGCACACTGTAGTGTACTGCTCTCATGCAACTTCTTACGACAGGGTATTACACATCGCTAACTTTGCATACTGCTGGGTGCTCACAGCATAAACCTCTACTAACAGGGTGTTACTCTTCCCCAGCTTCGTATACCTTGGGGTATTCAGCCATACCACCTTTACCGACCGAGTACTGCTCTTTCCCCAGTTCACTCAAACACACCTGCACAAACTTGTACTGCCCTTTTATCTCATGCAATGGGATTGAACTCTTGAACCACAACAGTGTCACTTGGACACGCACAAGCAGCATGTGTCTACATTTGAACACACAGATGGGTACTACATCCTCTTCACCAAACTGCGAAGTATCTTCATATCGAGTCATTACTCCCCCAAAAATACTTCAAGGTGGATAATTTAAGCTACCCAACCCGTCTCACAGTAAAACAACGAAAGTCAACGTACATGGAAACTTACTAACCAGACAATTGCATTATCAATAAGCTGTATATGGCACATGTCAATACATAAGAATCATCAACGGAACTCGTCCCTAGTCCAGTCAACTTCACGATGTGTGGGGAACAAGGCACATTTCTTAACAGAAGCACATATAATAGTACGAACTCCTTGAATGCCAAATAATCCGGCTGATTATTTAACTGAAGGTCATATTTTAACTTCTCAATTGGTCATATGACAGACAGATGATGTTTCAACTTCCCATGACCTCAGGACACATATTCTTGAAGAACATAGTCTCATTTCTATCTCTAATGTCTTTGGACATAGTCCTACTTCTCTTTCCAATGTAGCCAAAGGCCTTCAGTAGTGTTTCTTTAATGTTTATAGACCTGTCCGGATCAAATACGAGTTTATAACCCTCCTTCATGATGTCTACACAGCTAGCAACTCCACTCCAGCTCCAAAGCCTGGAATCCAAGTCATTGCCGAGATTCTCTGATGAGCAAGTTGCTGTGCTATGCCCCCAAACACCACACCCTCTTCTTCCAGTTCCGACTGACTCCCGCTGGTGAGGAAAACCCCTCCCATTACCTGATCCTGTGCACGGACCGTTCTCAGACACCTTAACCACAGTGCTAGCAGGAGCCGCGTCATCTCCTTTGGTCACTCCACACTGGATGCAATAAATATGAGAAATACACACATGACCATCCAGATGCATGAACTAAACTATCCTGTGCCAAAATCAACTTAATTGATAAATCCTACTGCACGATCACTAACACTACTCCTTATGTCACAGTTGAATGTATTGCTGACTAAAGCTCCATGGGTCATTTTAAAGTTTTGCTTACTATAAAGGAGATTTCCTGCCACTTCCCATTGTCTCCACAACACTGTCTCCATAGCATTGTCCTTAAGATTAGAAATATTAACTGGGACCTATTACCTCTGTTCATACCCTGCCCCCTCCCCGCTGGTTCCTTGTTTTTGCACGGGGCAAGACCTTGCCCACTCTCCTCACTGTTCTCCTCCTGCCCAGTAGCACTTGCTGACATCACTTGACTGTGGATTTGAGGGTGTTGTGGCCCCAGACTAGTCTTCCATAGTCATGGAGCCATCTTCCTTCACTGTATGTCCTTTGATGAAATCCGGATATTAAGGGCCTCTTTAGGAGATCTCTAGAGACGGGGGTGTTACGTTTGCAATCCCAGAGTTAAAAAAACAACAACACAGGGGGTTCCCTCTAACTCTAGGGGTGTGCATTTAACAGGGATTCTAGTATTAACTCTCGGGGATCTCTAATTCCAGGTCTAATTCCTTATAGTTATTCCTAGGATGTCAAAATTAACGATGTAGCCAGTAACATCTGTGTACTTGAATATTTTGTGCAAAGTTGTTTATGCATTCTTATCTTCTCCTCCTCGCTATTATCATCTTGATCATCTTTTTGGAAGATGCTGTTCTCAGTTTTTGGTGCCCTATCTGACATTCCTCTTTTGTTCATCCAGAAATTCTAGAGAACAATTGTGTGGTGTCTGGAGATGAGATATAGGCTCCAGGATTTGTGAGGATCAGTAAGGTTGCTGCACCATCAGGCACATATAGTTTCTAATAAATCCTGATTGTGAAGCCTAAGTGGTTCTACAGATATTAATCACTACCACAATGAGAATCTGCCTGCAAGGTTGCCATACCTCTGGTTGATCTCGCAATGGTCTTGCAAGGGCAAATCGTGTTTGATCCTTGGTCTATTTATCTATCACGCCGCAGACCACGAATTGACCCGTGACTCTCCCCTCTGCCCTTTCGGGCATGCAGCATCTTGCAGTTTCCCTTCCAGTGTCCCACATTGTGTCACGGAACGCTCCTGGCACTCACCAGATGCTTGGGGGGGGGGGGGGGGGGGTCATGTTGGCAGTCGTTGAGTCCCATTCTTAGTTTTGCTGGGCGGTCAGTCTGAAGAAAACTTCTCCCTGGGGGCCATGATCTGACTATTTCTTGTCCCAGAATGCTTCAGGAAGGGTTTGTTTCACCTAACCATCATGGCAGTACTTCCATTACCTTTCCCAATCCAAGATGGCGGCCTATCATTTCTTCTTCATCACCTCCTGTCTATGGGTATTTAAGGGGCTGAACTTTCTTTCTCATTGCGTTGCAACACTCCTTGCTCCTGTTGGTGTGTCCTCGCTCCTTTTCATGATTCTTCTCTGGACCGTTGTTCCTGTTGGGAATCTTGCCTCTTGGTGTTCCTGTTTCCAGTGTTCTCTTCTGGTCCTTCCATCCGTCTGGTCCGCTGCCTGCAGTTCTGAGTCCTGTTCTCTCATTGGAAGCCTGCTGTTTCAATCCACCTCCTGGAGTCTCCGCTACCACCAGAGATTTTAGCCCTTCTGGGTTTTTCCTCTTGGGGACTACTTCTGGAAGGCACCATATGCTCTGGCATTCCATTGTCCGCAGCACCGTGGCTACGGGAAAAAGTCCCCCCTACATCGAGCTGAAAAGAACCATCAAGACCCAGAACCGTGAACTGTCCCTTTGCACTAAAACCCTCAAAAGAAGTCCATAATAATAATCCATACAAAAACAAACCTGACAATTACCTAATACTTTTAGTTGAGGAGCAAAGGATAGCTGGCCACAGTTCCACAACCTTTTAGTTGTTCCAGAGGTTAGAATAAACTATTGCTTTTGTGATGAGATCTGAACAGAGTGAGATAAATGTCCACCACTCTTTTAAAAATCTAATGTAGGCAAACATCCCTTCTTCTGCAAGGCAAAGGTCCAAATGAAGGCAGATACAGCTACTTTATCAAATGGAAGTAGTCAAACTTGTCAGGATAATAGAAGTGCCTTGCTTTAATACCAAGAATCTGCGAGAACCTTTAGACAGAGAAGCTCGTAATCTAGAGAACCCAAATCACCCAGAAAATGGAGTTGCTCATTACAAAAACATTTTACTGATTAAGGCTAAACCATGCTGCTTCTAACAAATGCCATTTAACCGAGACATCTAAATAAACAGTTAAAGACAGCAAACAAGGCAGCCCCGACAACATTTTTCCCAACACACATTTTCCTTTGAAACATCCCAGCTGATATGTAGGCTGCAAGTTTTAGTCCGGGTTAGTGCCAGGCTAGGCTGTAGGCAGGGACTCCACAGAGTCACTCGGTAGCAGAAGTATGTGCCAAGTCACAGCAGTCACTTCTCATGTGATTGTGGCTCAGAGTCCATTGGAAGAATGTACAATGGGTAGCACTGGATGGAGGTCAGGATCATACAGCAGGACAGGTGGGCCTAGATACAGATTCATATTGCTAGCTCAAGCGCTGATATCAGATATGCATAGGTGTCAGAGATATTTGCTCTGGACTTTGTGCACACAATTCAAGTAGCAAAACATTTCCTAATTCTTCCAACCCTAAGGAAAATATCTGTATGTGGCCATTTTCGTTGCTCTTTTCAGATAATTCTCAGTCAGACTGGCATTTGTGTTTGTGGGGAGAACCACATAAATCCTTGCAAGCCTGTTAACAGTAGGTGCACCGAACATGCATTAGCTTCCTCAGAGGTTTTTGATTATATCCCTTCACGTTACTCTTACCTCCTCCTACTATTTAATTGATTAACGTGTAGGTAGCATCCTTTGTGTTCCCATTGCATCTATTTCTGATCTGGTGTCTGGAATGCTGAGAGTGAATGATGTAATAGAATGTTGGTGTGTGATCTTCAGTGGAAACTAGGAGATAAAGTTGGAGGGAGGATGTCACAATATGTTATATATGTTATATTATGCTATATAGTTTTCTAGAGCGATCGAAGACACATAATTGCAAAACTGTTAGTTTCTGCCCAAGATGCGCTATTGTGTGAATATCCTCTCCCTTCAATAGACTATGGTTGGCCAGACAGAGCTAAGAACTTTGTTTCAGACATCTGTACCATCCACGGCCTAACTAACAAGATACTGCTTTAAAGTCTATGCAGAACATGGGAGTTTACAACCTACATATGCTACTAACAGAAAATGTTCCTTACCCTGTAAGCATCTGTTTGTAGCGTGTAGTACCGTAAATTTCCATGTACCCACCATTCTTCCCGTAGCTTTTGTCAGCTGTAGATCTCTCCTCTTGTCACCTACTTTTACACTCACAATACGCCTGGTTACCATGATACATTGACTTGCCATTGCTATTCCATGCGTACTCTCACCCTCTGTGCGAAAAACAATCTCACATGGAGTCAATGCCCATGTACATTGCCCACAAAGGGAGGAGTCACAGTGCATCCCATGACTTGAAAGACTTCTTCAAAGAAAAACAATGTGCAAACTGTAGCCCAACACTAGATGGCAGTAATATTTAGAGTATGTGTATATACAACACTACACTCTGAGTAGAGGCTTGCAGGGTACGTAACATTTTCCTTTCTTGTTAGCAGTAAGGTAGGGGTTCTGTCCCTTGAAAATGTACCTGTATTTTAGCGATGTATTTTCTTAACAGGACTAGCAGTTGTATCACCAGGACCAGAGGTTACCACACCAGGACCGGATGTTACTACACCAGTAGTATCAATTGTTATTAAGGAAGAGGAGGAGCCTGATCTCATTAGCATCCAGGATTATCAGAGAAGAGAAAGCTTCTACAGTCCAGCAGGTGAGAAAACCACCAAATGCCTATGCTTACATTCTCTAATAAAATATCTCATTGTGCCATGATTTAAAACAGTTTTAACCATTGTATATGAATAGTTTAGTAGTTCTTTTGATAAGTTTCTTTCTTACCTGTGTTGTTTACTTTCTAAAGCATCACAAATCTGTCTCTGAGTCTCCTACTTTTGATGCTATAAACATGCTGATGGGACCAAATGAGACTATGAAGGAAACTGGCTGCACATCTCTTGCCCATTTTAGCACACACTGAAAAAGTAATCCTTCTACATAAGAAACCTTGACAACTCGTGCTAACAGATTGGGACGACATACTGCTTGTTTAGTGCATTGCAACTGCAGGAGAGAGCTCTACAGTATCCCTACTTGGATGTTTTTTAAACTGGCAAGTTTACCTAGACTTAATATATGAAGCAATAGGAGATGTTACACAGCTTTGTCAGTAGAGATGTATGTCATACCTTAGTGAGATTGTTTGTAAGAGAAGGTTCGGGATAGATTCCTCTGGGAGGAAAAAATAGAGTTAGAGTGTTCTCTCCTGCCCTCCCGCTTCATTGTTTGGTTTTGGACTGAAAAAGTGCCACAAATTTGTGGCCGAAGGCTTTAATCAAGAACATAGATAGGTGCACAGGCACACTAGCCACAGACCTTTGCGGCAACTGCTAGAATGCTGCCGAACATGGAATGGCTCCAGATCATTGAATGTATATTTTCAAAATGATAGTCTTATTTTTGGTAAACATTTGAATGAACACACTGTGAGGTTGCAGAACATCTATGCCATTTTAACAGATAAGAGCGAAGGAAAGGATTGGGATGGGGAGTGGGGATTACTTGGTACAACTAATGTCTGGAGTGGAGATTGACCCAAAAAAGGGCCTAATGATAGCTGCTGGTGAGGCTCCTAGTCAAGGATCTCTTACGCTCATTCTTCGGCCTTTCGGAATGCTGTGCTCACTTCGTGCCATGATTTACTGCAGCTGTAGGGGTCCTACTGAAGATGAATCAGACATTTTTGTGGAGAAATTAGCAAGTTTTCCAGAGGGTGAAAGGAATCAGTGTGTCAGCCAAACTTTTCAAACCAATCGATACGAAGTGCAAAAGCATTATGATGACAGATGCTAACATTTACAGGCTTAGGGCTGTATTGCGTCAAGAGAGAGATAGTCCTGAGAAGGAGGCTTCTTTTACATCTAGGTCTGTAGGGGCAATTCAATGTACTAATTCAGTCATGGAGATAAAGGACTTGGCATACTAATGGGGAATCCATCATTTCAAAATGTATTTACGGGACACAGAGTTAATTTTTCACACTGACCATAAACCATTGGTAGATTTGGTAGTAGGAAGGGAATTAGTTCCAACAAGCCTTCTATAGCCAAATGGTGATCGCATATTCAAGAGTATGAGCACAAACCTGAATATGTGCCTGTTTGGAAAAATCAGACTGCTAATTGTTTCTTCTGGTTGATGTGGAGTAAAGTGAAGGATGATAATGATGAAGAGTATGTAGCTGTAGTGTTACCCACGGTTCATTGTCAGAGTTGGAGTTGTTGCAGAAGTAAGATCAGAATTTGAACAAATTCAAGGAATACATAGTGAAGAGGTCGCCTAGTGGACAAGCATTAACCATGGTGGTATGTGTGTATAAACATTTAGCTGATGAATTGACCCTAGAAGGTGGAATTGGGCGGAGGTTAGGATTGCTGATTGAGGAGTAACGAGTTAGAGATGGCTCATAAGGGTCATATGGACATCCTGGCAATGAAAAAAGAATTTCAAAAATGTCTCCGGGCATTCGTTGGATATGTCAGTAGAACACTATGTGGGATTGTGTTTGACGAGTACGGCTACTCTACCGAAGCCAGTTAAACCAATTGAGATGCTCTGATGGCCAGAATACAAATTAGCTCTGGATATTTGAGGTCTCTATTGAGTCAATTGAGTGTCTCCAGAATATGCTAGAGTAACAATAGACTCTTAAATAAAATGGCCTATGGTTAGATCAGCATTTCCCAAACTGGGGGTCATGACCCACTGGTGGGTTGTGCGCCGATTTTTGGTGGGTCGCAAAAGTCATGGTCTATATTTAAATAATAGTTAACATGATTAGCCTTGATTGTGCAACAGTCTGAAGGTGCTGAGCAATGTCTCTAAGTCCAGTTTTAAAAGACACCTTGCAAGTATTTCTAAGCAAGACTGAAGTGAAGTATTTGTTGGTCCTGTTTTTTTTTTCTTCACAAAGCTGTTTTAGCAGGGAATGTGCTCACTATACTTGATCATACACAGCCATACCATTTGTGTAGGACTCTCACACTTTTTTGTGCAGGTGTTTTGAGAGAACCATACTGCGAGTGATCAGGAAGGAGGCACCAAGAGGCATGTGAAGCCTGTTCATTTGTCTTACTGTGTTGGAATGAGAGGGCATCCAATTACTCTCTGTGTATTGCCAACCGTGTTTCTATTGCTTTCTAGGTTTTTGTTTTGGTCCTCAAATCAATGTTATGTTGTTGTTCATGAAGTGAGAGGAAAATGTTGGTTTGTGGTTCTGGCTTCAGAACCTGGAATATGTAATGTGTCCTGGCAAACCACAGAGCATTCTAGTAGTATCAGTTGGAGCCTGAGTACTTTACCTACTCTCTTGATTAAAGTCTTCATCTTTGTACTTGCGCTGTGTGGTCCTATCACTAGCTATTCATGAGAGTGAGGATTGGCAACAGAAAGTACATTTTAAGAGCTGTAGAACTACTGTTACCCCCTGTCCGTATGCAGTCAATGTACTGCAGTAAGGGCTTACTTTAGTTGCAGGATTTGAAAGTTTTGTTTATCCTTTTCCAAGCTCCAAAGGTGCAAAGGATAAGCATAGACAATACATTGTCCCATTTTTAGGGCTAATTCTTCATGGTTCGTTCAATAGATGACCAATCCCATGTACAGAAGCAGGTTATACAATTAAGTACCTCTATCATGTACGTCTACAAAAAACAATTAAGTCTTGCAGCAGAGTCAAAAATCATGAAGGCAAATGCTCTGTTATGTTCGGAATCTGATCTACCCATTCCCAGCTCTCAGGCACATTATCAAACAGTCTTCAGATTTAACAATCTGGCTCCTGGGACAAAAAACCTTGTCCCTTCTGCCCAGTGTTCTATCTGAGAATTGAAGTTTGATTCTATGTAGTCTTCCCTCAGCATTGCTTTTGTTATTTATGCCTTCAGTTTGCCACACTAATCTGTGGGCGGTTTGAACAATTCATAGATGCGTATCTGTAATATTGCCCAGCGAGTAAGCTCCAGCAAACATTTGACCCATACGACGTCATTGTCCCAGACCTCACACTGTCTAATATGTAAGGCGTTATTTTCTGATGGGAATACTAATGCTTTTACCCTTTGACAGTGAACTATGTGTAACTCTCAAATGATGACATTGACAGATGTAACTGAATATAGTGAAACGAAACAAAGTGTTGTCATTTATTCAACAAAATCCACTAATGTTTATTAATTTAAATAGCTCTCATTGGGTGTAGGAATTGCTTTACTGTTTTTTAACCCATATTGTGAGGATTAGAGGCATCTTGTGTTTACATCTCAACCAGAAATTGTGTGCAATATGTGTTCCTTTATCCAACTCATATCTCAGTACTCTTCCTACATGGCTGCTTCTAGATAATGTGGATGAATAGAAAGCCTTCCATCATATGATATATTAACCCGACAGCCCCTTTGGACCTTTGTTGTCCTGCCTGCCATTGGGCAATCGGGTATGTCAGCAGCTTCAATAAATTACCTTAGAGCACACATTATTCTCAGTTTACCCCGGTACATGATCCCCAATGCTGTACCAGGAGCTACCTTCCAGGAAGATTAACATTGACTTTTCTTCATCTGCATTGGGTGTGCTATCATCTATCTGATGTAGAAATGTGAATACTGTATGCTATTTCGTTATTCACTTATTTATGTTGGCTTTAGTAGACTCCACTTCTTGCATCTTGTGTTCCTTAGGTCGCTTGAGAAAGCATTTGTCACCCATGACCAAATATCATGTCATCTGTGGGTTGAAGCATAGCATTTATTGTTTCACTTTTGACGTCACGAGTAGAAAATTAATAATGCAAATGTTATTGTAATCCAACAGGTAATGGTGGCATGAAGAGAAGAGCCTGCGGTTTATTAAAATGTAACGATAAATCACCACTTAGCTATTCAATGGCAAAAAAGCTCAAAGCAAATATGGTTCATAGCATTCATGAGAGAAATACTGAGATGTGGTCAGGACGTGATGGAGAACTCCGAGACGAGAGAACTGCACACTCCAAAAGAGAATGTGGCCAACTAATGCATTCCACCTTCAATCAGATGATTCCCCATGTACAGAGTTCAAGAGCATACTGTAAAGGTGACAGTACAATGATGAATGACAATAACATTGCATATGAATCAAACCCATTGCAAATCTCCAGGGCATACACCTATTCTACAAGTGAGCAAGCCTGCCAGAATGACAGTGACATTGGACATCAGCAACCACAAAAAGTAAATAGAAGATACCCATGTAAGGAATGTGGCAAATGTTTTACTGTGATGTCAAATCTTCTAATACATGAAAGAATACATACTGGGGAGAGGCCACATCACTGTACTTTATGTGGGAAAAACTTCACCCAAAAAGGAGTCCTTCTTAGGCACCAAAAAATGCATACAGGCGAGAGACCTTATCAGTGCAATGTATGCGGAAAAAGGTTCAATCAAAAGCATCATCTTCTAAGACACCAAAAAACACATTCAAAGACAGAACATTTTCCATCTGATCTGTTTGGACTTCCTAAATACTAAATAATTTCAGTGTCAAGGACACTGAGACTAACAGAGTTATAAGCACAACAAAGTTGTGGCCAAATGAGATGTTGTATTACCAGCTTCTAAAATGGGAGTTGCTGCAAGACATGACATAATAGTAAAAGCAAAGGGAATACTAATGGCTAGTATTATTGATGTAATTCCCAGTAATCCCAGGACTGTAGAAGTTCTCTGTTTCTATAGACGTAAGATTATGAAACAAGTGAGCATTCCACATGTCGCTATAAACGAATGCACATAATTTAATGTGCAACAGTGCATACAGAATCAAATACCCAGTATATGTTTTATTCAAGTATGGAGTCCATGGTTTGAAATGCGGGTGCAACAGACTTTGACCTATTTACTCAAATGCTTTTTAAAAAGAAAGACCGGGGATGGGGTTAGGTTAAGGCGTTTTGGTTCATGGGAAAAACTCAACTTATCAGTGATATATCATGTGTCTGGTTTTTTTTGTTGATAATCTTGACTAAATGTAACAAACAAATACAAAATATATTTAAAAATATAAAAAACAGACTTCCTTTTTATAGAAAAAGTAAATTGATTGTATGGACGTTACCAGTGCAACTTGTCGTTAATACCCTAGCTATTACTGTCTGTTAGTTGTTGTTGGTTTTAAATTGTCAGGGATCAACCAGACATGCTACATACAAAAACTAGGGAAAAATAATATGTTCGAGGCATGTGAGCTGTGGATCACATGCTTTGCATACTCCAGCCATCTAGTGTTGGGTCCGGATGTTTGCAAGTTGTTTTTCTTTGAAGAAGTCTTTCCAGTCACGAAGTAGGTGACTCCTCCTTTCAGTGATAGTGCGCATGGGCATTGGCTCCATTGTTAGATTGTTTTTTTCCGCCATTGGGTTCGGACGTAAATTGCTGCGCTCCCTTTCAAATCCGTGTTTCGGGTTCCCCTCATTGCATAATCCACTTACCCTCAATGGTATTGTTTTCGATCGCGTATTCACATTTCTCCGCGTATCGTATCAAATACAAAAACTCTTTTCGAACGGGAATCTTGTGGAAGGCTGTCGGGCCTACCCGCGTCAGTCCACCTTGCAGTCGATGGAGAGGACTCCATTTAAATTCTGCCTTCTGTGCCACGCAAAGTTTCTGCGCACCAACTCACAAGAAGTGTGCAACTTGTGCTTATCTCCGGAGCACAACGAACAGGACTGCGACGTGTGTAAATCTTTCCGCTTGAAGAAAACACTCCGCGACTGTCGGGCTCGACTTCACAACATGCAGAGCCAAAACACTGCATCCATTCCGGACCTCTTCGGAGAAGATTCCAAACAAGAGACTGGCGATGCACTAGGTGCAGAGGAAGAACAAGAGGATCCTATATCCGTCTCCGAATCCAGCTCCGATGGGGACGAAGACATTCCGCAAGGTCAGCGTATTGTGTGTACCGAACCTCCCTTGCCCCAAAGTCCTAACCAGCCCAAGCAAAAGGCTCCACTCACACCTCTGCCTTCGGGCCATGATCAGCACCGAAACACACGTTAAAGCCTTTTGGCTCTGGATCTAGTCGTCCACACTCGGGCACTGAGCCAAAACCTTCGGGGTCGAAACCAAAACCAGTCTCAGGCCCAACTCCTTCGATACTGAAACCGCCTTTGGAACCGACATCCTCGGCACCGAAGAAACCGGCACCGAAAACTTCAGCACCGAAACATAAACATGCTCCGATACCACCAAAGGAGCACGTTTCGACGTCCTGCCTTCAAAACCGGACCCGAAACAAAAGGAACTCTACATTAATCCAAAATCTTGACATTTTGCAACTAAATTGCCACATAAATGAAGATCTGCAACGGAGGACACTTATTACATTCCTTTAAAAAGGAAACGTGGGTACTAACCCTTCTCCTCCTCCTCCCCCCATCACCTCCTTCCCTACAAACACAGCATTTACTAATTACTCCTAGTAATTCGCCACAACCACAAACACCTGATGATCAGGATGATGGGGATGGGAATGGTGGCAATGATCCTTCACCTGCAGACCCATGGAAGGATTATAATACAGACTCTCCCACATATAATGATCCTGACCTTTATCCTACCAAACCTTATACACCAGATGATAATGTAGGCTACATAGAGCTTCTAAGCAGAGCTGCTGAATACCATGGGGTACAATTAAGGAATCCATAGAGGAGGATTTCTTCTTTGAAACCCCTAGTAGTTCCCAAAGATCCACCCACACACTCCCTATGCTCAAGGGTATGTTAAGACATGTGGACGACATATTTAAGGATCCTGTTTGTGCACACATTCTCACCCCCAGGATAGACCAAAAATATAAACCTGGAACATCAGATCCAGTTTTCATCAAGGGCCAGTTACCTTTGAACTCTTCAGTAGTTTCTAATGTCCATAAACGGGCCAATTCACATATGTCGGGGGATGCTCCACCTCCAGACAAAGAGTCTAAGCTCATAGACGCCTCTGGGAAAAGAGTAGCCTCCCAAGCTGCAAATTACTGGCATATTGCTAATACCCAGGCCCTTTTACCCAGGTATGATAGGGCGCATTGGGATGAACTGGAACAATTGCTCCAATTCTTACCCGATGAGCATAAATCCAAAGCTCAAGACTTAGTGCAAGAGGGAAAGCTCATCTCTAATTCTTCCATTAGTTGTGCATTAGATGCAGCTGACACTGCAGCTAGAGCCGTCAATACCAGTGTGTTACTAAGAAGACACAAATAGGTAAGAATTTCGGAATTTAAACCCAAAGTTTAGGCTGCCATTCTCAACACACCATTCGACAAACAACATCTCTTTGAACATGTAGTAGACACGTCCATAGAAACGAGCATTGGCATAGCCAATAGGTCTCGCCTTTGGGACCTTATAAGTGTTTAGTAATCCAGCACAATATCCTTGGTGCAACAACATTAACTGCTGCATGGCTAAACACTTATAAAGTCCCAAAGGCGAGACCTATCTTTGCATTCACGTTATTGTTTTCATACTAAACTACAAGACCCAGAGTGCTAAGTGGTTTGGTGAGCAACGCATGCTTCTCGAGCTACAAATCATCCTTCTAAATGTTCTAATGCTTATATGAGTGTTAAAGATGTTCTCGTGTAGTACCTTGACCCGGTGTTGAACTTTTTGTTTTTAGATTGGTGGCCGCAGGGCAGGTCACAGGCAAAGCATATGGTAGCACAACTGCACTGCTCCTGAAAGCCAGAATTATCATCAAAATTGGAAACAAAACTGGAGAAGATGAGGCATTACGATAGAGCTGTTGAGAACTGTCGAGCCAGGCTTGAGTCTCGGCGCCGGGTCTACAGCCCGTTACAGCTAAGACAGGCGCATGAACAACTGGGATAGGTGCATACATTTCACGCGCAGGTAGGAAGGGGGCGCACACCTCGTGAACAGCTAAAGTGGAACCACACAGTGCATGAGCAGCAACAATAAACAAGTGTCCCATAGTGCCTGCCAGTTGGGCATGAAGGTGTTCATAATCCGCGCTCGGGCAGTCCTGGGCCTCCTTGCAGATGGCGCCGAGCGGTGGTCCCAAGTGGCAGTGATGATTGTTATTTTAGCAGAAGTGTGTGAAAAGCAGCGCTGCAGCCCTACAAGGTAACGAGCAGCACAGACCACCCTGTGACTGGTGGGGGGGAGACTGAGGGAGGGGTGGGGGTGGTGGGAACCTGGCGGGGGTATAGGGGGGCTTGCGGGGGTGTGAGCCTGGCTGGTTGCGCTTAGAAGAACAGGGAAGGCTGCAAGAGAGTGGGGCGAGAGGGGTGGTGTAGGAGAAAGATATGAAGAGAAGATGGCGAATGAGAGTGAAATGAAACGGAGGGATAGAGGAAAGAAATGAACAAGGAAGAGATAGGCAAGAGAGAGAGGAGAAACCACAGGACACCGTTAAACAGAAGGGAAGAGCACAGAAAGCAAGGACCTGGGCAGAGCAGGGTAACGGGGCACACACACATGTTCTTGGGAGGGTACACCAGCGACCTTGTGCAGTCTGGAGTGAGGACCATTTGCAGCCAGAACGGGAATGCTAGGTTCCATACCAAAATCACACGGGTGAATGCCAGGACGGGAGAGAATAGCAGCTGCCTGTAGAGCAGAGTCGGCCTTTGCCAAGGTAGCTCCCTGTGCGGAAAGAAAGTTGGCGCCCTCGCTGCTGGTGCATAAAACGAGGCAGCAGAGAGCAGCTTTTGTGCTCAGAAGTCAGCCCATTGCTGCCTGCATCAGAGTTGTGACTGGCCTCAGAACACCCCCTGTACCTTCACCCACCCACCCACCTGATTATGCAGATTAGTAACTCACGCTGCTGCCAAGATGTTTGTTGGAGGGGGGTTAATAGTGTGCGGCAGCAGGGGGTGAGCGGGGATGGAGGGGCAAGAAAGCAGGCTGATGGGGTGTTAAAACAGAGGATCACTGGAGCCAGGTGACAGGGACTCTGCTGTCTGCGTGACCTGAATGCATACAGATCCTAACGCCCCTCTGAAAACTGGCGCCCTGAGCATGGGCCCAGTTCAACAACAGCCAGCCCTGCTGTTGAGCAATGGTTTATAGGGTGAAAGAAGAAGAGAAAAGGTGTGGTCATACAGTTAGATTTTTTGGGGCAAAGGAGGAAGAGGGGATAGCAGTTCAGCAAGGGTTTCTTGATGAAAGAGGAGAGGTCAGCGGAACAGCAAGGAATTATGGGACGAAAGAAGATAGGATGAGTGGCCTGCGGCGCAGTAAGGGTTTCTGGGATGAAAGAAAAGGCTTTATGAGATGAAACAAGAGAAAAGAGACGGCGGCCCAGCAAGTGATCCTGGAATGAAAGAAGTGGAGAATAGAGGCCAAAATATAAGAAGGGTTTTGGGGATGAAAAAATAAAAGTTGAAGTTACTGGTGATACAGCACGGTTTTCTGAGTGGGTGATGGTTCAGAAAATTATTCTGGGATAGAAGGAGAAAGGGAGAGGAGCTGGCAGGACAACAAGGGTTTCTGGCTGGGATGAAAGAGTTTGGGATAGGAAAGGAGGTTAAGAGAGAACGACGGCTGCACATGACCAAATGGCCCCTGCGCACGCCGCTGTTTAAAACAAGCCCGGCAGTGGTGTGCGCGCACGCGCGCAGTCTGTTCTTTTTGGAAGCACATACTCGTGCTTGTGGCGCGCTCCTGCTCGCTCCTGCAAGGTGGATGCTGCCACAAGCACGAGTTTGTGCTTTCAAAAAGAGCAGAGCGACGGCTAAAGGTCCTCCTATGCAATACATGCGCGCTGCGTAGGCGAGACCTAAAAATGGAAAAGGACATAGACAGTCCCCTGCTACTTGTGGTTCGTTTTGGCGCACCTTCTATTGCAAGGGATCCAAGAATACCTCTTCAGACACTGCCTCTACACTGTACAAAGGCAACAATCAGTCCTCTTCTTCAAAAGGTTTCTTTAGAGGAAACTACAGAGGTAAGAATGGCAAGGGTAGAAGTAGGGGTTCCAACACACGCACCTCCCCCTCAAATAACAAACAGTGACTTGCCTACGCTTCCCCCGATCATTCCGCACCTGTCGGGGGACGTCTTTCGCAATTCCTACCTGTCTGGCAATCAATAACTACAGACAAATGGGTGCCAGGTATTATCCGATCTGGTTATTACCTGGAGCTTACCAAAAATCCTCCAAGCATCCCTCTACGCTCACACAAAATGTCACCAGACCATCTACACCTCCTCAAACAAGAGGTTCAGCCTCTACTTTTAAAAGGAGCCATAGAGCCCATACCACTACAATATCAAGCATCGGGCGTATACTCCCTGTACTTTCTAATACCCAAAAAGGATAGTTCTCTCAGACCCATTTTAGACCTCAGAGAGTTAAATCATTATTTACAATCAGATCATTTTCACATGGTGACACTTCAACAACTGTTCCCACTTCTAAAACAAGGTGACTTTATGTCTACTCTATACTTAAAGGATGCATATTTCCACATTCCAATACATCTCGCACATCACAAAAATCTCAGATTTGTGGTAGCGGGACAGCATAACCAGTTCAAAGTGCTTCCATACGTAGTCACCACTGCTCCCAGAGCATTTACAAAATGTCTGGCAATAGTAGCTGCTCACCTTCGAAGACAACACATTCATGTCTTCCCATACTTGGATGACTGGCTCTTCAAAGCCAGTATGTACCTAAAGTGTCCCAAACACACTCACATACCACTGGGGTTACTGCACCAACTGGAGTTTACAGTTAATTTGATACTCAAAGAGCTCTGGCTTTTCCCAATGCAGCCAGAATTCACAATATTCAGGCATTAATTGTTCAGTTTCAGTCCACTCGCTCACTACCGGCTCGGGTGTATATGCAGCTGCTGGGAATGATAGCCTCTTGCATCATGATTGTTCCCCATGCAAACTAAACTCGTTCCCCAGTACGCGTAAATTAGAGCTATAGTTTTCACGTTTTTTCAAAACACAAGACTAAGCAATGTATCACAGAATGAATCACAAGTATGTTCTTCTTGTTTCTTTCTTTCGGTATTTATTCATGTAGGCCTTCACAACAGCTTTCGGCAGCTACAGAGCTTCCAACAGCCAACACGTGTTTCGTCGCGTAAGGAATGTAGTCCTGCGACTTCCTCAAGGCTAATTCTTCCGTGTTTGAATCCTTTAAACTGTGGTGATAATTCCAGACCACAGATGGTCTCAGTATGGACGGTATCAATCGTACTATTCTGTATTCCGTTCTCCAAATTGTCGTCAAGCCAGTATTAATAATGCTCCGTTTAATTCAGTGTTAAGTGTCCTGATACCACCCTCAACACACGAACATGCACGCCGAGTCCAGCAACATGCGTCCCCTTCAGGAATGCTTGGTGAGTCAGTGGAACCAGTTGCAGGGTCTCTTAACCGATCTAGTGTCTAACCCACAAAATGTATCAAAAGGAAGACCCTTCATAGACCCTGTCCCACAGACAGTTTTAACAGCAGACCCGTCACTCACTGGTTCGGGAACTCATCTCCACAATTACACAATTCAAGGCATGTGGAGTCAAAAGCAAAAGGCTCTCCACATAAATCATCTAGAGCTGCTAGCAGTGTTTCTAGCACTCAAAGCTTTACAAATTCACCTTGTAGACAGAGCTGTCCTAGTCCGCACCGACAACGTGACACCTATGTACTAGATACAAAAACAGGGGGTGACACACTCTCTCCAACTGTCACACCTAGCTAAGCCATTTGGAAATGGGCCAGAAACCACAAAATGTATCTCCTAGCAGAACACTTTCCAGGAGTAAACAATCAGATTGCCGACCTTCTCATTAGACAGAGGCAGCAAATCCATGAGTGGGAGCTTCACCCTCAAGTTCTCCTCTTGTACTTTCAAAATTGGGGTTTTCCTCAAATAGATCTTTTCGCCACACACGAAAACGCAAAATGCCCAAGCTTCGCCTCCAGGTATCTACACCCGCTCTCTACAGGTAATGCACTATGGATGAACTGGTTAGGGATATTTACCTACGCTTTTCTGCCTCTCCCACTCATTCCATTAGTGGTTCGGAAACTCAGGCAAACATCCCTCACACTCATAGCTCTCACATGGGCCCGTCAACCTTGGTTCACCACCCTGCTGGATCTGGCAATAGTTCCACATCAAAAGCTACACCTCTCATCTAGTCTCCTCACACAGAGCCATGGAGAAATCGGGCACCGAGATCCCAGAGAGCTCAACCTAGCGATCTGGCTCCTGAAGTCATAGAGTTTGGTTATCTGATTCTTCCACCAGACTGTATGAACGTTATCAAAGAGGCCAGAAGGTCTACTACAAGAGCTTGTTATGCAGCTAAATGGAAATGATTTCTTATCTATTGGAATAATAACAATATCAATCCTCTGGATCCATCCATACAAAATATCATTTGTTATTTATTACACTTGGTGCGGTCAGAATTAGCTTACACATCTAACCGCTTACATCTCGCTGCAATAGCTGCGTACCTACAAAACAGGCAGCACTTGTCTCTCTTTGAAGTACCAGTTATCAAAGCATTTATGGAAGGACTAAAAAGAGTTACACCGCCAAGGCTCCTACCTGCCCCACTATGGAATTTTAACGCAGTCCTTACATGATCAATGGGCCCACCTTTTGAAACCATGATTAGATGTGAACTGCAATTTCCCTCATGGAAAATCGCTTTCCTCATTGCGATCACCTCACAGAGGAGAGTGGGTGCGCTACAGACATTAAAAATTGAAGAACCGTTTTTTTCCTGCTTCACAAAGACAAAGTGGTCCTTCGTACCAACCCTAAATTTCTACCCCAAGTAGTATCTGCCTTTCACATCAATCAATTGGTTGAGTTAACAGTGTTCTTTCCTCAACCAGATTCAGTGGCAGAACAAGCTCTGCACACTTTAGATGAGCCTTGTTATATTAAATAGGAAAAACAAAGTCATTTTGTAAGACAAAACAACTTTTTGTTGCTTTTGTTCCACCTCACAAAGGCAATCCCATATCCAAATCAGGTATTGCTGGATGGATTGTTAAATGTATTCAAAAATGGTATTTGAAAGAAAAAGAACTTTAACAGTATTCCATCTCAAAATAGGGGCTACTATGGCTTTCTTAAGTAACATCCCCATAGTTGACGTTTGTATGGCTGCAACATGGACTACACCACACACATTCACAAAGCACTATTGTTTAGATGTGTTAGTGAGACAACAAGCTAATGTAGGCCAGGCAGTACCTAGAACACTTTTTCAAGCAACTGCAACAGCTACAGGTTAGCCACCGCTTTGGGAGAATACTGCTGTATAGTCTATGCAAAGCATGTGAACTACAGCTCACATGCCTCGAACGGATAATGTTTCTTACCCAGTAAGCATCTGTTCTTGGCATATAGAGCTGTAGATTCACATGCGCTCACACGCCTCCCCGGGTACCTGTACCTTTGCAGTTCTTTCTTATCCTATATACATACGCATGGACATCTCTATTCTAATCTTACTAACTCCATTCTCACCCTCTGCGGGAAAACAATCTCATAATGGAGTTGATGCGCATGCGCACTATCACCGAAAGGAGGAGTCACCTACCACGCGACTGGAAAGACTTCTTAGAAGAAAACAACTTGCAAACATCCGAACCCAACACTAGATGGCAGGAGTATGCAAAGCATGTGAATCTACAGCTCTACATGCCAAGAACAGATGCTTACTGTCTAAGTAACATTATCCTGAGCAGAAGGCAGTACACAGGCAAAAACTTTGAATGTGTTCAACCTTGTTGGACATGTTCACAGTCTAATAGGGGCCCTAGCTTGTGTTCCTCGACATGGCAGGTGAAAGCTCCTATTCATGGTAGCTGGCACAGGTCTCTTTTACTGTACTGTTACTGCTGCTTTCCAGCAGCTAACCAGAGCACAAACAGGACTTCCTGTAGTACTGTTGGAAATAGGTAAGTTGAGAGGTGGTGAAGAGTCAGAATTTGCTGGTGTTTGAGAGTCTGATTGAATTTGTATATTAGTGTGTGTTTATGGAGGTCGGTAGGGGATGGATAAATGGAGCTCTCCAATTACTCAAGGAACTCATCTTTAGCACATTGAGGACATTCAGTGCAACATTCTTACCATGTTGTGGGCCCTGGCCATTCCTGCCAACATTCACTACCCCATGTGCAATAGTGGCCCATGTGTTACAACTTGAGGTCATTCTAGACAACATTTTGGCTATTCCTGATTTATTGGCAGGGACACTGGAATTATGCGTTTGTACGGGCGCCTCATTTTTCACTAAATTATAGATTTGCTGCATTTGCCACATAATCCATCATCTGCTGCATAATCTGCAAATTTTTGAAAAATAATGTTTCTAGCTCAACTTGTTCAACAGTGACTAAAAATGCAGAGACACATGGTGCTGTGCAGGGGAAGGCTCTTTGCAAAGCTTGACTGGTCACCTTTCTGTTAGTTATTGCTATATATGGATGTTAAAATGGCAATAATAGGATGCAACCAATGCCCAGACAGTTTTAACAAGTGTAAAAATTACAAAATAATGAAGTAATACTAATATAAAATGTGTTGCATCATGCCACATAATTTGCCTCCTCTTTGCTAATTGGTGCCCATCATTAACATACTGGGGGTAATCTTGACAACATAGTAGCTATCCAGTGTATAATTGTGGTACTGGAAAAATGATGTCAGTACATGACTTATTGTGGCTTTTCTTGAATAATTCTTACTAGCACTTATAATGGAGTGAAAAATCCTGCCAAGTGATGACCGTCTTTAGTACTTGATGATGATAATGGGTACAAAAGGCACAATCTGTCAATGTTGACAACAAGAGTGCTTTCTGAAAATAACATGCTGATGTTTGGGGACCAAACATCCATTTGTTACAAATTAAAATCGAGAATTTCTGGACCATAAACTGTTGTTTTATTCTGTGGCAGAGACAGGAGCTTAGTTAATCAAAGACAACGTTTCCATTTCATAATGAAATGTCTGTATTTTCTGTTTTTTAAGAAGTGATATGCTGATGTTTCAGACACATTGATTGCATTTGTCAGCTAGCAGTGGCATTACCAAAAATTGTACCGATCGTCTATTCCATCAGTGTTGCACAGGCAGCAGAGTTTATTTTCCTTAATGTAACGAAATATGACTGCAACTGCTGCCACATATCCCTAGGACTACATGTGGGTAGCTGTTTAAAGATGTTTAATTCCAATACATTGCTTTTATCATGTTGAAATGTTTTGGCCTATTGATTTTCAATGCCTCCTCATGATAAATTCTGTCAATTAACCCTTTTTATTTTTTTTATTTTGTCATTTGCTATGAACACCTACTGAAGGATTAACAATATGACTTTGGGTCTTTCAATTATAATCACACATTTTTCAGTCACTTGACTATTTCAGTTGTTTCTTCAAGGCGGCTCAAATCCCATTTTTGTGAAATTGAGAACACCCATAAGACTGGTTGAACCACACTAAATAAAGGAGGGTTGAGACAGTGTCTCCTTTACATATGATGGGTGACCAATTAGGTAATTTACGGGCTTCTTATATTGGTTTTATTCCAGTGCTCACTCAAGGGTATGCAGAATGGAAAAGAGTTGCACATGACTGCTCTCGATGCTTGAATCCTACCTTTGAAGAACCAGAACCTTTTGGACCTGGCGGCGCAGGGTATGCCCTCTGTCTCCGGAGTTCACCTGCTTCGCTACACAGAGACACGGGACACTCTGTCGGCGTTAGAAGATTGGATTTATTTAGCTGCAGCTAGTACAGTTATCCTAGAAGTACACAAAGTAGGTTCTCAGGAGACTGCCACTTCACTCTGTGGCGCATCAGATTAAATACAATACAATACATAATTATTAACGAGATACACTCCCAGAGCATATAAGAAAAGAGCCAATAGGGAAGGTTGGAAAACAAAGCGGAACCAATAAGAAAGGTTCGAAAACAGAAATATCAGATGACTCGAAGAGACCTCTCCTCCTACTGTGTTTGTCACCCCACCCCCGAACTAATTCATTAACAGATTATAACTAACTTGCAGGTGGTGAGATACGTTTGTGTGTATTGGAGGACAGTCGTGACACGAGAGAATGCTAGCAGGAGACGGTGAAGGCCAGTCGATAAGATATGATCAGGAAAGAATAGTGTGAGCCAAGAGATAGTTGAAACAGGGATTAGGAAAGCCAGACAGGGATTAGTGTACTCGGCTAGTTCTAACACCAGCTTCGTAAATAAAGGCCGAGGACGTATTTTGACACCGGGCTACAGAAAAAGCAGAATAGACTTTGTTCGCCGTGCTGCCTGAGTGATGGCAACACAAAATGGCGGCGGGTCACAAAATGGCGGGTCGATTCGATCGTGATCGAAAATCGAAGTTCCTCAGACCCTCCTTTTGCCAGAACTCAGGCAAGATAGACTCACGTTAATCTGAGTCCACGTCAATAGCCATGAGGTCATCGATCTGTTGCTGTAACATCATTCTTATGTTTTCCGTTACTTGTGGCTTGGGTTTTGGGATGCACATAGTAGCACAAAGATCACAGATAGTGGGACCACAGTGCATACAAAGGCAGCAAGAAATACAATGGTCAAGATTATTCCAAGGAATGTCAATGCTTTCCAACCCCATTTGGACAGTAGTCCCCAAAACCATTCTGTTAAAGACTAATCTCCTTCGTCCTGATGAATAGACTCGGAGATTATGTGCAACCTGGAGATAGCTTAGTATACTGTCGGAGCGTCATTAGGAATGAAAATACAGCAGCTTGACCCGATCAATTTACACACTCCACCACGATCGGCAAGAATAAAGTCTAAGGCAACTCGATTTTGCAAGGTCATAAGACGATCCGCCTGTAGTTCTGCCGTGATATTGCTTAAGGCTCCTACAGTGATGTCTATTGTAGTCTCTACGACACGGACCAGTTGCCTTATATTTCTGCTGTTAGCCATTGGACCCCAGAAGGGAAGAAAACCTTTAAGGAAATCTCCCCCTTCTTGTCCCGCTGTGTCCTTTGAATCAATAATTCCTCTGCCGAAACGGGTTCGGTGATAATTGGCAGAAGCAGTGTAAGTATGAGGAAGGAGAAAGGCTATATAGCAAGTACCAGAGAAACCTGTTGGTAACCAAGTATAAGCTCTATCATAGCAAATGAAATAGGTGCCTTGAGACGGCACTAGAGGAGGCGAGTTTTGAGAGGAATAAATGTACGTGTAGGAGCAGTTACTCTTTTGTGCAGTGTCAGAAGAGCAATCGTTTATCTGTAAACAGAAGTTACCTTGATGCGGTATAGTCCAGATTGGCGAGGACTTTCCCTTTCCCACTTTACTATTAAGACTCGACATATATTGGGTGACGTTCCATTTGGTGTATGCTTTCCTTTCGTCGATGGAAATTTTGCTGTTCTCCATGATTTTAGCCATAACTACCATACCCTTAATCAAAGAACTATGACTAAAATCCGGATAATTGATTTGTGAAGTAACAGACCGTCTGAATTTGCTTTGATAAGCAT
The DNA here is from genome assembly GCF_964204655.1 of Triturus cristatus. Taxonomy (NCBI): domain Eukaryota; kingdom Metazoa; phylum Chordata; class Amphibia; order Caudata; family Salamandridae; genus Triturus; species Triturus cristatus. The sequence goes on along the minus strand of NC_140580.1, from coordinate 63,336,987 downwards.
TGGAGAAAATGACGAAGAATGCCCAAGCAGAACCCTCATAAGAAAAAGGAAGAACTAGATATGGTATTCCTTTCTCGGTGGTATGTGGCATAAGACCACATACCCAACAATCAGTTGTGTTAACCACTAATTGATGCTGGTGTAATAGTTGGATAAAGGAATTGTTGTAATACTCGGTTCTTCTGACAAGTTCATGTGAAGGAAGAGTATGAAAGAGGTGTGGAGAGATAGTAGAAGAAGGCCAAGAGGAAGAAGGGGAGGTATTTCTTGGCTGCAACACATAAATTATCCAACCAATAATCGCCAAAGCAATACATAATGATATAAAAACACATAAAGTTATACTAAAACGACTGTACATTATTTTACAGGGTGCTTTCTTCACTCCATCTTTTGTTTCTTTATTATTTAGTGTAGTTTCCATCTTTACTAGTGGATGCTCACGGCAATCTTCCTCAATCACTGAAGTCACGATGCTCTACCGTCCTATGACACTGAAAATCCTGCAGACCTATTGTCACTACTCAGGTCGTGACCTAGACTCCTACCGTGACCCTGCAACCGAAACAGAACACTACACAAAGGAGAAGAAAGTCTCAAATGTTCTTTTGTCTGGGCCTGAGATTATAGTGTTCCTTCCCCGGAACACTCTGATTTTGAAACAATGTTCTTGGTTCAGTCGTATTCAAGCGACGATGCGATGGAATTGCTTCTTGTAAAATGTCGTTGTCCTCTTTCTCAGACAATGTCCCATTCAGGTGTGCATCGCTAAAGGGTACAAATCGTGGAACTGTTTCGCCTTCACAGTCACCAACCCCTCTACGAACCCACTGATCAAAAGGCAAAGGCACTTTCTTGCAATGCACACCGTGAATCCAATTCTTCTTTCCTTCAACTTTGACGGCTGTTCTTGTGGTCAGTAACACCACTCGAGGCTCCCGCCACCTGGGCTGCAGATTATTAGACTTTTGAAAATTCTTCACACAGACCCAGTCACCTGGTCGGATGGAATGACCTGGGTCTGTGGAGGCCTCCGGCAGAGCACTCTGAACCTGTTGATGAAGAACACGTTAGTTGTAAGGTCATGCAGATAGTCAATTAACATTGGATAGGGCAAGTCTGAGAATTTCTTAGGGCGAGGTATTCCCCATACGTTGGCCGGACGGCCAAATACCACTTCGTAAGGGCTAAGTCCCAAACGAGAGTGTACTGCAGTTCTGGTGGATAGCAGAGCTAACGGCAAAGCATCAGGCTAATTGAGTCCCGTACTTGCTTGAACCTTTGCTAATTTCAACTTCAAAGTTCCATTGTAACATTCTACTAAACCCGCTGATTGTGGATGATTTGCCGCGTGGAACTTTTGCTTGATTCCAAGACCTGCACAAACTTTCTGCATGACTTGGCCAACAAATTCGCTCCCATTGTCACTCCAGACAATGCGCGGCAAACCAAACCTGGGGAAGAACTCTTTCAATAGGATTTTAGCTGTAGATAAAGCTGTATTATCTTTCAAAGGGTATGCTTCTATCCACCTCGAAAAGGCACATATTACCACCAGAACATATTTGAGGTTGTTGCATCGATCCATATGAATGTAATCGATTTGCAACACTTCAAATGGGTATGTCGGAGGAGCAAAGTGACCTGCTGGAGTTGAGGTTCCCTTTCCTGGATTGTACATCAGACAAACAATACAATGCTTTACTACATTGTCTGCACATTTTGGGATATTTTCGTTTTGCCACACTGGAGCCAAAAGTTTACAAATGCCTTTTGCGCTTAGGTGAGCTGGACCATGAGCCATAGTAACAACTGGGAGTACATAAGCATCTGGTAACAGCCAACGTTGATGTGCGGATAATTCTACCCAACAACCCATCTCATCCAACATTCCCGTACTTTCTCTCCACTTGCTCATCTCTCTTTCTGAAGCCTCTTTCTGAATCGCTTTCACGCTTTCCACTGTATTCTCACACATTCCTCTCTCTCTGACCCAATTCGCAGGACCTGCCATATACATTCGACTCATTGAATCTCTCGCTGTTTTCTTTGCTATTTCATCAGCAAATGCATTTCCTCGTCCAACATCATCCGTAATCTTCTTGTGTGCACTACACTTCACTATCGCTATTTGGATGGGTAAAGCAAGTGACTCAAGGAGATCAGTCACTAACTGACCATGCTGTATTTTGGTGCCATGTGAAGTTAGGAATCCCCTTTCCTTCCAGAGACGCCCAAAACTGAACGCTACACCAAAAGCATATTGGCTGTCAGTGTACACGTTCACTCTTTTCCCTTTTGATAATACACAAGCTTTCGTCAGTGCTATCAACTCTGCTGCTTGCGCTGAATTGTGTCTAATGCGTGCAGTTTCCACAACCGTATGTAAGGTAGTTACAGCATAGGCTTACACCGTATCTCCATTAGGCATTTTAAAGCAAGAACCATCTACCCATAGAGTCCCATCCGGATTCTCTAGAGGTGTGTCTCTCAGGTCAATTCTTCCTTTTGTCTCTTCCTCAGTACGGAAGAAACATTCATGCTGATCCTCAACACTTTCCTCATTTGGAAGGGGCAACAAGGTAGCTAGATTCAAGGTATTACATCGTTTGATGTGTACGTGACTAGCCAAAAGCGTCAGCTCGTAACCAGTTAAACGTGCACTCGTAAGATGCTGTGTTTTTGTTCTGTTTAGCAAAGTATCCACTGCATGTGGCACCATGACAATGAGAGTGTTATCCAACACCATTCCAGCAGACTGTCGGATAGAAATTGCTGCTGCTGCTGTTGCTTTGAGACAACTGGGCAATGCTTTAGCTACGGGATCTAATGTAGCTGAAAAATAGGCACATGGCCGCTGTCTGTCTCCAAATTGCTGTGTTAAGACTGACAATGCACAACCTTCTCTCTCGTGAACATACAGCGTAAAAGGCTTAGTGTAATCTGGGGTACCTAGTACAGGAGCAGAACAGAGAGCAGTGCGTAAATCAGTGAAACTCCTTTGACACTCATCAGTCCAAGGAAGGGACTGAGGTGTATCTTTTAAAGTGAGTGCCAACATAGGTTTGGCGATCAAAGAGAAGTTAGGGATCCACTGTCTACAATAAGAAGTAATACCCAGAAAGGCACGTACTTCCCTTTGTGTGGATGGTACAGACATTCGTGCAATCGCCTGAATTCGTTCTGGTGTCAACCGTCGTCCCTCCTTTGATAGGAGATGACCCAAGTAGGTAACCTCTTGACAAACATATTGTAGTTTGGAAGGTGAAACCTTGTGATTCCGTCTAAACAAGTGGCGTAACAGTGCAACAGTGACATCTTTGCAGATATCTTTTCTATCAGCGGCGACTAACAAGTCGTCCATGTATTGAATAAGAGCAGCACCAATCGGCAAGTAAAAAGTATCAAGATGACATTTTAAAGCTTGGCTATAAATGGAGGGACTTTCACAATAGCCTTGGGGTGCGCGCTTAAATCGGAAGCTTCGGCCTCCAAGAGAGAAACCAAAAATGTCCCTACTCTCTTCTGCAATGGGAATACTGAAGAAGGCATTCTTTAGATCGATAACAGAAAACCAAGTCGCTGTGGAAGGTATCATTGTCAACAAAGCAGTGATATCTGGAACAACAGGAAATTGTGGAATCACAATTTTGTTTACTTCTCGCAGATCAATTACAAACCGGTACACAGGAGGCTGAGAAGGATCAGTATGTTTAAGAACAGGAAGAATAGGACTATTGCATGTGTTACCTCTTGTTTCTTCAACCACATCCTTCCGAATTAAGTCATGAATGATTTCCAAAAGCGCTTTTTCACCTTCAGCAGAAATTCTATATTGTGGGATACGCGGTAATTCAACATTGGGCTTGAGGGTAACAACATAAGGCGGAATCTCAAGACAACCCACATCGTTCGGACCCGTGGCCCAAAGCGCTGTTGGAAGAGAAAGCAACTCAGGAGGAAACTGATCTTTGGACAAATACATTGGGGAGATCAACTTCTGACCTAGCGTGAGATGTACACCAGAAGGAGAACAATATATTGTAGCATGCATTCTTTTCAATAGGTCTAGACCCAACAGATTCTCACCGCAACCATTCGTCAACAGAAGTGGAGCTTCTAAATCATAAGGACCAACTGAAATAGGCAAAGGGCAAGAAACCGGATTGCGAACAGGGGCGCCAGAGAATCCTACAGAAACATTCGTTAAGCCAGACAAAGGTGCCCCAGGGAGTTTAGAATGAATGATAGAACTTCTCATTGCTCCAGTATCTAGAAGAAATGGCTCTGATACACCCATTGTAGTGACGTTAACATAAGGACCATTTTGATCTACTGGGATTGGCACAACTCCCCTACTTTGTCCATGGCTGTCCTAGTTGGCATGAAGACTTTCATTCTCGCCTTCAACATAATGGTCTTCATTGTAATACTGTGTAGATCTCACATTCTGCTGATCAAAGTAGTTCATGGAATTGGGAGAAGGAAGGGCACGTTGTTCTTGATTTAACACACCTCGACCTCTACCTCTGTTTGCTGACTGGAGGCCAGCACAACCTCGTGGAGCAGATAACGCTCCATTGCGCTGCAATAAAACCGGACAACTACTCTTAAAATGACCTTCCTCTCTACAATAGGCACATTGATTAGGACAAACAAAGGTCGCGGAATGTATGGCTCAGATTTTTGATACAACCTCTGAAACTGCGGGGGCTGCTGAGTCTGAGGCTGAACATAACGTGGCGGATAGGCTTGCTGCAAGAGAACCTTCGTTTTTAAATCTTTCGTCTTTTTCTCTTGCTTTTCTTTTTCTTCTTTATCCCTATTCTCATAATATTGTGCAGTAGCCAATATCTGAGCAGAAGAAGAAACCGCCCAAGAACTTTCTGAATCTTTTAATTTGTGTGACAGCTCGGGAAGCAAATTGAATACAAATTTATCCACGAATAATCGCTGTCCACCCTCGGTAGCCATGTCCTGACCATTGTGGTCGATAAATGTCTCCTCAAAACGAGTAAAGAAGTCAGAGACACTTTCATCTTTCTTTTGTTTGCATGCTGCTAGCTTATCCCAATTAACTCTCAGTGCAGGCATCATAGTTTTCATTAACGTGATGATTCTACCAGGAAGTTCCGAGATCAAAGCGTCAGGCTTTGCGCCACCCACTTGGTCTATATCTGTATTAGCTATAACATTCCAAGTAGCACCCAGTTCCTGTGTGTGATCCTCTCTACGAATCTTAGCCCATATTGTCTGTGGGACTACATTACCCATCAGCATATCAATATCTGCTAGATTCATAATGCAAGCATCGATTGTCTGTGATAATTCTTTGTAATAGCCTGCAGGGTTCTTACGAGGATCTGGTAGAGTCTGTTTAAGGGCCAAAACTTCAGACCTCTTCCATGGGACATGTACCCATATACGTTGAAAATGAGCAGGAATAGCTGCATAAGCACCTACAGCCGCAACTGCCTCCTTCCAAACTGGAGGAACCTCTCTCATAGGGTAATTTTTCGACGTCAGTTTAACCGACGGATTAATCAAGAAGAATCTGAGTAAACAATAAGGATCTATAAGAGATAAGTGTCCTTACAGCTTCCTCAACTTTGGAACCTACAATAAGTCCTTTTTCAAAATCAGCTTGAACATCTAACAGATCTTGTGAGATCGGACTCGAACTCACATCTTCCCATTCTTTAATGAGAATGTCGCACATTACATTAAAAACATACCTCTGTGTAGGCGCATTCCATTGCAAAAAGGTAGGCATAATATCAAGCACACTATATTGTGGACCCTTCTTGATCCATCTTCGTGCAAGAGAGTCTAGCTTCTCTCGTTCCTCAAAATCTGGGAACTGACTACGAGATTGTCTTTGAGCAAAAGCCGGAGACACATTAAACGCTCCAAAGAAAGGAGATAGAATACTAGTGACAGAATCTGTGAGACGCTTACGCACAGACGGTGAATTAGACATTAGAACTGGAGACAGAGTATTAGGAGAACTGACAGGAGAAGAACTGGAAATTGCAGGAGGAGCAGAAGGCAAAGGAGAGCTAAGATCAGGAGATGAAGGCAAAGAAGTTGAGACTAATGGTAAAACCAGCAAGGGCGGTAATACTGGAGGAGGCAAATGCTGAAGAGCCGGAACCGGCGGAGGTACCACTAGCAGCTGAGCAGGCTGTAACGGCTGAGGTACATTGGCATTTTGCGCATAGGGTGGAGGCAACCTTAATAAATGAGACATTAGGGGATCCTCTTCTATATCTTTCTTATTATCAGAAGGAGAAACAGGCAACACCGGATAGCATTTATCTATCGCCATACGATGTTGTCTTTCTGAAATTTCAGTCGCATTGTCAATTTCATCATTTTTGAACTGTTGGGCAGCCTGTGCTTTCCTATCTCGTTTTGCTTGTTTAATTTCTTTCTGTTTGGCTTCCTTACGCCAAAGGCGGAAAGAGTCAAACATTGCCGGCCGGGCTTTTCTTTTGAACAAAGCTGCTTCCAAATTGTCTAACACATCGGGGTCAAAACTACCGTTTTCTGGCCATTTAAGAACACCATCTTTCTTCGTGTATCGAGTCCATGTCTCGTTAAAGGCAATGGGGCCGATACCATGTTTCGAATAGAGCTCATATGTGGGAGTTCCAACCGAAGGAATCGGACAAGAGTCCTCAAGTCGGGAGTCCCTAATACAACCAAGACAACAAATTCTTCCAAACTTAGTCAGACCAGGCATCTCGAGATGTCTCCGGACTGTTCACAAGCTTCAAGGGAGTAAAACTCAGTTTACGCAGCACAAATGCACTTACCCTCGGCTTTAGCCTTTGCAAATGCTAAATCTAAGAAACCTAAGGACATCAAACAAAGAACCAAATTGTGGGCGCGACCCACGAAAATACTTAACTAAGGACGTCTTCTTACACCAACCGAGGCCCGTCTATCGTCTCGCCTTACCATACATCATCAAAGGAATGGGCCAAAGCAGGGCGGCAGTCAGGACAGCGGTCGTCAGTAGCCGTCAGGAAGGAGTAGCCGCGCTGCAAAAGACCTTCGGACCACTTTCGACATACAGGGGTCGCTTAGTGTGGCTCGCGAACCCTCCGGAATTTTCTTGCGGGGTTCCTCACGACCTTCGAGCAGAACCGGTACCATTGAAGACGCCCAACGTTGGGCGCCAATTGAAGAACCAGAACCTTTTGGACCTGGCGGCGCAGGGTACGCCCTCTGTCTCCGGAGTTCACCTGCTTCGCTACACAGAGACACGGGACACACTGTCGGTGTTAGAAGATTGGATTTATTTAGCTGCAGCTAGTACAGTTATCCTAGAAGTACACAAAGTAGGTTCTCAGGAGACTGCCACTTCACTCTGTGGCGCAACAGATTAAATACTATACAATACATAATTATTAACGAGATACACTCCCAGAGCATATAAGAAAAGAGCCAATAGGGAAGGTTGGAAAACAAAGCGGAACCAATAAGAAAGGTTCGAAAACAGAAATATCAGATGACTCGAAGAGACCTCTCCTCCAACTGTGTTTGTCACCCCACCCCCGAACTAATTCATTAACAGATTATAACTAACTTGCAGGTGGTGAGATACGTTTGTGTGTATTGGAGGACAGTCGTGACACGAGAGAATGCTAGCAGGAGACAGTGAAGGCCAGTCGATAAGATATGGTCAGGAAAGAATAGTGTGAGCCAACAGATAGTTGAAACAGGGATTAGGAAAGCCAGACATGGATTAGTGTACTCGGCTAGTTCTAACACCAGCTTCGTAAATAAAGGCTGAGGACGTATTTTGACACCGGGCTACAGAAAAAGCAGAATAGACTTTGTTTGCCGTGCTGCCTGAGTGATGGCAACACAAAATGGCGGCGGGTCACAAAATGGCGGGTCGATTCAATCGTGATCGAAAATCGAAGTTCCTCACCTTGTTTTACCTCTTCTGCTTGATGGGGTATTCCCTCTTATAGACCCTTTTCTGCTTGTTGGCAGCCCCACTCCCCTACTTTGGCCTTGTCCTCTAATGCAACTAATGCTCAGTAGGGCAGAGGTCTGGTGCCAATGCCCAGATCTGTTCCTGCTCCGTGTCTTGGCCTGCTGCATGCTTTTCCAGCCTTATCGACGCTTCATACTGACCCTGCTCAGGTGGTGCTTTTCACACAGGCTCTGCGGGTGATATTCCACCCTCCTTCAGCTCACTTATATGCACCTCTGAAGCCCAAGGTATCTTCAGGCCTTTTGATTTTTTCCCTGCTGTTGGCTTGTACCCGATTGTTGGTTGACCTCACTCGTCTTGTTGATGTCTGTTCAACCTCAATTGTTCTGGTTCTGCTGCTAAAGGCATTGTCTGCTTCTTTGTTCTCAATGTTGACTGAGGATGGGTTGGTCTTTAGTCTTTTGCACCCGTAACAGATGATTTGGGGTGGCCATACTCCTTCCTGCTTTCTCCTATACTATGACTGAGAAGTAGTGCCTTGTTGATGATTTGGGCGGAAAATGTTTGTGTTGGTGGGGCAATGCCCATCACTTGTGCAATGGCATGTGCTTGTTTGACCGTTGTTTCCATACCCTTGGGGAGATGATGGCGATGGTTGTTCCATTCCTTCCAGATCATGTTAGCTCTCCCTTTGTGGAGGGTTTTGCACCCCCAAACCTCTTCTCAGGTCTGGTCTTAATTCGGTAGACTCAGTGTGAGGAGGTCTACCCCGGTCCCGGAGCTGTAAGTGCAATCCCGGACTTAGGTTCGCTTTCTGAGGATCGGAGTCAGAATACGACCCGAAAACAAAACAAACACCGTGACCTTTCTTTGGATGTAACACCCCCTTGTCATGTGTTGCCACAGGAAGACAGAGACTGGAACGGAAGGCGGGGCTGACCCCGGAGGGAGTTCCGCGACGAGAGAGAAAAAGGACCACGGAGAGACAAGAAAAGAGGTTCCGGAGTCATTGGAGGAGAAAGGAACAAGCACAAGTGGAGAAGGAATCCACTCCAGTCGAGAAGAGGAAGCCCGAGAAGAAGGTGAGACAGAGGATGAATCCGAGGAGTGGAGCGAGGAGTGGTGGAGCCCTCCGGAGGATGCGGAAGTGCAGCCGCAACTCTGGAGAGTTGCGGCGCAGCGGGTAAGTCAAGACTGGACCGGTTGGTAGCAACTTGGGAAAAAGCAAGTCGGGAAGGGGGAAGGGAGAGGGGAGCACAAATGTAAAGTCAAAAGCACTGATTACCCCATCTCTCACCTGGCCATTACCCAAAGCACCTCATCACTGCACAGTAATGAAAATGCACTTTTTGCATGCAACGTCGGTATCTCGGAATTACAGATACAGGATAGAAACCATTCATCTTTTGATCCACGGGTGGGGAAAGGACCTTTGGGATACTCCGTCAGGAGAGGGAAGCTCAGTTCTTAGTTTTGTTGGATTCCCCTCGATCCTGATACACCGAACTGGTGTGTTGAAGGGTGGACGTCTCCCCTGATAATCCCTATTTCTTACTGCTATTTCTTGTCTTCATTTCCGTGCCTCTGGGAGGTGCCAGCGAGAGAAGACGGACAGAAGAAGGAGAAGGAACGACGAAGAGAAAGAAAAAGCCAATGAAAACCCGAGTAGACTTTTATACTTTTGTTGAATCCCTGAGAGGAATATTAAAATCCACAACCATTAAGAAATGCATACAGCCTCCGCGTCTGTTTATCCGGCCTGCCCTCCCACACTCAGTCACAGGTCTACAGTCTCATCTGTGTCCCTGAGCCTCTTTATCAATTTGGCCCACTCTGGCCTCCCCGGGCAGGTTCAGGCTGCATCAGTGTATTCTCCCTTCAATGATTCTCAACTTTTTGGTACAAAGGCACCTTCATCTCTCGGGTCAGAAGGGGCCATCAGCTCCAATTGGGAAGTGATCCCTCCAGGCAGCCCGCTTTAGGGATAACCCGGGTTTTCTGACCATTGCTCAAATGCCAGGCCCTACAGGGAGTACCGGTATGGAGGGCAGATTTGGTGTTGTTCAGATGTTCGCCTGCCACCTTATTATTGCCACCCTCTTTTCCTTTGGACTCAACCTGCCAATCTGCTTTGGTGGTGAGATGAAATGCATTTTGGTTTGTCATTTAGAGCCTCCATTAGGCAGGATTGGTTTCCTTGCCTGCCTTGTTTGTTTCAGTCCATGGCGGTGGTATATGTCATTCTGGATACATGTTGATGTCTTAGTTGTTTTAAGTTCCCTACAGGTTCTCGTTTTGAGCAACGTGTCATCTTTCCTGTTGCTGCAGTGCATCAGGTTCCTACCATTTGGGTACAGTTGGCTGCTGGCAAGCTGACCATTTTCCCAGGACACGTCTAGCTCCGGTCCTCTTGGAGGTTTCCACGTGGAAGAGTGACCTTTGACCTTATTACTTTCTTTCTGGTCCTTCACACTGTATCAGTATCTTTTTTGCTCTGCTTGTCCTTGTTGCACTCCAGATTTGGCGAGATACACAAAAAAACAAAATGACAACATTGAAGATAAGTATATATAACTCAAGTGACTATCGTCCAAACACCAACACCAGTCTTGTCCCCAACATTGAACCAAAGAACAACAAGGAAAGCGCCTTATTTAAATCTGGGGCGGCCAAGTGTGTGAACGAGGCACCTGCCCCTTACTTTACACTCCAGGGTCTGGTTTGAATGTTTTTCTTTTCGCTTTCTTTCTTTTCTTACAGGTTTTCTAAATGGAAGCTCTTCGATGAGGTCTAGAAAGCTTCTGCTGCCAGGAGCACAGAAAAAGATTAGGACTGTTCCAGAAGCTTAAGCATGGTTTAGAACCATTCTCAATGGAAACCTTGGTAGCAGCAAGGCAGAGGATACTGTGCATGACTTAAATGCAAGGCTGCACCCAAGATGGCTGTCACTCGCTTAAGATTTAGGAAGGCTTGCTGGGACGAACTGCCTACCACTTTCATGTCTGCTACGTGCCCTGTCTTACACTTGCACTATCACCGCGAGCTGCCCCACATTTGATCTGATAAGTGTTATTTTACTGTAATACAGTGACAAGCCACCAAGGAGACTGTAAAACAGGACTGAGATCAAAATCAGTCAACACTTATTGTTATTTCTGCAGAACTACTGTTACTAAGAAAGTCTTAAGTACCTGTATTTTCTCTTAGCCTGTTGTACCAAGAGTAATGTTATGTTGCTCTTGTTATGCCCTGAACAAAGAAAGAATGCAATATAACATAGCAACTGATCTTATGTCTACAATTTTGAGCCAAATCTGGTATATACGCCATAAAAACCTGTTTATTCACACATTTTTTACTTGCAGTGCATCATTTTCTCTTGAAATTCTAATATTCTCAAATTTACATTTCATCATACGATTGTTTTCGGGTAAAGTGCTGCATTTCTCAATAGTCTGATTTAAATGACAAGCAGCAAGCTTCATGCAATAGTTTTTTTAAATCAAAAACTTCAAATTTAGAAAGCTGAGTGTCTCTTTTATAAAGTTATTTTGCTTAATAGGTGTGATTCACAATTAAAAGAAATGAAAACAATTACCATGTGTGCTAACGAGGCAATTGTCCCTTACCCTACACACCAGGTTCTGGTCTGAATAGTTTTTTTCTTTCTTCTTTTTCTTATGGGTTTTCAAAATTGATGCTCTATGTTGAGGTCTTAGAGGGTTCTGCAGGTAGGAGCACACATTTAGAAATAGATTAGGCAAGTTCCAGAAGCTTCAGAATGCTTCAGAAGCTTTCTCTATGAAAGCCTTGTTAGCAAATAAGGCAGGAGATACTGCACATGACTTAAGTACAAAGCTGCACCCAAGATGGTCACTTCTGCCGCAAGACTTCAGAAGGCTTGCTTGGATGATGTGCCTTCCTTCTTTATGTCTACTCTGAGCCTTGTCATTCACCCGTACGATCATTGTGAGCGGGCCCACATTTAAATAAGGGTGCCCTCCCTGATATTCGTTGATCCAATGTTGGGGGTAAGTCTGCTGTTGGGAGGATTGTGGGGGCCATGGGGATGAGACTAGTGCTGAGAGCATGTTTGGGACATGACACTTTCTTGCAGGCAATTCCTGATGAAGTGTTGTGTTATCGGGGACAGCAGCTGCACTGTTGTTTTGTCAGTTTTCTTTATAAGTAGGTCCCTTCTTTCCTGAGTTAGGTCCTGCAACTCTTTTCGGAAGGAAACCATCTGAGACTGTCTCTGTGTTGGAGCTCTTCTTACGTCATGCGGTTGTGGTCAACGTGTGAGCCCTGTTGGGCACTCTAGGAGGGACATCCCTAACTTATTTCAGTGTGCCTGTTTCGTGGTCTTGGTCAGTGTAGCCCGTGGGCTATCAACAGTGAGTAGTCTGTTGTCTTAATGAGCGGCGGATTGTGGATAGTCTGATTCTCCCTTCATGAGTGTTTCCCACATGAGTGTTTCCAGCGGGAAAATAAAGGTGAGAAACAAGCAGAAAGAGGTAAAATAGAGGTTGGAAACCTAGAGACAAAATAAAGTTGAGAAACGAGCAGTAAGAGGGTAAATATAGATCAGAAACTAGCAGAAAAGGCAAAATACAGGTGAGAAACAAGAAGAACGAGGCAAAATAAAGGCCAGGAACAAACAGAAAGAGGCAGTATAAAGCTCAACAGGGAGCAGAAAGAGGCAAAAAAAGGTGAGAAATAAGTAGAAAGGCAAAATAAAGGTGAGAAATGAGCAGAAAGAGGCAGAATAAGGGTCAGAAACGAGCTGAAAAAGTCAAAATAGAGGTACAAACGAGCTGTAAGAGGCCGAATAAAGAGCAGAAAAGAGCAGAAAGTGGCAGAATAAAGGTCAGAAATGAGCAGAAAGAGGCAGAATAAAGGTTAGAAGGGAGCAGAAAGGGCAGGATAAAGGTAAGAAGGGAGCAAAAAGAGGCAGAATAGAGATCAGAAACCAGCAGCAAGAGGCAGAATAGAGGTCAGAAATTAGGAGAAAGATGCAAAATAAAGGTCAGGAGCGAGCAGAACGAGTCAAAATAAAGGCAGAATGAGCAGAAAGAGGTAAAACAGAGGCCAGAAACAAGCAGCAAGATGCAAAATGGAGATCAAAAAAGAGAAGCAAGAGGCAGAAAAAAGGTCAGGAGTGAGCAGAAAGAGGCAAAATTACGGGTAGAATTAGCAGAGAGAGGCAAAATAGAGGGGAGGAGCGAGGAGAGAGGAGGCAGAAAAATTAGCAGAAAATAAGCAGAGGAGGCACAAAACTGAAGGCAGCAGAGGGTAGTGGACTGCGGGCAAGCTGGACAGGAGGACCGTACCAGGAGGAGCTAGCACAAGGACCTGCTCTCGTGTGCCCCCTACCTTTTTTTACTGTGCACCCATTGAGAGACCACTCATACACTCACATACCCACTCACAAACACACTCATGTAGCCACACACATACCCACTCACAGACCCACTCAGAGACTCACGCACCCACTGACATGCACACTCACTCATGCACCCACCCACAGTTGCATTTAAGCACTCACCCACTCACAGACCCACAATCATGTATATACTCACAGACCCACTCAAAGACTCACACACCCACTTTCAGACCCACTGAGACACTCAAACACCCACACAAAGATCCATTCAGACACTCGTGTTCCCATTCACAGACCCACTCAGAGACTCATGTACCCACTCACAGATCGTCCACTCAGAGAGTCAGGCACTCCCTGTCTGATCCACTTAGACACTCACCCACCCATTCAGAGACTCACACAATCCGTCACAGTCCCACTCAGACACTCATGCTCCCACTCTTAGACTCATGCACCTACTTACAAACCCACTCAGACACTCACGAACTGACTCATACCCACTCAGACACTCATGCATCCAGTCACAGACCCAACAGACCCACTCAGAGACTCATTCCTCAGGCCTGCGAGCGGGTCAGTCCACCTCTACCCCTGCGGCATCCACTGCAAAACCTTCTTAGTCCATCCTTTCAGGATCATCAAAAGCCAGTGGGCGGACGGATTCGCCATCATCTCTCCCACTGGTGCACCATCACATCGGGCCAGTGGGTGCTGCAAATTGTCCGAAGGGGCTACTCCCTCCTCTTCGAGACTACCCCTCCAGCCATGCCACCTCAGTACCACCGCATGTCGGGGGATCACTTGGCACTTCTCCAGCAGGAAGTTGCGGCCCTCTTGGCCAAGGGGGCCATCAAGCACGTTCCGACGCCCGAAGTAGGTCGTGGCTGTTAATCCCACTACTTCGTGGTTTCAAAGAAGGACAAGGGCATGTGTCCCATCTTAGACTTTCGGAACGCCAATGGCTTCCTCCGGAAGGAGAAGTTCAAGCTGCTCACATTGGCTCAGGTCTTGTCTACCCTAGACCCGCAAGACTGGATGGTAGCATTACACTTGCAGGACACCTACTTTCTTATTCCCGACCTGCCGGCCCACCGGTGTTACCTGCGGTTCACGGTTGGCCACAAGCACTTTCAGTTCACCGTGTACCCTTTTGGCCTTACCAGCGCCGCTCGGGTGTTCACAAAAGTGATGGCGGTGGTCGCAGCTCATCTGTGCCGATCAGGGGTTTCAGTCTTCCCCTATCTCGACGACTGGCTTTTGAAGGCGGGCTCGCCCCAGGCAGACGTCTCCCACCTCCAGACTACGGCCGACCTCCTGCATTTGCTGGGGTTCTCCATCAACGTGCCGAAGTCACCCCTGGTACCCTCTCAGAAGCTCCTTTTCATCGGAGCGGTTCTGGACACGGCGCAGTTTCGGGTTTCTCCTCCTGAACAGCGAGTCCGGGATATTCAGGCTATGATTCCGATCTTTGGCCTTCTGCATCCTGCTGATCAACCATGCCAGATGGCATATGCGGGCTCTGCAGTGGGCGCAGCATCAGGGGGACCTGTCCGGACACGTCCAGATCTCGGAGCGCACTGCACATCAGTTGCAGTGGTGGCTCATGAACCAGCATTGGGTCAGAGGCAGATCCCTCTCCCTTCCCCAAACAGAGCACGCAGTAGTGATGGATGCGTCCCTTGTAGGATGGGGTGGCCACATGGGTGAGGTGGAGATCAGAGGCCTCTGGTCTCTGGTGGAGTCCAAGCTCCACATCAACCTTCTGGAGCTTCAGGGGATCCGTCTTACACTGAAGGCATTCCTTCCCTCTGTCATTGGGAGAGTAGTGCAGGTGTTCACGGACAACACCACCGTCATGTGGTATTGCAACAAGCAGGGCGGTGTGGGGTCGTGGACCCTATGTCAGGAGGCTCTGCGTCTCTAGACATGGCTGGAACATCAGGGCATTTCCCTGGTGGTTCAACACCTGGCAGGTTCGTTGAACGCCAGGGCGGACGAGCTCAGCCGCAGGTGCATGATGGATCATGAATGGCGTCCTCACTCGGAGGTGGCGCAAGGTCTCTTTCAACAGTGGGGAGAGCCTTGGTTAGATCTATTCAAAGAAGGACAAGGGACATCTTAGCCGCGGAAAACCAGTCAAAGGAGATATTTACAATCGTCCACAGCCTGGCGTTCTCGGACAGAACAACCCTCAAGCCCGCCCCGTCCGAAGAACTCTGTCTTTCCCTTAATAACTATTTTATTCATAAAATTGCTACCATCAAGGCCAACATTCCCCCCCCTTCTCCCTCCTTTGTGGACCCCCAATGTCCCCCTCCCAAGGGTGAACTCACCACCCTCCCCCCTATCACTAGAGAATGTCTGACCTCCTTAGTGCCTTTGGTCAAGTCTGGCTCTCCTCTTGACCCCTGCCCGGCCCACATTCTCCGCCATATTTTTGTTACCTGCCCAGACCCCCCCCTTCACCTCCTCAACAGCTCTCTTGCTCAAGGCGTAGTTCCCTACCCCTTGAAGTCGGCGGTTATTGTGCCTATTTTGAAAAAACCCGGGGCAGACCCTTCTGTCCCTGCCAATTTCCGCCCCATCTCCCTCTTGCCATTTCTGGCCAAGGTGCTCGAGCGCCATGTCACCTGCGCTCTGAGCTCCTTTGTGGAGACGCATGGAGCCCTTGCCCCCCGCCAGGCCGGCTTCCGCCCCGCACACTCTACGGAGTCCGTTGTCATCTCGGTCCTGGACAACCTCAGGGAGGGTATGGACACCAACCAGCACCAGGCCCTTGTGCTCCTCGATCTCTCAGCCGCCTTTGATATGGTAGATCACACCATCTTGTTATCCCGTGTCAAGGCGGCAGGAATCGGGGGGACTGCCCTGGTCTGGCTATCCTCCTTCCTGAGCGACCGCACCCAGGTCGTTCGCCTGGGTGACTTTACAGCGGACGTCCGGAAAGTTCAGTGCGGGGTTCCCCAAGGCTCTTCCCTTTCCCCTCTCCTGTTTAATCTGTATGTCGCCCCCCTTATCTTTTCCCTTCAACAGATGGAGGTCGCCGTATTTAATTATGCGGATGACCTCCAGCTTGTTTTCAACCTATCTTCTTCTCCCTCCTCTGTTCTAAACTTTCAATCTGTCATGCTCCATATCAGGGATTGGATGAACCACAACCACCTCAAACTCAACCCCGACAAGACCGAGCTGGTCTTGACGGGTGGTTCATCCAGCCCCTGGTCCTCCCTCTTCTGGCCTCCCTCTCTTGGCCCTTCTCCTGCACCCTCCTCCTCTGTTAAAACCCTAGGCATAAAAATCAACTCTCAACTCACCCTTCACTCCCAGGTTAGCTCTGTGGTATCTTCTTCTTTCCTTTCCCTGCGCACTATACGCAGAGTGTCTCGCTTCTTTACTTTCTCTGCTCTCAAGCTTATAATTCTGGCCATGGTGGTGTCCCGCCTGGATTACGGCAATGCTCTATATGCCGGCATTCCTGCTTATAGCTTGCGGCGCCTACAGCAGATTCAGAACCAGGCGGCCCGCCTGGCCTTCAAACTTCCTAAATCTCACCACTCTACCCCTCTTCTGAAATCTCTACACTGGCTCCCCGTGCGAGCCAGAGTCCAATTCAAACTCGCCACCATCACCTTCTTGGCCCGACTTGGCCTGGCTCCGGCCTTTATCTCTTCTGAGATTACTCCATACGTTCCCACCAGGGAACTTCGCTCGTCCTCCCAATCCCTCCTCACCGTCCCCCGCTTCCGGAGAAAGAAGTGAGGAGGTTCTAAATTTGCCACCCTTGCCCCGACCCTTTGGAACTCCCTTCCCCTTGAACTTCGTACCACTACTCTTTACTCACAATTCCGTAGACACCTCAAGACTTATTTTTTCACGAAGTCTTTTGAATAATCCTCCATCAACCCTCCCTGCCTATTAGCCCCGGATCCGGTTAGAGTTAGCGCCAAGAAACCGCTGGTATACGTGCGCTCTAGAAATAATTTAAATCAAATCAAATCAAATCAAATCTATTCGCCACCGAAGATAACACGCAATGTCTGCAGTTCTGCGCGTTGGAATTTCCAAGGCGGCACTCGCTCGGAGACGCTTTTCGTTGCGAGTGGAGTTGCGGTCTATTGTACGCCTTTCCACCTATACCACTTCTATCCAGAGTGCTGAAGAAGATCAGGCACGACCGGGCCCAAGTTATTCTCGTGGCGCCGGACTGGGCTCGAAGAGTCAGGTATCCCAAGCTACTCAGTATGAGCGTGGATCCCCCGAATCGTCTGCCTCTTCGGGAGGATCTTCTGTCGCAGCAACAGGGGACGGTCCTGCACCCGAACCTGTCCAGTCTCCACCTCCTTGCGTGGAGTTTGAGCAGCGGCAGTTGATTCCCTTTGACTTGCCACCTGAAGTCTGTGATGTGATTCTGGCAGCCAGGCGTCCCTCCACTAAAGTGGTATACGTCTGCAGGTGGAACAAATTTGTGGCATGGTGCACAGCAAAGTCTGTGGATCCCCTTTCTGCTCCTCTTTCCGAGGTCCTTTTGTTCCTTCTTTCTTTGGCCCGGCAGGGCTCTGCTCTGGGCACTATCAAAGGTTATCTTTCTGCCATTTTTGCCTTTCTCAGGCTACCTGATAAGCCCTCTCTGTTCAAGTCCCCTGTTGTAAATAGGTGATGCCACAGTGGGACTTGAATCTGGTTTTGACCTATCTGATGTGCGCTCCTTTCGAGCCGCTTCACAACTGTCCTCTTCGTCTTTTGACTCTGAAGACTGCCTTCCTGGTTGCTATCTCCTCCGCTAGGTGAGTGAGTGAGCTCCAGGCTTTCTTGTTAACCTCCTTTCCTTTCCATTCATCCGGACAAGGTTGTGCTCAGGCCCCGGCCTTCCTTTTTGCCAAAAGTTGTCACGGCCTTTAATATTGGGCAGACTGTTACCTTGCCCACTTTCTTCCCTCCTCCACATCCTTCCAGAGAGAAAGAAAGGCTCCACTGTCATGACCTAAAACATGCACTTTCATTTTACCTCCACCGCACACAACAGTTCCGGGTGGATGGCCAACTTTTTGTTGGCTACGTTGGCACCAAAAAAGGTTCGGCGGTGCACAAGAGGACTATCTCCCGCTGGGTTGTCTTGTGCATCAAAGCTTGTTATTCTTTGGCTAAAAAGGAGCCTCCGTTGGGGCTGCGTGCTCATTCCACTTGAGTAACTGCAGCAACTACTGCATTGGGACGGGGTGTCCCCCTGCAAGACATCTGTCAGGCAGCCTCGTAGGCATCATTGCACATGTTTACAAAACATTATTGCCTGGACAGCCACGTCCGGAGAGACGGCTTTTTTGGGCGTTCTGTTCTCCAGGACTTCCTGGTGTGATCTTGGTTCGCAGACCCACCACCGGGGTTGATATTGCTGGGGTATCTATTCTAAGGTAAGGAATCTATCACTAGGTGTTTCTTTCAGATGAACAAGTTACTTACCTTCGGTAACGATGTATCTGTAAGAAACATTAGTAGAGATAGATTCCTTACCGCCCCACCCATCCTCTCCGTTCAGCGAACTGATTTCTAGGGTTAAGGTTATCCCTTTCAGGGCCCTAGTTACAAGGCAACAGTGTTCAGTATCTTGCATGGCTTTGCGTTCCTGGCGCGGAAAGTTGTGTACAGAACTGACGTCAGCGCACGTTGGCGGCGTCTAAGTACTGGCCGCGACGTCATCCCTGCGATCACGATGCCGACGACAGAAACGGAGCCGCACGACGCCACCTACAGACGCGCAGGGGTACTGCTGACGAAAACACTTTCTGGATCCAGTCTGACGCCTGGGGATATTCTAAGGTAAAGAATCTATCACTACTAATGTTTCTTACAGATACATTGTTACCGAAGGTAAGTAACTTGTTCATATAACTCTAACATCATTGCACTTTAAAAAAACAGGAAATGCCATGCTGCACTGCAGATGGCTGCTGTGCAACATGGCTGAAAAACATCAACAAGCCAAATAGATCTCACATAGGCAAGACCCATTAGCTTTGCCAATGGATTTTTGAAGTGTTAGTTCCGCTTTCATTGCCTGATCTACACTCTACCTCGTCCTGGAGTTCAGGTTCATTTGCACCACTACTCACCCTAGAGCGACTCTACTGTATGTCCCAGGCACTCAGGCCCCATGCAGCTAGTCCTGCCAAGCTTCACTCATCAGGCGATAAATAAATGCAAATTTAGGAATTTTCCTGCAACTTTGCACTTGACAGAAAAGAAGACCAGCTGTTTGGAAAAGACACTTAAGGTTGCACACAGGCCGGCGATGGCTCCTCAAGGGTTAATTTAATCCTGTGCTGAACTTGACCAACATTTAGCTGCTGGCCGAAAGGGGAGGAGTTGGTTGTCATAGTTACAAACTGGGGCTGTTACTTGCAAATAAGAGCTTACAAAAGTTAAAGCAAGAAGAAAGGGGAGATCCTGGCTTCCTAGGAATTGCACATGTGGGAAAGAACCTTTAAAATTGTGTGTGTGTTTCTGCCAGAGATATCTGGAGATAGTGAATGTATTAGGCCCTTGCTGCTAGCTATGTTTGTGCAACTAGAGCCCAACCTCGCACCCCAACAATCATCGTCACATCTAGTAAGCTGCAGGACAACTGCTCAAATAACTAGAGCTGTAATTTCCTGTCTGGTCGGTGGCAGCCCTGGGCAGTAGGGGGCTCTACTAAACAGGGGTGGCAGGGTGAAGGGGAGGGACGTGGGGGGTAAATAAATAAAACAAAGACTTACCTGCAGGCCGGATGCCACCTCTCGGTCCTCTTCGGCCAGCTCCAGGAGCAGGAATCAGGAAGCACACAGGCTTCCGGACTCCTCTAGCCAATCACGACATTGCATAACAGCAGCATTGTGATTGGTTGCGGCGCTCAGAGAAGGTCTGGGACCATGTGCATTTTCTCTACCCAGGCTGCGCAATACAGTCGGTGGAGAACGTGCAAAGTACACTTGAATCTTTGGCCGGGCCATGACGGCCAGCCAAACTGTCATGCGCACTTAGAGTGTGCTTACCACTCCTCCCCCTGGCCCCTCTCTGGCTAGCCCACACCCAAGCAGGAACGGAAAAATAAAATAAACATTACGTTATTATCTCTTTATTTCCTTTTTAAACTACTTGTGGGGCGATGCTCCTCCCCCTTAGAGGAGGAGCTGCTGCTGGCCCTGGGTTAAATGGGGATGAAAGACCTCTGTTTTCCTGCAGCTCCTTCTTGTGCCAGGAAATATCACCTGGGGCCTGATGGGCTGGAACAGGAGCAAGTGGTCCTGCTTGAGGAGGCTGCTGTGTCACGCTGTTGTCAACAGATACCAGAGCTTCACAATGCTGCAGTGTTATATACCATTTTCGTTTTAACTCACTAAATGGAAGAGGCTAATTAATCCCACACCCTCTCATGTAAGTGTGGTTGCTGTCTTGTTGAGCAGACATTAGAACGCTGTTGGCAATTTACTTAGTTTACTATAAATAGACCGCATTGCATTTTCTCATGCCTCACTGAAGGCTGCTTTTGCTTTTCATTTCTCCCAGGCCTCTCCAGTAGGCACTGTGCCACATGGTGATCTCAGTAGAGACCATAGCCTGGCAAGATTTGCCGACAAGCCTGTGCAAGGGTGCTCTCGCACTTCAGGGTGTACGGATAAGGGACTGTGCTGACCACGCATGATGTCAGCAACATATACAAATGGGCTATCTGGTTAATGCACAATGTGCGGTGCATCATGTTCAGCAACAAAATACATTCCATGCCTTCTTGTCTTCAAAGGAACTTTTATTTTTCATTGCTCAATCTGGCGTATCAAACATCTTCAGTAAGGTCTGGCTTTTTAGTCAACAGTGCACAGAAAAGTTAAACTACATTTCCCATTTCCCAGAATGCAACTTTATAGTGGATAAGAAATGTCATAAATGGCTGAAAATGTAGCACCCTTTAAGGATTCTTTTGGAAAGCAGTTCACTTTTCTTGGCATGACTTATTGTTGCTCTACAGCCATCCGCTTAGGTCACACTCCCGGATCTTCACATGTGTGCACTTGGCTCCCTCGATAAAACCATCTAGGTAATTGAATTCAGCAATGCTGCAATGTTTGTACTTTATGCTATGGTTCATATTTGCATTTTTTTGAAGAAATTGTGCTCTCATCACCAATCCTGTAGGCTGTTAATATCATGGTTACACATTTCTATTTAACTAGGATCAGGTTACAAGGGCACTAGGTTAGTGCCCTTCCATTTCTGATGCTTTCCAGCAGCTTTAAGAGCTTCTTTGAGTTTTATGTTGCTCAAATGTGTGTAATTTCTGATATTTATATATGTTTCACTCGTCTTCATTGCTTGATTTTGCTCACGAGAAAGTGTCACTCATAGTTGTTAAATGTCACTCATAATTACATTGAAATCATGAAAATGTCAATCATATGCAATCCGAAACTTTGGCAGCTATGTGCAGTTTTATCTCCAAGTGCGGCTTTATTATTGAACCTTCCAAGCAGTAATATCATGATTATGTTTGCAAACGAGCAGCCACCATCATTTTGGAATTTTCCACTAGAGAAAAGAGAAGTTAGAGATGCGTGAACTATTGGAAAAATGTTGCTTCTGGAGTGAGGAATCTTACCTTTTGACGATTTCTTATTTCTGAATTCTTAGGGTGACACCACAAATTATTTCACCAACAGAGATTTCAATGGATATTATTACAAGTAGTAACAGGTTTACTTGTGGGAACCGTTTTTTCAGGTCAGTGGAGGAAGAAACAATGGGTAGCCTCAGATTTGTGCTGGCGCCGAGCCATCCTATCTGTTTCCACAGCAAATATGAGAACAGGGTTGTCTGCCTGTGGGTTTGTAGCAGGATTGGATTGGGAAGGCGGGCAATCAGGAATTGGTCGATGGGCGCGTGCCTAAGGTTCACCTGGGGCTGGTTTTTGGGCCTCTGTAAACAGGCCAAAGAGACTTCCCCACTGCCAGCCAGGCCACTTTAATGTGGCGCCAGCATCACAGAGCACTCCCCTGACATGCTGTAAACTGAGGCTGGGGTCCAGGTGTTGCTTTATCTTTGGGGCATTCTAACCTCGGTGCACTGCCTCGCGTGCTACCCTCTCCCCAGCCCGGTAGCCTCAAGGCATGTAGCTGGCAAGGGAGGTGTCAAAAAGAAGCAGCGTTATCCCCGCAGGGCCATCTTTTAGTCCATGGGGGGTGCAAGGAGGGTGTGTTGTATGCAGGGGCCTTGCAGGGGAGCAGGTGATATTTAGCCATTCTCACCTAGGTTATAATGTGCTGGTGAGGGGGTAAGAGAAGTTACCTCAGCCCCAGTGTCTTTTAGGTCTTGATTGGGGGATTGGAGAGGGTTGCACATAATTGCATGCAGCACCATGGTCAGAGCTGCAGATGTTGAAACTGAGGGCCATATGTACAAGCCCCTATCGCCACAAGAATGTCATTTTTTCCAATGTTCCTGTGGCGATAGGGTCTTTACCTTATTTACAAGGCAACGTTAAGCCACCTAACGTAGTTTAACGCGGCCTTGTAAATAAGGCCCCGTTTCACGCTATGTTTAGCGTGAAAGGGGTGGGCAGTGGATGTTCCGATGGGCGATACACACCAATACCCATTGATTTTGACACTGCCCCCTATTTACAAGGGTGGTGTAAATAGGAGGCAGAGCCAAAATTAAGACCTGGGAAAACCGGGTCATAACTTGACGAAACGAGGATTAATGCTTTATTTCTCCTCGTTTTTGCTTTTTCCATGTGCTCTGCCTTCTGCAGCACACATGAAAAAAGCAAAACGCCTTGGATTGTTCATGTTCAGGAAGGTGAAACTTCCTGCACATAAACAATCTTTAAAAAAATTGACATTTTGTAACTTCCAAGAGTGCTGCATTAAGCAGCACACATAAAAGTGACAAAACGGCATTTAAAGATTGTTTATGTGCAGGAAGGGACACCTTACTGCTCATAAACAATCTTCCCCTATGCACTATGATGAAAATGAATTTGATCTGGTGTAATGTAGCTGGTGCTCATGTTTCCAATGACTTTGGGCGGAGTTTAAGCTATACAAATGTATAACAAAATATAACCAGCCAGATTCCAGTGAGACTAACCAGATGGGGAATGTGGGCCACTTTTTGGGGAGTGGCCGGGCCTAATTGTGATCCCAATCCGACCGTTGTTTGTAGCAATGTCTCCCGGCTTTAGACCCCAGCTCTTTAGCTATATAATCTTTACAGGGGGGAAAGTAGAGGCCAAAAAAACTGGACAGTGAAAAACGTAGAGGCTAGATCCCGTCAGTGACAGACATTTGCCCTCGACCAACTAGCAATGTAAAGTAGGCGTGTCCTCGTGGCTGGCGGTAGCATGCATGCAACCTACAGGCATACAGGCGAGGGGGTGGGCTCCTCGGCACATGACTCAGGAGCTGAGCGATATGCATGACTGGAGAAGGGACATGGGGCCCCATGGCCAGAAATGATGTTGGTCAATTGAGCTTGAACCCGAAGGGTTCTGAGGTCCAGCGGGAAGACGTTAATCGTATGTGAGTGGCTGGCAGCTTTAAGGAGTCTGAGGGTCTCTGGAGTCAGTGGTGGCCTTCAGCGTTTTGAAGTGTGGTACCGAGGCTGAGACAGCACAGAGCCTGGCCTTGAGGCAGCTGGACGTGTCGGAAGAGACACAGATAAAGGATACACCAGTGTCCTGGCACCCCTCTGCTGAGCCCATCCTTTGCCTACAGATTCATGTGAATTAGGTGGAGCTCATGAAATGACCCCTGTCCTGGAAGGGTGCTACTCAGAGGGCCGCCAGTGCATGAGGGCGTTGTGAGTGAACATTGTCTTCATTTGTAACACTTGGGGGCATAGTATCAAGCACGGCGTTAAAATTGCTAAAGCGGCGATAATGGGCTTGATAATATGTCGGTGAGAATTCCCATAGAAGCCCATGTTGACACCTGAACATGGGCTTCTATGGGAATTCTCGAGGGCATGTTATCAAGCCCATTATCGCCGCTTTAGCGGCAGTTTTCTGCCGCTAAAGCGGCGATAATTTTAACGCCGTTTCTTGATGATATGCCCCTAAGATGGCAAACTCTCAGCTAAGAGTTACAAAAACTCATATGTGGTCTACTTGTTACTTTGTTGCTCTTTATATCTTACGTTTACTTTAATTTACGATTAGAACTATGCCGATTTATGGTGTGCTAGAATTTTGTATTTACTGTTCTCATTTGTATTTTTCGTTATATTTCATATATGATTAACTATGGAACCACACAAATACGACCACAAAAGTTTCAGTTCTGTGTCAGGGCCGGAGGCTCAGATAATGCTGAACAACTTCCGTTTACTGCTTATAGCAACCCATAATAACAAAAACTACACTACCTATAAACCCAAGGATCCAAGCTACAGATCATATGGTTAAATATCATCAGTCACGATCACGTCAGGCCAATAACCTGGCTCCATCCACCTGCACCCACGTTCTTCTTTCTTTGCTTCTTGTGGCAACTGAGGTGTTTTCTCCATCGCCTTTCATTCAGTCTATGTTTATAGCACTTTGTTTACATTTTTAAAAATTATTAATATTATTGGGCCATATACCACACTTTTGCTGCTCACTGTTCCACACTGGTAAACGTTGACTTTCTCCCTGAGCAGGCGGGGATGTGGCACACACCTTGTGGCTTCAAGCAGTAGGACTAGGCTTGCACCTTAATGTACAGTGGCCTCTCTGCTCGTCTCCTCTGGGCAGCTGCACACCTTCTATAGCCTGTTAGAGAGGAATCAGAAACACTTAAGCCAGTTCCTGGTCCATTTTTCAGCTGGTAAAGAGTGGGACCTGGTGAAGCCATTTTATTCGACTTTTGTGGATGAATGGTGATCTTTCATCACGTGACCTGTAGTTTGGAATATGAAAGTGACAAAGCTGTTCCTAAGGGAGATGGGAAGAGGACGTACCATGTAAAGAGAAGTCTGTTATGGATATTGGAGCCCTCACACAGCCATCAGGATATTGTGAATCACATACCCTTCAGGATGTAATGTAACATCATCGGGCTGCTCCTACGTCGAGTCGGCTGGTGCAATACCCGACGGGCTCTTGTTTAGAGAGCACTCTTGTGGAGATCTTTTATATCCAAGATAACCGATAGTTCAAATGGAAATGTGAAGCTCGATGATAATGTAGATGAATATTAAAAAATAGGGGAGGAAGTACTATCTCAACAATTTTATTATGATGTCTCCTCACCTAATTAAAAATATGAGGTAAAGTGTTAGTAACTCAGGTCTATGTTCTGGGTCGTCTACACTGCCTTGTCATGGTCAACATGTTTCTCACTATAACTGAGGTGTGCTCAAGTGATTCGTCAGGACCTAAAAAATTCTATCTACAAGTATATACCGAATGGGTTGTATGATAGACAATAAGCGTTCATATATATAGCTGGTATTGTTACCTGCGGCTCGGTCTACCTGTATGGAGAATGGGAGACCAAAATCATTGTAGAACGCTCAATCACAAAAACAGTTACCATACATGGTGCGAATAGAACGTGCGTTGGAGGTGAAAGTGCACATTCTGTGTAGGGGGAGGGGGAATAATTAAAAAAACACACAAAAGCCACGTGAAGTGATCACTCCAAAGGTGTTTCAACAGCAGTTAGTGGACTTACCCTATATACTCCATAGGATAAACCACTGCAGTCCCTGGTAGGCTGCGCAAGGAGTTCCTTGCGTTCTGTAGTGGTGTATGGGAGGAGTGCTTTAAAAACATGTTTGATCACCAGATACAGTACTCCAGGGTCATTAACACCCCTTCTCTTGAATCCACAACATTTGTATATTGCAACTCTAGTGGGGATCACTGATGGGTATGAGTAAAATCAGGGAACACTCTGAGAGCACCTACTGTCTGTAGTGGTCAGTCGGTAAGGATACGTGTTCCTGAAAGTAATAATAAAAGATTCACGCAGAGCCGCTTGTTCAAAAGACAACATCCTACATACAAGATACTTCAGATCTACTAAGACTTTTACTAGATCTACCCCCTACAGATGAGATCACATTGTTGATGAGCCTAGACGTGCAGGCCCTATATACAAACATAC
Source organism: Triturus cristatus (assembly GCF_964204655.1). NCBI lineage: Eukaryota > Metazoa > Chordata > Amphibia > Caudata > Salamandridae > Triturus > Triturus cristatus. The sequence continues at coordinate 63,310,532 of NC_140580.1, read as the reverse complement.
CCCAGAGGGCCACACTCGAAGTGGTGGAAAACATTCTCCAGCTTGAACCACGGCAACACAACACTCCCATAAGTTTCATTATGGACTGCGCTACTTTAGCCATGACAGAAAACTTTTTTGAATTTAAAGGGCAGATCTACAAACAAACACAGGGCACTTGTATGGGCAGCACCTTTGCGCCCAGTCTGGCCTGTCTGTACATGTCCGATTTCGAGACCCGCCATATTTTTCACCATGCAAACCCCTACAATACTGACATCTACCTCTGGAAGAGGTTCATAGACGGCATCTTGATACTATGGAAAGGAGAAATGTCAGCTTGCCTAGAGTTCTGCAATTGGATCAATACTTTGGATCCACATCTCAAATTCACACATACAGTGTCAGAAAGCAGTATCCCATTTCGAGACCTGAACATCAATCTTCATGTAGGTACACTCTCTACTACACTATATAAAAAACCAACTGATCGCAACAGCCTGCTACTATACTCCAGCCACCATCCGCGGAGCCTGAGAGATAACTTACCCGTGGGACAATTCCTAAGGATAAGACGCAATTGTAGCAACTTAACTGATTACAAGACTGAAGCTGAAAAATTAGCTAGGAATCTAAAAGCACGTGAATATCCAGCCAAACAGATCGCCCAAGCCAACAAAAGAGCCCGTAATAATCCCAGAGAGGCCTTACTGGAACCAAAATCTAAAACACAAACAGAGAACCTCACGTGTGTTACCTCGTTCACCCCGTATCTAATCAGATCACCAAGGTGATCAAAAAACATTGGAAGATACTAAATACAGGCTCCATGACTCTAGCAACACCTAGGTTCTCTTTTAAACGCACAAGAAATCTGAGGGACTCTGTGGTCCACACCCGTCCACGACCACAGAGACTGACAACGCAGAGACCACTATGGGATCTGCCCCCTGTGACCGGGCATTACCCTTGCGGTTCTTGTTCTGTTTGCCACCTTACTGACATACACAAGACAGTTGAAATCAATGACAATCTCAAGTGGGAAATACGCCGCCACACCAACTGCAATACAACCAACTGTGTATACATGATTACATGCCCTTGCACACTACAGTACATAGGCATGACAATGCGCCCTGCCAAGACGCGCATCATTGAACACCGCAGTAACTTTCGCTGCAAAAAAATCAACACCAAAATGTGTGCGCATTTTTTAGAAAAAGGACACCCCCCTGATTCTTTTAGATGGCTAATTCTGGAAACATTTCCGAACATAACTAAAGAAGCCCTATTAATCAAAGAACAACGGTGGGTGTATAAAAGTGGCACAGACACCTCAGGACTCAATGATGCTATCCCGTGGTGCTCCCTTAAACCACCTTAAGACATTGTGCACACTAAGCTTCTTAGTTACCACACCTGTATCTGACTAGCCTTTTTATACACTAAGCCATGTCCACACTTATTAGACCTTGTATTAATATTCAGGTCACTAAATAAATAGTGTGGGGACTGTAACCGATTTAATTGAGGTCCGGGAGTCTAATACATTGAACAACTATGGCTGACTACACTTGGCTGCCACGGATGTTTTAATTTGGCAAGCCGCCATTATGGCAACATCAGGGGATATACCATAGCCATATGAACTGAGATCGTTTTGTTCTAAACATAAATATAAAATATATTTCCTCCACACAATCAGCAAAGTAGACACGTACCCAATTCTTGAAATAGCATCGCTAATACCAACTTATAAAAGGCATTAAAAACACGAATGCATCCGCCACATGGTTACCAAGCGACCACCCCGTCTCTCGTACCTCTTCCAACATGGCGGCCAACTTAGTCGTTTGCAACACCAACGAATAGCAGTGCATTCAATTCCGCATGAGCGGTTACGTGAATCCCTTCTTATACCTACGTGAGACCGTTGAGCCCCACCCCCCAGTCCTGGTAGTGCGGGGTAGGTCGACGGGCGACACGGACTCGGCGTGTCAGTAAGTAAAACCGCATGGCTTTTTACGAAAATGTATGTAGTACTGCTAGCTCCACTACGCGGAAAGGTTTTTAGATCCACACATCGATGTCACACTTCAGGATCTAGGCTATACCTAAGTTCATTAACCACTCATGCACTAGGTTTAAGAGTCATTGCCCTTTATCTACCTAGACAAACGGGACAACGCAGATCCATACAGGGCATTATAATGAGACTTTAATCATAACGCGGAGACACGATTTCTTGTTCTGTTTTTTGCTCTGCGTGAATCTTTTATTATTACTTTCAGGAACACGTATCCTTACCGACTGACCACTACAGACAGTAGGTGCTCTCAGAGTGTTCCCTGATTTTACTCATACCCATCAGTGATCCCCACTAGAGTTGCAATATACAAATGTTGTGGATTCAAGAGAAGGGGTGTTAATGACCCTGGAGTACTGTATCTGGTGATCTAACATGTTTTTAAAGCACTCCTCCCATACACCACTACAGAACGCAAGGAACTCCTTGCGCAGCCTACCAGGGACTGCAGTGGTTTATCCTATGGAGTATATAGGGTAAGTCCACTAACTGCTGTTGAAACACCTTTGGAGTGATCACTTCACGTGGCTTTTGTGTGTTTTTTTAATTATTCCCCCTCCCCCTACACAGAATGTGCACTTTCACCTCCAACGCACGTTCTATTCGCACCATGTATGGTAACTGTTTTTGTGATTGAGCGTTCTACAATGATTTTGGTCTCCCATTCTCCATACAGGTAGACCGAGCCGCAGGTAACAATACCAGCTGTATATATGAACGCTTATTGTCTATCATACAACCCATTCGGTATATACTTGTAGATAGAATTTTTTAGGTCCTGACGAATCACTTGAGCACACCTCAGTTATAGTGAGAAACATGTTGACCATGACGAGGCAGTGTAGACGACCCAGAACATAGACCTGAGTTACTAACACTTTACCTCATATTTTTAATTAGGTGAGGAGACATCATAATAAAATTGTTGAGATAGTACTTCCTCCCCTATTTTTTAATATTCATCTACATTATCATCGAGCCCCACATTTCCATTTGAACTATCAGGTATCTTGGATATAAAAGATCTCCACAAGAGTGCTCTCTAAACAAGAGCCCGTCGGGTATTGCACCAGCCGACTCGACGTAGGAGCAGCCCGATGATGTTACATTACATCCTGAAGGGTATGTGATTCACAATATCCTGATGGCTGTGTGAGGGCTCCAATATCCATAACAGACTTCTCTTTACATGGTACGTCCTCTTCCCATCTCCCCTAGGAACAGCTTTGTCACTTTCATATTGTATACTTTGGGCACACTTAGCTGGACCTTTCCAAAAGCCCATTTGCCCCCCCCCTCCTTTGTTGATTCACCTGTAGTTTGGACCCATGGTTTTATTGGTGCTGTAGTTTTTAGTATGCTTGGCTGCTGTGAGTAGTAAAGGAAGTTAATCATAACCCTTGTATCTGTGTCCCTCATTTAATTGGGTTTGAGCTTTGTATTAGCTAGAAAATGTTACACTATTTATAAATGCTATCTTGCAGAGGACTGGTTGATTTCAATGTGGACCTCAGTAGAAGGAACCGGATTGTCTCCGAGAACCACTTGAGGGGTGGGGGGTTCGTCTGATGATGACTTTGGATTCTGTGCTTTACCAATCAGACTTCCTCCTAAGATAAAAATCCAATAAACATATTTAGTGGTGAATAAATGGCTGGCCTAGCTGTAAGAACCAGTTCCTCTTGATTTGTTGAATTTCACACCTCTCCCTTGCAGCCTAAGATACACCCTTCAGGCTACACTTTTCACCAAATCATGCTGCTTGCTGGTAAGGTGATTTTGGGGTGGAAATAAACATCAACAAGGGTGGGGCAGGTGATTTTGCCCCACCCTTGCTTTCCCTGTACCTAAGGCTCTACTTGCCATCAATTAATAGCACCAAATCCTTTAGACCAGCATACAGAAAGCTGTAACGCCGCTAGTGTGAAATGTGAATGGGTATTCAGCAAACCTTGAGCTGGTAAACTATTATACTGGAAGTTTCTTATCTAACAAAAGGAACAGCAGGGGGCTGTTGTAGGTGTACACTGTTGTGGAGAACAAGCTACTTACTTACGGAAATACTATTTCTGGTATAGACTATCTAACTGCAGATTCCTCACCTTTTGAAATTTCCCCAGGCGTCAGTTTCGGATCTCAAAACATATTCAGCAGTACCTCTGCGTGCCTGTCGGTTGTGCCCTGCAGCTTCGCACCGACGCTGTTGTGCTCCCGAAATAACATGCGGGGTCGATGTAGTAGCCACTCCCATGCACTGACGTCAGTTGCATTTTAAGCTGTCTGCCCCCCAGACACACAGACCCAACAGTAAATTGGTTTTGACCAGTGTACACAATCATAGACTTGGGACCTAATTAATGGGTAGAGTCCAATTCATGGAACGGGGAGGGCTGGAGGGTTGGTGAGGAATCTGTGGTTGGAGACTCAATCAGAAGAGTAAGAGTGTTACTGAAGGTAAGTAACTTGTTTTCTTGGTGGAGAGGTGTGGCTCACTGGTTAGAGGCGGCAGACCCGTAAGCAGAGAATCGGCCAGGGACCAGGGTTCAATTCCCGACGAGGCAGGGTCGTGGACCAGGGTCAAAACGGACTCGATAATTCTCGCCTTGGTACCTACTCTAACCAGGAACACACTCGGCAACTCTGGGCATTAAGCGTGCCTCATCTCTACAATGGCCCCCCAAAGACGCCGGGGATGCCTGGTTTCACCTTGGAGATACCCAGAAAGGGACCATCTCACAGGGATAGCCAGGACGGGTTCCCCAGCGGTCTACAGCGCCGGGACGCCCCGTTGCTGGGGCAGCTGTGCGCTTTACAAGTCTACAACATTTACATGGACACTTCTAACCACAGATTCCTCAACTTTGGAATAGGTACCAGAACAGTACCTAGAAGAAAGTGGGTCTGTGAATTGGCTCAAACCAAGAAGTCCTATAGGACTAAGTGTACAATTTTTCAGTAAACCTTGGTATCCAGACAGTAGTGTTTCATGAACATATGGCAAAATGCCCATGTTAGCCACCTGGCAGATGTCCAGGACAGGAACCTCTCATGCCAATGCAATGGTAGCAACTTTGGCCCTAGTGGAATGATCTTGCAGTCTTTCCTGAGGATGCTTTTTGATCAGTGTGTAACAGATCTTGATGCAGAGTATGATCCAGAGGGGGCTGTCCTTTTCTGCACGATCTTGTCTTTTATCACTCCAGCGAACCACACAAAAAGTTGATCATCCTCCGAGTTTTCATTGGTACAATTGATATAAGCTCAGCGTTCTTTTGTGGTCTAAGCGATGGAGCCTCTCCTTCATAGAAGGGTCAGGTGGTGCATAGGATGCTGGCAGGGTGATGGTTTGGCTGTTGTCACAACTTTAAGCAGGAAGGATGCTCGCATCTGCACAACCAGTTTGTCTGGGAAGAAGGTAGTATACAGCGGATTGACACAGAGAGCCTGCAGCTTTTCCACTCGCCGCACCGGTGTTATGGCGACAAGGAACACCATCTTGAGAGTAAGAAGCTACAATGGACAGCTGGGAAGCAGCTCCAAGGGGGTACACATCAAACATGTAAGGACCAAGTTAAGGACCCAACTCTGGCGTGGTGAAAGAAAAGGAACGAAACAAGTGTTGGAGACCTTACAAATACACATCACCACTAATGATTTAAACAATGAAGGCTGGTCTGGCAACCACAAAGAGGCAGAAAGAGTCGAAGAGGTATCCGTTAACTGTGCCCAAAGCAACGCCTTGCTGGGCAAGAGACAAAACAACAGAAAGTCAGATAACTTGGCATGGAGAGGGTCAATCTGGGGTGTGCCAAACCACACATTTGTCCCACCGACAGACATGTACTGTTTTTGTCAAGGGATGACTGGCTGCCAAGATAACATCAACCACCTTCATAGGAAGGCTGAAGGTGTTCAGCTGTTGCTCCTCAATCTCCATGCATGAAGGTGGTGATTGCTAAGTCCCAGGACAGCAGGTCATCCTGGAGGGGCAGCCTGATCGGAGGACAGATGCTAAAGTCCAGAAGCCATGGATACCATACTCTCTGTGCCCAGTTTGGAGCTACTAGAATTACTTGGGCCTGGTTGGTCCTGATCTTCTTCAGAACTCAAGTCATCAGATATCTGCGGGAAGGCATACAGGAGTCGTGAGTTCGACTCTAGGCAGAATGCATCCCATAGAGAGACACCTTGGAAACTCTGATGCGCAGGACTGCTGACATTGCTGTTCTCAGCGATGATGAATAGATAGAGCCAAGGTTCTCCCCATCTGAGGAGATGTGTAACTGTTACTTGTGATTCACTAGGATTCAAAGGCCGAGCTCTTCTGCCCTTACATCTAAAGGTTCACCACTGGAAACATCCCTTGATGTTCCAGCCATTTCCAGGGGTGTAGTGTCCCTTGGCACAGGGTACCAGACTCCAGACCGCCCTGCTTGTTGCAATTCCTCATGGTGGGGGCAGGGTGGGGGTGGTTTCTAAGCACTAGCCTCTCTTTCATGGAAAGAAGGAAGACTTCCAACAGCAAGCAAATGGACCTCAGCTCCAGCAGGTTGATAAGGAGCTAGGCCTCTGCCGGAAACCAAAGGCCTCTGATCTCCCCCTCTCCGAGGTGGCGCCCTAACCCAGAAGGGATAGATCGGTCACCACTATCAACTCTGTGTGGGGTAGGGGAGGGATCTGCAGCTGACCCATTCACGGTCCAGCAACCACTACTGCAGATCTTTCGCATTCTCCTCAGGTATCTGGACGTGGTCTGAGAGGTCCCCTTGATGTTAGGCCCAGTGAGACGTCAGATCCCACTGCAGAGCTTGCATATGCCAACTGGTGAGCTTGAGCAGGAGGATGCAGGAAGTAATCATTCCCAGTTTCCTCAGACTTAACCTCACTGAAATTCAGGACAGAGGATGAGAGATCAGGATCATAGTCTATATGTTCTAGATTCTCATTTCCGGGAGAAAGGCGCACAACCAAACCAAGTTCAGAATAGTTCTGATGAAAGGGAGCATCTGAGAAGGAGTCAGGTATGGCTCGGCATGTTGCTTTTGAACCCTAAAGATGGCAGGTGGTTGACTACTTCAGCAGCCAGTTGTCAGGTATGGGAAGTCAAGAAACTCTGACCTCTGAAGATGTGCTGCTACCACCACCACGCTGCTACCACCGCCATCAATTTTCTGATCTCCTGATGTGAGACCAAAGGGAAGCACAGTAAACTTAAAATGCTCCTGTCCCACCACTAACCGCTGCACCTCAGTCTGCAGGTCTTGTATATGGAAATAGGCGTCATACACATCTCAAGCCACCATCTAGTCTACAGGGTGAATTTTTCTTTCCGGAAGAAGGTATTGAGAGTGCGCAGGTTTAAAATAGGATGAAGGACTCGGACCTTCGGACCTTCTTAGGCACCAGAAAGTAGTGGGGATAACAACCATGACCTAAGTCTGGCGTTGGCACCCTCTCAATAGCCCCTTTGGTCAAAAGGGTTTGCACTTCCTGTCACAAGACGGACAGATGGTCCTCTGTCAGCCGCTTTGGGGACGGTGGAAGGTTTAGCGCAGTGGCAATGAAGGGCAAAGAGTACCCCTTCTGAACCATCTGCAGGATTTACCGGCCCAATGTGATGGTCTGCCACTGTGTGGCTTTGCGGCACTTATGGCACACTAAAAGGGTTTGGCAGGTCGGGCGTAGACTGCACTTGCTGATGCTGACCACAGGGGCAGTGGGCGCCACAGCCGTGAAACTGCTCGGCACTTGGCTGGGGCTGAATTGTCTGATGGTACTGGGCACCTCTGCTGAAGCCAACAGGACAGATAAGCCTAGGGAGTGTGCTGTGGCCCTGCTCTGCTTGAACTGTTCGATAGCGGAATCTGCCTTATTCTTAAACAGGCGAGTCCCTTCAAAGGGCATGTCCATAAGGGTTATATGTCGATGGAGAGGCCAATAGCCCACTCAATTGAATCAGTGGAATCTAAGCCACAACAAATGATGAACTTGGCTGCATTATGACCATCCTGCATGGCTTGCGTTAGAACAGGCTGTAGGTCTTCTGGGACACCTAGAAGGAATTGAGCCACTGAATCCCAAAGAGCATGAGAAAGTGGCTTACGAGGCAGCTGGCATTCACAGACCTGAGGGCCATGCTGGTGGGAAAAAATGCATTTTTTCTAAAGTAAAGTTCTTCTCTCATTTGGACTACCTGTCAGGGGAAGTAGTGGGAAAGATGTTCCGGTTCATCTGACTTGTAGATACCTATACCAACCTTTCAGAGAAGGGATGCTCATCTTGCAATTTGGTGATTAACTGCGGGGCCATAGGAAGGATTGGCACAGTCCCTTATAAGGGAATCTGTAAGTGTCTCATTGAAGGGCAAGAGGGGTTCAGTAGATGTTTGCCCTGGCTGGAGCACTTCCATCAAGACATTGGTTTTGGCCTCTAAGGTGGGGAGCTGGAGATCAAAAACTTTGGCTGCTCAATGCTTGTTTTCCGGGTCAGGGTGGACCTGGCTTGGCAGTATGGGTCGGACTGTCCCTATTGGAGCACGGTCAAGAATGATTTGCATATAGCTGGGTCCAAACTGAGGTGGCATGGTGTGCAAAATAATGGATTGGAATGAGGACTGAGTTATTACCAGCGGATGAGATTAATTCAAGCATTCCATCCATCACTATTTTTCATACTTCCTTGTGGAGGTGGCAAGTCTAGGGGGGAAGTGGTGCTTTGATGAAAGTCGAGCAGGGCCTCCGTCAAGTTCATAGCGGCATCGAATTAGAGTCAGAGAGCATAATGAGCAGCCTTGCCCTCCGGCATTGATGGAGTTGGTATCGGCCTTGAGGCTACAAGAACTGGCATGGAGTGTCGCCCTGGAGGTGGAGTTGGTGCATGAGTCTGAGGATGCCCAGTGGTGAATTCAGAGAGTCTACTTTGTGCCAAGGGCAAAATTGCCAGCGGGATCCCTGATTTGGGGAACCTCTTGGCACCTTAGGGCCTGCAATTGTGCCAGAAGGAGTCTGTAAGCATCCGAAGAGTCGCTGCACGGTCTTGCAGAATTCTTTGATCTGCCTCGTATTCGTACATGTCCCAGGATACTTGGGTTGTATCTACCAAGACAAGTGTGGGATGGGCTCCAAGGTCAACCGACTTCATGAGCGAGACCCAGAAGTATGGCAATGTACCCGTGGCTGACTTACGCTTAGATTTGTAAAACTTTTCTTCGACTTACCCGCAGACTTAGAGCACCACGACCGACATCTGGACCAGGAACAGGACCGGTAACAACCTTTCGACCTGGGCCAATCTCATTGCAGAATCTTCTCGTATTTGGCAACATAACAGATTTGCCTTGCGGTCTCATGTGACTTTTGAGTTCAATGATGCGCAGTCACTGCAGGCCTTAGAGTCGTGGCTCGACTCCATGCACCACAGGAAAACCTGATGAGGATTTGTCACAGACATTTGTTGGCCTCCTGTCATCTCGGGAGGTGACATTTTCCTTGCACACTGCAAAATCTTTAGTTGAAAAACTGTCTCAAAGAGATGATTGATAGCTTTGGATCCCTGACTGGTGGTATAGAAAGAAACAAACGGATGTCCTTGCATGGGAGTGGCACATACATAGGCACTGCACATTATTTGGGGAGCGGAATGTTGTCAGTGTGGCGCTGCACGGCACCACTTACTGCCAAACAGAGGTACTGCTAAAAAAGTTTCCAGATTCCAGTATGATGCTTGGTGAGCATTCAAAAGGTAAGTATCTATCAGAAATGGGAGTTCACAGCAAATAATACTGTTGCTTATGGAAGGCATCTTGGATGGCTTGTATCTATTTGTTCAACATGGTAAAAGTGGCAACACTGGGTGCAAGCCTACATTAGTGGAATGCCATTGGGTATATTTAGGAGTTTTTGGAGTCTGTTTATAATATGGCCCCCATTAGCACAACCAGAAGGGTCTGCTTCAGCACGAAATATTCCACTGACAACACAAAATAATCTATTTTTGAATACAGCAAGAGAAGCAGAGTTCTGAAGAAGATATTTTAAGTGGCTTCTGAGGTCAAGTGAGACTCGATTCCTTTTTGTAAAAGCTTGGTAATTGATGCTACGATATGCAGGACTTTGCTAATAAAAGTTCCATAAAAACTACACAAGCTTAGGAAGCTGCGACTGATCTTCACTAATATAAAAACTCTGCAAAAAGTGCTCTTTTCTGTCTAAAACACCTCAAGAAATTAAAACCTTTTCTTCCCCATGATGACCTCAAGACAGTAGTCCAATCCCTAGTTCTCTCTAAAATCGACTACGGGAACGCCATCCTAACAGGGACTCCAAAAGCTCACCTAGCCCCTCTAAGGGCAGTGTTGAACATGGCCGCTCGACTTGTATCCGGAGTAAAAAGATTTGAACACATCACTCCAGCTCTCAACTCCCTCAACTGGCTTCCCATGGAAGGGAGGTGTAATTACAAACTGGCCTGCATCACACACAAAACCCTTCACACTCCGGCCCCTAACTACCTGAACAACAAACTGGTTAGAGCAGGTCAATCCAGGATGCTGAGAAGCTCCAACTCACTCCTTAATCCTCCGAAACTGAAAAAGAAAACCACACAATACCGATCGTTCTCTGGCAACGCTCCCAGGATGTGGAACGCTCTCCCTAGAGTCCTCAGATGCAACACCTCCTTCTCCTGTTTCAAAAGGGACCTGAAAATCCATCTCCTTAACAAATACTTTCCTGACCAACGTCAACTAACCTAGACTTCAATATCCGAGTTTACTCCTTTCTCTTGACATTCAAGGATAGTTGGTGACCGGACTGTGTTAACCACCTTACCTTCCATGCTGTATTTTTTCTATCCCTGGTTTTGCTTCCTTACTGCCTGCCTACTTTGTAATGCACTTACCGTCTGTTTTTCTTTACTGTATGTATGTAAAGCACTCTGATACCTACGGGTCAAGCTAGCGCTATATAAAACCTTTTAAATAAATAAATAAATAAAATAAATAGGACTGAGGCAATCTAAAACTGCTTATCTGTTTTTTGGGTCTATCTTGGGAGTTCTCTTCGCCCTTGGTAGATGAAGATAAATCCTCAAAACTCCACACTAGTGGTGTGGCACTGTCATTCGCTGACGTTGATCTACGCGCCATGAACTCAAAACATTTGCAGGACCGTGATAATATGATCAGGTTTTCCACCTCCTAATCTGGAAAAATAAAGATGTTGTCGTATGTAGGTGATAATAATGTTGTGAAGTAGTCATGGAAACCCATATGGACAAGGAATTATAAAGCAGGAGGCACATTACACAATACAACCTGGCCACTTTATTGACCAGGTTCTAGTTAATCTGTTGGTCTGTCTAGATTAGGTAAATCTTGGTGGTTTTTCACCTCGTCCAAAAGAATCTATGATTACTAGCGGGTCACAGTTAACAGTCACACAGTTCTGGGCCCAGTAAATAATGTTTGTTCTTTGATCACCGCTTGACTAGAGAACAACAGGAAGTAGAGAGGCTCGAGCTGTCGGCCGAATTTCTATTTGCCGAGTTATTTTGCAGGTAATATTTGGAGAGTAACCAGCATGAATGGTAGTATGAAATTCATCAGTCACTGGTACGACATGGACTTCTTTGGAAGCTGAAAAACCTGCTGCCATCTTATATTTCTCATTCCTCTTGAATCTGCCTGACTGAATTGAAATACATCAAAAGCAACCCTTCTCCCCAAGACTATATGGGTTTAGGTCTCCACAGGCATGAATCTTAAATTGTGGTGTGTTCATTGGAATCATACTAATATTATAGTCCTGACAAATTAAGGCTTGATGTTTTCTGTTATGTGGGTGACTATACCAAATTTGGGGGTTACAGGGTACCCAATGGAACCAGCAAATGTGTTGTTGATAACATTTCCTACTGCCCCCCAATGTACTTCGTCACAGGGTATTATGTGTTGATTAAAAAGTTTGATAATCAGATGTAACAACTGCAGAATCTTCAGTTTATTATAGCACTACTACAAGATGGAAGCTAATAGACCACAGTGTGTACACAAACTGGATTTTTCCATTTTGCCTTGTCTTTTCAACTAAATAGCACCACCCACTTATTCTACCATTTTTAATTGTATGTTCATCATCTACAGTTTTTACAGTTTGAATTGGTTATTCACGGTCTACAGTTTCCCAAGATCATATCTCTCAGGGTAAGCAAGAAAGAACAGTTCAGCCCTTTTGCATAGCCCTTTCCCTTCCATTCCACTCCTTAACCCTAGGCTATTGAAGTATATAAGTTTCTGGCACAGTGGCTTAGATTGAAAAAAAACGTCCTTCAGTTTCTCCTGCTGTTGTCTAAATAATGCCAAAGTAATTATTTCTTTTCATAATACACACAAAATGTGATGGGAGAAATTAACGCAAATAGTGTAACCCACTGGTAGTTGCTCGGTGTAGCACCCTCTTTGCCTCTCAAGATAAAATCCTGCATTTTGTAAATAACTACTGCCCCTGCTCCTCATCCGAACAGTTCATCCCAAACTGGCAGACGAGGCACCCCAAGATGGCACCAAGAGCGACGCCAGACCGGTTTTGGCCTACTAAGGCCTTGTCAGTGAAGTATAGCTTGGATCCTATGGCACAGTGAGCAAGGATCACTTTTCTGGGCATACCCTTGCCCAATTAAGACATTACATAATACACATAAAAGGGATGGGAGGAATACTTGCAAATTGTCAGTCTAACTACTGGCAATCGTTCGGAGTAGGATGCCAATCCTCTTTTTCTCGCTCACCATGACACTCTAGACAAAGACCAGCCTTAGGCACACCAGCACTGACCCTGCTCCTCATGGGAACTGTCCATCCTGAACTGCTTTTTTTCTTTTCGACAATTGGCTTAAACTGCAAACGAGCTGTTACCAGTCAGATAGGTAAGAATAACTGTTCCCTTGCTTCAGATCAATCAGCTCACTATCAGTGACATCATATGCATCCTATCTCCGCCAAGATGGGTCCAATCATACAGGAATGTATTATCATGGACACTGACCGTGTAGAGATGCCACCTGCCATTGTTTCACTTATTCAGGGGCCCTGGAAAACAGAAAAACTACTTGGTTAAAAAATCTGGAAATAACAAGTTGGGTTACTGCGATCATCCATAGCTGGAATTTATTTGTTTTCCGAGGGTAGCTCTCAGGTGGATGTAAAGGCACTGCCAGTGACATTTCTACCATAAGTGTTGTTTGGAGCCCAAAAGGAATGGACATATGAGCTACCCGAGATCTAAAGGATGAATATCCCAAACTGTTCTACAAGAAGTGTGCTTAGGTGCCATTGTGCCTGGTTGGTAAAACTATTAAGTCTAGCTCGCAGCTGATCCATCCTGCCCTGTATGACTGCATCTACAGTACTACAAGGCTGCTGATTTAGGCTGGAGCATGGTCATGTTACCTTTTCAAGTCAAGGCTATATATAGGTACCAGGGTTCTGAATCAGGTCGATTCTTCCAAGATGGGTGAAAAGTCTACATTTTCGAAAAAGACCCAGATATGCAAACCCATGCACAGAAAGCGACTTGTCTCCACTCTCACCATGTATCATCTTTGTGATGCCAAGTAAATGGAATCTGATCACCAAATTTGGATGAGGAGCTTGGTTAGTGGTCTCCATGGAGTTGATCCTGTTGAGAGAAGGTCCTACAAATTCCTTCATTGAATTTTCCATTGGGGAAATTTTCTGGGTCTTGGCTGGCAGGCACACGACTCAGAAGTGGTGTGACTTGAGGCAGTGAGACCTGGACAACGGGATCAGTAGCATACATCACTTCCTACATAGTCCTTTCCAGTGATGTCACTTACTAGGTCTTAACCCGGGGGTAGGGGTAAGAGGATTTGTAGTTTGATCCATAACAATTAATGTATAGTTTAGTATCCAGTATCACTACCATTTACTACATGTATCCAAGGCCTTTAAATAAAATGCCATCCATAGGTTGCAGCTCCCTTTGTGCCCCCCATTACAGTATCAGGTTGATAAGATGCCAGTTCCTGGGCTTTAAAGGGAAGATGTGGCAGGAGACAGTGGAAGTGTGGCGTCACTTACAGCAGGCATGATCATTGAGGTAGATTGCGTCCTTTCAGTGTTGCTCCTTGGTTGGTAATGTTATGAGGGATAAAGGGTCATTAGGTAGACAGTTTGAAGTTTGGCCATTAAGGGACTTTGAAAGTAAAGTTAATAAATAACCCATGCCACAGCTTGGATACTTACTCCAACTTTGCGACTTTGGGAATCTTAATTTAAAACACTTCCAGGGAATAATTATCGGGTCAGGATTTGAACTGGGGCATGGCAACGTGCCACATTAGACATACCCCACCAATGTTTGAGTTTGATGAAGAGGATCCATTCTTACTACTTTTGCTTAATGGTTAGTTACTACTGGCATGCAGGTGTATGTGAAAACATCAAAAGACCCAAACACAGAAATGACTTCAGTTTTAGAAATGCAATATGTTATTTCAATCATTAAACTTTGACATACTTTTTAGGGTCAAAGGGATGACTGAGAAGCCACAGAGAAAGAAATACTAAAGAAAACTAGCGAAGCAGAAAATCATTATATTAAAAGAACCGCACCAACAGAAAAAATACAAGTCTAGAGAGACTCAGGAAATGTAAGAAACTAATGAACAGAGATCATGTTTTTCATTATTTATTTATTGTTTAAAGACGTATCCAAAGAACAAATGTTTTAGCAATTAGAGGACTGTACACATGTTTTTACACATAACAGCAAAATAACAGATGATGCCAACAATTACTTATTGCACATGAAGTATACTCCACAATATATTTATATATACACATATCTGATGCACATATTTCAATTCTCAGATAAAAAAAGTGCATGTAATTTTTGCAGTTAATCTAGCATCAGTTCAGTCAATGTTTAGCAATCTACCAAAACTTCCCATTACTCTAGAATTAACTTAATCCAACAAATGCACATTTGCATTATGCACAATGATAGAGCTCGGCAGTAACATGGTTGCTTTATACAAACTGAAATAACAATGCAAGAACAAGACCCTTGTGGAGGTGTACTATTTCTTAATAACCCTTTTCAATAATGCCTTTTGTATACCATTTTATTCAACAGGCATACATGTTTGAAAGGAAATTTGGGAAACTAGACATGCATGGCACGGTTTCTTTGGAATTTAGTAAGCGTGTAGGTTTACCAATACAAGTAACGGTTAGCATTTATGGTATCTGTTCTTTTACAATTCAGATTGTGGACATGCCATCATTTCAAACCCTACACATATGTCTAACTGCTGAATTAGGAGGGGACTTCAGATGCTTCATAATTTGTCCATAAACTCAGCAACACAATTCTGGGCTTACTCAGATATTACAATTGGAATTGCACAAACACACCTCCAGAAGTGCAAAGAGGTCTGTGTCTAGCAACGCATTGCAATACTCAAAGTCTTCAGGTTCCTAACGTTTTAAACGAGGCTCCACACAAGAGTATGTGTGGCACATTTGATGAGGCACAAATACAGTGCCTATGACCATTTGGATTGATGTTGGGAGTTGATCCCACGATTCAACATCCCCAAATGAAAATGGATAATCAGCAAATATGCCGCCCATACTCTAAGACAACCAATCCAGACTGCTCTCTGAACTGACTCCTGAATAACTAATATACATTTAACATTAAAAGGTTATTAACATTAAAAACTATAATGAAATGTCAATCTCTATTCATATCAAATGAATGGCAATTAGCATAACCTTATGGACCACTAACTATAGTTTCTTTATTTAAAAAACTGATTATCAGCATCACTAAGACAAAGGCTGGATTTCTATTAATACTACTGTACGGTGGACCTTCAAATGAAAATACTCCATGAAGAAAACAACTGGTAATTGAAATAATGTAATAAACTTAGTAATAATTCAGGGAATATACAAGCTCTTGTGCAATGTACCTGTGGGCAATTATCGTTGTTACATGTTCTAAAAGGAAATAGTTCTTGGAGCCTTGCTAAACCGTTAATATCTAATAAAGGTTAACTTGATATGAGATAGTCATGGCTTTAGAATGAAGAGGAAACATAGATGAACTGATATAGTATCCTTGGCAGAATAGTACTTTTAATTATATTGTACGTTATGATCGGATCTGGAACTAGCTATTATCATTTAACTGAAACATTCCTAATAGACTCACTTGATATGATCTTCAAATCTGAAATTCATGTGGACATCTAGATCGCTACAGAGCCAGTGTGATGGATGCTTGTATTGGGTAGAAGTACAAACATCAGACTGTGATGAAATATGATGCCCCACTGACCAAAAACAATCCCCTTGTTTTAATTTTATGGAGGTTGCTTATGGCTTGATCGCAAGGGCAAAAAACGTAGGAGACAAGCTAAGTTCCTGATAAGGAGCTAGGCCTCTGCCGGAAACCAAAGGCCTCTGATCTCCCCCTCTCCGAGGTGGCGCCCTAACCCAGAAGGGATAGATCGGTCACCACTATCAACTCTGTGTGGGGTAGGGGAGGGATCTGCAGCTGACCCATTCACGGTCCAGCAACCACTACTGCAGATCTTTCGCATTCTCCTCAGGTATCTGGACGTGGTCTGAGAGGTCCCCTTGATGTTAGGCCCAGTGAGACGTCAGATCCCACTGCAGAGCTTGCATATGCCAACTGGTGAGCTTGAGCAGGAGGATGCAGGAAGTAATCATTCCCAGTTTCCTCAGACTTAACCTCACTGAAATTCAGGACAGAGGATGAGAGATCAGGATCATAGTCTATATGTTCTAGATTCTCATTTCCGGGAGAAAGGCGCACAACCAAACCAAGTTCAGAATAGTTCTGATGAAAGGGAGCATCTGAGAAGGAGTCAGGTATGGCTCGGCATGTTACTTTTGAACCCTAAAGATGGCAGGTGGTTGACTACTTCAGCAGCCAGTTGTCAGGTATGGGAAGTCAAGAAACTCTGACCTCTGAAGATGTGCTGCTACCACCACCACGCTGCTACCACCGCCATCAATTTTCTGATCTCCTGATGTGAGACCAAAGGGAAGCACAGTAAACTTAAAATGCTCCTGTCCCACCACGAACCGCTGCACCTCAGTCTGCAGGTCTTGTATATGGAAATAGGCGTCATACACATCTCAAGCCACCATCTAGTCTACAGGGTGAATTTTTCTTTCCGGAAGAAGGTATTGAGAGTGCGCAGGTTTAAAATAGGATGAAGGACTCGGACCTTCGGACCTTCTTAGGCACCAGAAAGTAGTGGGGATAACAACCATGACCTAAGTCTGGCGTTGGCACCCTCTCAATAGCCCCTTTGGTCAAAAGGGTTTGCACTTCCTGTCACAAGACGGACAGATGGTCCTCTGTCAGCCGCTTTGGGGACGGTGGAAGGTTTAGCGCAGTGGCAATGAAGGGCAAAGAGTACCCCTTCTGAACCATCTGCAGGATTTACCGGCCCAATGTGATGGTCTGCCACTGTGTGGCTTTGCGGCACTTATGGCACACTAAAAGGGTTTGGCAGGTCGGGCGTAGACTGCGCTTGCTGATGCTGACCACAGGGGCAGTGGGCGCCACAGCCGTGAAACTGCTCGGCACTTGGCTGGGGCTGAATTGTCTGATGGTACTGGGCACCTCTGCTGAAGCCAACAGGACAGATAAGCCTAGGGAGTGTGCTGTGGCCCTGCTCTGCTTGAACTGTTCGATAGCGGAATCTGCCTTATTCTTAAACAGGCGAGTCCCTTCAAAGGGCATGTCCATAAGGGTTATATGTCGATGGAGAGGCCAATAGCCCACTCAATTGAATCAGTGGAATCTAAGCCACAACAAATGATGAACTTGGCTGCATTATGACCATCCTGCATGGCTTGCGTTAGAACAGGTTGTAGGTCTTCTGGGACACCTAGAAGGAATTGAGCCACTGAATCCCAAAGAGCATGAGAAAGTGGCTTACGAGGCAGCTGGCATTCACAGACCTGAGGGCCATGCTGGTGGGAAAAAATGCATTTTTTCTAAAGTAAAGTTCTTCTCTCATTTGGACTACCTGTCAGGGGAAGTAGTGGGAAAGATGTTCCGGTTCATCTGACTTGTAGATACCTATACCAACCTTTCAGAGAAGGGATGCTCATCTTGCAATTTGGTGATTAACTGCGGGGCCATAGGAAGGATTGGCACAGTCCCTTATAAGGGAATCTGTAAGTGTCTCATTGAAGGGCAAGAGGGGCTCAGTAGATGTTTGCCCTGGCTGGAGCACTTCCATCAAGACATTGGTTTTGGCCTCTAAGGTGGGGAGCTGGAGATCAAAAACTTTGGCTGCTCAATGCTTGTTTTCCGGGTCAGGGTGGACCTGGCTTGGCAGTATGGGTCGGACTGTCCCTATTGGAGCACGGTCAAGAATGATTTGCATATAGCTGGGTCCAAACTGAGGTGGCATGGTGTGCAAAATAATGGATTGGAATGAGGACTGAGTTATTACCAGCGGATGAGATTAATTCAAGCATTCCATCCATCACTATTTTTCATACTTCCTTGTGGAGGTGGCAAGTCTAGGGGGGAAGTGGTGCTTTGATGAAAGTCGAGCAGGGCCTCCGTCAAGTTCATAGCGGCATCGAATTAGAGTCAGAGAGCATAATGAGCAGCCTTGCCCTCCGGCATTGATGGAGTTGGTATCGGCCTTGAGGCTACAAGAACTGGCATGGAGTGTCGCCCTGGAGGTGGAGTTGGTGCATGAGTCTGAGGATGCCCAGTGGTGAATTCAGAGAGTCTACTTTGTGCCAAGGGCAAAATTGCCAGTGGGATCCCTGATTTGGGGAACCTCTTGGCACCTTAGGGCCTGCAATTGTGCCAGAAGGAGTCTGTAAGCATCCGAAGAGTCGCTGCACGGTCTTGCAGAATTCTTTGATCTGCCTCGTATTCGTACATGTCCCAGGATACTTGGGTTGTATCTACCAAGACAAGTGTGGGATGGGCTCCAAGGTCAACCGACTTCATGAGCGAGACCCAGAAGTATGGCAATGTACCCGTGGCTGACTTACGCTTAGATTTGTAAAACTTTTCTTCGACTTACCCGCAGACTTAGAGCACCACGACCGACATCTGGACCAGGAACAGGACCGGTAACAACCTTTCGACCTGGGCCAATCTCATTGCAGAATCTTCTCGTATTTGGCAACATAACAGATTTGCCTTGCGGTCTCATGTGACCTTTGAGTTCAATGATGCGCAGTCACTGCAGGCCTTAGAGTCGTGGCTCGACTCCATGCACCACAGGAAAACCTGATGAGGATTTGTCACAGACATTTGTTGGCCTCCTGTCATCTCGGGAGGTGACATTTTCCTTGCACACTGCAAAATCTTTAGTTGAAAAACTGTCTCAAAGAGATGATTGATAGCTTTGGATCCCTGACTGGTGGTATAGAAAGAAACAAACGGATGTCCTTGCATGGGAGTGGCACATACATAGGCACTGCACATTATTTGGGGAGCGGAATGTTGTCAGTGTGGCGCTGCACGGCACCACTTACTGCCAAACAGAGGTACTGCTAAAAAAGTTTCCAGATTCCAGTATGATGCTTGGTGAGCATTCAAAAGGTAAGCATCTATCAGAAATGGGAGTTCACAGCAAATAATACTGTTGCTTATGGAAGGCATCTTGGATGGCTTGTATCTATTTGTTCAACATGGTAAAAGTGGCAACACTGGGTGCAAGCCTACATTAGTGGAATGCCATTGGGTATATTTAGGAGTTTTTGGAGTCTGTTTATAATATGGCCCCCATTAGCACAACCAGAAGGGTCTGCTTCAGCACGAAATATTCCACTGACAACACAAAATAATCTATTTTTGAATACAGCAAGAGAAGCAGAGTTCTGAAGAAGATATTTTAAGTGGCTTCTGAGGTCAAGTGAGACTCGATTCCTTTTTGTAAAAGCTTGGTAATTGATGCTACGATATGCAGGACTTTGCTAATAAAAGTTCCATAAAAACTACACAAGCTTAGGAAGCTGCGACTGATCTTCACTAATATAAAAACTCTGCAAAAAGTGCTCTTTTCTGTCTAAAACACCTCAAGAAATTAAAACCTTTTCTTCCCCATGATGACCTCAAGACAGTAGTCCAATCCCTAGTTCTCTCTAAAATCGACTACGGGAACGCCATCCTAACAGGGACTCCAAAAGCTCACCTAGCCCCTCTAAGGGCAGTGTTGAACATGGCCGCTCGACTTGTATCCGGAGTAAAAAGATTTGAACACATCACTCCAGCTCTCAACTCCCTCAACTGGCTTCCCATGGAAGGGAGGTGTAATTACAAACTGGCCTGCATCACACACAAAACCCTTCACACTCCGGCCCCTAACTACCTGAACAACAAACTGGTTAGAGCAGGTCAATCCAGGATGCTGAGAAGCTCCAACTCACTCCTTAATCCTCCGAAACTGAAAAAGAAAACCACACAATACCGATCGTTCTCTGGCAACGCTCCCAGGATGTGGAACGCTCTCCCTAGAGTCCTCAGATGCAACACCTCCTTCTCCTGTTTCAAAAGGGACCTGAAAATCCATCTCCTTAACAAATACTTTCCTGACCAACGTCAACTAACCTAGACTTCAATATCCGAGTTTACTCCTTTCTCTTGACATTCAAGGATAGTTGGTGACCGGACTGTGTTAACCACCTTACCTTCCATGCTGTATTTTTTCTATCCCTGGTTTTGCTTCCTTACTGCCTGCCTACTTTGTAATGCACTTACCGTCTGTTTTTCTTTACTGTATGTATGTAAAGCACTCTGATACCTACGGGTCAAGCTAGCGCTATATAAAACCTTTTAAATAAATAAATAAATAAATAAAATAAATAGGACTGAGGCAATCTAAAACTGCTTATCTGTTTTTTGGGTCTATCTTGGGAGTTCTCTTCGCCCTTGGTAGATGAAGATAAATCCTCAAAACTCCACACTAGTGGTGTGGCACTGTCATTCGCTGACGTTGATCTACGCGCCATGAACTCAAAACATTTGCAGGACCGTGATAATATGATCAGGTTTTCCACCTCCTAATCTGGAAAAATAAAGATGTTGTCGTATGTAGGTGATAATAATGTTGTGAAGTAGTCATGGAAACCCATATGGACAAGGAATTATAAAGCAGGAGGCACATTACACAATACAACCTGGCCACTTTATTGACCAGGTTCTAGTTAATCTGTTGGTCTGTCTAGATTAGGTAAATCTTGGTGGTTTTTCACCTCGTCCAAAAGAATCTATGATTACTAGCGGGTCACAGTTAACAGTCACACAGTTCTGGGCCCAGTAAATAATGTTTGTTCTTTGATCACCGCTTGACTAGAGAACAACAGGAAGTAGAGAGGCTCGAGCTGTCGGCCGAATTTCTATTTGCCGAGTTATTTTGCAGGTAATATTTGGAGAGTAACCAGCATGAATGGTAGTATGAAATTCATCAGTCACTGGTACGACATGGACTTCTTTGGAAGCTGAAAAACCTGCTGCCATCTTATATTTCTCATTCCTCTTGAATCTGCCTGACTGAATTGAAATACATCAAAAGCAACCCTTCTCCCCAAGACTATATGGGTTTAGGTCTCCACAGGCATGAATCTTAAATTGTGGTGTGTTCATTGGAATCATACTAATATTATAGTCCTGACAAATTAAGGCTTGATGTTTTCTGTTATGTGGGTGACTATACCAAATTTGGGGGTTACAGGGTACCCAATGGAACCAGCAAATGTGTTGTTGATAACATTTCCTACTGCCCCCCAATGTACTTCGTCACAGGGTATTATGTGTTGATTAAAAAGTTTGATAATCAGATGTAACAACTGCAGAATCTTCAGTTTATTATAGCACTACTACAAGATGGAAGCTAATAGACCACAGTGTGTACACAAACTGGATTTTTCCATTTTGCCTTGTCTTTTCAACTAAATAGCACCACCCACTTATTCTACCATTTTTAATTGTATGTTCATCATCTACAGTTTTTACAGTTTGAATTGGTTATTCACGTTCTACAGTTTCCCAAGATCATATCTCTCAGGGTAAGCAAGAAAGAACAGTTCAGCCCTTTTGCATAGCCCTTTCCCTTCCATTCCACTCCTTAACCCTAGGCTATTGAAGTATATAAGTTTCTGGCACAGTGGCTTAGATTGAAAAAAAACGTCCTTCAGTTTCTCCTGCTGTTGTCTAAATAATGCCAAAGTAATTATTTCTTTTCATAATACACACAAAATGTGATGGGAGAAATTAACGCAAATAGTGTAACCCACTGGTAGTTGCTCGGTGTAGCACCCTCTTTGCCTCTCAAGATAAAATCCTGCATTTTGCAAATAACTACTGCCCCTGCTCCTCATCCGAACAGTTCATCCCAAACTGGCAGACGAGGCACCCCAAGATGGCACCAAGAGCGACGCCAGACCGGTTTTGGCCTACTAAGGCCTTGTCAGTGAAGTATAGCTTGGATCCTATGGCACAGTGAGCAAGGATCACTTTTCTGGGCATACCCTTGCCCAATTAAGACATTACATAATACACATAAAAGGGATGGGAGGAATACTTGCAAATTGTCAGTCTAACTACTGGCAATCGTTCGGAGTAGGATGCCAATCCTCTTTTTCTCGCTCACCATGACACTCTAGACAAAGACCAGCCTTAGGCACACCAGCACTGACCCTGCTCCTCATGGGAACTGTCCACCCTGAACTGCTTTTTTTCTTTTCGACAATTGGCTTAAACTGCAAACGAGCTGTTACCAGTCAGATAGGTAAGAATAACTGTTCCCTTGCTTCAGATCAATCAGCTCACTATCAGTGACATCATATGCATCCTATCTCCGCCAAGATGGGTCCAATCATACAGGAATGTATTATCATGGACACTGACCGTGTAGAGATGCCACCTGCCATTGTTTCACTTATTCAGGGGCCCTGGAAAACAGAAAAACTACTTGGTTAAAAAATCTGGAAATAACAAGTTGGGTTACTGCGATCATCCATAGCTGGAATTTATTTGTTTTCCGAGGGTAGCTCTCAGGTGGATGTAAAGGCACTGCCAGTGACATTTCTACCATAAGTGTTGTTTGGAGCCCAAAAGGAATGGACATATGAGCTACCCGAGATCTAAAGGATGAATATCCCAAACTGTTCTACAAGAAGTGTGCTTAGGTGCCATTGTGCCTGGTTGGTAAAACTATTAAGTCTAGCTCGCAGCTGATCCATCCTGCCCTGTATGACTGCATCTACAGTACTACAAGGCTGCTGATTTAGGCTGGAGCATGGTCATGTTACCTTTTCAAGTCAAGGCTATATATAGGTACCAGGGTTCTGAATCAGGTCGATTCTTCCAAGATGGGTGAAAAGTCTACATTTTCGAAAAAGACCCAGATATGCAAACCCATGCACAGAAAGCGACTTGTCTCCACTCTCACCATGTATCATCTTTGTGATGCCAAGTAAATGGAATCTGATCACCAAATTTGGATGAGGAGCTTGGTTAGTGGTCTCCATGGAGTTGATCCTGTTGAGAGAAGGTCCTACAAATTCCTTCATTGAATTTTCCATTGGGGAAATTTTCTGGGTCTTGGCTGGCAGGCACACGACTCAGAAGTGGTGTGACTTGAGGCAGTGAGACCTGGACAACGGGATCAGTAGCATACATCACTTCCTACATAGTCCTTTCCAGTGATGTCACTTACTAGGTCTTAACCCGGGGGTAGGGGTAAGAGGATTTGTAGTTTGATCCATAACAATTAATGTATAGTTTAGTATCCAGTATCACTACCATTTACTACATGTATCCAAGGCCTTTAAATAAAATGCCATCCATAGGTTGCAGCTCCCTTTGTGCCCCCCATTACAGTATCAGGTTGATAAGATGCCAGTTCCTGGGCTTTAAAGGGAAGATGTGGCAGGAGACAGTGGAAGTGTGGCGTCACTTACAGCAGGCATGATCATTGAGGTAGATTGCGTCCTTTCAGTGTTGCTCCTTGGTTGGTAATGTTATGAGGGATAAAGGGTCATTAGGTAGACAGTTTGAAGTTTGGCCATTAAGGGACTTTGAAAGTAAAGTTAATAAATAACCCATGCCACAGCTTGGATACTTACTCCAACTTTGCGACTTTGGGAATCTTAATTTAAAACACTTCCAGGGAATAATTATCGGGTCAGGATTTGAACTGGGGCATGGCAACGTGCCACATTAGACATACCCCACCAATGTTTGAGTTTGATGAAGAGGATCCATTCTTACTACTTTTGCTTAATGGTTAGTTACTACTGGCATGCAGGTGTATGTGAAAACATCAAAAGACCCAAACACAGAAATGACTTCAGTTTTAGAAATGCAATATGTTATTTCAATCATTAAACTTTGACATACTTTTTAGGGTCAAAGGGATGACTGAGAAGCCACAGAGAAAGAAATACTAAAGAAAACTAGCGAAGCAGAAAATCATTATATTAAAAGAACCGCACCAACAGAAAAAATACAAGTCTAGAGAGACTCAGGAAATGTAAGAAACTAATGAACAGAGATCATGTTTTTCATTATTTATTTATTGTTTAAAGACGTATCCAAAGAACAAATGTTTTAGCAATTAGAGGACTGTACACATGTTTTTACACATAACAGCAAAATAACAGATGATGCCAACAATTACTTATTGCACATGAAGTATACTCCACAATATATTTATATATACACATATCTGATGCACATATTTCAATTCTCAGATAAAAAAAGTGCATGTAATTTTTGCAGTTAATCTAGCATCAGTTCAGTCAATGTTTAGCAATCTACCAAAACTTCCCATTACTCTAGAATTAACTTAATCCAACAAATGCACATTTGCATTATGCACAATGATAGAGCTCGGCAGTAACATGGTTGCTTTATACAAACTGAAATAACAATGCAAGAACAAGACCCTTGTGGAGGTGTACTATTTCTTAATAACCCTTTTCAATAATGCCTTTTGTATACCATTTTATTCAACAGGCATACATGTTTGAAAGGAAATTTGGGAAACTAGACATGCATGGCACGGTTTCTTTGGAATTTAGTAAGCGTGTAGGTTTACCAATACAAGTAACGGTTAGCATTTATGGTATCTGTTCTTTTACAATTCAGATTGTGGACATGCCATCATTTCAAACCCTACACATATGTCTAACTGCTGAATTAGGAGGGGACTTCAGATGCTTCATAATTTGTCCATAAACTCAGCAACACAATTCTGGGCTTACTCAGATATTACAATTGGAATTGCACAAACACACCTCCAGAAGTGCAAAGAGGTCTGTGTCTAGCAACGCATTGCAATACTCAAAGTCTTCAGGTTCCTAACGTTTTAAACGAGGCTCCACACAAGAGTATGTGTGGCACATTTGATGAGGCACAAATACAGTGCCTATGACCATTTGGATTGATGTTGGGAGTTGATCCCACGATTCAACATCCCCAAATGAAAATGGATAATCAGCAAATATGCCGCCCATACTCTAAGACAACCAATCCAGACTGCTCTCTGAACTGACTCCTGAATAACTAATATACATTTAACATTAAAAGGTTATTAACATTAAAAACTATAATGAAATGTCAATCTCTATTCATATCAAATGAATGGCAATTAGCATAACCTTATGGACCACTAACTATAGTTTCTTTATTTAAAAAACTGATTATCAGCATCACTAAGACAAAGGCTGGATTTCTATTAATACTACTGTACGGTGGACCTTCAAATGAAAATACTCCATGAAGAAAACAACTGGTAATTGAAATAATGTAATAAACTTAGTAATAATTCAGGGAATATACAAGCTCTTGTGCAATGTACCTGTGGGCAATTATCGTTGTTACATGTTCTAAAAGGAAATAGTTCTTGGAGCCTTGCTAAACCGTTAATATCTAATAAAGGTTAACTTGATATGAGATAGTCATGGCTTTAGAATGAAGAGGAAACATAGATGAACTGATATAGTATCCTTGGCAGAATAGTACTTTTAATTATATTGTACGTTATGATCGGATCTGGAACTAGCTATTATCATTTAACTGAAACATTCCTAATAGACTCACTTGATATGATCTTCAAATCTGAAATTCATGTGGACATCTAGATCGCTACAGAGCCAGTGTGATGGATGCTTGTATTGGGTAGAAGTACAAACATCAGACTGTGATGAAATATGATGCCCCACTGACCAAAAACAATCCCCTTGTTTTAATTTTATGGAGGTTGCTTATGGCTTGATCGCAAGGGCAAAAAACGTAGGAGACAAGCTAAGTTCCTGATAAGGAGCTAGGCCTCTGCCGGAAACCAAAGGCCTCTGATCTCCCCCTCTCCGAGGTGGCGCCCTAACCCAGAAGGGATAGATCGGTCACCACTATCAACTCTGTGTGGGGTAGGGGAGGGATCTGCAGCTGACCCATTCACGGTCCAGCAACCACTACTGCAGATCTTTCGCATTCTCCTCAGGTATCTGGACGTGGTCTGAGAGGTCCCCTTGATGTTAGGCCCAGTGAGACGTCAGATCCCACTGCAGAGCTTGCATATGCCAACTGGTGAGCTTGAGCAGGAGGATGCAGGAAGTAATCATTCCCAGTTTCCTCAGACTTAACCTCACTGAAATTCAGGACAGAGGATGAGAGATCAGGATCATAGTCTATATGTTCTAGATTCTCATTTCCGGGAGAAAGGCGCACAACCAAACCAAGTTCAGAATAGTTCTGATGAAAGGGAGCATCTGAGAAGGAGTCAGGTATGGCTCGGCATGTTACTTTTGAACCCTAAAGATGGCAGGTGGTTGACTACTTCAGCAGCCAGTTGTCAGGTATGGGAAGTCAAGAAACTCTGACCTCTGAAGATGTGCTGCTACCACCACCACGCTGCTACCACCGCCATCAATTTTCTGATCTCCTGATGTGAGACCAAAGGGAAGCACAGTAAACTTAAAATGCTCCTGTCCCACCACGAACCGCTGCACCTCAGTCTGCAGGTCTTGTATATGGAAATAGGCGTCATACACATCTCAAGCCACCATCTAGTCTACAGGGTGAATTTTTCTTTCCGGAAGAAGGTATTGAGAGTGCGCAGGTTTAAAATAGGATGAAGGACTCGGACCTTCGGACCTTCTTAGGCACCAGAAAGTAGTGGGGATAACAACCATGACCTAAGTCTGGCGTTGGCACCCTCTCAATAGCCCCTTTGGTCAAAAGGGTTTGCACTTCCTGTCACAAGACGGACAGATGGTCCTCTGTCAGCCGCTTTGGGGACGGTGGAAGGTTTAGCGCAGTGGCAATGAAGGGCAAAGAGTACCCCTTCTGAACCATCTGCAGGATTTACCGGCCCAATGTGATGGTCTGCCACTGTGTGGCTTTGCGGCACTTATGGCACACTAAAAGGGTTTGGCAGGTCGGGCGTAGACTGCGCTTGCTGATGCTGACCACAGGGGCAGTGGGCGCCACAGCCGTGAAACTGCTCGGCACTTGGCTGGGGCTGAATTGTCTGATGGTACTGGGCACCTCTGCTGAAGCCAACAGGACAGATAAGCCTAGGGAGTGTGCTGTGGCCCTGCTCTGCTTGAACTGTTCGATAGCGGAATCTGCCTTATTCTTAAACAGGCGAGTCCCTTCAAAGGGCATGTCCATAAGGGTTATATGTCGATGGAGAGGCCAATAGCCCACTCAATTGAATCAGTGGAATCTAAGCCACAACAAATGATGAACTTGGCTGCATTATGACCATCCTGCATGGCTTGCGTTAGAACAGGTTGTAGGTCTTCTGGGACACCTAGAAGGAATTGAGCCACTGAATCCCAAAGAGCATGAGAAAGTGGCTTACGAGGCAGCTGGCATTCACAGACCTGAGGGCCATGCTGGTGGGAAAAAATGCATTTTTTCTAAAGTAAAGTTCTTCTCTCATTTGGACTACCTGTCAGGGGAAGTAGTGGGAAAGATGTTCCGGTTCATCTGACTTGTAGATACCTATACCAACCTTTCAGAGAAGGGATGCTCATCTTGCAATTTGGTGATTAACTGCGGGGCCATAGGAAGGATTGGCACAGTCCCTTATAAGGGAATCTGTAAGTGTCTCATTGAAGGGCAAGAGGGGCTCAGTAGATGTTTGCCCTGGCTGGAGCACTTCCATCAAGACATTGGTTTTGGCCTCTAAGGTGGGGAGCTGGAGATCAAAAACTTTGGCTGCTCAATGCTTGTTTTCCGGGTCAGGGTGGACCTGGCTTGGCAGTATGGGTCGGACTGTCCCTATTGGAGCACGGTCAAGAATGATTTGCATATAGCTGGGTCCAAACTGAGGTGGCATGGTGTGCAAAATAATGGATTGGAATGAGGACTGAGTTATTACCAGCGGATGAGATTAATTCAAGCATTCCATCCATCACTATTTTTCATACTTCCTTGTGGAGGTGGCAAGTCTAGGGGGGAAGTGGTGCTTTGATGAAAGTCGAGCAGGGCCTCCGTCAAGTTCATAGCGGCATCGAATTAGAGTCAGAGAGCATAATGAGCAGCCTTGCCCTCCGGCATTGATGGAGTTGGTATCGGCCTTGAGGCTACAAGAACTGGCATGGAGTGTCGCCCTGGAGGTGGAGTTGGTGCATGAGTCTGAGGATGCCCAGTGGTGAATTCAGAGAGTCTACTTTGTGCCAAGGGCAAAATTGCCAGTGGGATCCCTGATTTGGGGAACCTCTTGGCACCTTAGGGCCTGCAATTGTGCCAGAAGGAGTCTGTAAGCATCCGAAGAGTCGCTGCACGGTCTTGCAGAATTCTTTGATCTGCCTCGTATTCGTACATGTCCCAGGATACTTGGGTTGTATCTACCAAGACAAGTGTGGGATGGGCTCCAAGGTCAACCGACTTCATGAGCGAGACCCAGAAGTATGGCAATGTACCCGTGGCTGACTTACGCTTAGATTTGTAAAACTTTTCTTCGACTTACCCGCAGACTTAGAGCACCACGACCGACATCTGGACCAGGAACAGGACCGGTAACAACCTTTCGACCTGGGCCAATCTCATTGCAGAATCTTCTCGTATTTGGCAACATAACAGATTTGCCTTGCGGTCTCATGTGACCTTTGAGTTCAATGATGCGCAGTCACTGCAGGCCTTAGAGTCGTGGCTCGACTCCATGCACCACAGGAAAACCTGATGAGGATTTGTCACAGACATTTGTTGGCCTCCTGTCATCTCGGGAGGTGACATTTTCCTTGCACACTGCAAAATCTTTAGTTGAAAAACTGTCTCAAAGAGATGATTGATAGCTTTGGATCCCTGACTGGTGGTATAGAAAGAAACAAACGGATGTCCTTGCATGGGAGTGGCACATACATAGGCACTGCACATTATTTGGGGAGCGGAATGTTGTCAGTGTGGCGCTGCACGGCACCACTTACTGCCAAACAGAGGTACTGCTAAAAAAGTTTCCAGATTCCAGTATGATGCTTGGTGAGCATTCAAAAGGTAAGCATCTATCAGAAATGGGAGTTCACAGCAAATAATACTGTTGCTTATGGAAGGCATCTTGGATGGCTTGTATCTATTTGTTCAACATGGTAAAAGTGGCAACACTGGGTGCAAGCCTACATTAGTGGAATGCCATTGGGTATATTTAGGAGTTTTTGGAGTCTGTTTATAATATGGCCCCCATTAGCACAACCAGAAGGGTCTGCTTCAGCACGAAATATTCCACTGACAACACAAAATAATCTATTTTTGAATACAGCAAGAGAAGCAGAGTTCTGAAGAAGATATTTTAAGTGGCTTCTGAGGTCAAGTGAGACTCGATTCCTTTTTGTAAAAGCTTGGTAATTGATGCTACGATATGCAGGACTTTGCTAATAAAAGTTCCATAAAAACTACACAAGCTTAGGAAGCTGCGACTGATCTTCACTAATATAAAAACTCTGCAAAAAGTGCTCTTTTCTGTCTAAAACACCTCAAGAAATTAAAACCTTTTCTTCCCCATGATGACCTCAAGACAGTAGTCCAATCCCTAGTTCTCTCTAAAATCGACTACGGGAACGCCATCCTAACAGGGACTCCAAAAGCTCACCTAGCCCCTCTAAGGGCAGTGTTGAACATGGCCGCTCGACTTGTATCCGGAGTAAAAAGATTTGAACACATCACTCCAGCTCTCAACTCCCTCAACTGGCTTCCCATGGAAGGGAGGTGTAATTACAAACTGGCCTGCATCACACACAAAACCCTTCACACTCCGGCCCCTAACTACCTGAACAACAAACTGGTTAGAGCAGGTCAATCCAGGATGCTGAGAAGCTCCAACTCACTCCTTAATCCTCCGAAACTGAAAAAGAAAACCACACAATACCGATCGTTCTCTGGCAACGCTCCCAGGATGTGGAACGCTCTCCCTAGAGTCCTCAGATGCAACACCTCCTTCTCCTGTTTCAAAAGGGACCTGAAAATCCATCTCCTTAACAAATACTTTCCTGACCAACGTCAACTAACCTAGACTTCAATATCCGAGTTTACTCCTTTCTCTTGACATTCAAGGATAGTTGGTGACCGGACTGTGTTAACCACCTTACCTTCCATGCTGTATTTTTTCTATCCCTGGTTTTGCTTCCTTACTGCCTGCCTACTTTGTAATGCACTTACCGTCTGTTTTTCTTTACTGTATGTATGTAAAGCACTCTGATACCTACGGGTCAAGCTAGCGCTATATAAAACCTTTTAAATAAATAAATAAATAAAATAAATAGGACTGAGGCAATCTAAAACTGCTTATCTGTTTTTTGGGTCTATCTTGGGAGTTCTCTTCGCCCTTGGTAGATGAAGATAAATCCTCAAAACTCCACACTAGTGGTGTGGCACTGTCATTCGCTGACGTTGATCTACGCGCCATGAACTCAAAACATTTGCAGGACCGTGATAATATGATCAGGTTTTCCACCTCCTAATCTGGAAAAATAAAGATGTTGTCGTATGTAGGTGATAATAATGTTGTGAAGTAGTCATGGAAACCCATATGGACAAGGAATTATAAAGCAGGAGGCACATTACACAATACAACCTGGCCACTTTATTGACCAGGTTCTAGTTAATCTGTTGGTCTGTCTAGATTAGGTAAATCTTGGTGGTTTTTCACCTCGTCCAAAAGAATCTATGATTACTAGCGGGTCACAGTTAACAGTCACACAGTTCTGGGCCCAGTAAATAATGTTTGTTCTTTGATCACCGCTTGACTAGAGAACAACAGGAAGTAGAGAGGCTCGAGCTGTCGGCCGAATTTCTATTTGCCGAGTTATTTTGCAGGTAATATTTGGAGAGTAACCAGCATGAATGGTAGTATGAAATTCATCAGTCACTGGTACGACATGGACTTCTTTGGAAGCTGAAAAACCTGCTGCCATCTTATATTTCTCATTCCTCTTGAATCTGCCTGACTGAATTGAAATACATCAAAAGCAACCCTTCTCCCCAAGACTATATGGGTTTAGGTCTCCACAGGCATGAATCTTAAATTGTGGTGTGTTCATTGGAATCATACTAATATTATAGTCCTGACAAATTAAGGCTTGATGTTTTCTGTTATGTGGGTGACTATACCAAATTTGGGGGTTACAGGGTACCCAATGGAACCAGCAAATGTGTTGTTGATAACATTTCCTACTGCCCCCCAATGTACTTCGTCACAGGGTATTATGTGTTGATTAAAAAGTTTGATAATCAGATGTAACAACTGCAGAATCTTCAGTTTATTATAGCACTACTACAAGATGGAAGCTAATAGACCACAGTGTGTACACAAACTGGATTTTTCCATTTTGCCTTGTCTTTTCAACTAAATAGCACCACCCACTTATTCTACCATTTTTAATTGTATGTTCATCATCTACAGTTTTTACAGTTTGAATTGGTTATTCACGTTCTACAGTTTCCCAAGATCATATCTCTCAGGGTAAGCAAGAAAGAACAGTTCAGCCCTTTTGCATAGCCCTTTCCCTTCCATTCCACTCCTTAACCCTAGGCTATTGAAGTATATAAGTTTCTGGCACAGTGGCTTAGATTGAAAAAAAACGTCCTTCAGTTTCTCCTGCTGTTGTCTAAATAATGCCAAAGTAATTATTTCTTTTCATAATACACACAAAATGTGATGGGAGAAATTAACGCAAATAGTGTAACCCACTGGTAGTTGCTCGGTGTAGCACCCTCTTTGCCTCTCAAGATAAAATCCTGCATTTTGCAAATAACTACTGCCCCTGCTCCTCATCCGAACAGTTCATCCCAAACTGGCAGACGAGGCACCCCAAGATGGCACCAAGAGCGACGCCAGACCGGTTTTGGCCTACTAAGGCCTTGTCAGTGAAGTATAGCTTGGATCCTATGGCACAGTGAGCAAGGATCACTTTTCTGGGCATACCCTTGCCCAATTAAGACATTACATAATACACATAAAAGGGATGGGAGGAATACTTGCAAATTGTCAGTCTAACTACTGGCAATCGTTCGGAGTAGGATGCCAATCCTCTTTTTCTCGCTCACCATGACACTCTAGACAAAGACCAGCCTTAGGCACACCAGCACTGACCCTGCTCCTCATGGGAACTGTCCACCCTGAACTGCTTTTTTTCTTTTCGACAATTGGCTTAAACTGCAAACGAGCTGTTACCAGTCAGATAGGTAAGAATAACTGTTCCCTTGCTTCAGATCAATCAGCTCACTATCAGTGACATCATATGCATCCTATCTCCGCCAAGATGGGTCCAATCATACAGGAATGTATTATCATGGACACTGACCGTGTAGAGATGCCACCTGCCATTGTTTCACTTATTCAGGGGCCCTGGAAAACAGAAAAACTACTTGGTTAAAAAATCTGGAAATAACAAGTTGGGTTACTGCGATCATCCATAGCTGGAATTTATTTGTTTTCCGAGGGTAGCTCTCAGGTGGATGTAAAGGCACTGCCAGTGACATTTCTACCATAAGTGTTGTTTGGAGCCCAAAAGGAATGGACATATGAGCTACCCGAGATCTAAAGGATGAATATCCCAAACTGTTCTACAAGAAGTGTGCTTAGGTGCCATTGTGCCTGGTTGGTAAAACTATTAAGTCTAGCTCGCAGCTGATCCATCCTGCCCTGTATGACTGCATCTACAGTACTACAAGGCTGCTGATTTAGGCTGGAGCATGGTCATGTTACCTTTTCAAGTCAAGGCTATATATAGGTACCAGGGTTCTGAATCAGGTCGATTCTTCCAAGATGGGTGAAAAGTCTACATTTTCGAAAAAGACCCAGATATGCAAACCCATGCACAGAAAGCGACTTGTCTCCACTCTCACCATGTATCATCTTTGTGATGCCAAGTAAATGGAATCTGATCACCAAATTTGGATGAGGAGCTTGGTTAGTGGTCTCCATGGAGTTGATCCTGTTGAGAGAAGGTCCTACAAATTCCTTCATTGAATTTTCCATTGGGGAAATTTTCTGGGTCTTGGCTGGCAGGCACACGACTCAGAAGTGGTGTGACTTGAGGCAGTGAGACCTGGACAACGGGATCAGTAGCATACATCACTTCCTACATAGTCCTTTCCAGTGATGTCACTTACTAGGTCTTAACCCGGGGGTAGGGGTAAGAGGATTTGTAGTTTGATCCATAACAATTAATGTATAGTTTAGTATCCAGTATCACTACCATTTACTACATGTATCCAAGGCCTTTAAATAAAATGCCATCCATAGGTTGCAGCTCCCTTTGTGCCCCCCATTACAGTATCAGGTTGATAAGATGCCAGTTCCTGGGCTTTAAAGGGAAGATGTGGCAGGAGACAGTGGAAGTGTGGCGTCACTTACAGCAGGCATGATCATTGAGGTAGATTGCGTCCTTTCAGTGTTGCTCCTTGGTTGGTAATGTTATGAGGGATAAAGGGTCATTAGGTAGACAGTTTGAAGTTTGGCCATTAAGGGACTTTGAAAGTAAAGTTAATAAATAACCCATGCCACAGCTTGGATACTTACTCCAACTTTGCGACTTTGGGAATCTTAATTTAAAACACTTCCAGGGAATAATTATCGGGTCAGGATTTGAACTGGGGCATGGCAACGTGCCACATTAGACATACCCCACCAATGTTTGAGTTTGATGAAGAGGATCCATTCTTACTACTTTTGCTTAATGGTTAGTTACTACTGGCATGCAGGTGTATGTGAAAACATCAAAAGACCCAAACACAGAAATGACTTCAGTTTTAGAAATGCAATATGTTATTTCAATCATTAAACTTTGACATACTTTTTAGGGTCAAAGGGATGACTGAGAAGCCACAGAGAAAGAAATACTAAAGAAAACTAGCGAAGCAGAAAATCATTATATTAAAAGAACCGCACCAACAGAAAAAATACAAGTCTAGAGAGACTCAGGAAATGTAAGAAACTAATGAACAGAGATCATGTTTTTCATTATTTATTTATTGTTTAAAGACGTATCCAAAGAACAAATGTTTTAGCAATTAGAGGACTGTACACATGTTTTTACACATAACAGCAAAATAACAGATGATGCCAACAATTACTTATTGCACATGAAGTATACTCCACAATATATTTATATATACACATATCTGATGCACATATTTCAATTCTCAGATAAAAAAAGTGCATGTAATTTTTGCAGTTAATCTAGCATCAGTTCAGTCAATGTTTAGCAATCTACCAAAACTTCCCATTACTCTAGAATTAACTTAATCCAACAAATGCACATTTGCATTATGCACAATGATAGAGCTCGGCAGTAACATGGTTGCTTTATACAAACTGAAATAACAATGCAAGAACAAGACCCTTGTGGAGGTGTACTATTTCTTAATAACCCTTTTCAATAATGCCTTTTGTATACCATTTTATTCAACAGGCATACATGTTTGAAAGGAAATTTGGGAAACTAGACATGCATGGCACGGTTTCTTTGGAATTTAGTAAGCGTGTAGGTTTACCAATACAAGTAACGGTTAGCATTTATGGTATCTGTTCTTTTACAATTCAGATTGTGGACATGCCATCATTTCAAACCCTACACATATGTCTAACTGCTGAATTAGGAGGGGACTTCAGATGCTTCATAATTTGTCCATAAACTCAGCAACACAATTCTGGGCTTACTCAGATATTACAATTGGAATTGCACAAACACACCTCCAGAAGTGCAAAGAGGTCTGTGTCTAGCAACGCATTGCAATACTCAAAGTCTTCAGGTTCCTAACGTTTTAAACGAGGCTCCACACAAGAGTATGTGTGGCACATTTGATGAGGCACAAATACAGTGCCTATGACCATTTGGATTGATGTTGGGAGTTGATCCCACGATTCAACATCCCCAAATGAAAATGGATAATCAGCAAATATGCCGCCCATACTCTAAGACAACCAAACGTTTCCAGACTGCTCTCTGAACTGACTCCTGAATAACTAATATACATTTAACATTAAAAGGTTATTAACATTAAAAACTATAATGAAATGTCAATCTCTATTCATATCAAATGAATGGCAATTAGCATAACCTTATGGACCACTAACTATAGTTTCTTTATTTAAAAAACTGATTATCAGCATCACTAAGACAAAGGCTGGATTTCTATTAATACTACTGTACGGTGGACCTTCAAATGAAAATACTCCATGAAGAAAACAACTGGTAATTGAAATAATGTAATAAACTTAGTAATAATTCAGGGAATATACAAGCTCTTGTGCAATGTACCTGTGGGCAATTATCGTTGTTACATGTTCTAAAAGGAAATAGTTCTTGGAGCCTTGCTAAACCGTTAATATCTAATAAAGGTTAACTTGATATGAGATAGTCATGGCTTTGGAATGAAGAGGAAACATAGATGAACTGATATAGTATCCTTGGCAGAATAGTACTTTTAATTATATTGTACGTTATGATCGGATCTGGAACTAGCTATTATCATTTAACTGAAACATTCCTAATAGACTCACTTGATATGATCTTCAAATCTGAAATTCATGTGGACATCTAGATCGCTACAGAGCCAGTGTGATGGATGCTTGTATTGGGTAGAAGTACAAACATCAGACTGTGATGAAATATGATGCCCCACTGACCAAAAACAATCCCCGTGTTTTAAGTTTTATGGAGGTTGCTTATGGCTTGATCGCAAGGGCAAAAAACGTAGGAGACAAGCTAAGTTCCTCATTACAGTTTTGAACAGGGTGATATAGGCTCATTAGAGCTAACTGTGTAGCTGTTCTTATAACAGAGTTGAATCCTATTTCGAGAATTAACATCACAGTTGAAGATATCTAATGGTCTATAATGTAAGAATCCGACAAATTAAAATTGTGGTAATTATGGTCTTGTAGATTTAACACAATTTTAACATAAAGCAGCAGAAATCTCTCTCTGATCAAGAATGAGTCCAGGAAAAGGTATGAAAAAGAGTTTTAAAAATTTCACATCTGAATAACACCTAGGCAGGTCAGGACAAAAGTTTATGTTACACATTGTAAGATATTGGAGGATTAGTTAAGGGGGCGGGAGAAGCACCGACCGCAAATAATCACAATCCCAGGCGGGTGAACTACTAACGTCACTAAATCAACCCGTGCTTTTTCTCTAGTAGCTTGTCACAAAGCAGCCAAGCTTAACTTAGAGGCAATGTGTAAAGTATTTACGTAGCTCTCAAACGGTAATAAAGGGAAAACGCAACATAAGAAAAATCACAAACCAATTTAGAGTAGAGAATTTTGTAGGAAATAAAATGACACCTAAACGACAAAAATCCAATATGTTGAACTGGAGAGATCCATTTTTAAAGACTGAATTAAAAATAGCGCCACAAAGCGTCAACCGCAGGTATCTGCTTGCGCTGGACCAGGTCATAATCAGAAAAGGCGATGGAGCATGGATCAGATACAGAAATCAGGTTTGTCCCAGTGGAAAGTTTACTTTCTGACTTAGAAAGTTTTATGGAGAAAAAGCATCACCAGGGCAGGCTGAAAGCTTATTTTGAAGTGAATTTAAAGGTTTGCTGAAGAGCGGGTCCCAGTGTGGTCTTCGCGAAGGCAAGAAGGCTCTGAGCGGGTGAAATCCATGTCCAGGAGACCCAGACGCTAATAAGATGCTGCATGGTGTCAATCAAAGCCCTTATTCAGTGCAATAGTGTAAACCAGTCTTAACCTTTGGGAGAGCCAGGCTTGCCACAGAGAATAACGACTTTGAACATTTCTAACTACCAAGACATGTAAAACATTAAATATACATGTCCTACTTTTAAAACACCATGCACCCTTCCCTATGGAATTTTAATTTCCTACCTTAGGAGCTACCTATGAGTATTAAAAATAATTTGCAAAGCCAATAGGTCTCGCCTATGAGAAAGCTATAGGCTTTGCTAAGGTCTGTTAGCCATGTTGTGCAGCATGGCTAAAAGTAAAATTTGGAGAAAAAAAATACAGAATGGTAAAAGAAAGCAGAGTCACATGGCTAGTGCTGGCCTTGTCATAGAGCTTTTTTTTTATTTCTATGGCAGGTTGGGTGGGGGGTAACACAGACAACGGGAGGGTGGGTGTGGAGAAGTAACACAGACAATGGAGGGTGGAGTGGGAGAAAAGAAGCAACACAGACAAGGGTGGTAGGGAAAGAAGCAACACTGATGAGGGGTGGGCGTGGGAGGGGACTAAGCAACGGGGTCACTAGGGGAGCAAAAATAAAGAAAATAGTTCCTTAATCACAGCGAGCAGTGGATGGAGAGTGGAAGGACTTGGCCCATGCTCCAAACGAAAGAACAGGAAGTGACATCGGATAGTGCTTGTCAATCAAGAGGCAGCAAATAATAGTGAAAATAACGCCAACGAATGGTAAGCAATGGGCCAGCTCCAAGCCCTTTACAGTAAACAATATGTCTTGCAGCAACAGCACATGTGCAGTTCGCAGGCGAGACCTTAAAAGGGTTGAAATGTTGTACACTTTCACATTGCTGGGGAAGTGCTGCCCTGAGGGCGCCACTCAAGGCAAAAAAACTAGACATCCAAAAGGGAATCTAGTAACGTAGATATCTTCCTTTCTTCTCTCTCAGGTGCTCCAATACTGCATTGTTAAGTTTCACTACAGCTCTTCTCACTGTTAAAATTTTTCCGCTCTTGTCATTTACTGATATTCACCCTGCTTGGCACATATTTTACTTGGAATAAATATGTTCAGTGAAAAGAGTCTTTATTTCATTTGTATTTATTTTTTGCAGTTGTCATTTGTATAGTAGCTAGCATGGCAGAAATCCCCATGGTTGGCACAATACCGTTTTTCAGTACTGTGCTTTCTTGTAGCAGAACTGTGCATTTTAGGACATGTAGAATTGTTTTGTGCATCATATGGACTATTACACCATAAAGCAGTGAAAAGGTAGTACTCAGTACAAGTAACTTGTTGACTTGCAACGTGAACCTATTTATTTTTACAGTTTTGCTAACCATGCAAGCATCGTTTTCGTGTGTCAGCTACCTTGTGTGGATAACACACAGAAACCACCTAATGCCAGCAGTATATAATTAAATATCTGTTGTAAGAAGTAGCCAGAAACTGAAGCGAGATGATTTGCTTTTCAGAAAGAAAAAATTTAAGAAAAATTAATAGTTAGGGCCTACTTGGCACACTTTGGATCCTATGCTTGAAAAGGTTATTGAAAGCATTAAAGAGCCAACAAAAACAATTGTTTAAAAGTTCCACTTCAATGCATTTTTTTATGACCGGCGAAGAGTCAAAGTATATCGCGGGTTTTCACTCACAGTTTAAAATTTACAAAATAACGAAGGTGCTATCTGACCACAGAAAGTGGCATGGGTATAAAGCGCTATTTAAATGTAATTGCAAAAACGGTGTGATTAATAGTCTTGGCACATTTTGAACAGACTTTAGACAAGAACCTTTATGTTCACTTTGGGAACTGCATTGATAGAACAGCTTTTTACCTTTCTTACCTCTTAAGTATAAGCATATACCACTGCCAAAAGAACTGTTCTTCAAAAAACACCCTTACTATCTGGTTCCTTACATTGTTTACAAAAAAGCCTCTGAACTAAACCTGCTGTACCATAAGCATAATGTGTTCCAAGAGTCTGCTGGAAGGCCTTTGAGCATGTCGTTGCACATTTTAGCAGATCCTTCCCCAGCTGCCAGGGATCTGCTTTCACAACACACAATTTAGGAAGTTTGCATCTGGAATGTCGTGCGGCCTTGTCCATTAAAATATGCGTCTTTTGCCAATGAAGTAAGCTTTGTTTAAGTTTTGTAACCCACTGTCAGGTGGCAGTCCAGACAGTCACCAGAAGCATCGCTTTGCGCAGAATGAGCTGTTAACAGCCCGTCAACTGTGCTCTCAGTGGCTTTCACAGGACTGTCACCAGCATTTTGTGGAACTCTTTTGTTTGGCTCATTCTGCCTTGATAATTAAGAAGCTTCTCATGATAACAATAACTAGGAAGAGTAGGGCAGCACACTGCGCCACATTGAGTCGGCAACTAGACAGAGACAGAAAACATGGTAAGGCAGCAAGTGAATTGGAGGACTGATCAGTGAGAAGTTGGTTTACATTGAAATATCCTACCTTTGTTATGCAGACCTGCCAACTCACACAGTGCCACCGTGTGTCACACGATTTCGGCTCCCTTCACACAATCACCCAGTGAGGAGCCAAATTCACATGGCAAGCAACGCAAGCTGAAAACCATTGTAAACAGTGGATTTCCTGCTTGTCTTCCGAGGCAGTAAGCAGCTGATGCCCATTTAGAGGTGTGAAAACACATCAAGCCGTCGGCAACAGCCTCGCTGACCCTTTGTTTGAGGATAGGGCAGGGGATGGGGAGCTGGATGATGGGATTTGGTAGCTTTCGGCATGAGGCCCCAC
Organism: Triturus cristatus; assembly: GCF_964204655.1. Lineage (NCBI taxonomy): Eukaryota > Metazoa > Chordata > Amphibia > Caudata > Salamandridae > Triturus > Triturus cristatus. The sequence continues at coordinate 63,270,491 of NC_140580.1, read as the reverse complement.
CCCCTCCAAGACCTCCCCCTTCCTCACATGGTGATATTGATTTAGTAGTTGGCAAATATGGTTATGTGACATAAAAACACCAATTGTCAAGAAATCAGTATATAATCGAGCACTTTCGGCAATGTTGGTAGGAGCAATAAAAGACAGTTGTTGGCAAGACACCTCTGTGCTTGAGGAGACGGCGCGAAGATCGGCAAAACCTGTGATGGAGCGGGAGGGAGTAAGAAATAGTACCTTAATCGCGTCCAAAGCAGCGGGCGTGCACGGATTAAGCTGGCTCAATCTGTGTTTGTGCCTTGCTCCATGGAAGTGACATTTGGCCTGTGCTGGCCAATTAAGCAGGCTGCACAGAAGAGTGCCACTGAAGCCAACAAATGGTAGGCAATGGGCGGCTCCAAAAGAATCAGCGGGCTCCAAGCACTTTTTGATAACAATTATTAATTATTATTATTAATTTATAATAGCGCTGAATCACCCCTAGGGGTATCTCTGCGCTAAGGATGGAGTGCTATAGCCAGATACAAGGGTATCAGAAGAGATGAGTTTTCAGAAGCTTCCTGAACTGAGAGAGGCCCTGGCAGTTGCGTAGCTGGAGGGGCAGGTCATTACAGTAAGCAGGGGCAAGGTGTGAAAAAGGTTTGCCACCACTGCATGTTTTTTTATTCTAGGGGTGCAGAGGAGGAGCTTGGCGCCCGATCTAAGAGGTCGTGAGCGGGTACACTTGTTTAGCAGATAGGTAGGAAGGCATCTTGCAAGTAGTTGGTGGAACAATTAGTGCTGCAGCCCATGGGTAGCATTTAATTTACAGGCCCTTGGTACATGTAGTACCATATACTAGGGACTTATAAGGAAATTTATTGTGCCAATAAGGTAAATACCAATTTTACCATGTTTAACAGGGAGAGCACAAACATTTTACCACTGGTTATCAGGAGTAAAGTGCAAAGAGGTTTACAGTCAACAAAAAAAGGTTTCAATAAAAAAGCAAAATAAATCTTGGGTGACCCCGCAGGAAGGGACAATTGCACACACATGGCTTCCTAAAATTTTAGGAAAGATGTGCTAATCGGTTACACATCTCCCAAAATATTTTCTTGCTGTATGTTTGGGTTTGATTTTGTTTCATGGCATATTAATTGTACACAGCAAGAGGCAACTGATCAGCAAAATACATTGTGGAAACTATGTTATGGCTACAAAGCCTCAGTGTTACCATCCAGACATGATGACATATTAAGTTACAAACATCTATGTTATCTTATTGTCAACTGATGCCAGAAAACTGTTAGTAGAGGTGCAGGAAAAATATGAACGTAAAAATCCTAGATCTATTGCACCTCAGTGATTGCTTAGGGCTTCACATGGAAGAAAGCATTTGAGGAAACATCAGGTGATGCAATCAGTGAATACCAAAATGTAGAGTAAACGGAAAAAACTGAACATATTATACTATGTGCAATAGGGTCTGAAAGGACTTTCATATATTCTACTAGTAATAGCAACATCATATGAACTCCAAAATCTGTATTTTCTCAAGAGCTATTAAAACTGCTCTTTTAAATAGAGTTTTTTTGCAATACTGAGTTAAGCCGAAGCTAGTACAACATCTCATTCTAGGAAACAGCCATTACAACGCGGCTGTTTCCCCCCAAAGCCATTACATCGCAAGCGTAACAACGCATGCGATGTTCAACGCTTAGCCATTACAACACATACGATGTACTGCGGATCCACCTCGTTGTGAGGAAACAGAGGCTCGTCCGTTTCCTCACAACGACGTGCACTGCCCCTCGACATGAAGCAGGAAGCAACAACCAAGAGCAGAGACGGCGACGCTGGAGAGGAACCACGAGGAAAGAGAGGTAAGAGTGATTGTGCTTGGGGTGGGAGTAGTGGTTTAGGGTAGTGTCGTAGTGTTTTAGGGTAGTGTAGGGGTGGGAGTAGTGTGGGTAGTGGTTTAGGGTACTGTTGTAGTGTTTTAGGGTTTAGGGTAGTGTAGTGGTGTTTGGGTAGTGTAGGGGGTCATGCTAGGGGTAGTGTTGTAGTGTTTTAGGGTTTAGGGTAGTGTTGTAGTGTTTGTGTAGTGTAGTGTTTTAGGGTATTGTTGTAGTGTTTGTGTTGTGTAGTGGTTTAGGGTAGTGTTGTAATGTTTGTGTAGTGTAGTGTTTTAGGGTAGTGTTGTAGTGTAGTATTTTAAGGTTTAGGGTAGTGTTGTAGTGTTTGTGTAGTGTTTTAAGGTTTAGGGTAGTGTTGTAGTGTTTGTGTAGTGTAGTGTTTTAGGATTTAGGGTAGTGTTGTAGTGTTTGTGTAGTGTAGTGTTTTAGGGTAGTGTTGTAGTGTTTGTGTAGTGTAGTGTTTTAGCGTTTAGGGTGGTGTTGTAGTGTTTGTGTAGTGTAGTATTTTGGGGTTTAGTTTAGTGTTGTAGTGTTTGTGTAGTGTTTTAGGGTAGTGTCGGGGGGTTGTGCAGGGTAGTGTAGTGTTATTGTAGGGAGAGGACTGGGGGGTCGGGGGAGGGTTGTGCAGGGGTAGTGTAGAGTCACTTATTTTGCAAACTTTAACCACTAGTATAGCTTTACCACGCATGACTTTGCGTTGTAATGGCATGCATGGTAAAAGCATACTCGTGGTAAAAGGTTGCGATGTAATGGCATGTCGTTGTCATTGACATCGTGTAGTAATACCCTCGTTGTAATGGCACACGTGGTATTGGTATGCGATGTAATGACATATATTCCTCATTCTCCCTCTGAAAGCTCAAATCTCAGAGTGCGATTTCTGCTGACAGAGATGGGCGGTAAGGTGGTACATATACATTGTTCTACACCTTGTTCTCTCTAGAAGTGGTGGATTCAACTCATCTTGCCGAGTTAGTGGATATCTTTTTGACTATCACTAATATAAAGTTTGACAAATGTGAATGCAGCTTGTTTACAAGGTACCAGAATGATTCCACTCCTGTTGTGTCTTTATAGTCAAGAAAAGCATAGAGATTTGAGAATTAGAGTGATAATACTGCTGTTCAGTCTATATGGTCAAGATGGATGATGGAGAAATTCTTTGGTTAGATGGTGTCCATGATGGTGTGAGAAGTGGGGTGGAACCAGATTTCAGTTGCCACGAGGAGAAGTTACTACTCTTGCATTGTGTATTCTTCGCTTATGTGGTATGCCTTTACTGATCTGCACATGTGAAGATGCATGATGTACTTTAAGTTAAACAGAGGTAGCACTATTTAAATGACATGTTTTGATTGGATTGATTAGACAGTGTTCTGATATGGAGCTTATATACAGTTATAGGTATGGAAGAGCTGGTTAGAATCAATACTTGCTCAGCACAGTTAGCCTTTTATTTCAGTAGGTGCTAAAACAGCCACTTTGCCTAACTTGGCTTGGCTGCTCACCGCTCACCCATAATTTGGATTTTTTAACACATCATATTCTACCTTGATTATTACTGCTAAGGAGAAATTAAATATAAATTATACTTGAGCAAATGTATTCATTTTGTAAATGAAAATACTTACCTCCTTTTCTCAGTAAGCCTATTTGTTGTCTGGCTCCCGGATCACCCTTGCTCTTAATGAACGTTCACATGAATTTAGTTGAGGAAAGAAATACAACCCACCAGGTTCCCCAGTGTAACTCTACTGCATCAAGAACAAATAACAGAGAAGGCGGGAAACTAAGGGCGCTCATAAAGTCGATAATGTTGGTGGAATTAATGAAGGATTATTGTTCATGTGTGTTTTTTGATGTCTAATAAGACCTTCTCTTCGACTGAAACGTTTGTTGCATTTAACACAATGATGAGGCCTTTCCCCTGTATGTGTTTTGTAATGCCTATGAAGACTTTCCCTCCAACTGAATATTTTATGACATTTGGTACACTGAAAAGGTTTCCCTCCCACATGTGTTCTTTGGTGTCCAATAAGGTGATGTTTTTGACCGAAGCTTTTCTCACATTCAGTACATTGATATGGTCTTTGTCTGGAATGTGTCCTCTCGTGACATATGAGATGTCCCTTGTGGGTGAAGCTTTTGTGACATTCTTTACACTGATAATGAAGGTTCTCCAGGGATATTTGGTCTTGCACTCTTTGTTGTTCAGTAAAGCTGAAGTTCTGGTGTAAATCTTTCTCGCTATCTTGTAATGGGGCATAAGATCCCCAGTTTTCTACTTTACTTTCATAAGCCTGTTTGTTCCATAAATTACTCTCACAAACATTATGTTTCTGAGACCCCTCACCTCTGAGGGTTTCTTGACATATACTTGAATGCTTCTTGTTACCAACACTTGTTTCAGAATTACTAAATATTTGAACTCCTAGATCCCCTTGAGTTTCTGACAGGAGCTGAAACCTGCCAGTTGTGGCCATTTTAGATGCTGGGATCATCTTCACGTGAGCTTTTTCTATAGAAGCTTTGGATGGAAGGGATTTTTGAACATATTTTACATAATCTTCATCTTTACTTTGTCTTATTGTAGTCTCTCCACCTCCTAGAAAAAGCCAAAGTCCAAATATTAGTTTTCTATTAAATGTTCTAGAAATAACAAATTTTATTAGAGCATACACAGATGTAATGAAAAATGGTTCAGAAGAAGTGTTTATAACTACTTTGCAAATACATCTTGCGGCATTACTCTAGTTTTAAGAAAGTGGAGAGGATTGTGTTTATTCCTGGACAATATATAAATTATGCCAGTGTAATTTTGCATTATGCTTGTTATGAGAAATTCCTGAAACTACATCACGACATGCAATTATTTACTGTGAAAGCACCTCACTGCGAACACACTGGAACAACAAAACTTTTGGGTTTTGAGACCGAAATGCGTTCTTGCATCGAACACTGATGCAAGGTCATATTTCACGCAAAAATATATAGCTAAATAACAGATTTTATTTGACATAAAGTTACTGAAATTTCAAATAATCCCACGAAAGCAGAAGTGCTTATGCTGGTTTACTGACATAATATCAAAACCAGAAATCTTGGGCAACAGAAATATAGTGTCAAAATATCGAGCACAAAAATATCCTTTTCCTATACATATAAAGGTAAGTACAAAAATATCCCAAAAAATATCAATTTGCACTAATATAAAAATAAATATACAAAATATCGTTTTTTTAACATATATAGTTAAAAGTAGTAAAATCTTAAATACTTTTAAAGAAAGGGGGCGTGGCCTCCGACCACCTCTCGGTAATCCCACTGTGTGGGGCTTACTGGAGGTAACAGGAGGTCTTGTTGGCCCCTAAGGACCCTCAGCTGTCAAGGGGACTTCATCCCCAAAACATGAGCCTGTCAGGAGGCGCATTTGCAGAGTAGTGGAGAAAGGGGGGGGCAGCCTCTGTCAAGTTGATGTCTTCTTTTCTATTTTAAGAAGGGGGGCCACGTGGCCCCCCTTCCATGGACCATTTTGGGCCCCCGGGGACACCATGCCCTGGGGCCTGACCCTTTTAAAGAAATTTTAAAATGGGAAGGGGCTGGCCCCCGGGGCCCAGCCTTTATATTTTAAGCGCCGCTCCCCCCCTTTTCTGTGCCCAGCCTATCTCGCCCTTTTTTAAATAATTTTTTTTTGTTAAAGGGAGGGTGGCAGTGCCTCCTGAGGCTGATTTCAACCCCATGCTAGGCCTTTATATATGTTTTTTAAAAGGGATTGGGGTCGTGCGGCCTCCCTATGCAGGCAAATTCGACCTCGGAGACCCCATCCCCCGGATCCAGGCCTTTAAAAAAATATTTTCTTGAAAGGGAGGGGGGCTGAGTGGGCCCCCCCTCCAGGGCCATATTCAGCCCAGGGGACCCCATCTCCCCCAGACCAGGACACTTCATTGGGGACCATGCGGGAGAAGCCTGAAGGCCCCTGCGGTCCCCGACTGCTCCCTGCCTCCTGCGGGAGCCGGCACTGCTTTTACACACAGGGAGCTTCTGTGTAAAAACAAAGTGTTCCGCTCTCGATTGCTCTGTGCTGAGCACTGTTCGCTATGGTATGGCAGAAGCAGTGCTCCTGCCAAGCCATAGCAAACTGCAATGTCCGGGAGTGGGCAACCAGGGACATTGCTGGTGCCAGCCCTGGGGGGTGGCAGTCCCATGAGCAATGTAGGGCTCTTGGAGGGGGGCTGCGTGGCCCCCCTGATTTGTTCAAATTTCCCTTGGTAGTTGGTGGTCTCCGGAGCCCACAATGGACCTACTTAATTAGTGCATATATTTTTAATAAAGTATGTGCCCGGGAGGGTGGCGGTCCCCGGGGCAGCGGGTGAGGCCCTATGGCCATATTACTCCCCAAAAACAGTGTGCTCTGGGGAGGTGGCAGTCCCTTGGGCAGATGGGGGTCTGCAAGGCACCCCCACATAATTTTAATTAGCTTTGGGGAGGTTGCCGTACCGGGGCGGAGGAGGATATTCTGCAAGACCCCCCCCCCCCCACATAATTGCAATTAGCTCCAGGAAGGTAGCAGTCCCGCTGCAGGTGGGCCAAGTGGGTTCACACGCATTCATAAATAAAAATGCGTGGTGGCGGTCCCTAGGGCTGCGGGCGGGCCCAGTGGATCCACCCGCATTTATAAGTAAAATGCCCTGGGGGGGTGCAGGTCCCTGGGCTTTCAATAGCCGAGGGGGGGGGCAATATGCCCCCTCCTATATTTATCACATGTCCCTGGGACCTGGCCCACTTGGGGGATTTCTAAAGCAAATGTGGGAGCCCGAGATTTTTTTTTTTAAATTGATGCCACGGATTCACGGTTCCACCCACAAGTCAGTGGCATAATTTAACCCCCGGCAGGGTCCTTGAAGGACCCCCCACCACATCTGGGGGTTAGGATAATCCTACCCTGCCCCCATTCTTTTATTCTTAACTTTTTTTCTGGGATTCAGCTTCAAGCTGAGTCTCATGATGGCTGCCAACACTTCCTGGTTGAAGTGTTGGCAGCCAATCAAATTTTAGTAGGATCCGCGAGTCCACTGCAAGGACTAGTGATCCCAGATATCTATATTTCTTTACATTAGATATCTGAAAAACTACTGAACGGATTTACACCAAATCACAACAAGCATTGGCATAGCCAATAGGTCTCGCCTTTCTGACCTTTTCATGTGTTTAGCTAGAGCAATTGCACGTAAATAATAAAATGAAAATGCTGCGTGACAGATATTACAAGTACGAACACAATATATGTTTGAAACGCAGCATGTGCCATCTCTGGCAGAGTCTATGACGGGTTCTCGGCGCCCTAATCACATGGTGGTCTCTAACATTGGGCTGAAGCTGACCCCCTCCCCATCCCATTCCCTCGCACAGCCTCCTAGTACCCGTGGTGACGCTGCTCCCATAACAATGTGGGTTCTTCTTGGGATGCCGAGGGCGCGCGCAGCAGTGTGGTCTATGTTTATACCTTGTATTAATCTGTCTGCATTTCGGAATATTTTATACTCAAAGTGTCTCCTTCTTTGTACTATGAAATTAATTAAACCACTCAAAATGGAGAAAAAAAACATTTATTGCGCTAAGTAGCGCTGACGCCACCAATAATCTGCCGTTAGTAGCAGTAGCTCTGTTGCCTACGGCTGCAGCCTGCCGGCCACTGTCACACTGATTGAACTACTACGCGCCCTCTTAGCATCAAACAGCAAACCACACAATCCAGCGCCTTGAACACCTTCTACGAGCCATTTCTTATCGTTCGCACAATAATAACTATTTATCACGTACAAAATACAACAGAGGTATACAAATGGCGAAGGCTAAAATATAAGCAACTGTAATAATGATGATAAAAATAATAACAATGCAAAAATACTACTACTGCTAGTCCTTCTATTATGACTAATCCCAATAAAACTAAAAATAATAATATAAGAATACTGCTACTGCTACGACTAATAATAATAATAATACAACTAAAAATAATACCATTAAAAGAAAAGTCTGATGATGAGGAAAGAAAGGGCGAAGAACAGTAAATTTTTTTGTTTGAATATCTTTATTGGTGTTTTTTGTTTAAAGTTTCTTGATACAACATATCTATTATCAAGCATCAATAAGCATCCCTTCCCGTATAACATTTCTTAGCCTATGACTCTATAGAAAATAATCAGTGCGTGTAAATTTCTCAGTAACTTGGTGTCATGTTTTAGCCATAGCATTTAGATGCTTATCTAGCCGTCAATTATCTTGGGCATTAACAGCCCGCACATTCTATCATCTCCAATCGGGCGCCAGGACGGAAATGTTTGGTGCGTCTACTGCCGACAATAGTCCATAGCACGACAGAGTTCAGAACGTCAAATCAACATATATGTCAAGATAGGCAACTCTTGTATAAGAAAGTTATCCATCATATGCCACAACTGTTAAGGTGTATCGCAAAACATACTCATAATGGGTAAATCTATATATGAATCCTTATGACGCCTTTATTCGCAAGTCAGTTCCGTTCTCTTTTCTGTAACACTCAACACAAAAAATAAGAGAAGAAAAAAAGGGGAAGAGAGAAAAAGGAAAAAAAGGGGGGTAATTTATAATAACCAACAATAAAACTATACTAACAAATGATGTCAATATGCTGAGGGAATATGTATTCAGTGCCTGGTGTGTCTTTCTTCTTTGCGTAGTCGTGTCTGGATTAATGTGTCATTGATAAGCATGGGCTGCTGCTACTATTGGCGTTGCGGACGTATGGCCGTCGGGGTTACATTTACTTTCGGTTAACATACTTTAGGAATGAGAGGTTTGGTCTGGTCCAACCAGTATGGGCGAGAAGATATACAGGTGCAACACCTCCCCAACTGCCTGGTGATATATCAAGTATTGGGCCCTGCCTGTTATGCTGGTGGTGGCTGCTGTGGGGCACTGGAGCACACTAACTTTCTGAGCATATCATCACAGGTCTGCCTAATGGGATGCTTCCTCAACCCCGCTGTCTCCTCCCTGTGTACGGTGGCGCTCTCTGCCTGCCCAAGCTTCTAGGGACATCCTCCAGTGTGATACCTCTGGCGGGTCCTTATGTTTCCATCGTTTGGTTATGAGCCGTATCGCCGTTATGAGTCCCAAGTCGCGGAATCGGAGGCCCGCTCTATGTATTTTGTTTCTCTTGGAGAACCCCAGGATACAGAACTCCCAATTGTCGTGTATTTCCATGTTAATGCATGTAGTGAGCGTTGCCAGTATCGCTCGCCAGTAAGTGTGAAGCTTGGGGCAAGACCATAGCATATGCAACAAGTTAGCACTCAGGAGACGGCACCGCGGGCACTCAGAGGTATTAATATTAAAATATTTGTTAATTTTATCTGGTGAGAGGTATGCCCTATGCAATATGTATGTTTGTATTAGTTTGAATCTTGGGACATGTGTGGCGCTGGCTAAAACACGTTCCCAGTCTTTATCCGTCCATGGGCGGCCTCTGTCTTCCGTCCAATAGGCACGAAGCTTTTGTAGAGGCTTCCGTGTATGACTGAGAAGGGCTTGAACCAGCCAGTGTATTATGTGCGAACCCTCCCCCATCACATGCAAGTACTGCAGTAATTGATGCGGCGGTAGCTCATTCGCGATATCCCCCCCATGCTAGAGTGAGTGTCTGTGTAATAGTTGCATATGTCAGGAACTGGCCCCTTGGTAACCCAGTATCTTCTGACAGCGTCTCAAACGTCAACAAGGTGCCTTCTGCGTATAGGTCTCCAAGTGTCTCCACCCCCGCCTCCATCCAGGGCATTAATGTCATGTCAGTTATATAATCTCTACCCCTAGGTGTTCCCATAAGTAGTAGCGTCGGTGCATATGGGAGTGTGTCCTTTGTGAGGCGAAGGCTCCTCTTGTAGCATTTATGTGCCAATTCGATATATATTTGCGTTGGTCCGGGGATCTTTTCTAGTGGGTGGAACAGTCCGCAGATTTGATTCTGCGTCCATATTACTGTCTCCGTCGCCGTCTCCGTTAGATTTTTCCCGCTGAGCCATTTCGCAACCCATTGCAGTTGCGCAGCTATGTAGTAGAGCTCCAGATTTGGTACTGACAGTCCTCCGCTCTCCGAGGGAGCGTACAATTTCTGTAGCGCAACTCGGGGCCCCCTGTGTTCTAGATCAAGCCTCGAACTAACCCCTCCAATTCTCTAAATAGTCTAACCGGGACATATACGGGGAGATTCGCAAAATGATACAGGAGTCTAGGCAGCACTATCATCTTTGTCAATGTGACACGGCTCATCACATTGAGCGTGTGCGTCCTCCAGAATTGCATCTACGCTTTTATAGAGGAAATAGCTCTAACCAGATTACCTTCCAGTACATCTCCTGGGGATCAGTATACATATATGCCCAGGCATCGGAACGTGGTTGGGTACCAGTTTAGCGCAGTCCCGTTAATCACTATATCTGTCTCTGCCACACTCTCGCTAAAAGAGTAGGTGCCCGACTTGGCCCAGTTTACCCTGAGGCCCGACACCGCATCAAATCTACGGAACAGCACTGAAATTGCTGGCGGCACCTCGTGCAAGTCTCTTATATATAGTAACAAATCATCAGCATACAACGATACTGCGTGCAATCCAGGATGCCCCATTCCTCACCACCCTCCCGGAGGAGAGCTGCCAAAGGCTCCATTGCCAAAGAAAAGAGCAGCGGGGACAGGGGGCACCCCTGCCTAGTACCTCGTCTCACCCTGATTACATCCGACAGGAGCTTGCCCGTGCGGACCCTCACTGTTGGGCGTTGGTATAATAACTGTACTAATTGTAAGTATTCATCTCCCAGTTCATACCTGCGCAGGACTGCCGCTAGATAAGGCCATTCCAGCGAGTCAAATGCCTTCTCCAGGTCTAATATCAGGCATCCGGACCGAGGCCATGTCTCTGTCGCATATTTCTGGACTCTGAACTGCCTGCGGATATTATTGGAAGTGCTTCTGTTGGGAACAAATCCGTTCTGATCTGCGTGCACCAGAGACGGCACAAATGGTGCTATACGTTTGGCAAGAGTGGAGGCAAGGATTTTGTAGTCTGTATTTAACAGAGCTAAGGGGCGATAAGAGCCCAAATTCTCAGGGTTTCTGCCTGGTTTCAGCAGTGAGACCAACGTGGCATCATTTTGTGTGGGTGAGAGAGTGGCAGTTTCCAGTGCCGCCTCATACATCCGCAGCAGTTCCGGTATTAGCACATCTGAGTATGCCTTGTAAAATTCAGCCGGCAGCCCATCGGGCCCGGTGTTTTACCATTGGAAAGTGCGTAAACGCTATCTCTTATTTCTTCCGAGAGCAGAGGGGCACCCAAATCTTCTCGCTGTTGGTCTGTTAAGCACGGCAGCATTGTAGCGGATAAGAAATCTTGTATGTCGGTGTCCGTGGCTACCGAGCAGGACCTGTATACTGCGGTGTAATGTTCCACAAAGGCGCGATGTATGTCTTTCTGGGTATGTACCTCTAACCCCTGTGTCATTCGTATTGCTGTCACGGGTGTGGCTGTCACGTCCTGTCGTATCAGCCACGTTAGCAATTTACCAGGTTTATCACCCATGTGATGCGTGCGTGCAGAATGTGCCGCATAGTTTAAATTGCGGAGTCGCTCGAGTAATCCTGAGTGCTCTACTCTAAGGCTTTCTAGAGGCACTGCATTGCCTTCTAGCGCTGTGCCCTCCTCTCGGAGCAATGCATTTTCTAGGTGTGTCAGGTCTGCCTCTAGTTGCTTCCGCATGCCCGCTTGCGCTCCAAGGCAGTTCCCCCTAATGACGACTTTGAATGCATCCCACTCTATCTGAGGGGTTGTTGCCGTGCCAGCATTATCCTCAAAGTATCGTGTGATGTTGGCTGCCAGCAGGTTCCGGAAAGGTGCGTCTAATAGCAAGTCTGGTTGTAATCGCCAGGTCGGGACCGGCGGGTGAGACTGCTCCCAGGACAGTTCTATTATATGTGGGTTATGGTCAGAATGCGTCCTGCCCAAGTAATAAACCGCTGACATGTGGGGGAGCAGTGCGTCCGTAAGCATGTAGCGATCCAAGCGCATATGCAGATTGTGAGCCCCTGAATAATAGGAATAAATCCTGTCCTGGGGTGTCAGTGTCTCCAAGCGTCTTTCAGATGCCACTGCGTAGCCCAATTGTTCAGCGCCTTCATAGCTAGATATGTGCTTGTACCCGGGAGAGGTGGAAATGAGCAGTCTAGTGAGGTGTCAAGTACACTGTTATAGTCACCCCCTAGTAACATTGGAATGTCGTGCCATTGCGCCAGGAGGTGTGATATCTTATCAAAGAATATAGCCTGCTCTGTGTTTGGAGCATATAGAGATGCAACTACTATATCTCGGCCATCCAGTGTACCCCTAATTATGACATATCTCCCTTCCGGGTCTATCAGTGACTGCGTGACCTGAAGGGGAACCCCCGACCCCACCCATATTAATGCCCCTCGCGCAAATGCTGAATATCCTGTGGCAAACAATTGTCCTCGCCATCGGCGATGTAATCGCTGCGTCTCCACTTTGGTTATATGTGTCTCCTGCAATAGGGCTATGTTGCCTTTTGAGGTATGAATAGATCTGATACCTGCGTGATGGTGAATGCATACCCCTTACATTCCATGTACCTATCTTAAAGGAAGACATGGGCCCTGCGCTATTTCCAACTAGCATTTATCTGCAGCAGCCCCACCAACCCTCGCAGTAAGTATGACAGTGTGCAGCACATCCCATCTGGCTCGCTGCTGTTTCCTAGCAGTAGGAGACATTGCATGATTCCGCTCATAACATCTGACATCGTATAAAAAATACAATTATGTGAAAATAAAAGCATAGCTAATGCCAAAAGAGCGAATATGCAACCAGCAATATCGTCCAAACTTCCAACCGGACATAACAGACAAAATAATTCAGGGGGGTGCACTTCGTGCTATTCTTTTTGTGTGTCCACAATACGTGCATCCGGCCCCCCCAGAGGCCCCCCCAACAGTAGGCAAACCAACTATACAGTCGAGGCTGGCCATCCACAGCAGCGCATGTATATATGCCCTCAACTGTAGCTGTATACAATCAAAACCTAATGGACCCCTGCACAACCTCGCCCCCGCCACCCTCGTAGGAGGACCAAGCAGGCTCCAGCATTCCTTCTCGCAATTGTTAACATTCCTGCCTATAGCTTACCCCCACCCAGCTACCCCAATACCTCGATGCACATGTCCCTTGCATGCTGAGTCCTACAATGGTCATATTATGAGGTCCGCCGTCTGCAGGGTGACATCTGGGTGTTCACTGGAGTCTTGCGATTCCAATAGTCCATATATCTGCTCATCATCACTGGATAGGTCCCGCCGGCTGGAGCCAGACACACTGCCTGCCGCCATCGAGCCGCCGATCTCCGCCTCCGCCTGCAAGGCGTCCCGCTGCCCACTCAGAATCAGCTCTGGGCGGGGGCCCACCGGCGGCGAAGGTGGCGCCCCCCTCCCCTTAGATCTGCGCTCTCCCCGGCGGCGGCGAATGGAATCCCGCCTTTTAAGCAGTGTCGCCTCTGCAGCGCCGTCCTGAGATCTCTCACCCGTGTATGCGTCCAGCCAGTCCCCCGCCTCCTCCGTCGTGCCAAAAAAGTGTGTTTTGTCGTTAGCGACCACTCGCAGGCGGGCCGGGAACAACAGAGAGTACTTCAAGTTCTTTTGACAAAGGCGTTTTTTCACTGCCATGAATGAAAGCCGCTGTCGCTGTACCTGAATGGTATAAACTGGAAAAAACATTATTTTGTGGTTGTCAATGTGTACATCTTGGAGCTTCCGGGTTTCCTGTAATATAGAGTCGCGATCTCGATAGTTGAGAACTCGAAGGAGCAGGGGCCTCGGGTTCGATCCCACAGGGGGAGGCCTCGCCGGGACTCTGTGAGCGCGTTCTATAACAAAGTGCGGCGAAAGGGATCCCTCCAGCAGCAGACCTCTAAGCCAAGTTTCCACATGTGACGCCGGCTCTCTCCCCTCCCAGCGTTCCGGAACACCCACCACTCGGACGTTGTTGCGCCGTGCCAGGCCCTCGGAATCCTCAGCTCTGCTTTCCAGAAACTCTACTCGTTTCAGCAAGTCTTGTATATGTTTATCGGATTGCACCACCTGCGGCTTGATGTCAGTGAGCGCAGAGTCCAAAGCGGTGGTACGATCCATCAGTTTCCGGTGGTCTGCATGTAGGTGAGTGAGGTCAATAGCTACCTTGTCAATTTTAGATTCCAAGGAGGTGCGAGTGTGAGTCATGGTTTCTTCCAGTCGCTCCACCGCTGCGAGCACTGCATCAAGTTTGGTCACCGTCTGATCCGCGTGCCCCTGTTTCGCCATCTTGGACTTAGTTGGCGGCTGTAGGGGCTGGACACCTCCTGCTCCGGTCCGCGTCCAGGTGCCCCCTGACATCTGATGCAGCGACAACGCACCTTGTAGATCCGCACCTGGTGCGATTTCGCCACGCTGCCTTCTGGACCCAATCGGTATTGTAGTCTTTGGTATGTATGCAGCAAGCTGTACTTCTCCACCAGTAGCTGGGTCCCGTCTATCACTCGCCAGTGGGGCCGCGCCACAAGACAGCTCAAGGGTTCTTAGGCGGTCGTGGGCAGTCCCGAGATCTCAAACTGGACTCAACTTCTCATTACACTCAGGCGACACCTTCCGGCCCGGTCTCACCTCGCCACCGATCCACAAGCAGTCTCTCGGTAGGGGAGCAGGTACTCGCTGTGGCCTGTCAAGTTGTCCCGGTATCCCCGCCACCCTCGGCCTCCCGTATTCGGTGCACCCAGTAGCGAGCTGTCCCGAGCCCTCAGTAGTGGGGGTAGGCGGGGCACCGAACCAGGGTCCCCGGTGGGGGCACTGGACGACCAGCGGCAAGGCAGCAGCCGAGTCTGATACCAGCCGCTGCCCTTCTATCTCAATTGCGCTATTTCCTAAGGTCCCCAGGGCAGGGGGCCGCTGCGGTCTTCCTCGTCTCCACCACAGATCGCGCGGCCCCACGAGCCTCACCTCGCTCAGCAGGGCCCAAGCAGGCAAAAGGCCACCATGTCGTTCCAAGGCAACTCCCCGAGGTCAATCCCCCGCTCGGCAGCAGCAGGAAGGATCCTTGGCATATATCTTGTAGGGGGCCTCCCCAGGCGACGACAGGGGCCCCACTCCACACTCCACCGAAGCCAGCGCGACAGTTGTATTGCCCCACAAGGAAAGCGGAGCTCCGGGCGTTCGCAGGCGGATGCGCCCCCGCCTCTGCCCGCAGTGAAAGGCCGCACTCACCGGAGGCGCCCAGTGTCACCGGCGGGGGCCCCAGGCAGGGTCCACCTCCCAGTCGGCGCAGCAGTGAATGTGGGGGAATTTGTGCCACAGCAGGCCAGCAGCGCCACGATGCACCACCATGCGGAGGCAGTCTAAGGAAGCCGCTTTCGCTTTAGTTTTCACCCGGCTATACCGGGCTCTTCGCCCGATCGCAGGTAAGCAGTGGGAGGCAGCAGGGGGCCCCAGTCAATCCCCACGCAGATCACGCAGCCTCCCTGAGACCTCCAAGCGAGCCATCGCCAAGGGGGGGGGGGGCGCGGCAGCCATCTCCGGCCGCGCTCTTCTCAGGTCGCGCCATGTATCGCGGCCCAGTGCGTGGGACCCATCCTCGGCCTCACATAGCCGGTGGCACCTGCTCAGCAGCTGCCCACCGGCCAGCCTGCAGGCAAAACAGTCCCGGAGCGGCGCACCGGGTC
The DNA here is from genome assembly GCF_964204655.1 of Triturus cristatus. Lineage (NCBI taxonomy): Eukaryota > Metazoa > Chordata > Amphibia > Caudata > Salamandridae > Triturus > Triturus cristatus. Next base: position 63,254,809 of record NC_140580.1, on the reverse strand, counting down.
CGATCGAGGCAGGAGTTGTACCGGACCTTCAGGTTGCGTCTGGCATAGGCATCAGCTATTCATGGGGCCCTCCTGAAATCTGCGAGCGGAGTTCTGTGCCTGGCAAGGGGAGCCTCCGGCAGAGCTCTACCCTGGCACATCTGCAGCCATTGACGCCGTAGCCACGCCCCCCAAGGGCGAATAACAGTAATGTATTAATTATTTTACATAGAGCTTCGGACCACAGCCTTGGGACCTGAAGCTGCTGCCGACTTTGGAACTTGGGAATCAGGATCAGGTGTCGGTGTCAACTAAACATCCTGTGATCCTGGGCAAATCACTTACTCTGCTCGTGCTTAAAAAAATTAATGTGTCGGAGAGGAGTGTAACAGGCCCCTCGCGTGAAGCGCACCAATATAAAAATGCAAAACAATGGACCTATTACAAACTCAGAAACACTACAATTGAACTTAATTTTGCAATATAATGTGAAACTAAGCTGTATTTATTTTATTTTCGAAGCAGTTTAAAAAATAAATTTAAAAAAAAGTTGTTTCTAGCAGCTTGGCTGATTTTGTCGATACGCTTAGCCTGGATGTACATTTTTGAGGCATGAAGTGTGGTACGAAAACACTTACTATTCCTTTCAAAAAATGAGAGTTTTATATCTATGCTTCAGCTAATTGCAGTTTGGTGTGAGTGAACAGGGCATCAAGGTTTGAAGTGTGTGCTCGTACTGTGTGCGTTTTTGCGATGGTAACAGTCTGATGTTCTGGACATAACAACGCTAGCTAAAAGCCCTCTCTACATTTGGTAACCGTGTTTGGCTTTTTTCTGTTTGTGTTTTTAAATTTAACTCAGAAATAATGCAAACATGACATACAGCCATAGCACAACAGAAGCAAGTGGTGAGAGGTGTGAAGTAGTGCAATACTGCATTACGTGGCAGTGTTTGTGAAGAGCTGCAAAACTGCAGGCTTTCATCAACATTCTCCACACAGACGCTCTTTAACCCACATTAACATTTTATTCACATTTTAAACAAGTTGACAAGGGAGAGCGAGGGTGAGACAGGCAGTAGATTGAACGCAGTTTGCCTTCACGCAAATCTATGCAAATCCCTACTAACAAATTGAACATACTATACTCTCTGCTAATCTTACACAATCAAACACCAGGACCAGACATAATGGACTCACAGGCTTCCCACTTCCGTAAGAAATTGCATTAGGATAGTAAATGTGTTGGAATGCCATGGAAACCATTACTGTTGTTACAAAAATGGGAACAACAGAACACACTACCACATTGGGTGTTCGGTGGAGGTTCTCTATTTTTGCATTATGTGGATGAAAAGTACTAGACTGTGCAGCAACTAAGAATTCAACATAGTCTTGCTTGGTTGACGGAAAAAGCAGATATACTTGAAATGCTCTTTATGCTTCTTGTATAAAATAGTATACTTGGCAGGTGAAATCTGTCCTTCAATGATACTGGGATTTACAGAATCTTCCTACACCCTGTATGTGTGATATGACAACTGAATGTTACTTCCCCTCAGAAAAAGCACAGAGACCACTGTGTGCCCGAGGCAGTGGGCATTTATAATACATCTCGAGGTCTTTCCGAGCGTGTACATCTCGCCAAATAAACACTCCCTGATGGAATGCGACACCCCTCTAACAAGACGTCAAACCCTGCGTGGAATTACAATGAAAGCAATTTAACCTTTAGGGCTGTCGTGCCCCGGAAGGCTGGGTGCCCGGTGATGCTGCTGCCTTTGACGCTTCGCCATGCCCTCTCGACGCTCACTGTAAAGTGGCATCAGCGGCCCGTGATGATTCAGGGCCTGACACAGAGATGGGAAAACCAGGCTGAGCGGGAAGAGTGGCGAGGACGGAGAAGGAAGAGAGGCAAGCAGGGTTTATGCTCAGGCTTACGAGGCACCTCTCCTGTTTATACGCCTTGCGTGTAAATAAGCATTTCAAGGGCACCACTCTGCCACCCACACACCCCCAGGATCACTGCCTGCAAAAACAAGCCAGGGAGTGGAGCGCGCGTAAGGGCACTTGTGCCCACCGCGGCAAAAGTGAAAGCGCCACGTTTGTCCATATGTTTCCAATTAACGCAACCGTAAGACGCGGCACGATAATTGGAAACATATGGCGCTCATGCTCGCTCCCGCGGACCCTAGGCCACAGAACAGATAAGGCGTGACATGCACCTCCCTTGGACCAATTGCGTGCTGTCTTTATTAGAAAGACAGCAGGCAAAGCCCAATAGCAAGTGATACATTCCAAGCACACGCACAAACGTGTTTTGGGAATTTAAAAGCCCTTACAAAATGCCTTGCAGAGCAGCGCATGCGCGCTGGCTCAGGCGAGACCTAAAAAGCAACCTCCATATGTGCAAATGAGGATTTAATAAACAATCTTATTTGACACAAATAAGAATGAAAACAGATAAAAAAATGGCAAACCAATTGTGCTTGGTGTCCCCAATGATCACAGAGGTAACTTAAAAGTACAGTTTCATATGTAAATATACAATAAAACAAATCACTATGACGTGAACAATGAAGCTGGATGAAATGTGATGTAACAGTTCACTGCTAGGATCAGCAAATGGTAATCAGCGACCAAGTCTGATTCTTGAGCTGTCAACAGAACTTTGATCGCTACAAATTATTTAAGACGGTTGCATCAGGGCAAAGGCAGTATAGGACTCTCAGGGTAGTACAGTTCAGTTAAACAGTTCTTAGTTGCTTGTGGGGGTGACATGATTAAATAGAGTATCACCGTATTGGTTGTAATTGCATCCTAGGTGAGGAAACAATCAATATAGCCTCACTGCCCCAGTAAGTAGTCTGCATGAGGGGGTAACCTATAAATGGGAACGCCACAGTTAGGATCAATATTGAAAACTCATCGGGTGATTAAAGAAGTAGTAAGTGCTATCACGCAGAGGCAGCAGTCAATGTAGCCTCACAGCTCCAGGAGGTGGCCCGTAATCAGCTTTTAAAAAGTAGCATTGTCACTGTCCGCCTATGTGAACATCATGGGTTATTTGATGGCAGAGCCAGCTAAGGCTTCAAAGTTAGAAACCCAGATGTTGACACACCTCAACATGGTTTGGGAAAACTTTAATTTTGGCTAGAGGACAACCGTAATTCTTTTGGCATATGCCCTGTATCTGCCACCCTCCGTTAGATTGATTGGGGAGAGAGTGTAGAAGGTAACACGGACCTGTAGTTCTCATGATACTCACAACCAATTTGTGTTACGGGATGACATTTGGAAATTTATTTGCACTAAGGTGACACAGAAGAAGAAAAAAAACAGTTGTTAATGAGTCCGTGCATATGGCACAAGCAACAGGGCAATAAGAATTTAATTTCAATAGCATATGCCCTCTACGTGAAACTCACAAGTGAATTACACCTGTGAAATGTAAACTTCGAAAACAAAAACATTTAATCATTTACTTAGAGGCTACTAATCAACAGTAAAATCTGGTATTTGCATGCTGTTATTATGGTCCTCTGGTGCATCTGAAGGAAATTTTCAGTCTGTGTGGAGTTCAAAGCACGTCTATATGTTCATCTTGTGAGTGAGCCATAGAATGTTCTATTCAAAAAGACTAAAGGAGAAGTCCTTTTTAGCTAAATGAGCCATTGTGATCGATCCTATTTATAAAGGATGATTTCTTACACCAGTCTGTTTTTGTGGTGGACTTTTACACTTTGATAATGTGTCTTGAGAAGCCAGAAGGAAAAGAAAATGTCCCTTGCATCGATTGTCACTACTGTATTGCTTTCTGAGGGGAACAAGTTCTCAGCAAGGTGAGTGTTTTAATTTCCTGAATAGAGGGTCAATCTGATTCTGGAATATGCCCCATTCTTTAGAATTTTACCCTTGGACTGCACCCCTTTTCACGAGAATTTACTGGGGCTAGGACAGATGCAGAGTCAGCATTACATAGTTGAAGATTTACAACTCTCACCCAGAGATCTGAACAGTGTGCTCTATGTATGATCGGTTTTGTGGGGACGGAAAATTTCAGTGATTGTTTTATGACGGAGGCCCGGTACCTCTAAACATCCCATCCTTCCTTACTACTGAGAAACCCATTGCTCTTTCTGTGGGTCCTCTGGATCTTCATTTGATCGTTAAGTGTATTAACTCAATTTTTCGTTCAACAAGGAACTAATACTTTTAGGCCATCTGTTATGTTCTATTTCTGTTATTTTTTTTATCCTTGACACAGTATTGTGTCTGTGGCCTCTTGTTTACCATTGTAGTTGGCCTTACTTGCTGCAGGGCCCTGCTTTCTTCATGAATTGTATTTTGAAGAGGGATCATAATCATGTCATCTTTTTGAAAGGTTGGGCTTTGGTTGTTTGTTGCTGACTGGTATTTTTAGGTAAGACTGGGGTTTACTAGTCAGGATAACCCCAAGCATTGTGTGTTTTGAAATTTTGTCCATTACTTAAATTGTGCATTGATATGTACGATGCAACAGAGACTGAATAATGGTTAAGCACCATAGTGGACACATATACGGGGGCTCTGGTGAAGCAGGGCATGCATTTTTTGCATTCACTGTACAAGTAATTCAGTTTCGTCCTGATGATGGTCTGTGTGAACATTGGGGTTCTCATTGTACTTTATACCAGTACAAATATGCACAATTGTATTATCGTCCCACTGAAAGATGGTCACCTAATTTTGTTTCTGATTAGACTTCAGTTGTGCCAATTTATAATAAGGTATCTTTTTAAAGTTCACACCTGGGATTTAAAAGCTACTGTCTCATATCACTTGCGAACACTGCTTTGACAAAGGGAGTTCCCAAGAAGAAGGTTGAATTACAAAACTTACAAAAGGGTAACTTTGGAGATAATCACCTTGTTGCTGGGAAGATAGGGACACAGAAGAGGGTTAGGGAGCACTATTGAGAGCTGCTTTCAAATGTGTCGCTGACGCACCCTTCCATCCTCTGAAAGCTGCCATGCATACGTCTCCTCACCTGAATGGGCGTTTCTTATAATGGAGGGCAGAGGCACTGTTATCTACTCACTGAGTGCACCCTTTATGATAGCCGTGGACTAGTGTGCCAAAGCTGCATTATTTTTTGAGTGATCAAAGGTAGCAGGGACATGACCTAATCTGTGGATTAGGTATGCACGTGCAGAGTTGCAGCTAATGCCACACGTTACTTTATTCGCTCCTGATTATTCCATAGCATCATGCAAACTAGAGGCTTTTGATCAACATTAAACAGTTGTAAATCACCTCTAAAAGGTGAGAAGGATGGATGCTGAGTGTTTAACCACCCATTCTGTATGGCAGTCTAGGCACTCTAACTGCTGTGGAGATGGGAACACTAGTCCATCTCTAGGGTTGTTTCGGCATTCTAAAAAGTGGTGATACGTTCCCAGAAGCGTGTGTAATTGCACCAGTCCTTCCCTCACGCAAGCTTCCATAGTATTACACAGATAGGTGATGTTAGCAGCCTTCAAAAGAGCAGGTCTACAACAGCCAGAAGTGTATCCCTTAGAAACCAATAGCATAGTAAAGAAAAGAGAAAGAATAGGGCTCACAAATGTCTTGCTGTTTTAATATTTCTCTTCATATTGATGTGATTCTGAATAAAGGATGATTGCTCACCTGAAATGCTGTTAATGCGTGCCCCCCTTCTACAGTCTTGGACGTCAAGGGGATAAGTCTCTCCCTCTTCGTTAATGCCAATTGAGCTCATCTGTGGTGAATCTTCAGGTCCTGCCATAAAAACACAGGGGTTTTCCCAGTGAGGAACAATCTCTCACAGTGAAAGCATCAACACAGCTTTTTCGATCAAATGTAATGCAGACTTTAGTAGAACACGAAACAGGTGGGGACTAGTTGACATGAAAACCGATTCTCTTTCTCCGATTCCTTTTTCCAGCTATTACCGTGCCTTGCGGTCAGCGTTTGATCTAGCTCTGGCTTTGACTCTGTGTATGACTATTTCACTTCAATGCAGATGCTGCTTCGTGTTTGTGGCTCTGAATGCTTGCACTTTCTCTCTGACACACAGACGCACTCTCTTTCCCCAACTTTCCCTGTTTCTCATGTCTGAGCCTATGCATTTTCTTCTTACCTCTTTGTTGCTCCTTTCTGCATTTACCCACTCTTCCTCATTCCCTTTAACTTTCCTTCATCATCGACTGATTGATTTTCTGTTAGAAAGCACAAGATCCTGCCCCAATTATTAATAGACATAAAATATTCCGAAGAACCCGTCACCCGTTATACCAAGGCCTTGGGAATTGTCCACCAATACATTGATGCCAGCTTCATCATGGTCTAAAATGTGGAGACATGTACAATATGAAAGATTACAATTTCAGTACTTGACCATGGGCTAGAGCCTAATTATCACTCACATAGAATAGTCGTGCTGTATGTGTTTTGCGCTCTTATGTTATGCTTTTACATTGTCCAAGAACAAATACCAGAAATGGGGCTACGATTGTTCAGATTGCAACATTCTAGTGAATATTGAGTGATGGATGTTGTGTTAGGGCTCCATGCAAAGCAAATCTAATCAAGGCTGTGTGGCGGTTGGAATTATGAACGGTTCTTTAATCAAATGAAATCATAAAAAGATGTGACAAGACATTTTGATTTTGCCAAGAGAATTAAGATTCAGTTTACTAAATTGTTGAGGGTGTTTGACAGTAGGCCTAGCAATGATAGGGAACTAACCGGATTTTGACATAAGAATACATGAATTGGATTGTCCATGGCAGATGCTGTTTCAAGCCAAAGAGCAAAGGGTATTAGGTGTGATCTGACGATTTAGCCATGAACCGTGATCACTATGGCTCTAGTTCAAAGTATGACAGGATAGTGGGTAGTATTCATCCCATCCAGTAAATGTAGAAACTCCAGGGTGAAATATTTACTGGGAGTGGTAACCGCCTCCTACTTCATGTTTTGTATGGTAAAATGAGACATAAGAGGTGGTGTAGGTACTTACTGCACCAAAATCTACATGTTTTGGCTTTATCACATCAATTTACCCCAAATAATTTTAGCAGCTTTGATTTAGCGAAATTTGTAAGGGCAAAAAACACAGACAAAGTGTGACCATTAGTTTACAGCGCCTTTTTTTGAAGGGGTCAGAATTCATCTTCATACCCTGAATCAGAACCCGAGTTTCATATGTACTGCATATGGACGAATGCCTAGATGTCTTAAGTTAACCTTCAGATTACAAGTCAAGTGGTGCACTTGCATTTCACATGTGCTTTATATTTCTTTACGTAAGTTGCCTCTTCTCTATTCACTGTTGTTATAACTAACTCTAATTGCTTTATACTGAGTCAATATTCTTGCTTCCAAAATTAATATTTTGAAAAATCTAGAATGTCATTAAAAAAAATGGTCAACTTGAAAGCGTAACTTCAAACAGAGAGTAGACAAGAGTTAGATTAAGAGCTTTTAATCACTGTCAAATATCAATAAATTAACAATGCATGAACATTTGTAAAATTAACTTGGTGCAATGCTCTTTACAATCACAACTGACTGTGAAATGTTTGTAACTTACCTGAGGTGGGACAGATGTTGCTTTCTTCTCTTTCTGTGTTGTTACTGTTGCTCAACCGTGCCTCTTCTTCAATACTGTGATATGGGTATCCTATTTTAGAAAGTAGAATCAGTTATACTTACCATTGTATTCAGTTGTAGAAAATCGAAACGTTGACTAAAGTCCAAAATTCAATTAGATAGCAGATGTGTGTAGACTACACTTCAATTTTGGTGACACGCAATAAAGTGACACAACAGTGTGTTAGTCACAGTAATCATACCTGGGCGCAAAACAAACTATGGATCATTCCGGTGTACTCTCACTAAGGGCATAGTTATTTATAGTTCAGGCTACATCTCAATTCCCTGCAGAGACTTTAATGACCATTATATACATATGTAACTCTTGAAGCTGTATTCTTTTCAGATCTACTTTGCAACTCCATATTGCTCTAACAAATTTCAATGCATATGATACACCGTGTAAATATATTTTTTATTATATGTTACCTAAAAGAGCATCTGCAAATTACATAATCAATCACTTGTTGATTAGTTCATCTAAGGCAAAACAATGTAAAATCATCATCTCACTGGAGACACTGGATTATTATTATTATTTTTCTTTTTAACAAAACAGAAGCGTAGCTAGTTCAAGAAACACTCAACAGATCGATCCACTTTCCTTTTTATTTAGGAATTGAATTACAGTAAAAAGATGACTGATAAGCTTCTTGCATTATTCATTTGGCTTCCAAAAGTAATCAGGATTAGGGATCCCAGTTTTCAGTTTACTTGTCCTCAAAAAAATATGAAAAATATTTTACTGAAAGTTTAAATATTTGCTCTCATTCTAGAACTAATAACTATTTTTAAAGTACATTAACTCATCAAATTAAAGATGTATTGATAATGATTTAATTAGAATATATAAATGTAATTTATAAATAATATTTTTTTAACTTTAAATTAAAAAACAATTCATACCTTCACTAACATTATTTTTGTAATTATTATTTATTACATTTTGCTAACTTAAGGTTAAGTTAATTGAAATGATTTTTATCTTCTAATAAAAGTTTAAATGTTAATTTTCTTTAAATTAAGCTTATTAATTTTCAAAACAACATAATTAAAAATCATCTATAATGGTTAACACAAAAAATATTTGTATATGTATATATATATATATATATATATTCACTGAAAAAACCATAGGTTTCAGGGACGTTATAGTTAGTTGGTTATTTCACTCGTACAAAAACAGAGAAATTTGAACGTTATAGTTAGTAGAATCGAACTATAAGTAGCGCCCACGCAATGCACTGCTGATGACGTCACATATTACATCACTCATGTCATGGTAAGTGACATCACTGATGACATCTCAAATGACACCAGTGAATGTGTGTTTTTGTGTAAAGTTTAAATATATTTAATATATGTTAATGCCAAGGTGTGTTGAAGAATGAGTTATTGTATAAGTGTCTGGGTGGAGGATTTAATAGGTGTGTGACTGACTGTATAAGTTAGTGATTAAATGTCTCTACCTGAATGCATGGGTTTGTGACTAATCTGTGTGAATGTCTATATCAGTCTCTCAGTTGTTGTATAGGCTGCTGCATGGGTTGATGATTAGTTACATGACTATCTATATTGGTTACTTATTGGTATCATAAGTATTTGTATGGGTGGCTCAGTGTTTGTGTGTGTAGGTGGGTGGGCGGTGTGTGACTTTCTGCAAACATGTGTGAGTGGCTAATCTACTTGGTGCATGGGTTCAGTAGTGCATGTGGAAATGGCTGTTTCGGTGAGTGAGTGAGTGTGTGCATCAGTGTGTTGGTGAGTGAATGTATATCTCACTGGTATATGTGTGAGTATTTACATATGTGAAAGGCAGTATATGTGAGTAATTGTGAGAGTGGCTATATAGTGGCTGTATAAATGAGTGTGTGCTTGTGTCAGTGATTGTATAAGAGAGTAAGTATATGTTAGTATAGGTTAGATAGTGAATTTATAACTGTATAGGTGAGTAAACTGCAGTGTTATAGATTCTTTACATGACTAGCTAGGTGTGTCAATAACTCTATGGATGAGTGACGGTGTATATTGTCTATGGGTCAGTATTTTAGAGTGGGTGTATCAAAGGTTATATTGGGGTGTGAAGAGGTGCTTCAGATTATCACGTGGATGATGTCATCAGTGATGTCATCAGTGATGTCATCAGTGATGTCACTGACCATGTCATGAGTGATGTAATATGTGACGTCATCAGCAGTGCATTGTGAGGGCATGAGTTATAGTTAGCTAAACTAACTATAACGTTCAAATTTCTCTGTTTTTGTACGAGTGAAATGACCAACTAACTATAACGTCCCTGAAACCTATGGTTTTTTCAGTGAATTTCAAAGGTGTTTGAAATGTTAATTTCTAATTATAATGTTTATTAAACCTATTTTTTTTCAGTGATTTTAAATTATCATTCCATTCTCAACCTGGCTAACACAGCCGATATTTTCAACGAGCAGCCAAATCTGCGGTGCGTTCCAAATACAGGCGATAAGCTGCGTTAGCAGTAGGAATGTAACATCTGGTGTAAAGTAGGACGACTACCTACAGTGTGAAAGGGAGCCCAGCCCAGAATCAAATCTGAAGACCATCACATGTCATAGAGCTACTGTTCATGCACCTCCGAAATCCAAGAAGGCCACAAAACCCACTGCCACCACCCTCAGGACCTCCCCCTGGACCACCCCCCCACCACCACAGAGGCATGTGGGAAGAACGCAAGTCACCAACTAATAATAATGCACACAATACCAAGACTACAGGGTGACACATTGGTGCTTGCGGCCCGGGTGGCGGCAGCACTACAACAGGGACACCTGCATCAATTGATTCCTCATACAGCCCAGGACGGAACCACGGCCAGAGCTCAGGAGTCATTGTTCACAGCCTCACGCAGGACTGGCATACGTCAGGCCAGCCCAATCCGTTTACACATACAGGGAGGGACAACAACACTACATGGTCCAGCTTTTCATTGTAGTGATCTGCTACTCACAGGTCTAGTTGTCAGAACACCACAGCCACTCCCTGATGGCTGGTTTACACCCACACGACACCCATCAAGCACAGGCGTCACAGGACACGTGACCCTGCCAATAAAAATGATTGGACGCACGTGCTCCACGCCATTTCCATTTCAGACTTGGTGCACCAGATGCACTGCGGCCGGCACAGGCACACCGCCATGGGATGGTGAATTTCGGTCCACTGAGGTAGGGGCATTGTAAGTGCTGAGCGGGTGTGCTGCCTGCGATGATTCCCCATCCCGGTGGTCCGGACAGCTCATGTTTTGTGTGCCATGCTGGACCGCAGTGTAGGCCTGAGCCATCGAATAGCGGGAGCCTACCACCACGTGCGTGGCCTCACTGGTCACTGAGTTAGTGGCACCGCAAGGGCTGAGCGGGTGTGCGACCTGCGATGATGGTGGGTGCACTGGTATGTCCTCTGCCATGGCAAAATCAAGACGCAGCACCAAATGTAAGACCTGTTGGCCAGCGGAGCGGGGCTGCATGATGTGGAGGGTGCCCTGTCCGTGAAAAGGTGAGCAGTGAGGCCTGAGTGCATAGGGGTGGGCAGATACCTCTGGGTGGTGGGAGTGGATGGGGTAGAGCAGCCTGGGTGCGCAGCGGCGGGCAGAAACCTCTGGGCAGTTGAAGTGGATGATGTGCAGCAGCCTGGATGCACAAAGGCGGGACAGCGATTTAGGTGTGCGCAGTCGTATTTTTTCTGCCATTCCTGATTCTGTACTAAGTTTCAGATGTGGGAGCTTGAGGGCTCCACTAGGTCCCGGCACGTGGTTGGCGACACAGCGGTGGCGTAAAGGTGAGCTGTGAGGGTTTTTTCCACAGTGTGGGCACTCATTGTCCCACCTCATCTCTTCCTTTCTATCCCTCACACTCTTTCTCTCTCTCTCACACTCTTTCTCTCTTTCTGTCTCTCTTACTCTCTCTCTCACTCTTCCTCTGTTTCTCTGTTCCTCTTTCTCACACTTTCTCTCTCTCTCTCTCACTGTTTCTCTCTCTTTTCGTTTCTCTCACTCCTTCTCTCTGTCTTCCTCTCACTCTTTCTTTCTTTTTCTCTCTCTCTCTTCCTCTCACTTTCTCTGTCTTCCTCTAACTCTTTCTTTTTCTCTCTCCCTTCCTCTCTCACACTCTTTCTGTGTCTCTCTCTCTCCTTTGATGGACGCATGAAGCACAATCTTATCTTGCTATTTGTCTAACAGGCTGTGATTCATGGATTGACGTCTCTCCCCCAACACGGAACTCCCGCCACTCAGTGCCACCAGAGCTGAATGCGTGTGCAGCCTGCGATGATGCGTGGCCATTTTGATAATCAACACCCAGTCTGAATTTTGAGCTCTGCTTTATCGTGTATCCGCACCGCCTGAGAAGTTGCTTCAGCATGTGGTGCACCTTCTTACACACACGCTGGTGGCGGAAGGTGAGCAGAGAGGCTTGTTTCAGCAGCAGCGGGCAGTCACCTCTGGGCAGTGGGAGTGGATAGTGTGCAGCAGCCTTGGTGCACAAGAGCGGACAGACACCTCCAGGCACTGGGAGTGGATGGGGTGCAGCAGCCTGGATGCGCAGGAACGGGCAGTCACCTCCGGGCACTGAGAGTGGATGGGGTGCAGCAGCCTGGGTGCACAGCAGCGGGCAGACACCTCTGGGCAGTGGGAGTGGATGGGGTACATCAGCCTGGGTGCGCCGACGCGGCAGACACCTCAGGGTGGCAGGAGTCGATGGTGTGCAACAGCCTGAGTGCGCAGGTCGGACAGACATCTCTGGGCGACAGGAGTCGATGGGGTGCAGCAGCCTGAGTGGCGGGGCTATACAGAGAATTATGCGTGTGCAGTTGTATGTACTCACGCTCCATCTCTACCTTTCTGTAACTCACACTCTTTCTCTCTCTTATTTCCTCTCTCTTCCTTTCTCTCTCTCACACTTTCTCTCTCTTCCTCTCTCTTCCTCTCTCTCTCTCATTCTTTCTTTCTCTCTCTTCCACTCTCTCACACTGTTTCTCTCTTCCTTGTATCTCACTCTTTCTCTCTCTCACTTTCTCTCTTTCTGTCTCACTCTTTCTTTCTCTGTCTTTCTCTCTCACTCTTTCTTTCTTTCTTTCTCTCTCTCTTCATCTCTCTCACTCTTTCTCTCTCTCTCCTTTGCTGGACGCATGACGCACCATCTTATCTTTCTTTTTGTCTTGCAGGCTGTGATTCACAAGTTGTCGAGAGATGACACGCCATACCTGTACCTACTTTTATTTTGTTCTTTTGTTTAAATAAAATGTTTTATACGTAAATCCATACATGACTAAGATTCTTATTTGTCCAACCTCACAAGTATCTTCTTATTAATAATTGTACATTAGTAAATTTTTTAAGTTCCAGATTCTCTAACGTGACCGTCACATTTGTTTGTGGGAGGTGTGGGTGAGGGGGGATGACGGACAAGGAGCTGCTGCTGGGGGGTGTTGGAGCAATGTTGGGTGTCCGACCTGCATGATCGTTGGCTCCATTGCATCTGTTCTCAGAGACGTGCGAGCCAGCGGGCTGGCTCATAGATGAAGAACTGCGAGCCGACTGGCTGGCTCATAGAGGGAGAGCCGCGGCCCGTCAGTTCGCAGAGGGAGAGCTGCGTGTCAGCTTGCAGAGGAACAGCTGCGGGCCGACAGCTATAGGGAAAGGTGCGGTCCGTCAGCTTCCAAAGGGATAGCTGAGGAACAGTTATGTGGGGAGAGGGAGCGTGAAGGGAGTATCTCGCAGAGAGAGACCTGCGGTATATTTCCAGTCTTGGCTTCACAGATACAACTGCAGGCCCGAGAAGTTGCACCCGAAGAGCTGCGAGCCGACTGGTGGTTCGCAGAGGGAGACTTGCGGGCCCAAGAAGGTTGTTGGGGGTATGCTGGTGATGTGGGAAGAGGGTCTGTTACCTGCTGATGTGGGGAGAGGCAGCGTGAAAGGGGTATCTTGCACAGACAGAGCTCCGGTATGTTTTCAGAGTTGCCTCGGACAGATGCGAGCTGACTGACTGAATCACAAAATGGCTTTTCAATGCTCATATAGTGTGACTTATCAACAGTTCGCACCCAGGCTCGCGGAGGGACACAGCTGCGGCCCGTGGGCTCGACTCGCAGAGGAAGACCTACGGGCCGTCCGCTCCCAAAGGAACAGCAGCATACTTGCTCGCAGCGGTAGAGGCACAGCAGCGTAATAGCTTGCAAAGATAGAGAGCTGTGATCCGACGGACTGGCTTCTAAAGGCATAGCTGCGAAGTGGTAATGTGGGGAGAGGGAGCGTGAAACGGGAATCTCGCATAGCCAGAGCTCCGGTATATTTTCAGTATTGCCTCGCAAAGGTAGAAATTCAGAGAGATACGAGCTGACTGACTGAATCACAAAATGGCTGCCAACACTTCCTAGTTTCAACAGTTCGCAGCCAATGAGCTGCAAGCTCGTGCTCGTAACGCCTCAACCAATCAGATGTCAGAATTCTCAAATATTGATATCTGTACAATATGATATTTCTCAAAAACTACTGAACGGATTTACCCCATTTAAACAAAAGAGTGCTTTCTGGACCACAACCTTCCTCCCTTACAAATGTGGCGTGTCCACTCGCAAAGGGGCACAGCAGCGTACTAGCTTGCAAAGGTAGAGAGCTGTGAGCTGACGGACTGCCTTCTAAAGGCATAGCTGCGAGCTGGTGATGTGGTCAGAGGAAGCGTGAAAGGGGTATCTCGCACAGACAGAGCTCTGGTATATTAAATTGCCCCCGGCACTTTTGTTTTATATTTTCACTCGATGCGAGGCACAAGATGGCTGCTAACACTTCCTGGTTTGAAGTGTTAGCAGCCAATCAGAGGACACTTCCTGGTTTGAAGTGTTAGCACCCAATCAGAGGCAAACTTGTGCTCGGGAGTTAGGCTCCGCCCATATATATATATATTTTTCCTTTAATATCTTAAAATCTACTGAACGGATTTACACCATTTCAACAAAAGCGTGCTTTCTGGACCAATACCTTTCTCCCTGCCAAATTTGGCATAATTCCGTTCAGCAGTTTGACCTGTAGCCTTGTCTAAAATTTCCTATGGAAAATGCATTGGGAAAACACGTTTTGGGATCCCCTTTTTTCTCAGCCCCCCCCCTTGACCAATCACCCCCAAACTTTCAAGATAGGAGCTGATCTAAAAAGAGAAACTTTTTGGAAAATTTCGTGAAGATTCATCAAACGACGCCAAAGTTATAAGCACATGAAAAAATGCTTTTCCTATGGAAACGTGCTCCTAACTATAACTATCTACTTTACTAGAATATATATATATATATATATTCACTGAAAAAACCATAGGTTTCACACATGTTATAGTTAGCTGGACATTTTACTGATAAAAAACCAATGAAATTCCCCCGTTATAGTTACTGTAGGCAACTATAACTCACGCGACCGCAATCCTCTGCTGATGCTAATACTGTATTTAGACACTTATTTGCCCATGTCTTCTTCCATTAAATTTTAGCTATACATATATTACAAATATTTTTTTTTCATAAAGACACATATGTCATCAGCAGAGGATTACGGTCGCGTGAGTTATAGTTGCCTACAGTAACTATAACGGGGGAATTTCATTGGTTTTTTATCAGTAAAATGTCCAGCTAACTATAACATGTGTGAAACCTATGGTTTTTTCAGTGAATTTGCAAGGTTTTTTAAATGCTAATTCCTAACTATAACGTGTGTGAAACCTATGGTTTTTTCAGTGAATTTGTACGGTTTTTTAAATGCTAATTTATTTATGTATTATTTTTTATGTATTTATTTTACAATAAACTACGTATTAAAAATTATTATTTTTATTTTTTTTGGTTTTCACCCTGCGAATTATTTTTTTGTAAAAAAAAATTTTTTTTTGTGTTTTTCAGGGTGCGCGCACTGTGCGCGCACCCCCGCGATTTTTTAAAAAAAAAATTTTTTTTTTTTGCCTTCGGGGTCCTTCAGGGACCCCCTGACAAAGGCTAGGGGGTCAGGAACTCTCTACCCTGCCCCCTTTTCACGTTCGCCACCTTCCTTTTTCACTCTCGCACTGAAAACAAACAAAATGGCGGCCGACACTTCCTGATTTCGACCGATTCGAACGTTGACTAACATGTAACCACCAATCAGAATTACGCTCGCGCACGTTAGGGTGCTCGCACGGTGCTCGCACGGTGCGCGCACCCTGCGCGCATATATATATATATATGCTTTTAAATGCTATTTTCTCCGGAAATACTGAACAGATTTACACCAGACCTGCAAAAGGCACTTCCTTGACCTTATGGCTACCTCTCTGCCAAATTTCAAGTAATTCTGTTCAGCCGTTCGGGCTGTAGCCCTGTCTAAAGGTCCTATGGAAAAATGCATGGGGAAAACGCGTTTTGGGACCCCCCTTTTATCTCAGCCCCCGCTTGACGAATCCCGCCGAGACTTTCAGGGTAGGAGCGGAGCGTAGCGCCCCACCTATTTTGAGAAATTCGCGAGGATTCGTCGACCGGCGCCAAAGTTATTCCAAATAGAATGTTGCGGATTTCCTATGGAAAAGGGGTCCTAACTATAACTACCTACTGGCGACCGCCAGTAGGTAATATATATATCAAAATACACCGTCCCTCTGCAGCTTCGCGCCAAAGACGGAGACGGACCACAGTTAAGTGCCAGATTGCGTGATTTATTTAGCTTGTTCGGTCTGGATATATATATATATATATATATATATCTCACACTTGTAATCTCCAAAGAATCCGTAGTAACGAAGAATGGAGACCACGCAAATCCAGGTAAGGCACAATTGTTGTTAGTTTATTATCAGCCGAGTTTCACCAATCTGACGCGTTTCGGGCATCCCCAAACTTTCAAGATAGGAGCTGATCTAAAAAGAGAAACTTTTTAGAAAATTTCGTGAAGATTCATCAAACAACGCCAAAGTTATAAGCACATTAAAAAATGCTTTTCCTATGGAAACGTGGTCCTAACTATAACTATCTACTTTACTAGAATATATATATATATATATATTTATTTTCACACACGAAAACAAAGGTTACAAGGACGTTATAGTTAGGAAATAGAATTTTAAAAAATCTTGTGCCCCAAGGTAACTATAACTTCCGCCCCCATGCAGAATTTTCTCATCAATAGCTTTAGTGGAAATGTTACAGTGACATTATCAATGATTTCATAAAAGATGTTACGGCTAAGTTAGGATAATTAGCAGTGCATAGCGAGGGCGAGAGTTATAGTTTCTTGAGATAAGTATAACTATAACTGCTGAATTCTATGTTTTTTTGTGTGTGAAATCTGAACTATAACTTTCCTGTAATCTTTGTTTTTTGTGTGAATTTCTAACGATTAAAAAAAATTCTATTTCTTAACTATAAATTCCCTGTAACCTCTATCTTTTTCCAGTGAATTAAAAAATTTGTAATGGTATTTCCTAAAATAACATCCCTGTAACCTTTGTTTTTTCTGTGAATTTCTATTTTTAACGTTAAGTAATATTTAATTACCATACATTATTCAAACTGCCGCCACATACTGCTTTTGTAGGGCCCTATGGCCAACCCCCAAAGCCAGCCAATCTGGGAGGGGGCAAGGCCCTCTCACCGAGCTGATTCCGGCCTCAGGGACACCATCTCCTGGGTGCCCGGGCATATTAAGAGAGGGGGCATACAGCCCCCCGCCCTGGGTCAATTTGGCCTAGGGGACCCATTCCCCCAGGGTCCTTCACCTTTCTAAAAAGAGTGGTAGGCATGCCAATATCAGCCTGGGAACCCCAATCACCCGGGGCCTGCCCAATTAGTGAGGCGTGGCTGCCCCAGGGAGCCTTAAGGCCATTGCGGCTCCAGCTGTCTATCCATCTCCAGTGGGTGCTGGCAGCTAAATATGCTGCTCCTTGTGGGCGGAAGCAATGTATTTCCATCTGTTTCCCTGACCACTTCAGTGCGGTCAGGGAAACAGATGAAAAGTCTGTTCCCAGCTGGATGGAGCATTTTTTCATACTCTTGCCTGCTGGGAGTGGACTTAGTGTTTGCGCTTGCTTTGGCGAGAGCTTTGAAATTGCTCCTGCCAAGTGAGAGCAAACACTGGTTTCCCTGCCCACACTGGCGCAGGCAGGGAAACCGCTTTGTCATGTGGTGGGCACCTGTGGACATAGCAGGAGCCGGCCCTGGGGGATGGGGATACCAGGGCCATTATTGGTTCCAGAAGGGGGGGATGTGGTCGCCAATCGATATTTATAGTTAGGACTTATTTTCCATAGGAAAAGGGCTTTTGTTTTACTATTAACTTTGGTGCTGTTTGACGAATCTTCAGGAAAGTTTCAAAACTAGTTTGCCAGTCACTTTGGCTGCTGTCTGGAAAGATTTAGGGTGATTTGTCAAGTGGGGGCTGAGAATAAGGGGGTGTCCCAAATGCGTTCTCCCCATGCAATGAGATTTTAAACACAATTACAGTCTAAACCGCTGAACGGAATTATACAGAATTTGGCAGAAGCTAGATCTTGGTCCAGAAAAAGTGAGTTGTGTAATTTGGTCTTTCCCACATTTATTACTTAATCGTATACTTACATGTGCGACAATCTCAACCACTTTGGTGGAAATCACTGTACAGAAAAGCAAGGAGAGGTGTAAGTCTATGCCCATACGATTGTGGATAGTATTTTTTAGTATGTGAGTAGTACTGCTGTACTACTTTACATACTACAAAATGCATTTTGTAAATAGGCCCCTTAATGTGAGTTGACCTACAGTATGCACAGTGACATTGGAGTATCATTAACTTGTATAATAGCATCTTCCATTTTATCCAATCGACCAACAGGGCCAAAGTGAACCTATTTAAGTCCTGTCTGCCTTGTAGATGAATAGATATATGGGGTCTAGGAGGAAGACTAAGGGGGGGGGAGAGGTTTTCATAGACATGGGCTATAGGAAACAGGAAGAATTAAACCACTAAACAAGCAAGGACAGGAAGGCCCATAAAGAACAAGTTTAATTTCCTGGAAACACCAAAAACTAGCTCAAGCTAAATTATATAAAATTGAATCACTGTTACTGGTAGTACCCTCATACTGTAAAATGATTGGGTAGATCTGCAGTTGCCAAATCTGCAGTCTCGGGGTCGAATGCATGACAGACAAGAACTCAACATATCCGTCAAAAAGTGCAAACTTAATAAATATTTACATAGATCAATTATAAAAGAATGTTTTCACCAAGAAAATAGTAAATTATTGCCCAGCATAAGATCCAAACAAGAATGCGTTAACCAAGAAAATTGCTAATTATTACCCAGGATAAGGTCCAAACAAATATTCAGCAACAGAGAGGTACATTTAGAAGAAAACCATCTGCGAGGGGAACAAGAATATATTTACTATTTAAGTTCGAAAAAGAAACTAAAGAGTGCTTTTATTTTCGTGGACCTATGAGGTTGCCTGTTTCCTGGACATTTACTAACCCTTATGAAAATAGGAGTAAGATAAGAAAGAGGACAGGGCCATCCCATCATCTCCATACCTGGTCCCAGAAGAGATTTAATCTCCATACCTGATTCCAGATACCCTGGAGTGCTTGTTAAAACTAATGAGACAGAATGTACTTACTTACTTTTGGTACTTGTGATACTTTCTCTTTTAACAGGATAGAGATGATCCATGGAGAATGACTCCCCTTCTCTTTTAATGCTGCCTGATGTTGCAGTTGGTCCTGGAAGCATGCCTACCATTATAAAAAACAATAACTAAACTTTCAATGTGTATTTGATAGAAAAACAAAATAGCGTCTTTTTGCTGTTTTAAAAAATCGAATATGCTACTTACCAGTATGCATCTGTTCTTGGCATGTAGGGCTGCTGACATTCAAATCTGTGCATAGATCGCCGCCTAGTGTTGGGTCCGGATGATTGCACATTGTTGTCCTGGAAGAGTCTTCGAAGTATCACGAGATAGGTGGCTCCTCCCCTGGACTACAGTGCGCATGGGCATCCTCTCCATCCTCAGATTGTTTTTCGCCATTGTGGCAGTGATGGAGTAGATACAGTGAGTGATGACCATGCTATACAGTCATTCTGAGTGCTGCAGCTGCTACAGGCGCCGGGGAGGAGGGTGGGCGATAGGAATGTCAGCAGCCCTACATGCCAAGAACAGATGCATACTGGTAAGTAGCATATTCGGTTCGAGGCATGTGGGCTGCTGAATTCATATCTGTGCATAGAATATATAGCAGTCCCTCGATTAGCGGCGGCTGCCCGTGCCAGCTGCAGCAGTCTGAAAAAGAGTCTTGAGAACAGCCTGTCCTACAGCTGCCTGCTGTTTTGAGTGTACATCTACACAGTAGTGTTTGGTAAATGTATGTATAGTGGACCATGTGGCTGCTCTACATATCGCTTCTAATTGAATGTGGCCCAGGAATGCCATGGACGCCTCTAACTTTTGTGGTGAGTGGGCTCTCGGAGGAATAGTTAACGTGCGTTTAGCTTTTTCATAACAAATTTGAATACATTTAACTATCCATCTGGCTATCCCTGCTTTTGAAATGGTGTTGCCCTTATGTTGTGGAGAAAAGGCAACGAATAGTTGTTTTGTTTTCCTAAAATCCTTGGTCCTGTCTATATAGTACATGAGGGCTCTCTTTACGTCTAGTGTATGGAGCATTCTCTCTGCGACAGTTTCCGGATTTTGAAAGAAAACAGGCAGTTCAATAGTTTGATTCATGTGGAACTGTGATATTACTTTAGGCATGAAGGTGGGGTTGGTACGTAGTACAACTCTGTTCGCATGAACCTGTATGAATGGCTCCTGAATGGTTAGTGCCTGGAGTTCACTAACTCGTCTCAGCGAAGTAATTGCCACCAGGAAGGCTACTTTCCAGGTGAGGAATTGAATCTCACATGAACGTAGAGGTTCAAAAGGTGGACCCATCAATCTGGTGAGGACCACATTTAGGTTCCACACCGGCGCCGGTGGGTGCCGTGGAGGAATTACTCGTTTAAGTCCCTCCAAGAATGCTTTGATGGCAGGCACTCTGAATAATGAGAGGTGTTGCCTGTTTTGAAGATAGGCTGCTATTGCGGTGAGATGTATGCGTATGGAACTGTATGCTAGACTGCATTGGTATAAGTGCAGCAGGTAACAGATGATATTCCGAGTAGACGCATCTAGCGGGTTGATGTCATTGTGTTGACAGTAGATGACAAACCTCTTCCATTTCGCCGCATAGCAAGCTCTGGTGGTGGGTCTCCTGGCCTCTTTGATGATGTTCATACATTCTGGAGGCAGGTTTAAGTATCCAAACTCTAAGACTTCAGGAGCCACATCGCCAGGTGCAGCTGTTGCGGATCTGGGTGCTGAATTGCGCCATGGTTCTGTGTTAAAAGTTTGGGCGTTAGTCGCAGCGTTTGATGTGGCACCACGGAAAGTTCTAGAAACGTGGTGTACCATGGTTGGCGTGCCCACGTTGGAGCAACCAGGATGAGGGTCATTGAGTGTTGCCTCAGTTTGCGTGCCACTAGCGGTATTAATGGCATTGGGGGAAAAGCGTACGCAAATCTGCCTGACCAGTTCATCCATATCGCATTGCCCTGCGACTGTGGATGTGGGAACCTGGCGGCAAAGCTTTGGCATTTTGCGTTTTCCCTTGTAGCGAATAAGTCTATTTCTGGATGACAGCACTTTCGGAAGAACGGTTGGAGTACTGATGGATGCAGCTCCCACTCGTGCATTTGGTGGCTGTGTCTGCTGATCTGCCATCTGGTTGTCTTTGCCCGGGAGGTGTTCCGCCATGAGGAAGATGTTCCTCTGAATGGCCCACTTCCACATGCTCTGAGCCAGATGAGACAACTGCGGAGAGTGTGTTCCTCCCTGCTTCTGAATGTAGTACATGGCAGTCATGTTGTCCGTCCGGATCAACACGACTTTGTTGCACAAGTGTACTTTGAACGCCTTCATGGCTAGGAAGATTGCCATCAGTTCCAGAATGTTGATGTGCATCTTTTTCTGCTGTGTCGTCCATAGTCCCTGCACTGTATAATTGAGTACATGAGCTCCCCATCCCTGGAGAGACGCGTCCGCCGTCAGTATTATTTGTGGAACAGGCTCTTGGAACGGTCGGCCCTGGCAAAGGTTTTGTGGATTCCACCAATGCAGAGAGTTGTATGCCCGACCGCTCACCAACACTAGGTCTTTTAACTGTCCTTGAGCCTGATTCCATTGACGTGCTAAGCACTCTTGAAGCGGGCGCATATGTAGTCTCGCGTGCAGGACTATGAAGATGCAGGAGTCCATCATGCCTATCAACTGCATGAACACTCCGGCTGGAAGGGAGTGTTGAGGTCTGAACTTTGCTATAAGCAGTTGTATGCTGTTGATTCTCACTAAGGTTGGCTGAGCTTTGGCTGCCAGAGTGTCTATGGTCGCGCCTAGGTACTGTTGTACGTGGGCTGGTTGAAGGTGTGATTTTGGATAATTTAGGGAGAATCCCAGACTGTGAAGAAGGTGAATGGTGTGGGACATGTGGCTGGCGCATTACTGGGCTGACTTTGCCTGAACAAGCCAGTCGTCCAGGTAAGGGAAGACGTGAATACGTTGTCTTCGCAAGTGAGCAGCCACCATCGCTAGGCACTTGGTAAAGACCCTGGGAGCTGTCGTTACTCCGAAAGGGAGTACCTTGAACTGATAATGTTGATTTTGAATAGTGAACCTGAGATATTTTCTGTGGGATGGGTGTATGGGAACGTGGAAATACGCATCCTTTAAATCTAGTGTTGCTAGGAAGTCTCCCTGACTGAGTAACGGCAGAACCTGCTGGAGGGTGATCATATGAAAATGTTCCGACAGAATGTACATGTTGAGAGGTCTTAGGTCCAGTATAGGCCTGAGAGAGCCGTCCTTTTTGGGGACTAAGAAGTACAGAGAGTACACCCCGAAACCGTGCTGTTGGATAGGCACGGGCTCTATGGCTCCTTTTTGCAGCATGCTCAGTACTTCCTGCTGCAATAATGTCAAGTGCTCTACGGACATAGGACGTCGTCTTGGTGGTATGTTGGGTGGAATGGATGTTAATTCTAGACAATAACCGTACTGGACAATGTCTAAGACCCACCTGTCTGTGGTGATGGAACTCCAGACTGGCAGGAACTGCTGTAATCTCCCCCCGACCGGTGTTATGTGGAAGGGGGGGCAGTGACAAGATGTCACTGTTTGTTATTGGCAGAGGATCTGGTATTGTTGTTTCCTCTGCCCCTGCCCTTGGTGCTGGAGCCACGGTATCCACCCCTATTGTTTTTATTATAAGGAGTTTGTGACCCTCCTTTATTGTACTGCTGCTGGGAGCCCTGACTTCTAGCTGCTCCTGAACTTCTGGAGCGACTAAAGGAGCCACCACGAAACTGCTGCGATTGTAGAGCCCCCATAGATTTAGCAGTCTCAGTGTCTTTTTTAATCTTTTCGAGTGTGGTGTCAACTTCAGGGCCAAATAAGAAGTCTGGGTTGACTGGCTGATGCAAGATATTTGTTTGAATGTCTGGTTTAAAGCCCGATATTCTTAACCATGCATGTCTCCGTAACATCACACTAGTGTTGATGGCCCTGGCTGCTGTGTCTGCTGCATCCAGTGCGCATTTGATGGACGCATTGGTAACGAGTTGCCCCTCTCTAATGAGGAGCTCCGCCCCCTCCTTGTACTCATCTGGTAGGTGTTGTATTAGGGGTTCCAGGATATCGTAGTGGGACCGGCTGTATCTGGTTAGAAGTGCCTGGGTGTTGGCAATGCGCCAGATGTTTGATGCTTGAGCTGCCACCCGTTTCCCAGAGTTTTCTAACACCTTGGACTCTTTGTCCGGAGGAGGAGCATCACCAGTAGTTTGAGAGTTCGCTCGTTTGCGGGCGTTAGAAACAACCAGGGAGTCCAATGGCAATTGACCATTAATGTACGTAGGGTCTCCTGGGGCTGGTCTATACTTTTTTTCAATCCTGGGGTTTAACACTCGTGTTCTTGTTGGCTCCTTAAAGATGTCCTTAGCATGTTTAAGAATGCCTTTTAGCATTGGTAGTGTCTTAACCGTTTTTTCTGACGTGGAGAACGTGTCCACTAAGAAATCCTCTTCAACAGAGTCTGAATGAAGTTCAACCCCGTGATTGTCAGCCGCCCGTTCAATGAGGGCGTTAAAAGCAGCAGTTTCCTCAGCAGGGGACGGTTTTATATTGTAGATAGGGGTGTCAGGAGCATTGTGGATGTCACCTGGGTCATTTGGGTCTCCCCATGAGGGATCCTGGTCCTGTGGTTCATCCTGGTCATGATGTAGAGGATAAGAGGTATCCTCATAATAGGTGACACCTGCATCCGTCTCCGAAGGTGTTGGAGAAAAATCAAGTGTGTGGTGGGTATAAGTTTGATAAGGTTCCACAGGCAGTGGAGTGGAGCCGGAATCCATTTTCTTCTTGAGCGGGATTTTATAGGACTCCAAAGTGTTCACCGGGACAATTTTTCTCTTCCGAAACACCAGTTTACCGGTTTCGAGGTCGATGACCCGCTCCTGTGAGTCGTCGACAGGTGGATCTGCAGGTGCAGCTTTTGCGGGTGCGAAGCCCTTCCGGAGTGCGAACATTTTAGGTGTCCCCGACGGGGGCAATCCAAAAGTGATCGGCGCCGGCGTCGAAGTAGCCTTCGCGACCTTCTTCGGCTCGGGGCCCTGTTTCGGGTCGGGTGTGTCCCGTTCCCTGATGCGCGTCAGGGATTCAGACACCTGCTTCACCAGGGATGCCGATGGGGCACTGGAACCGACGTGCTCTTCGGGGACCGGCTTGGAAGCCGTCCCAGGTCCCTTTCCCGACTTAGGCTTTTCGATTCGAATTTTCGGGTCGACGCCCTGTGGAGTGGGGATCCTCGCACCGTCGGCACCCTTTGCAGTCGATGCACGATTGGTCATCTGGGCTGTAGGCGTTTGCGCCCCAACTTTGGTTGTTAAAGGCATCTGCGGCTTCGGGGGACCAAGGGCCTTTTTGTATTACTCGGCGCCGAAAACCCTGTGTGTTTCTTCGGCACCGACAGTGCCTTTAGGCTGTTCGGTTCCGACGTCCTTCTTTTGTGTTTGCGGATGTGAAGGGTTGGAAGCCTTCGATCCGACGAGGACGAGTTGCACTTTTAGTTTCGGTTTCACCTGTGCAGCTTTCAGTTTCGATTTTGAGGGATCGACTCGAGAGGTTTTACAAAGTTCCGGCTCGTTGGAAATGTTCGAAGCCGAGCCCGGAGGCGGGGCTGTAGAACGCAGTGACTGGTCTTGGGTGAGGCCCGTAGGTGACCCCGCGACCCGAGCCATATGGACATTCTGTCCCTGGGCCTCCGTATCGACGGATAGGCCTAGCTCCTCGCCTGAGCTATCTTCTTCGGCCCCAAGAGCCCCAGTGTCGTCTCCTACCTCGTCGACGACTTCTTCGTCCTGGAACATCCCCTCGTCTTCGGCTTCATAGTCGGAGTCAGGTTCCGAAGCAGAATCAGATTCCACTTCCTCGACGCTCTCGACATCTTCATCCTCGGTCCCGAATATGTTTACCGAGGTAGGCGCCGATTTGTTGGCCTCCAAGCGAGCTGCACGTCGATTCCGAAGTGTCTTCTTTGACCGGAATCGGGCGCAGGCCATACACTTGGATTCATCGTGATCCGGTGACAAACATTTGTTACACACCGGGTGGACGTCGATGTGGGGATATTTGGCGTGACATAGAGGACATCTCTTGAAGGGAGTCCTCGATTCCATGTTCGATCGTCGATTGAAGTTCGGTCCGAACTCGATCCGATGAGGTGAAAGAAGAAAGTGATTGATACCGAACGCAAACGATACCGACGAAGTCTAAATATAGTTTTCCTAACTTGAGCTAAGATAAGCACATCCGAACCCAATGGCGGAAAAAAACAATCTGAGGATGGAGAGGATGCCCATGCGCACTGTAGTCCAGGGGAGGAGCCACCTATCTCGTGATACTTCGAAGACTCTTCCAGGACAACAATGTGCAATCATCCGGACCCAACACTAGGCGGCGATCTATGCACAGATATGAATTCAGCAGCCCACATGCCTCGAACACATGTTTAATTCTTGTTTTGAAAATTCAAACACAGCCATTTTAATGTACAATAAATGGGGAGCTGCAGAGGTTGAGCTTTGTGTGCATGACCTTGCAGAGCTCCTCCATCCTCTGCATTTTACATCAGATGAGGATAGTTTCAAAGCAGCCACTGAGCTAAAGTGTTGTCTAACAAAAGTCAAGCACTGTAGTTCAACAAATTGTATATCAACATGACTGATTGGTCGGGCTCTGCTATTACTGTCTGCAATGTCTCAAGAACCCACATTACAAATCAGTCTTGTCAAAGCCTATTCTTACATATGCATATGCCAATTTCACATTTCAACTTTGACTTCAGTTTATACTGGCTCTGTCCCAGATTACATTTCAAAAAGGTTTACTAATAAAAAGTCATGACAGGCAAGTAATGACCATGCGTACTCAGCACTACTAAGATCAGGGAATTTTATGAAAGGAATATTGGAGAACACTATAACAGCACCAATAGCACCTCGCTTCAGTAATTTACATAGATACAGATGCAATGAATACACCAAATGTTGGGACCATTGGCCTTCAATTTGTATGGTTTATCTACATCAAATGTATTCACAATGTGGCCTAACAAAAGTACAACTAGATCTCGGAGAACAAATACGTATCAAAGGCCTATCTAGTAGTACAAAAGAGAAAAAAGTCTGGATGCTTTTTCTTATCTTGTACATTGGAAACACCACCTTATTTCTGCCAGAGGGTTATTTATGTTCTACAAAGGACCACCACCATTGCTTTGACATGGATCAATTTGTTGGGATAAAGAAGAGTATGACCTTTTACAGGTGATCAGCAACAAAATATATATTTATGAACTGTGATGTGTACAAGAACGATCTTCAATGCAATTACGTATATATATAATTTTTTGTAAGAGTTTTTTTGCAAAGAGTGCAATTATGAACTATCCCATATTCCAAAAAATAGATATGTTTATGCAGTGATGTTATGTTACACCTATACAGTATCATGCAATGTGTATCCATACACTGATTGCATAGCTAACCCACACAAAAGAAATGATGTGCGCAGTATTTTGAAGAGGAGAAGATACAGATTTAGTCCCAAGAGTGGTCTATCACAAGGTAAAGTGAATGGACCAATATAGTAACAGGAACCTGGTGGAATGATAAGAATAATTATATCGCGTAATATGTGTTTTCTTCTCATTTATTAAAAGTATGCAAGAAGTTTTGTGAGCTAGTATGAAAGCGACTTGTGATAATTATGACAGAGAGCTCAACAGCTATTGGAAAGATGCATTCTGGGGTAATCTACCAGTAGTATTTGAAATTTATGTGGACTTAAAAGTATGGAAAGCTCCTGCATTCAGTTTGTAAAACTTCGAAACTAAAATGTCCTGATGGGTATTTTAAGAGTAATGACTTATTCTTTTCTAACAGTATTTGCTTCAACTGCTATTGAATTTGTATTCATCACATTGAGTGTTTTGAATTGATAAAAATGATTTAAGGTAGGAATAGATTAAAGCCAGTCGATGTCCATCTGGCCCTTGTTGAAGAGGCAACATGTAACCCAAAACACACCAAGATCATCCATCCACCATTGTCAGTACTTGTCCTTTCGTGGTTTCCCATGCAATAAGAGCACCAATAACGTCCCTCTCTGCAAGGCCATTGCTGAATGCAATATATTGATCCTCACATGCATTCAATAACTCCCCATGACAGTTGATCCAAGAGAAAAACTTGTACTGTTCAAAGGTAATTTTATGGGATTTTGACTTTATGTAGTTCATGTTCTCATGGGAAATCAATGCTGCCTTTTTCTTATGTCCTACACCTAAACAATCATGCTTTGAAGCTCTTACTTCTCAAAGAAACACTTCCAAAAAGGCACAACACCATGAATGTAGAGAACAGTAATATTGATCAGCTACCACTTACACCTTGTAGGAAACTGCAATATTATGTGGTATCGCTGGGTGGCCTTACCATGTAAAATTATCACAATACCCCTAAGATGGTCCTTGGATTCACACAAATAAGCTCAGTCCTGGTAGACTGGCAAATGGCAGTCAGCCTTTACTAGAGGAACATGTGTTAAGCATTTCAGAGTACAAATATGGACGATAAGCAATTGACACGACTCAAGAGAAATCAGCCACCACTTTATAAAAATAGAGTGTATTTTTATCTCAATTTAGACACCAAAATGAACGGGATATCATACATATAACCGGAGTTATAGATATTTGAAGCATTATTAAATCAGTGCAGTAAAATACATGAACAAAATAACATTGTGGTCAATGGCAAAATCCACTAGTAACAATTGGCCACTTGCAGGTCGAGTTATTTGGAACCCTTTCATGGGTATGGTTGCAGACCCCAGGACTAGGCCACAACAGTCAAATCAATTTTACCTAGCCCATGGGGTCCGAGTGCAGAGTTCTGGCTGTTCTTCGTGCTGAATGGGAGCCGCAGGTGGTGCTGTTTTTACCGCTTACACAGTGCTGCAAGAAACAAAATGCAAAAACACAACATGTACACAGCTGCTGACATCGGATGATGATTGGACGATGTCAAGTGTGGGGGTCGGTTACCAAAATAGTGACCAACAAGCCTTGGCATTGGTAAGCATAACGAAAAGCTTTGGGAACTTAACGGGGCCCGAGTGATTAACGTAGCGGACTGAGACTTTGGGCAGACAAGACTACAGCTCTCCACAATGGACCACCTGGTTTTGGGTGATCCTTCGGAGGGCGCGATGGGCAGCGTTCTTTAGATCCGGTGAGCAATTTATCCTGCAGTTTGCAGGGGACTAGTGCCAATAGTCCAGGGGAGACTGAGGGTGCTTCTGGCTTCCACAAGGTCCCCTTCCTTCAGGAGTGTTGAGTTTGGCCGAGGACAAGGCCTGTTCACTCAGTTTCAAGTCTGTTGCCTCAGGGACAAAGTATCCCTTTTTTGATTTGTGCTGTTGGACAAAGTCTTACTGTTGGTGACACGGGTCTCCTCTTGGTCCTTTCTTGTAGTAAGTTGTTCAGATCTGAGGTTTCGTTTCAGGGGGGTCCATTAAATTCTAGATTTGGGGGAGTTAGGGGTGTGGGAGCTAGTAGCCATTGGGCAGTTATTCCGTGCAGCTGGTCCACCCCTGAGGTGACCACATCCGGTGGCGTAGGTCACATTTTCAACCCAGAACCCACTATTTCTGCCCTCCTGAAGATGGCAGAATTCCATTTTAGGTGTACAGATCACACTGCCCTCCCTAAAGGTGTGGCTAGCATACCTGAGGATGTACACCTCCTGCATAGCTAATTTCGCGCGGTGCAAGCACACCTGGGGCAAGGGGAGGACTCTTTTCTCCTCAGGGATACAAGCCAGATGCATATCAGATGTGATATAGCCTTTGAAGCTCAACGCTCTGATGTGCCAATTCACTAGCATCTAGGGTGAAGGGAGGTGTGACCTCCTTCCTGCCCAGCTTTTGTCTTCGACTCCTGGGAGAGATCACACTGTCTGGCAGGAGGTCAGAATCTGGTCTTGGCGGCAGCAGGTGTGGAAAAGCACGGGCTGGTCAACTAGAACACAGTAAAGCTGGGGGGCAACCAGGGGGTAACCTCCAAGGTGCACTCTTGATGCATGTCACATCACCCAGGGCACGAGAATCATGTCAGGGGTGAGAAGGCACATTATTTGATACCAAACATGATGTATTTTAATGGAGCCATCACGAAGTTGCCAATCTCGAGAGTACCCTGTTGGCAGCCCATGCTACCCTATGGACCGCTAACACATATAGTGGTTTCCAATGGGGAACACCACCATAGGGACATATAGGCTTGCACTTCCATGTCCACACCTTAAATATGCACCGGGTCTCATGGGCTGAGGAGGCCTTCCTTAGGGGTGCCTTGCATACATTAAAGGCAGTGAAAGCGACTGCCACACATGTTGAGGGCACAGTCGAGTTGGTGCAGTTTGCACTACTTCTGCAGTCTGCAATGGCAGGCCTGCTGTTAGTAGGTTGCATGGGTTGCCATAGGTGGCACAAACTTGTGCTGCAGCCCTCGGCACCACTTTACCACCAATGCCCACCATAATCATGCTGCAGTAGGTACACAACCCAGAAGATATGATTGTCGTTTTACTCAGGATCCCCCTCACACGGCACCTCCAACATAGTAATAACAACTACTATGGTTACTTCAAAAACCTCGAGTCCAGCATCTTAGGACTTTGTTTAGCTAGCCTGGAATTTACTTCACCGGCTGCGCCGTTTATTCACTTCTTCTTTCATTATTCAAAGAGCATTGTTGGGGCTAGCAGGAGAACCTTAGAACCGGCAGCCCAGCGTTCTTTTAAGAAAATCGACCACAGACACTGCTTAAGCCCAGCCGGGTTGGAATTATCACCGGCAGCGCGATTACAAGGAATTATACTTCGCTATTCAGCCCTGAGGAAGTCAAAGCAACAATACTGCAGCATGATTATGGATCATTCTTGATTGACTCGAATTGTTGTCACAAATTTGCATACTGTTTATTATCTTGTTGTATGCCTAGGTCTGGTTAAAACAGCTCAAATCAGCAGCGCAAAGGTGTAGTACTTGAAATCTGTTGGACAGTAACTCTTTTTGTCCAAATGTGCTGGAGGGTTTAATTGTGGGACAGATAACCATACAAAGGATTGTCATCGGTAACCTGCAGCCATTTCACTGTCAGTGACACGGACATTAACAAGTAGAGTAGGTGGGTTCAAAAACGTCTAGCCAGATGGTGAGTTGCAGAACTTAAAGGACTGTATGCACAGTCAGCCAAGAGCACCTTTTAGCGTGAGCTCAGACATGAGGAATACATGCCACTGCCCTGTGGGGGCCAATATAATTGTTTGAATGCAGACTGTAAGCATGTCTTTTGTATATGAAGAGAAGAGCACCAATTGTTCCTTTTGCTACAATGCCTTTTATATGTGATGCACATCAATTCCCTTCCAATCGCACTATCTCAGCACTGGACCTAGTGTGCTAAAATCAGCAATGCTATACAGTGGTACAAAAGCATAGTAGTTGTTAAATATTCAAAGAATCCCAAAGCTACTCGGGCCGAATTATGATGGGTTTTCTGTCGCAGCACTGAGTCAAGTACCTGTTTTATGTGCCCGCGCAGCATACAGTGAATTCATCCAACCCCTATATTTCTAAGAGTTTTATTTTCAGACAGCATAGGTCAGAAACAGAAAGAGGCAATTGTTTCCTGGCTGTACAATTTGAAAACGGAACATTGACATAGAAATATCTGGTTAAATGGATTCACTTTCTGCCTTGAAGGCGCATAAAACAGGCGCTTAGCTCTGTGCTTTGCCCATTATTATAGGGCCCACGTTGTACGAGCGATCTCCAGATTGACTTCCCACAACAAAGGTTCATCACCCCAAGGTATTCCAGAGTGTAGGCTCCTTGTTACCTCAGTAGATTTGGAGACAGTTCTGCTTATGCTATGTTTAGGTCCAGAAATAAAGGAGCGATCACCTACTGTCCAATTGCGTTATTAAGTTTTCTGTAAACATATGCACTACATATCACATGATAAGTGGGAACACCTATGTGTTGGATCCCTAATTAGAGAAAACGAATTTGGGACTAGCACTACAAATGATTTATATTCTAGACTGAGCCTAAATAAAACCACAAAGACAAGACTCTGGGCACGATCAAAGTCTAATGATTTGGGAGCGAGTTCCTTAGAGGAGGATGCTGCATTTGTAAACTCACAATGCACTGGATTATGGAGAATGTTATAAAATCTTAGTTTAAAAATGAAAATTACAATCTGTATTACTCCTTAAAGGAAAGTAGCATGCACGAAGGTGCTGGCTTCAGATGCCAGAGATAACTATAGCATATGCTGCACTTATAAACCCTAGTATGAACGGGTGTGAGATCATTTAGAACAGAGTATGACGCACTTCTAGGAAAAACTATATGGAGTACATTTTTTGCCATTTACCTGTGGAAATCCTTTAACTATGAAATATACTGGTACTACAGCCTCCAATTATATGATTACCATAACTAAGACTGTTTGATAATTGGGGACTTGAAGTGCATCCTGGGCCCTGAAGCTGTTTCTAACTTTATAGTTATACTTTACCAGAATGCCAGGTATTGCACACAGACTTGCCTTACCTTTTTTAAGTAGGCTATTTTCAGGAAAAACATCTTGGGATTTAGGATAGGCTCTATATGTAGTATCTTCTTGTTATGTTTATAATGTTCCCTTTTACCTAGTTCCTAGCTGTGAGAAAGTGCCCTCTTTCTTGCATGGTATGCCCCCACTTTTTGCTGAATTGCTGATGTGCTTTGACTGAGTGTGCCCTGGGCTCCTGCCAATCAGGTGCCCAGGGCCTGTGTTCCTTCCCTAAAACTGCAATGAAGCCTAAACCCAATTGGCATCTCTGGCCACAGGTCAGCCCCTGGTAAATGGTACCACAGGTACCCAGGGCACTGTGACCAGAGAAGGCCCCCAAGGCCTGCAGCACTTATTGTGCTACCCTTAGAGGCCCTGTCCCCTGACACTCACACACTGCCTTTGCAGGCTGCGTGTCTTGGTGCAGAACAGAGCGAAGAGTCGACATGGCACACATCCCTGTGTGCCAAGCCCACAAACCACTGCCCTGGCATACACCAGTCACCCCTCTAGCTGGGTGCCCTATGCCAGTGGTGAGAGTACAGGTGCATGAGCCCTGTGCCCCTACAGCACCCAGGTCCATTCCTGGGCACTGTAAGTGCAGTGCTGCCATTAAGACTATATGGTGCTGGGAGTTTGTCATTACGAACTCCACAGCACCATAATGGCTACACTGAAGACTGGGAAGTTTAGTATCAGCACATTAAACCCACACTGATGCCAGTGTGGGATTTAATGTAAAATGCACCACAGAGGGCATCTTAGAGATTCCCCCTGAAATTCGACCAACCTCCAGTGACCTGACTGAGTGGCTGCCTAGGCTGCCACCACCAGACATGTTTCTGGACCCCTGGGTCGAGAGCTTGCTGCTCTCGGGGGCCTGAAACAATGCACATCCTGGGACGAGGTGCCAAGCCTCCTCCCTCAGGATGGGCATGGTTCACGAAGGAGAAGCTTCAAAGGCATGCCGCCTTTGTAAGCCTCTCCAGACCATTTGTTGCTTTCAGAAACTGGTCCCCACTGGTTCTACCCCCCACTTTGGGCGGGAGAACCGGGGCGAAAAACAAGTGAGGAAGAGAGGTGTGCCCACCTCTGCCTACTCCACCCCTAAGGTGGGGGAGGCGAGGTGAAGCACAACCTCGAGTCCCCACCATCTTGAGGATGGGGGACCCAGCCATCCATGGACAGGCTCCTGTCCACCTCCCACTGGACAGTGGCAGAATAGGGGGTGTACCCGCTCCAGGGAAGGGACCCATTGATCCCTGCCCTTTACCTACCTGTAACTCCCCTAAATTTAGTATTTAGGGGCACCCTGAACCTTCCTTCCTCAGATCCAGCAACCACAAGAAAAAGAAGAGAAGAAGAAGGACCAGAAGCCGTGCAGAGCTAACAAGAGGACGACGCCAACTGACTTGGCCCCAGCCCCCTTAGGCCTGTCTCCCCTCGAACCTGCTCCTGCAAAACCACGGCGTGTCCAGCGGACAGCAACCTCAAAAACCCCGGAGGACCTGCCTGCCTTCATTTTCCCAGCTGCTTCTCCGTGAATACCGTTTGAACTGCAGCTTCTGGTGCCAGCCAGGAACCGCCAATCCAGCCCACTCTGCACCCGCCGAACCCAGCCTGAGCTCGAGTGGAAAAATACCACAAGGAGGTCCCCCCGGCGATCCTGACCCGAGATCCGGCGACCCCTGACCTGCCTCAGGCCTCCAGACGACGCCTGCAGCCTCAATCCAGAGGACCCCCCCCACAGCGACCAGAGCGGGTAAGAAAACCCGACGCCCCACAGCCTTGTGTAACCAACCCTCAACATCCCAACTTACCCCTCGAAGTGGTGGTCACTCCTGGGAGATCCTCGTCCCCGAGCCTGCAGTGTTTCTTTGTCCCGGAGAATCTCCATTGAAATCAACAGGGCACCCGACCTCAAAACAGCACCCTGCACCCGGCCGCCCTAGTGCCGCTGAGGGTGCCGCTTTTGTGCTAACCTGGTCCCAAACTTGCCCTGAGCTTAACCCTAGGAGCTTGGCTCCCACAACCCCGTGGCCTGCTTGCCAGCAGCCACCAACCGGAGTCCCCCTATCCTCCATAGGATAACATTGGGCCTCAACACTCTGCACCCGGCCGCACGAGTGCCGCTGAGAGTGCAACAACAGTGCATCACTGACCCTGGGAGACCCCTGAGTCTAACCCCAGGACCCTAACTCCAAAGACCGTATATTCTTTTTTATACAACAACAATTGGCCTAGAGTTCAGTTTTTGAGTGTGTGAATTCATTTACTGACTGAGTGTGTACATCAAATGCTTAACCCTGTCCTCAGATACTGCCTTACTGCTCGACCAAGCTACCACTTTGAAGGTTCCATCTAACTTTAACCTCAGCCAAACCTCTGGAGACCCTTGGCCTCTGTACACACTGTACCTCACTTTGGTGCAGTATATATAGAGCCAGTTTCTTATGCTAGCTGCTGAACCAGTGTGAGTGTTCTGTGTGGAATGTTGGTGTGATGGACATGAGTGGAATGCTTGGGTGCCTGGTGTGAGTGTTGACTATTGGAAGATGGGCTGAGCAGCAGGCAGGCTGCTCTTGGTGGGGCTGCTACGACTGTTCTTATGGTCTTAATAAATTACTTAAAAAACACTACTCGGATACGTCTGCTATGTCACCTCTACGCATGGAACATACTTGTCACATTTTGGCAACGATTTGGAGACTAATTCACGCTCTACAAGTGGTCTCAAGGAAGTTAAAGATGACGTGCCAAGGATGTTTTCAGGTTGGAAGGAACCTACAGAAACTACAAGCGCCACACAGTCAGCGCAAGTACATTTCCAGGAGGAAATGGTCCAAAAGAGACAGCGGAGGAAGTGTGGAATCAGAAGGCAAAAGATCCACAAGAAACTAATGAAATGGAGCATCAAGAATCAAGAGAAACTGGAGCAACACGCCTCGCAGCCCCACCAGTGTCCCTCACACCGGACAGCCCCAGCTAAGGCGTGCTATACTCTACTTCTTCATTACTGCGGGACTGCAAAGTAAAAACAATTGTGTTTTAATTTTCTGGCTCAAAATCAAAATGAACCTGCGTGTGTTAACTAGATGGTTCTGAAACTCTATGACTCTGGCAGTCCTTATCCTCACCAGTGACCTCAAGAGCATGTATTTGCAGTTCAATTTGGATTTATCATGCACCATGTCGGTGTGCATGTTCACCAAACAGGTTTGTTTTGTCTAATTCAGGGCTTGACGCCGATTTCTTTTGTGAGGATCTTCACCCTTCACTGAATTGTGTCCTATTGACAGATAAAGGTGTCAACATGGGTTCAGCTGTTTGGATCTACGTTGCTGTGACAGTGAGTTTATGTTATTATTGTGGTCTTCACCTCAACTTTTTGTCTACTATGTGGCTCGTTATACCGTTAAAATGCTCACTTAAAGCAGCGAGTGACAAGTGCAAGTTTCACATTACAATGTCTGTGATCGTTGGGGAAGTTGGCGGTTGGTGTTTTTCAAGAGAAAATGCTCCTTTGATGCAGCGCGTGACAAGCACAAGTCTCACTTGTCTTTATGCCGCGTGAGGATGGCAGTTGCTGTGGAGACTTTGCACATTTTCACATTGCAGAGTCCTCGTCTTGGAAAGAAATGTTCACGTACTGTGACGTGTAGCGTGTTGTGCAACAACGTTTTGGAGCACTTAAGACGTAATGCGTGATTGGTGGCCATCTTGCAAGGATAAAATCAACTAGAGAAGCAACGGAAGCTGCCGATTGCCAGGTCAAAAGATTCATCATTGTGTTTAAACTTGAGAGGGAGCCGTATGATCAGGAGGGTATTATCAACCGCATCTCCTTGCTCATGGGTTGTCGTTTTTCGTTGTGAGCTACACGCAAGCCTGGGGTTGAGCCTCTCCACGTTTTGCAGCATTTGTAAGTCAGTTTTAAGGGAAGGTCTATATCAAAGCATCTTTGAGTAAGCCATGCATTCATCCTTTTATATCAATTCGTTTTGCTGCCAACTGCAAAGTTTGTGCAATACCGAATTTATGCAAGCACTGTTCTAAGTGCCTTGGCCTTCTGTTAAGCAATGAGGATTGTTTCGAGGTTGGTGTCGTTTACATTCTTCTGCTTCAACTCGTTGGTCTGGCATAAACTCAGTGTTGCGAAAAAAGAGAATCTGGAGCAACATTGAGGTGTTTGGCACATTTTGTGTTTTAATCTGTCTTCACCTCTCTCAAGACTTATCGTTATTAGCATTTTGCGTGAGCCATCGCTCACAGGTGTCTTGCTGACTCTGGATTGCTCAGAGTTGTTAAAAAAAAAAAAAAAGAGAGACAAAGAAAAACTGTGTCTGATTAAGTGTTCTTGGGGAGTAACATTTTTCTCCTCTATGTTAAATTTTCTTTGTGCTCATGCCTGTTTTTTTTATAATGTTTGTATCTCTTTATTAACCCCTTCAGTGCCCATGACGAGCTGGACTCGTCATGGGCTGCGGTGGCGCTGTGCCCATGACGAGTCCAGCTCGTCATGAATCCGCCCGCTAATAAAAAGCGCGGCACTGGGCGGGGAAAGGGGCGGGCGTGCAAGGGGTTAAGGGATGGGTAGGGGTTTCAGTCCCACTTCTACTTTGTAGCCACTTTTCCCTTACATGAGGAGTGGTTAAAGGGCTGTCTCTCCCTTAATCACAGTTTATGGGTGGTATTCCTATTTAATGCAATGTTGTCGTGTTTCATATGTCTGTGAGTCACTTTGTGCTGCACGTGGAGTTTGTAGTGTGTGTTAGTCACGTTATGCTTCACACTTTGTTGGGTGTAGTGGGTGTTAGTCCTATCTACTCAGTTTATAGTGGGTGTTAGTCCCATCTACGTAATTAGTAAAGGGTGTCAGTCCAATCTACAGTTTGCATTATGGGTTGAAGTCCCATTTTAGCATGTTTGGTCCCTTACATTAGGGGTGGCAAGTTGGGTTATAGTCCCTTCTCCACATTTTTCTTGGTTGTGTTCCTTACATAGGAGTACGTACATGGGTGCGGTCCACCCATAATAAGGAGTACGTACATGGGTGCGGTCCACCCATAGTGTTTGTACTCAATAGTAAGGAGTACGTACATGGATGTGGTCCACCCATTGTGTTTGTATCAATTTTAAGGAGTACGTACATGGGTGTGGTCCACCCATAGTGTTTGAGTTCTGGGGGTGCGTTACTCCCATGTGTCTCGTCACAGTTTTAGAGTTCTTGGAGTCTGTTTCTACCGTGTTTCTCTGCACATTGTTTCACGTGTATTGTCATGTGGTGTTATCTCACTATTTGTCAGTGAGCTTAATGTTCTTTGAACTTTCCATTTGTTTTATTATTAAAGGAGGAGGATGTGCAATTGTTCGTTTGTATTTTTTCATTCTTCTTTCCTCCTTTGTCTAGTCTTGTTTCCCTCTTGTGATGTGGTTCTTAGCATTCATACCTGGGTTATGGACTATTGACTTAATTTGTACATTGTTGTGTATAGTTGTTTTTATTTTAGTATGGTTTTATCATTTTTCAATTTTAAGGGGAGAAGATAATGTAGTATCTTCTTGTTATGTTTATAATGTTCCCTTTTACCTAGTTCCTAGCTGCTCATCCAGTGTGAGTGTTCTGTGTGGAATGTTGGTGTGATGGACATGAGTGGAATGCTTGGGTGCCTGGTGTGAGTGTTGACTGTTGGAAGATGGGCTGAGCGGCAGGCAGGCTGCTCCTGGTGGGGCTGCTCCCACTGTTCTTATGGACCTAATAAATTACTTAAAAGACACTACTCTGCTATGTCACCTCTATGCATGGAACATACTTGTTACACTATAATTAAGGTACTTTTAAGGTCTGGGGTTTAGCTGTCTTGATAGATTTGTCCAAAAGAAATTCATAATAAAAAATACATGTGCAAATATATCCATGCAAGGGATTTTAGTCAATCCACTTCACCCAGTTGTCTGTTCAAGTGTCATTCACATTTTCCGTCAGCCAAGCAGATAAGATAGCATGGGGAAATGGGCCAACCCACTTCAGCAATTGCTTCTCTTCATTGTGAGTGACAGCACTTTGCTTGTTAACATACGCATATCCACTAAAAAAGCACTCCACTTCAGTGTGAGAACTGGTAAGCCAATCTTTGCTGTCATGGCATGTGTTTTGTTTATTTTTGTGACGGATAATATTTTACAGTTTTTGCAAAAATAAGTACATTTCCTATA
This sequence comes from Triturus cristatus, assembly GCF_964204655.1. Lineage (NCBI taxonomy): Eukaryota > Metazoa > Chordata > Amphibia > Caudata > Salamandridae > Triturus > Triturus cristatus. The sequence goes on along the minus strand of NC_140580.1, from coordinate 63,216,665 downwards.
CACTGTATCCTTTTTACTTGTAATACCTCTACACTATTAGTGCGTATTGCACATATTTACAAAAAATAAAATCTAGTGACTTTGCAAATGCTTATTAAGAAGGGAACACGCAGGACCAGTGGCACATATGATATATTGATGGAAGGAAGGTTTAGAAATATGCTTCTCTAAGTTGATATTAATTTAATTTGGAACAGTATGTTAAGCAAGTTAATATTCTTATTGTGAACCAAACTAGCAGTAGACCTGGAGTGTGGACAAATAATCAATACTTTGCAATAGATCCCTCATCTCTGAAACCCATGTGTGATAATAAAGAACAGCCTTTTCCTTGATTCTTGAACTTTGGTGCAGTGTTCTTTCAGGAAGACCAAGAAGTTCTCTGGCACAAATCTTAAGACTCTGAATTTTAGACAGGAGTAATGTCCATTTTCCATTTGATATATCCAAGAATTGTGGTTAGGATTCAAGCTGGCGCTAGTGGCCAGTGCAGACAAGACTGAGAAAACAAATTGTGCATGGATACGGTGACTGTTAAAATACAGAACTATTTTGTGATCTGGCTGATATTAGCTTCCCAGCTAGTGTAGCGGGCATGCTGGTCCATGCTCTTTTGCCTGCGCATGATACTCACAACATGAACAAGACCTCAATGTGGCACTGAACTATATTTTTGCTTTAGACAGGTATTTATATTAAAAAACTGCTGACTACAAATGGCATCAAAACAAATGAGATCGCCATAAGAAGTTAAGAACTTAAGAGTGGTTAAATGGCTATATGTTAGAAACATTGGCAGATAAAAATTACTAAAATGACTTAAGGCTTACATATATATGGACAACATATCTTTATGTAGTTGTGGTAAGGCAGAGGCTTCCACTTGCTTTTAAACATAAATTATTTTATTCGATTTCAAAGAACACATAAATTGATTGGCCTAATAACTATTAGCAGCCTTCACACAACCAGAACATTTTCTGTGGAAGACACTGGACATAGACCTGGAGCTATATTACACAAGTGCCCGAGAACACAATGGACATTTGCGCACCCCCGGGGCACTTTGTTATTACAGAAGGGGCCACAGACGCTTGTGTAATACACATAGCGCGGACGCACAAAAACCGCCAGCGATATCTTCAGAGGGTGTTCCCTCATTTGGATGGGGCGTGCCCCATGAAAATGAGGGGATCCCTTTGCCTCAGCAATTTAAAATCTAAGTAGAGGCATGAACTCTGATTTTTTTTTTAATTAAATCTTGGTACTGTAACAGCTCAGTCAGTGGAAAAGCAGATTCTTCGCTGAGCAGGAAAGAAGTGAGCAGGCTGAATGTAAAAAAATATCTTTAAAGGACAGTCTCTTCTTCTGTCCTATGAAGGGACACAAAATTAGCAAATGTAATGTAAAGGTTTGCCGAAAACCCATACTGAATTCACAATGCATTTTCCACCTGGAAAAAAACTTTTAACTAGTGGATAAAAAAGTAAAATGTTTCATGTGCTAATGCACATTTTACCTGTACTTTCTTCTGCAGATGGGGCTAAGTGTAGAGCACCAGGCATAATGATAGTAATTTACTAGTGTAGTTTTGTAAGAGTACCGTTTTGGATTTTTGGGGAGTCAGACATATACTAAATCGCGGGAGTATTTTGAATTGGCCCATTTGTCTGTCATCAGTGTTTTCAACTGTAGCAGTCTGCTATACTACGAATCTGGAGTCTTTAAATGTTACCTGAGCTGGCGTATGTGCTGCTGTCTCCTTCTGCACAACTTAAATCCACCTTTGGCTGAATTCGCAAGACGTTGTCAGAGTTAAAAATATGTTCTATTAGACAAAAATAAGAGTTTACATTATTGTTTGAAAAATTGTTTGCACTATTTTGACTGAACATCCTATTCCGTCATTGCATGCAGGAGAAGTTCCCTAAATTGAATGAACAGATTTACATATATTACCTGCTTCTAAGCTCTTTTGAGGTGGTTGTTAGGGAAGAACTGTAAAGCCATAGCACAATGAAGGTCATTTAAGAATCCTCTAAACCTATGTAAACACAAGTTCCATTTTGCCTTTGGATGAACTACCAAAGAGATACAGATATGCAGACAATCATAGGATGAGAGGTTAGCAGGGTGTATACTCTTGTACATCAATGTGAAATGCCCCAAAAATACTAAGTACATCAACTCGTCAACTGGACGTCTGAGGAAAGCAAGCTTTGCATACAATTTGACTGCGGCGTTCCAGGCTTCCTGAAATTGGCACATCCTAAATACAGTATATTGAAACTATGTTAAAGAGTATCGGCCTAAGTTCATTTGAATATACTAAAGTATGCAGGTTGTTCTCCAATTTTTCTTCAAAATTATGCAGTATGTTCGACAATGTGCATGGAGAGATAAGATCGTGTAGTCCAAGATGAGTTTGTGTTTCGTAGAAATGACATATGCATAGTTAGCCAAGCTTGATGTTGGGGATAGCAAATAAATTCTATCGGAGGATTTTGGAATGAGTCCAATAAGAAGAGAGGGAACTTATATAGTGCATGTTGAATAATCACGTCTCTGAGTACTACGTCTCACAGAGTTGAGCATGCAAGTAGTAGCAAGGAACTATGATGAAATACAATCCAACTAGGCAATCAAACACAAAATAATAGCACTTTTGAATTTCAAGAATGAGTGATCGACCAGAAATGCAGGCACTAATGAATTCCAGGGCCTTCCAATGTGAATGATCGTTCTCTGGCTGATCATGAGTAGGTTGGAGGAGGCTACTATTGCCTAGCTTATCTAGTAGCAAAACAGCAAGACTTTAGCAGTTACAGAATTGTGAAGCTGAGACATAAAAATAATGGAGGAAGAGACACAAGCTTTTGAGATGAATGGGATGTTATACTCTCTGGCACTCAAGACTTGCCTATACTTTGTCAGGCCAAGTGGCACTCTGATTTTCACATTCTGGGTTACAAGCATATGCTTAACGGACACGTTACTTACCTTCTGTAACGCCTTATTTGATGAAGACATGATTTAGCTGCAGATTCCTTACCTTTGAACTTACAGGCGTCAGGCTGGATTCGGAAGATTGTTCTTAGCAGTAACCCTGTGCGTTGGTAGATGGCATCAGTTGCCTCCTTGTGACGTTGTCATATTTGTCGTCGTCAAGAAGTCTGCGTCATCAATATAACCGCCACTCCGGCACGCTGATGTCAGTACTTTTCACAACTTTCCACGCCAGAAGCACGAAGCCATGAAGTGACTGACCATGGTGTGTTAAAAAATGAACTAGGGCCCTAAATGGGAACATCCCTGACACTAAAAAACCAATTGCGCAGTGCAGGGAGAATGGGTGAGTCTGTAAGAAATCTGCGGCTATATCATGTCTCTACCAGATAAGGCGTTACCGGAGGTAAGTAACCTGTCCATCTGATAGAGACATCTAGCTGAAGATTGCTTACCTTTGAACAGATACCCAAGCATAGCAAACACAAGGAAATGATGGACGGACCGGTTTCTGGGTAAAACCCTTCATCAGCCAGGCTAGCTTGAATCCAGTGGCAAAGTGAGCAAGGGACCCACGTCTGGGCATACCCTGCCAACTTGGATGCCCAAGCAATACCATCCCCGGAAGAGGGACTGCGGAATTGCTTAGAGCAGAAAATCCTGCAAAACATAGCAACTGAACAGGCCTTCTCTGCGAACCTGGGAATCCAGGCAGTAGTGTCTGGTGAACGTGTGCAGAGACGCCCAAGTGGCAGCTTGGCAGATATCAGAAATGGGGCCACAACGCTGCAGAGCCATGGTGGCTGCTTTTGCCCAGGTGGAATGGGCCCTAAGCCCTTCAGGGTGATCTTTCTTCGCCAAGGCATAACTGATTTTTATACAGAGGATATCCCATCTGGATATAGTCCTCTTCTGAACAGCATTGCCTTTTTTTGCACCCACGTATCCTATAAAGAGTTGGTCATTCACCGGGAACTCTTTGGTTCAATCGAGGTAGAACGATAAAGCTCTTTTTGAGTCCAGACGATAGAGACGCTCCTCTTCCTTGGAAGGGTGTGAGGGGGCATAGAAGGTGGGCAGGGTAACAGACTGTCCCAGGTGGAAGGGTGTTACCACCTTAGGCAGAAAAGATGCCCTAGTCCGAAGTACCATTTGGTGCGGAAAGACCATCAGGTACGGAGGCTGTGAAGACAGTGCCTGCAGTTCACTTACCCTCCTGGCAGAGGTTATTTCCACCAAAAAAGCAGTCTTGATGGTTAGCGCAGAGGGCAGTTATGCAGTGGCTTAAACGGTGCACACATCAAAAAAGTGAGAACTACATTAAGGTCCCACTGTGGCATAATAAAAGATGAAGGAGGAAACAAGTGGGTTAACCCCTTCAAGAATCTCTGCACCAGAGGAGATTTGAAAAGAGAGGGCTGATCAGGCAGCTGAAGAAAAGAAGAAAGGGCCGAAAGATTGCCCTTCAATGTGCCCAGAGCAGTGCCCTGCTCGGCCAAAGAAAGTATAAACAGAAGGGCTTTAGATAATGGAGCAGATAAGGGGTCAATAGACCGGTCTGTACAATATTTACAAAATGTGTTCCATCTGCAGGTGTATACCGATTTTGTGGAGGGATGCCTGGCTGCCAAGATAACCTCACAGACTTCAAGAGGAAGGTCGAAAGATGTCAGCGGTCGCCGCTCAATCTCCACGCAAGGACGTGGAGAGTGGACAGTTCCGGGGTGAGAACCCTCCCCTGCTGCGGCAACAGAATATCCTCCCGAATGGGCAGCCTGACCGGAGGATCGATGCTCAGGGATACCAAACTATGCTTGTCCAATCCAGAGCCATGAAAATAACTTATGCCCGGTCGCTCCTGATCTTCTTGAACACTCTGGGCAGGAGTGATAGGGGCAGAAAGGCGTATAGGAGGTCTGAGCTCCACTCATGGCGAAAAGCACCGCCGAGCGAGAGCCGCCTCGGAAACTCCAATGCACAAAACCGCTGACATTGTCCGTTCTGTTTGGAGGTTAACAAATCTAACCAAGGCTCTCCCCATCCCGGAAAGAGACCTTGTGCCACCTCCGGAAGGAGACGCCATTCGTGATCTGCAATGCACCTTCAGCTGAGCGTGTACGCCCTGGCGTTCAGAGACCCGGCCAGGTGTTGAACCACCAGGGAAATGCCCTGTTGTTCCAGCCAAGTCCACAGACGCAAGGCCTCATGGTGGTGGTGTTGCCTGTGAACACCTGTACGAACCTTCCCATTATTGACGGTAAAAAGGCTTTCAGCGTCAGTCGGATCACCCGAAGCTCCAAGAGATTGATATCGAGCTTGGCTTCCAGCACAGACCAGAGTCCTTGATCTCCACCTCCCCCAGATGGCTGCCCCATACCAAAAGGGACGCATCTGTCACTACTGTGAGATCTGGGTGGGTAAGGGAGAGGGGTCTGCCCTTAAACCAATCGCGGTTCGTTAGCCACCACTGCAAGTCTTTAGCAGTGGCCTCTTAAATCTGAACCAGGGCGGTGAGATTTCCTCGATGCTGTGCATATTGCAACTTCAGGTCCCACTGCAGAGCCCGCATGTGCCACTATGCATTTGTCACTAGCAGGATGCAGGAGGCCATGCGGCCCAACAGCCTCAGAGTCATTTGCACCGGGATCCAGGATAGGGCTGAAACATCGTATTATAGCTTGAATATCCTGGACTCACTGTTCGGGAGGATAGGCCCGAAACTGCACCGTGTCCAGAATCGCTCCAATGAAAGGGAGCGTCTGAGAGGGAGTCAGGAGTGACTTCAGCACTTTGATAGTGAACCCCAGCAAATGCAGGAGGTGTGTCATAGCCTGAGGGTGGGAGACGACTGCTTGGGGCGAGCCCGCCTTCAACAACCAGTCATCGAGATAGGGGAAGACTAGAACCCCTGATCTCCACAGATGGGCTGCGACCACCGCCATCACCTTTGTGAACACCCGAGGGGCGCTGGTGGGGCCAAAGGGGAGCGCTGCGAATTGAAAGTGCTCGTGACCCAAAGTGAACCACAGGTAGCTACAATGGGCAGGCAGGATGGGAATATGAAAATAAGCATCCAGCAAGTCCAGTGCTACCACCCAGTCTCCTGGGTTCAAGGCAGACAGCACCTGAGCAAGAGTGAGCATCTTGAATCTCTCCCTTTTGAGGAAGTAATTGAGGGATATGAGGTCTAGGATAGGACGAAGGCCTCCGTCCTTCTTTTGCTCCCTTGGTCAAGAGAGTCTTGACTTCTTCGCATGGGAAAGTAAGGTGATCCTCCGTCAGCTGATCGTGCACTTAGGGCATAGATGGAGGAAGTCTCGAAGGGGAGGGAATAGCCCCTTTGGACTATTTGAAATACCCACCTGTCAGATATAACGTCTCGCTAGTGGTGGAGATGATGGCGCACTCTGCCACCAACTGGCCGAGACTGATTCTGGGGGATTGCACTAGGAAGTTTTTGTGGTGAAGGACGGGATCGTGGCTTGGCTCGACTTCTGGTTTCCCGACCCACGGGGTCGGGTGTAACCGTGTCCACGACATGAGTTTGCTGAACTTGTGGGGTCCTCTGGCCGAAGTAGGTTTGGTGCGGCTGATAGTCCCTTCCGTAGCCACAAAAGGAGCAAAAAGCTGATGAAGCCCTAGGGCCCGTAGTGAGGTCCAAAGACTTGACCGAGTCTTTGAAGTGCTCATGGGCAGCATCTACCTTGTCTCCGAAGAGACAGGAGCCATCAAAGGGCATGTCCATGAGGTTAGCCTGGACATCCCCCGAAAAACCAGATGTTCTTAACCAGGCGTGGCGACGAGCGGCCACCGTAGTGGAAATTGCTCTGCCTAGCGAGTCCGTCGTGTCCAAGCTACATCTGATGGCGAACTTAGCTGCGTCTCTCCCGTCTGAGATGGCTTGGGAGAGGAAAGCCCGGTCCTCATCCGAAACTCTGGGCACCACCTGTGCAACCGTATTTCATATTGAATGGTAGTAACTGCCCAAAAGGCATCCGGTGTTCACCAACCGCGATGCCAGACTGGCAGAAAAAAACATTTTTTTTCTGAAGTTCTCCAGTCTCTTGGAATCCCTGTCCGGGGGTGTGGAAGTGAACGCGCCACGAGAAGTGGAAGCCTGGACCACTAAGCTTTGGGGGGTGGGGTGGGTGGTGAGGATAAGTGGGCTGCCCAGTGCAGGGCGATGGCGACGGGCGATTGCCCTATTCACAGGGGCCCCTGTGCTGGGCTTGCACCAGGTACCCAGAAGGACGTCTGTTAAGACCTTGTTGAAAGGCAGTAGGGATTTCGAGCTTGAGACCCCAGGCTGCACAACCTCTGTCAAGATGGTAGTCTTGACCACCAATGTAGGAAGCTGCAGGTCTAGGACCTCCGCAACCCTACGCACCACCGTGGCAAAAGATGCTCTCTACTCCATAGCCAGGGTAGGAGGGGAAAGCATGCCAGAGTCTGGGGAGGTGTCCAAACCACTGGTAGCGCCTAGCTCCTCATACCAGTCCACATCTTGTTGGTGCAGGATTTCTAAGGGATCCTGCTCTCCCTCCTAATCCTCTTCTTCCATCCCTAAACCTTCAGAATAGGGCAGGTTGAACAGCATGGAGCCGTACGGCTCCGTCGGCGCCAGTCTCGCGTTGGAGAACGCATGTCCGGCTCCGTGTCGTCGGGAATGAGGATTGGGGAGGTGCCGCCGAGAATCTCGGCGCCAGATGGGACGCCCGGAAAGGTCGCTGAGGAGGTGTGACCAGCATCAGTCCAGACCCGGGAACGGATCCAATCGGAGGCCATGGCTGCCGGCATGGGAACCATGGGGGCCCCTCTGTCTTTTAAGCCTGCGGGCCCGAAGGAGTGCCGGCAGGGTCAGGCCACCCAAATATGGTGCACATGGCGTCATAAAACTCTTGCAGCTGGGTGTGGGTAGCTCCCGGCCCCGGAATAGGAGGGAAACGAGGAGCTGACCTAGGCACCCGCTCCGCTGTGCAGGGCATTGAACGTAGAGTTTCTCCGCCTCGTAGCGAGACGGACCGTGTGAAGTCGAAGCACGATTCGACTTCTTGTGTTTTTTGTGGTGCCTCTTACCTGACTTCGACGAAGAGGACTTCAATTCACCGGAGCGGTGCTCGGACCTTCCTCTCGACCAAGAACTGGACCAGGATCGAGACCGGCGAAGCGACTTCCGTTGTGCAGGATGCCAGGCTGCGGGAAGCTTTAGGGACCGCTCCCTCAGAGCCTTCGGCGCCATGGCCCAGCAGTCGGAGCATGACTTGGAGTCGTGGTCGCGCTCCAGGCACCAAAGACAAACAAAATGGGCAGGGCTCGAAAAATCCTAAAAATTTTACTAGACCTGCTGGTCTAGTGACTTAAATAATCTACTTGACCTAATTATAATGCCCTTGACCCATAAACTGATTTCAAAATATGTGATCCTGGGCAAATATTTTAATTCATTGAGATACCAAATTTCAAAACAAAACAAGAGATGAGAATGAATTATTGTATGTTTCAGCGGGGCTGCTGCAGCTTCTCCGGACCCCATTGGAAAGATACTTCTTTGTCTTTGCAGCATACAGAAAGCTAAAGTTTTCAGGTTTTTATTTTATATTACACCTTTCAACAAAGATAATAATTACACTTTCAGAATGAATTAGTCTATACAAGACCAAAATACATATTGTTCTGAAATATAATGACAAACCTTTGGTGCTCAGTTCATCCTGATCATCGCTGGGCTCATCATGGTTTTCGTTTTCATTCAGGTCCTGAAAGTCATTCTGATTTTGGTATCCCTTTCTTGTTTTCTTGAATAACACATCTTTCTCAGCCTTCACATCTCCTGTTTAATAAGGACAGAATGTACATGAGGCCTTCATTTAATACCTTCAGTACCTTATTGGTTTAAATAGGTCATGCTAAAATGGATGCCAAAGTTTCAATGTGTAGGCTAGTGACCGCAGCCAAAAGTGTACCCTAAAACTCTAGGGGGTTAAACTTCAGCATTTGGTGCATCTGTTTTGGGGCAATTTGTTCATGCAATTCTGCCTTCATTCTCAATGCACAACCCCAAGTTGTGTGCACACCCAAGCATGCCCCTGTTTGTAACATTTGATTTCACAAGGTGCGGAGCGAGTGGGAGAACCTCCTGTCACCCACGCGACACCTCTCTATTTATGAGGGATTCAACACTTTTTTTTGCCTCAAACAGTGAAAATTGCTATTGCTCTTTTCAATTTCTTTCTTCTGAAAGATAGCTTACCCCATTCCAAGTCAACGGGCAAGTACAGTTCTCTCTGCTGATGCAGGTTACGGGCTAGAGGTTATCTCCTTAGCAATAAGGTTGCCCATATGTTCTTACTAAGCAGATACATTTTAATCAGAATCCTGAAAACAGAGGATTACACAACCAGAGTATCATGATAACCTTAGTTTGTCCAGGATAGCATCTTTGATTAAAGGAAGACAACCTAGGACACTGCGGACCAACGTTTAACCATCAGTGGTCATCGATGTAATTCCTTGATGTTTAAGATCCTAATCTTACATATGATTGCTATTTAAAGTGTCATGGTACCCTTGTCATTAAAGTCTGCGGAGTATGAATGGAGAATTATAAATATGCATGTTCCCTGTCGCTCTGACTTAGCTTGTCTTTGTAAAATTAACCTTAATTACCATAACTAGTGATAATAACGGCAATAATTAGTTTTTACTTAGTGCTTCAAACCACACGCCTGACATTTCTAAGCAGTGTAAATAACAGATGCATTACTGAAAGAATAGCATTCCATTAACTGTCCTGCTAAGATATGGAATATTGAGTCTGTTTTGCCAGATTCAAACTGGTACCATTGAGAGCTGAGCATTTGTCAGCAGCAATCTTTCATCTCACTGAGTCCTCTTCCTATCCTCCCATAATCTGCACACCCAACGGCAGAAAATGAAATGCATGGTCTACAGTTTATGTGCATATTTTTTCAAATACAATGACACTTCCCATCAGCGTCACTTGTGCAGGACTATATCCATGGCAAAAGGTTTACTAATGTTTGTGGGTAAGAATTCGAGGTACATACATGCTTTACTTTGGTTTTAGCTGTACACAGGTACTTAACTGAGGCAGGAAACTACAGAATGCTGAGGAAAACTTGTTCGTTTGGGTCACCTATCCTCTCATCAAACAAATGAACAAACTAAGCGTAAAACATATTGTTCTATACAGCTGCATATGCAATCCCTACTTCTGTTTTGACTGGTCACAAGCTAATGACAGATTTCAGATTCTGCATCTATTGTTTTTCTGAAATATTACATTTCCCTTCTAATAAACAAGCCCTGTTTTTCTTGTGCTTGTGGATGCATCGTTTTTTGTGGTCTGCCTTAACAGTACAATTTTCCGCATGGCCTTCTGCTTAGAATGTACAGAAAGTTGACTCGAACCAGAGGCCTCATTATGATGGCGGTCGGACTTTTGCCCGACCGCCATCCTGTCGGAAATGAGACCGCCTGACTAGCTGTCGGAGGATCCGCTATAGAGATGAGGATGCGACCACATTCAAGCCAGTGTCAATCTGTATATTTTGTATTGCAGCGTGTGCTGCGGGCTGCAGTACAAAATAAATACAGTGCACATATCCCTGCACAATGTGGCAGGCACCGCATGGTGCCTGCCACATGGTGTAGGGGTATGTAGGGGGGCACCATAGGTATCCCCCAGGGCCTATATCAGAGGGCCAGGGAGGCCCGCTATGGGCCCCCCAGTCACTTTCCACCAGCCTTTTCATGGCGGCCACCATGAACCAGCCAGCTTAAACTGACATTGTATTCCCTACGGTGCTGTATGAGCCAGGCACCGCCACCATTGTAGGGATTACAGACCGTCTGACGGTCTCTCCGCCCACCGACCATCTTGCATGATCCGATGGCGGTGGGACCGCCAACGACAGACTGATGGTGGCAGTTCCACTGCCATCATAATGAGGCCCCCGGTTTCCCAGTTCCAAAGTCGGTAGCTCTGGTTGTTATGCCACATCCTCTGTCCAAGACAAGTAGCATGTTGTTTTTTTTTTAATCAAAGTTTCACTTACTGAGTCACCCTACCACTGTGCACCCACCCTTAACACCTACCTCCCTTTTGTTTCCCTGAGTGCCCTCCTTGAGCGCTTGGGAGGGGCGTTCCCTTAGCAAGTCATGAATGCCTGGGTCACGGGCTGGCCTTATTCTTTAAGCAGGCGGTTTCTAAGAGGTTGAATAAACCGTGCTTGAAGCACTCTGCTCCAGCACCTAAGTCACCAGCGTGTCGCCACCTGAAGTCTCCCTCTGTTTCTCTTGCCGCTGTTGAGTCCCAGACATGCAACTTTCAATCAAGTGCCGTTGTCGTAAAGTCCGTCTTTTTTTCAGACTGCTCAGCCTACCGCTGCGTTCCCAGATCAGATAGTTTTTCGGCTGACTCTAAGGCTTAACTCTTCGGGCCTACCACCGTTTAGGTCGCTACAAGTGGGGTGAATGTCTTCACTTGCCGCGGGAATCAATTTATGTCTATCGCTTTACGGGTTTGGGCTGACACCAGCCTCCAATGAAGGCTGGAGGTGCTCTGGCGTGTTAGGAATTTGGCTTTTGTGGGCAAGGTTATTTCGCCTCGCCCAGCTCTATTTTCAGTATTTCATAGCTGCCATGTAAAACAAATTAACACTGACTGAGTGATCTATATAGCTTACGGTATGTGCAGCAGGCAAATGTGTCGGATCTTGACAGTAAACAGTGTTGCCCCTATTATTTCAGTCTAACCCGTAATTTAGTGTCCAGTTACCCTGCAGTATCGACACACTATCGACTCTGTACTTCCAGGGCCGAGGGACTTAAAAAGCATTGTCACCAACCAACTGGGCACCAGACTGCTATACCTTCAGCAACTTTCAGAAACTCAAACATCACCCCGTCTCATATTTTTTGGGATCCACCTAAGTTACAGACACGGCTTCCAGTAGGTGCAACAGTGTACCACAGTTATTGGTGGGCATTTAGAGGCACAGATCATGAACTGGGTCCTGGACCGCTTATGCTCTTTTCTAATCAAGGTCTGGGGTTAGAGTACAAATTTTAGTCAAACCAACCAAAGAGTGTGGCTTCTTAAAAGAAGAGCGAGCATGAAGAATCAAACTTGATTCTTTAGAAAGCCCTCACTCATCAACCTAGTTGGTGACATGCTTCATCATCGGGCCCCACCAGGAAGGTCGAGTACCTCCCCGGTGTGCTTCGACGCCAGAATTACTGCAGAGCTGGTTGATGTTGTTCGATTTACTAGTGCAAGTGAATGTGAAGTGAGTTTAAAAGTGCCTGGGTTGTGTCCAAAAATAATTTTATTCGTCGGCTAACTAGGCAGGGTTAAAAAATGGAGTGAGCGATATATATGCTGGATAGATTGTTCAGCTATGTCTCACTGTGAGTGGTCAACATGTTTCTGCCTATATGTTGCAATTAGCTAGTCATTCTTCAGGACCAGTGTGAAGACCCCGGCGGTATGAGCGCGCTAGGCTCACCCTAACCAGGGGGTCAAATGCGTGAAAAAAACAGGAAAAATTTGTTAAAATCTGCCGTTCCTGCGGGAACCTGATGGTATGTAGGAACCCAGCAGTTATATGTGGGGTGATCATTAATCACACCATGGGTCTCAGGAGGGGGGTGATGGCTAGTAGGCACACCGCCAGCAAAGCCAAGCACCCGCTCGGTACCTGATCAAACCCTCGGAAACTGGACCCGCGTACAAATTTTAGTGCTATCGAAATACATCCTGCTCTAGGCATGCAGCTGCAGCAAAAGCAGTCAGAAACACATAGGCTGTAATTTTTCAGAAAACATCAATTCCTTCGTTCCACACCACCCTCCCCCTATCAACGATCATGAAAATAAATCTGGCTATTGCAGAGTGCCGGCCAGGGTGGCTGCAGTACAACTACATTTGTTTACGCAAGTAGGCAGCCAGAGCAATCACCTCTGGCCGATGCTCAAGCTGTTTATTGACTGCAGAACTTTATGGCCAAACACCCGCTTGCATTCTCTTATCCAAAGGTTGCCATTTTTGTTAGTTGTGGTTCCTTTATTTTAAATTTTTTGTGAGATCGAATTCTACTCCGCTTGAAACAAAATATGCTCCTGTTTTCCTGCTTGTTTTTAGGGAGGGCAGCAGCGCGCATGAGCGGTCTGCAAGACCTGCTGTCATCTCTATAGTGAGTGTAATCCCACCTGCTGCTTGCAGGTGGTTCACTCCGGCATCGCTTTTATTTCCTGGCTCCCTATTGGTTAGCGCTCCAATACATCACTTCCGGTTTTAGGTGAGGAGCACCGGCCAACTAGAGTTTCCTTACACTTGTAAACGTTATGTTTTGTTTGGGGACTACTTGTTTACTTTATTTGCTACAGGTGTTCCTTGCGCTGTTTATTTTTTCACCAGGACGCCTGCTTTATGTCCGCCACAAGCATAACTTGTTTGTATTTGGCGCCGCTCTTTATATTTAGCATGGGCCTGCTTTTAAAAAAAAAAAAAATGTAGGCCTGCGCCTAACTTGTATGCCTTTGGGCGCAACTCTTAATATTTAGCGCAGCGCCTGCTTTCATTTATTTAACCACGCTCATAACTTGGATGAATTCAGGCACCGCGCTTTATATTTAGCACGGCGCTCACTTTTATTTATCCGTGAAAATAACTTGGATGTATTTGGGCGCCGCGCTTTATATTTAGCATGGCTCCCGCTTTTATTTATTTATTTAGCCGCGCGCATAACTTGGATGTATTTGTTCACCATGCTTTATATTTAGCACAGCGCCCGCTTTTATGTTTTTAGGTCTCGCCTGAGCCAGCGCTTTAGCGCTGCTCTGGCGAGACTTATAGTAAGCGAGTTTTGGAAGTGCAAACAGTGGCTTTTCAGGCCTCCAAATACAGTGCATGTGCGCCGTCCGGGCGCGCGCACCATTTGGAGGCCTGAAAGCACTCGTTTGCTTTCACTTTCGCGGGCCACACGGCCGCTTAGAAGTGTGATCGCAATCGCGATCACTTACATTTCGCGGGCGCTTTGATGTTCTCAGTGAGCCGCGCGGCCACTGCGAACATCAAAGCGCCCGCGAAATGTACACGCCATTTGCCACTCACAGATAACTCCGAAAATACTTCATGTAAATCAGTTTGGAATGTTCTCACTTCAGCCTCAGAACAACCTCATTTCCCCCCCTGTTTTTCATCTATCACTTTAATACTTCGGTCTCAATCCACTTTTTTTCTCATCACATTTCCTTTGTTTACCCTTTTCTCGTTTCTTTCTCAAATCCTGGTGCTTGCTCGCTCCTTTTACTGTTTCGCGCATTCTACTTTCTACCTGCACCTCCCCCGTCTCAAAATTCTCGTGTTTTTTAATCCCATCACCTCCCGCATGTGCTCTCTGTCTTCCCTTCAGTATGGTATGTGTGTTTTTCTATATCCACTGTTGCAGGTTCCGTTTATTTCTCTTTTACTTTCCGTTCCTCATAATGTCGCACCTCATTTCCCCCCCTGTTTTTCATCTATCACTTTAATACTTCGGTCTCAATCCACTTTTTTTCTCATCACATTTCCTTTGTTTACCCTTTTCTCGTTTCTTTCTCAAATCCTGGTGCTTGTTCGCTCCTTTTACTGTTTCGCTCTTGCCTCCCATATCTTTCTTGTGTCCTATTCTATGCTTAATCATTTTACATCGCTCTCATTTTCCTTTTCTTATCTTTTGTCTCGTGTCTGCTCCATTCTCTCTCCTCTTCCTAGTACTGCTTCTTCACCTTCAGCTCCCTCGTCCCAGTGTTGTAAACTTATGCAGGAGCCGCTCCCAGCACTTACCATCTTTCACTCGCGTTCACACATGGAGTTTGCAGTACTTTTTCTGTGCGGAAATGCGGTAGTAGTGCTGATGAGAAGTAGCCACTGTGTAGTGCTCGGATCTGTGTTTCTTCGGTGCGTTTTTTTTTTTTTTATGAATACATGTTGTGGGCTAATCAACACGCATGTGCAAAGCGCGGTTGAAAAATACTAAGCAAGCATAAGCTGTTGGGCGTTCACTAAATAGCAGGTATTAGGTATAGCATGCCAAGAAACGTCATGTCTGGCATTCTCTGCAAACTATCAAGTGATATTCAGTGTAATGCTGACGGAATGCTCCAAGCACGCCCTTAACCGCTGCAACAAGCTGTCCTGGCAACAGAGCGCCCTAGGAAAGCAAACATACGTCTACGTATTGCCAATGCATTTGTGTTACACACTACATTTTGCAACATAGACGAAACGACACCTAACATAGCGCACAGACGAACTATGAACAGACCCCGCATACCGACAGGTTATGATACCTGGGCATCTGCACGGGAAAGAAAAGCAGAGATGATAGGCAATACATGTTGATATACATTAGGACAGAACCAAATTGGAACCGCACCAGGGGCGAAAAAAAGAAGCATAAAAAGTTGTGCCCGAGAAAAATGGTATAAGTGAGCTTGACTGTCGCCTGACAAAGGTCTGGAAACAGGCATATAACATTGCTTTCACCAAACAACAATGGCCTCAATGATACACGCTTTCTGCGCCAGGAGAAACAAGCATTAGAGCTGCAATAGTTCTTGCTTTTTACTAATTTAAAGATATTGCCATTGCTATAAATATAGTTTATAAAACAAACACATAAAGTCAGGCCATTATCATTTAGATTGCTAATAGATACTATTACATTATTAATAGCAATGCAAACTGCTCACACTTCCCTAATGCGAGACCTATTGCATTGCAAATGCTTGTTTTTTTCACCATTCAAATAACTTAAGGTCCTTTATACCCCCTCATACTCCATCCTCCTCGTCCCAGACCTAACAACAAGAGATGGCCCGCCTCATGTTGTTAGGTCCGGGACAAGGAGGACTGCGAATCGGGGTAATATCTTCAAAATAGTAGGCAGCAATTATTAATCAGTCATTTCTTTATTTACATGGAGGTCACCAAAACATTCACTTTAGTTTACTTAGTGATCCATTGCCTGCTGCTCATTTTGGCGCTGCACTGCACCTTATGAAATTCGTTCTATTGTACTTTTTTATAAGATATAGAGCAGCTTGCAACCTAAATCTGGTCTCTGAATTTAATTTCAGAACTTATATACATGCACTGCTTGCTGGCAGGTATTGTGCCTTCCAAGTACTGTACAAAACATGTTAGTATTAGTCGCGTGGTAGGAATCATTTTATCATCCTGCT